>NC_143575.1:225082009-225693448 GCF_048544385.1 Mastigoproctus giganteus
AGAGAAAATACAAAAATATTCACCATACTTAGCAGTCAAATGCTTGAATCGCTGTCAACTCAGTTACAGCAGCATTGGTGGGTAGGTGCATAGTGCCGTCTATACACGTACACCAACATGGATTTATTACACATACTTCTCCAATTAAAAATAACCAATGATGCAAATCAAAATTTACTGGGTATATTAAAATTCACACTAATTTAATTCTAATATATATTTTAATATTTAAGTTAAAAGGGAGATAGGCAATGGTATGTACCAGCATGGCATTCCTGCTTTGCATGTTGCATTTTTTAAATACCTGGAGGGTTCTGACAGTCTTTACAAGTTCCAGCTGAGAATTATAAGCTCCAAAAAAGCATAAATTTTTGTCATTTTATTTACTTAATTGTTATATTATATTGTACTTTATAAGTAGCTTTATAGTTCTAGTTACACTCATTTTTATTTTTAATTTAAATAGAGTTTTTGTAGGTTACTACTTAATATGCATATAGTAAAGTAAATAAATTTGATGAATTTGAAGTGCTGGTCAAGACATCAAAGGCAGATATTGTTGGCATATCAGAGACATGGTGTCACATAGATATTAGGCATGCAGAATTGGAATTTGGGGAGAACAATATGTACAGAAAGGATAGACAGGATAGGAAGGGAGGAGAAGTTATGCTGTTAATTAAAAAAAAAACAAAATCTAAGGAAGTACATCCAGTTGACATAGATCAGGCCTGGGTAAACTTTTTGGCTGAAGGGCCACATTAGGAATTTTAAAAGAAGGCGGGCTGCACGTAAAATTCTATTTTTAGATATATATTATTTTTTATCATGAAGATGAAATATAACATAAAAAAAAAATTTATTCTCTAACAATCAAGAATTTAATGAGATGAATGGAACTGTTTTACATCTTTTAACATTTTTTTTGATTTCGGGTGTTAATTTTGTAGTTGAGATTCTTAAAACTGCTTGTAAATGTTCATCGGTGATGCTTGATTGTAAAGAATTTTTATTTAGTTTCATGATCGAAAATGTTTGTTCACATAAGTAGGTTGATCCAAAAATAACCAACATTTTTCAGGCAAAATCTTTAAGTTCGTCAAATTTAGAGTATTGTAAAATTTACAGATTTCCTCACGACGGTGCAATTCCCTTAAACCGGTATCACACTGCAGATCTATAATCTGAAGTTGTGGTTCACTTGGTGCCAGTGACGGATTTAGCACTTGAGAGGCCCCAGGCACAATTCAATTTTGAGGCCCCCCTCTAAATATTTTCGGTACCACTACAGTGTGCATTCTACGCGCACGTTTTTACTATAGCACATGCTCTAGATTTGGTGTTGCGGTTTTAATCATTTTGGTTGTGCAATTCTTTCAATACATATTTTAACTAACGTTTAAATGAAAAAATGACAACTACCATCCCTCCCAAATCTAACATTAATACATAAAATTATTACATAAAATCTAGCATTAATGATAATATGCACATCTAATTCTGTTTTTACATGATAGATACGTTCCTGAAAAATATGTGTAAAAAAAATTCGTGTGAAAAAAGACATTGTATTTATGGAAAAAAAAGAAGATTGGTTCCGGATCTAAAAAAATCAGTGAAAATAATTTAAAAAAAAACACATAAAAATATTCGTTTTAAGCTTATTATTTTATTTCGACAAAATACGCATGTAATAATATGTAATGAAAATGTATTAAAGTAAATTTGTATGCATATGAAATGAAAACATTTCTTCATGAACAAAAAAAATCTATTTTACACATAACAAGATTTTATTCATTTTCACTTTCTGATAATAAACGGCACATATGACTGGAATATCACTATAAACGTTGTGGACATCGTCTTCTTCCTCTATTAATGAAATTCTTTTTGTGATCTCTTGAGCAAAATCAGCACGAGTCTCCTCTGGTGCTGAAGTTTCACCGGTTTTTACGAACAAATTCAGTTATTAATCGTTGTGTTCGTGTTTTGGTTAGGCCGTTATATAATTCTCTGTAAGAGGCTGTCAACAACTTCAGTTCACGTTGAAACTTCCCAGCGCGTTCCTCATTAGGGTCATGTTTAACAAAATGATTACCTAATTTTCTGGCCAGTTCCAGACCTTCTTTTATCAAATCTGCATTTAGAACAGGATCATTTTCTTCATTATCACTACGTTCTGTGGGATAAGGAGTCCCAAGGACAACCTCTAATACTTCATCTTCGCTTAGGGCTTTGTCGGTTAACAATTCATGAATATCTTCAAACGATAGATCATCGAATCCTTCTCCACCAATTTTGTGTGCAATTGTAATGATTTTGGGAAATTCAGTCGTATTAGGGATGATGGGATCTTTGCTTTTTACACATTGTGGCCAAACCGCTTTCCAACACACATTTAAAGTTGCTGGTTTTAATTCAGTTAACGCTAATCCAACTTGATTGATCCAATCCATAATTGAGAATTTCTTCCACACATCAATGACTGCTAGTGTTTCATCATTCAGTTTGTCCAAAACGTGTTGGAATGTTCGTTTTACATAGTATTATGTTTTAATTGTCGCAATTATACCTTGGTCTAGCAGTTGTATCAAAGATGTAGTATTAGGTGGCAGAAATAAAATTTGTACGTTTGGGTGTTCCAAGACAGGATGACCGGGTGCATTGTCAAGAAATCAGAAGAACTTTAAATTCGAGACCTTTCAAATTCATATAACGTCTGACTTCTGGAACGAAACATTTGTTGAACCATTCTGTAAAGACAGCAGTGGTCACCCAGGCCTTCTTGTTTGCCATCCAGTGAACAGGCAGTTTATTGATATCTACACCTTTCGTTGAACGTGGGTTTAGGGCTCGATTTACTAGCAGTGGTTTCAACATACGATCTCCTGAAGCGTTGGAAGAAAATAACAAGGTCACACGATCCTTAGCTACCTTAAAACCACCAGCAGTTTTCTGCGATTTGGCTACATACGTTCTGTTCGGCATTCGTTTCCAGAAGAAACCAGTTTCATCTGCATTCCACACTTGATCAGGAGTGCATCCTCCATCTTCAATAATTTTTGAAAGTTCCTGTGGGAATACTTTAGCGGCCGATTCATCTGCAGATGCAGTTTCACCTTTAATTTTTATATTATGAAGAGCATTCCTTTAAGAAACCCTGTCATCCAACCTGTACTCGCAGAAAATTCATACTTTCTGTTTAACTGAGATGAAGTGCTTGGCTCCTTTTCTTTAATATGTCTGTAAATTCTTAGTGCTGTTTGCTTGATGGCATTTCCATCTACTGGTACTCTTTTTTGTGACTGATCTTCTATCCATATTACCAGAGCCTTTTCCATTTTCTCTTGTATATGATGATGAATTAACACTTACTTTTGTTCATGTACACCAAAATGCTTTCCTACAGAGGTAGCCCCTTGTCCAGTTGCAAGACGATCTAAAATTTGAATTTTAAGTTCCAAAGAAATCGCTTTCCTCTTCATTTTGGTAACAGGCGAATTATTCGACATTATACAAGGGCTACCGAAAAATATCTCAGTTATAATTAATAAAAAAAGGTATGAAAAATTTGTAAACTTACAATTTATTGACTATCGGCAAAATTAATAAATTTATATGTGCACAAATTTTACTAAAGATTCTTTCACTTTGAAATAGAGATTACTACTAAATGTCTTTCAAAGATACAATGCATGAATACCGTAGATGTGCACCAAATTCAATAAAAACGTTGACGATTCATAGATACCTAGATGTACACATTGGTAAACAAAAGCACGCGTTTCAAAACGCATGCACTAGCTAATCTATCACACTAATAAATAGCTAATAATCACACTAATCTATTGGTGCGTGTAATATAGAAATGATACTAAGCTACATGCCACAAATAAAAAAAAAATTCTTAGAATTTAGGCAAAAAAAATTCATAGAAATCGTGTTAAATCAAAATGACTCGCGTAAAAAGAGAATGAAATATTTATTTTGAATTCATGTTAAATCAAATTCGTGTAAAAAAAAGTTTGTGCAAAAACAGAATTAGGTGTATTCTACTTCAGATTCACTTAGTTTGCATAGATATTTCATATAATATGTGGGGATATTCGCATAAGAGTTTAACTTCTCATATTAAATTATAGTTCTATTCAGTAACGGTAATAAAGATGAGTGTAAAAATTTAAAATGAAACAATTTTATTTATTTTTTTTGAGACCTGAGATTTGAAGGCCCCTCGATTTAAGAGGCCCCAGGCGCGCACCTCGTGCGCCTGTGCAGAAATCTGCCACTGCTTGGTGCACTATCTATTTCTATTGAAAATGGGTCACGCACTATTGCCAAACTGGTCTCAATTTTTCGGAAGTCGCCAAATCTTCGTGAAAAGTCGTCAGTCAGTGTTGATAATTTCACAATATTTTTCAAATTTACTTTCTGGAATCTTCAGCAACTTCATGGTTGGAAAGTGGTCTACCTTGTTAGTCAATAAATATCGAAGGAACAACTGGAGTTTTAATTGAAATCCATTCAAACTTTTTACCATATCATGGGCGTATAAATTTTTCCCTTGTAACACGGTGTTGAAAGTATTTAAGTGTGTCACGATGTTCAGGGTAAACACAAAATCACAAATCCAGTTATTATCAGTTAATTCGGGAAAGTCCATAATATTTTTCAGTTTTAAAAATAGAACGATGTCATCTTTAGGATCCAATACTCGCCGAAGAACTTTTCCTAAGCTAAGCCATCGAATTTGGCTATGATAAGGAATATCTGTGTACTCGAATTCAATATCTTGAACAAACTGTCTGTGTTTTAGGCCCTTCGATCGTATTAAATTTACTAGTTTAATAATACAAGATGTGACATGTTCAACTTTTAACACATTTTTACATAATACTTGTTGATGTATAATACAATGAATTGTAATTAAATTATAATCAGGATAATTTTCACAAATTTTATCCTTAATTTTCTTTAACGCTCCAACATTTTTACCTCTCGAACTTGCTGCTCTGTCACTTGTTACGCTGCCCATTTTGTTCCATTGTAAATTATATCTTGTTAAGCATTTTTCAACTCTTACTGTTAAACATTTTTCAAATTATACCGTTATAAAAGCGCCCATTGGCTCGCTCTGGTTCGCGCACAATTTCAAATTCTATCTCAATTTGAACAATACAGAGACGATAAAACAATTTACGAGTCGACAAATTCTATAATGTATTACATACACAAATTTATTTTTCAAAAAGGCGTCGCAAAAGGCATAAAATAAGTAAACTTTTTTCAAAAATACCATTAAAGCTCGCGGGCAATGCTGTGTCAGTTTGATGTGACATAAGCACTGGGAAAGCAAAAATGAAAGCAGGGGTGTGTTATAGGCCTAATGACTCTAATGAGTACAAGCACAATTCTACAGAGAAATAGAATGGGCCAGTAAATCAGATTGTGTTATAATGGGGGATTTTAACTTCCCCAGATATTGACAGGAACTTGTGGAATGGTCACTCGCACACTAGCAAGATTTTTGTGAATTTATTGGATGATAGTTTTCTGCAGCAGCATGTTCGAGAGGCAACCAGAGAGGGTAATACTCTTGATCTGGTTATCAGCAGTGATTTTTTATGCATTAAAAATTTGCAGATAAAGGAACCACTAGGTGGCAGTGATAGCAGTGTACTGATGTGAGATTTACTTAAAGATATAATTACCATCAGGGGTAAAGGGAAGGGTTTTTGCTTCCATAAAGGTGACTACAGTGGTCTCGGACAGTTTTTAAATTCTGTACAGTGGGACCAACTGACGATGTTGCCAACAGCAAAGTCTAAGTAGGAAGCAATCAAGGAATTAATCATGTAAGCTACTAGGCTTTTCATACTGATTAAAGTTTAGACCTAAGTGGATGTCAGATAAAATAATGAGATTCGTGGCAGAGAAGAAAAATGCATGGGATGCATATAAATTATCAGGCGACACAGAAGCCCACGGCAGATGTAAGCTAGTCTGTAATCAAGTCACAAAGGAGATTTGGCAAGTAAAGGCTGATTACGAGATATCTTTGGCAAAGAATGCTAAGAAAAACAACAAGGACTTCTTTACTTATATAAACTCTAGAAGGAAGGGGATGAATCAGATTGGTCCAATTAATATCGATAGTTCAATTGTTGATGATCCTGCTCAGATAGCTGATAATCTGAATGAGTATTTTGCATCTACATTCACATGAGAAGTTATTAAGGGAGGAAAATGCCGGAAGTTTATCAAACTGTAACATGGCGTTTAATGATATTGTAATAACTGAGAGCAAAGTGGAGGAGAAAGGTACCTGGGGTTGATGGGATCTATCCAGTTATATTAAGGGAGGCAGCAAAGGAAGTAAGCAAACCCTTAGCCATAATTATGAGAGCATCCTTGGACTCAGGGGAAGTCCCCATGAATTGGAGGTGTGCAAGTGTATCCCCAATTCACAAAAGGGGAGCTAAGGGTGACAAGAGTAATTACAGACCAGTTAGTTTAACTTCTGTTCCAAGGAAAATAATGGAGTCACTGGTTAAAGATGCATTGCAGGATAATCTAGACAAGATGGCAGTAATAATTCGGACAGCATGGGTTTGTTAAGGGAAAGCCTTGTCTGACAAATTTGATTAGATACTATGGTTACAAAAGAACTGGATGCAAAAAACAATTTTGATATCATATACTTGGATTTCAGGAAAGCTTTTGACACTGTTGCGCATGGAAGACTACTGTACAAATTGGAGCAGTATGGTATTAAGGATAAGTTGCTACAATGAATAAAAGTGTGGTTGATTGGAAAAAGACAGAGTGGTAATCAATGGTTGCTGCTCTTCATGGACTAATGTTATTAGTGGAATCCCCCAGGGTTCAGTGTTGTGTCCACTGTTGTTTTGTATATTTATCAATGATACTGATGAAGGTATATCAGGCTTAGTGTCGAAGTTTGCAGATGATACAAAGGTTGGCAGGGTTGTTAATGGCAGTGTGCTACTGCAACAGAATCTAATCTGTCTTTCATTATTGTAATCCCCATTTGTAATTGTAATTATTGATCTTCCTGTCTTTCATCATTGTAATCCCCAAGTCTTTCTCATCCTAAACATCCTTTAATTTCTCTCCACATAAAACTACTGTATTTTTGTTCGCTTAAGTGTAATACTTTGCAGTATTAAGACCATTTTTGAAACCATTCTTGCAACTAGTCAGATCCTTTCAAAGCAGCACAGACTAGTTCTCATTATTAACCAGCCTCCCAACCCTTAAGTCACCAACAAACTCTGACAGTTTCCCCTATATGCCGATCATCATTATCACGTAGGAAGATAAAAAATGAGCTCCAAGTGACCCCTGTCCATTCTGAAGAATGCCTATTGACCACTATCTCCTGTCCTGCAAACCCTAATGCACTGTTTCTTCCCTGTAATCCTAACTGGCTCTGTAATTTATATAATAATCTCTCTTGAGGAACCATATCAAAAGCCATATTAAATTCCCAACATATAATGTATGTAATGTCATTTTTTTATCCAACTGCTTTATAATCTGATCAGCATAATTTGCCAGATTTATCAGGCAAGGCCTCCATAAAATCATGCTGAGACCAGTGCCAGATTAAGGCATGGACTAGCAATGCCCTTGCCCAGGGCACCATTCTTTAAGGGGTGCCAAAAACAACAGAAGAATGAGGCAAACAAAAAAAAAAAAAAAAAATATATATATATATATATATATATATATATATATCCTTAATAAATGGGTGCAAAAAATTTCTCTGCAAGGGGTGCTGAAATACTCCAGTCCAGCGCTGGCCGAGACCTATTTAGGATACATTCTTGTTGAGATGGCTCTTTATTGCATTTCTAACCATAAATTCCCTGATCTTACTAGCCACACAAATCAAACTCAATGGACTATAATTGTCCACCACTTTTTTAGCACCTCCCCTGTGGAATAGAGAGACATGCCCCTTATCCAGTCCAAGGGAATGATCTCTGAATCTAATAATCTCATTAACATTACTAATGGTTAGGTACACTCAGTTGCCACCTTTTCCGCTGGAATATTATAGATGATCATCTGGCCAGCCAATTTTCCACCACTAAAGCTGATTATTATTATTATACAATACAGGGGCAATGAATTTCCAAGAGCTTTGGTCACATCATCTTATAGATGATGAGTAGCCCAGAATGAGTAGCCCAGTACCTATAGGAGGTACTGGGCTACTCATTCTGCATGTATAGAAGAAGCAGCTGCCGACCGGGCTAGCCGGGTGGGTAATGTGCCTGCCTGGCAACCCAAAGGTCGTGGGTTAAAAACCCACCTCGGGCTTGAATATTACGATGGTGCCATACTCTATGTACTCTCACAGCCACGATACATGAAGGAAAAAACTGGTTCCTTTGTGTATTGCTCACATCATACGATAAAAAAAGGAGCAGCTGAATTGGGCTATTGTTTATTAAAAAACAAGACAAAAAAATACTTTTTTTTGATCAGTTTATTTTTATTTAAACAAGGTTTTGTTTACAAACCTTAAAAACAAATGTATCACAATATCTTAATGGTAATAAACACACAGTTACAAAAAGAAATGCAATATTTGTTAATTACAGTAAGTGCCCTAATTAGATATTTAGTATAGAGCAGTGTTTCTCAACCTTTTTTTTAATTATTGCCCCCAAAGGGTTTTTTTAGACAATTTTTTTCCTACTCACCACCCATGAAATTTTAAACAAGAAAATACCTTATACTTTCTCTTTTTATTCAATGGGATCCCTGAGCCAGATGCTTCTTAGCTCAATGTTCAAGTTCGGTATGATGTTAGTAAGTTTGGGGGTGCCTCCGCAGCCAGGTGGGCAGGAACAGCAGTGCATAGCAACGCTTCTTAATTAGACTGGGGTTCGAGCCCATGACCACCAAATATGGAGGATGCGGAAAGGTCAGGGAATGACCACCGCATATCCCCGGAGCAATATGGCCTTAGTTGCTAATGCTCCTAACAACAGCATTTGTCTCGTTAGTAAGTTTAATTCTAATGTCTCCTATTAAACATACATCAATTCTGTTTCTTTCCTTTGTAAATATATTATTTACTGAACTGAAACCACTTTCAACCATATAAGACGTTGGAAAACAAAGTACTTTGGCCATTTCAGACCACACTGTTGGATAAAGAAGTTTAGTTGTTTTTGATCCCCACAACTCAGCCATTCCACCTTTTTCGAATTTATATTTGGATTCTTCATTACATTTTAATTCAACGAGTTCTTCAATTTCTTCACTAGCAGGCCCGGCATCGCATCCAATTGGATCTAACATCCATGGCTTCACTTCAAAAGAAAATAAATCTGAAACTCTATTCTTCATTTCACCTTTTAAAGAACACAAATGATCTGAATAATTCTTAAGATCATTCTCGGTGAGAGATTCATTGATTTCAGCTAACTCTTGCATACCATAAAATTGTTTTTTCATTAAATCGCTTTCAAAAATTTCCAGTTTTCCAGTGAAGGCTTTTAATACGCATTTGCAGTCTATCACTGTAATTAATTTCCCTTGAAGTTGAAGTATTAGCATTAGCATTAGTAGAAGCATTTGATGCAAGAAAGCAAGCTTATGCAGCATCAGCCAAAAAAAAAAAACCCACTTCCATTTCACCCCTCTGTTCGTTCAAAATACCTGTCCAGCTGAGCCTTAAACTTATTTAGGCTATCAACCTCCACCACAAGGGATGGCAGTCTGTTCCACCAACCAACCACCCGCTGGCTAAAGGCAAATTTCCGCACGTCTATCCTACATCTGTCTTTCCTCAATTTAAATTTATGCCCTCTCAGGTGATTTTTCTGAGCTAGAGGAAGAATCCCATCAGCATTGAGCATGCTTAAACCATTCAAGGCTTTATACACCTCTATCAGATCACCTCGCTGGTGCCTAGTCTCCAGACACTGTAATTTGCAAAACTTAAGCCTTTCTTCGTAAGAGCACCCCTTTGTTCCATTCACTAATCTTGTTGCCCTTCTCTGTACTCGTTCCAGCAGCTCTACATCCTTCTTGAAATGAGGCCTCCAGACCTGTATACAGTACTCTAGGTGTGGCCTGACCATTGCCTTATACAATGGAATAATCACCTCCTTATCCCTGCTGGAAAAATTCCTGTATATCATTGACAACACTCCATGAGCTACTCTTGCAGCCCGTCTGCACTGCTCAGAGAACTTCATATCTGCCTGCACAATCACCCCCAAGTCCCTTTCATTCTCTACCACTGTCAGTGTAGTACCACAGAGTTGATACGTTGCTCTGGGGTTGCTGTTTCCCATATGTAGTACTTTACATTTGTCAATGTTAAACTTCATTTGCCACCTCTCAGCCCATCTGCTCAACCTTTCCAGATCCTGTTGCAGCAGCATAGTGTCAGTAGTGTCCTTGACAACCCTGCCAACCTTTGTATCATCTGCAAACTTGGACATTAAGCTTGATATACCATCATCAATATCATTTATAAATACAGAAAACAATAATGGACCCAACACTGAGCCCTGAGGGACTCCACTAATAACATTAGTCCACGATGAGCAGTGTCCATTGATTACCACTCTCTGTCTTCTCCCCCTCAACCACCCCTTTATCCATAGCAGCAATTTGCCTCCAATGTCACACTGCTCCAATTTGTGTAGCAGTCTTCCATGTGCAACAGTATCAAAAGCCTTTCTAAGATCCAAGTATATAATATCAAAGTTATTCCCTGCATCCAGTTCTTTTGTGACTGCATCATAGTATCCAATCAAGTTGGTCAGGCAAGACTTCCCCTTAACAAAACCATGCTGTGTCTGAGCTATAACTGAAGTCTTGTCTAAATGATCCTGCAGTGCTTCTTTAACCAGTGCCTCCATTAATTTTCCTGGAACAGAAGTTAAGCTCACAGGTCTATAATTACTTGTGTCAGCCTTTGATCCTCCTTTGCGAATTGGGGTCACATTTGCACATTTCCAGTCTATGGGTACCTCCCCTGAGTCCAAGGAAGCTCTCATAATTATGGCTAAGGGTTTGCTTACTTCCTTTGCTGCCTCCTTTAATATAACTGGATAGATCCCATCCACCCCGGGTGCCTTTCTTGTGTTTATCTTCAACAGTTTCTCCTCCACTTTACTCCCAGTTATTTCAAGATTCTGTAGCTTACTGCTAGAGTTGAATACACATCTGGCATTCCCCTTGCTGAATAACTCCTCATGTGTGAATGTCGATGCAAAATATTCATTTAGTTTGTTAGCTACCTGAGCAGGATCATCAACAGTTGACCCATCAATATCAAGTGGACCAATCTGATTCATCCCCTTCCTTCTAGAGTTTACATAAGTAAAGAACTCTTTGCTGTTTTTCTTTGCATCCCTTGCCAAGGATTTCTCGTAATCTGCCTTCGCCTGCCTAACCTCCTTTGTAACTTGGTTGCATATCAACTTGTATCTATCATAGGCTTCTGTGTCATGTGTTAATTTGTAAGTATCCCATGCATTTTTCTTCTCTGCCATATGCCTCATTAGTTCATCTGACATCCATTTTGGCCTAAACCTTGAACAATATTTCTTAGTTGGTATGTAAAGCCTAGTAGCTTCCAAGATAAGTTCTTTGAATGCTTCCCATTTTGAATTTGCTGTTGGTAACATCATCAGTTGGTCCCACTGTATAGAATTTAAATACTGTCTCAGTCCATCGTAGTCGCCTTTACGGAAGCAATAACCCTTCCCTTTACCCCTAATGGTAGTTACCTCTTTCAGTAAATCCCACTTCAGCACACTGTGATCACTGCCACCTAGTGGTTCATTTATCTGCAGATTCTTAATGCATGAAGAATCACTGCTGACAATCAAATCTAGAGTATTACTCCCTCTAGTTGCCTCCGGAACATGCTGATGTAGAAAACAATCATCCAATAAATCCACAAAAGCCCTGCTAGTGTGTGAGTAACCAGCCCCCAAATTCCAGTCAATATCTGGGAAATTAAAATCTCCCATTATAAGACTCTCTGATTTACTGGCCCACTCTATTTCCCTGTACAGTTCCTTATTATACTCATCAGAGTCATTAGGCCTATAGCACACTCCTACTCTCAATTTTGATCTCCCAATGCTTATGTCACACCAAACTGACTCAACACTGCACTGTCCAGTGATGTCGACTGGCTTCACTTCCTTGGTTTTTATGTGTTTCTTAACTAATAGCATAACCCCTCCCCCCTTCCTATCCTGTCTATCCTTTCTGTAGACGTTGTACTCCCCAAATTGCAGTTCTGCATCCCTTATATCTGTGTGACACCACATCTCTGATATCCCAACAATATCTGCCTTTGATGTTTTGAGCAATACCTCAAATTCATCAAATTTATTTACTAAACTCCTAGCATTGGTGTACACGCAAGTATACCTGCACCTGTTTCTATTCTTAGCTACCCTAACACAACCCATGTGTTTACTTGTACCGCAATGGCTCCCAGCAGTCTCTGAAATACCATGCATCTTGTTTTTCAGGCTTCTGCTCATTCTAATAGAAGCAGTGCAAGAATCTCTTTCACCTCTGCCAGTGGCTACTGTCAATCTATTGGTCTTTGTCTCCCCCCAAGCTAGCAGTTTTCCGACCCACCTAACACTGCCTCGATAGCATCAGCAAATATTCTTGCACCCTTTCTATTTAAGTGTATCCCATCCCTGTAGAAGCAATCTCTCCTGTTAACAAGTACAGTCCAGGCTGAAAAAAACTCTACCCCTTGAGCCTTGCACAATCTTTCCAGGGCCGAATTGATCGACAAGGCTCTCATCATATACTCCCTCCTATCGTGTCTGGGCAGAATTGCAGACACTTTCAAATTCAACCCTAATTCTCGGCTTTTGTTCAACAGTGACCTGTACTTGTTAAGTAATTCTGCCGGTCTCCTACTCTTAATATTATTAGTGCCAACGTGTACAACTATAAGTGATTATTAAGTTTTTGAAAAATTCAAGCCATATAGTATATGTTGTTTTTGTGTCTGCTAATCTCCTTCACTAAATCTGTGTATCCTTTGCTTTCTAAACAACTGATTATCATGTAGAATAGATGTGTGGAAATTTGCCTTTAGCCAGCGGGTGGTTAACTGCTGGAACAAACTTCCATCTGTCATTGTAGAAGTTGATAGGTTAAATAAATTTAAGGAGGATCTGGACAAACATTTAGAGGGAATTGTTTTGTAAATTTTTTTTTTTTGGCTGATGCTGCATAAGCTCATACACTTGCTTCCTTGCATCACATGCCACTACTACTATTATTACAATATCGAAAATGTTTACAAATCTTGTTAAGACAGTTTCCTTCAGAAAGCCATCTGACTTCTGTATGTAAACGGTGCCTCCATACTGTTCTTAATTATCAACACCAAATTTTCTGAAAAGGCAATCATATTTGCTATTTGACTTTATTTTATTGATGGTTTTAATAACTACTGAGAGACTGATAAAGAACTGGACTAATATTTTTTTGCAACCAGATGATGTCCGTGCACAATGCAGTGTATTGCAAGAACTTCAAGACATACTTCCTTTAGATGAGCTATAAAACCTTTATGTCTTCCAACCATGGAGGTAGCACCATTAGTGGCACAGGATACCAAATTTTCCAATGGTACTTTTTTTTTTAATCAAACCATGTTTTTACAGCAGCAAAAATGGATGCTCCAGTACAGTCAGTTTCTATAGATTTTACAAATAACATCTCTTCTTGCAATTTACAACCATTATCAAAATAACAACGCATGCCATTAGATGGGCCTTATTGTCAATAACTGTGGATTCATCAATCTGAATAGAAAATTTTCTCCTTTTTAGTTTGTCAACTAGCTGCTCTTCAATGTTAACTGACATCTCATTGATTCGCCTTTGAATTGAATTGTTGCTCAAAGGCAGTGCTTTTAAAATTCTGGAAGGATTTTGAAGCATCACCGTTGAAATTATAGTCTCTAATGTGGGTCTTATAACAGTCAGCAACTGTATGAGCACTACCAGTTTTTGCAATGATTTCTGCAATTTTATAAGATGCAATCTTATAAAATTGCACAGTGATGGACAGTGCACTGTTGAGTCAGTTTGGTGTGACATAAGCACTGCAAAAGCAAAAATAAGAGTAGGAGTGTGTTATAGGCCTAATGACTCGAATGAGTACAATGAACAATTGTACAGAGAAATAGAGTGGGCCAGTAAATCAGAATGTCTTATAATGGGGGATTTTAACTTCCCAGATATTGACTGGAACTTGTGGGTTGGTCACTCACACACTGGTCAGACTTTTGTGGATTTATTGGATGATTGTTTTCTGCAGCAGCATGTTCGAGAGGCAACCAGAGAAAGTAACACTCTTGATCTGGTTATCAGCAGTGATCATTCGTGTATTAAGAATTTGCAGATAAAGGAACCACTAGGTGGCAGTGATCACAGTGTGCTGAAGTGGGATTTACTCAAAGAGGTAACTACCGTCAGGGGTAAAGGAAAGGGTTTTTGCTTCCGTAAAGGGGAGTACAGTGGTCTCAGACAGTTTTTAAATTCTGTACAGTGGGATCGACTGACGATGTTACAAACAGTAAATTCTAAGTGGGAAGCATTCAAGGAATTAATCGTGGAAGCTACTAGACTTTTCATACCGATGAAGAAATATTGTTCAAGGTTTAGGCCTAAATGGTTATCAAATGAACTAATGAGACTCGTGACAGAGAAGAAAAATGCATGGGATGCATATAAATTATCAGGCGACGCAGAAGCCTGTAGCAGATATAAGCTAGTCTGTAATCAGGTCACAAAGGAGGTTCGGCAGGCAAAGGCGGATTACGAGAAATCTTTGGCAAAAGATGCTAAGAAAAACAGCAAGGATTTCTTTACTTATATAAACTCTAAAAGGAAGGGGCTGAATATGATTGGTCCACTTGACATCGATGGTTCGACTATTGATGATCCTGCTCAGATAGCAAACAAACTGAATGAGTATTTTGCATCTACATTCACACGTGAGGAATCATTACAGTTTGAAAATGGAAGAAGGTTATCAAATTGTAGCAGTGTGCTTAATGATTTTGTAATAACTGAGAGCAAAGTGGAGGAGAAATTGTTGAAGTTAAACATAAGAAAGGCACCTGGGGCGGATGGGATCTATCCAGTTATATTAAAGGAGGCGGCAAAGCAACTAAGCAAACCCTTAGCCATAATTATGAGAGCATCCTTGGATTCAGGGGAGGTTCCCACTGACTGGAGATGTGCAAATGTATCCCCAATTCACAAAGGAGGTTCGAAGGGTGACACGAATAATTACAGACCAGTTAGTTTAACTTCTGTTCCGGGTAAAATAATGGAGTCGCTGGTTAAAGATGCATTGCAGGATCATCTAGACAAGACTGCAGCAATAATTCAGACACAGCATGGGTTTGTTAAGGGAAAGTCTTGTCTGACAAATTTGATTGGTTATTATGATGTGGTCACAAAGGAACTGGATGCAAAAAATAATTTTGATATCATATACTTGGATTTCAGGAAAGCTTCTGACACTGTTGCGCATGGAAGACTACTGTACAAATTGGAGCAGAATGGTATTAAGGGTAAGTTGCTACAATGGATAAAAGGATGGTTAAGTGGGAGAAGACAGAGGGTGGTAATCAATGGGTGCTGCTCTTCGTGGACTAATGTTATTAGTGGAGTCCCACAGGGTTCGGTGTTGGGGCCACTGTTGTTTTGTATATTTATCAATGATATTGATGAAGGTATATCAGGCTTAATGTCGAAGTTTGCAGATGACACGAAGGTTGGCAGGGTTGTTAATGACAGTAATGGCAGTGTGCTACTGCAACAGGATCTAGATAATTTGGGCAGATGGGCTAAGAAGTGGTAACTGAAGTTTAACCTTGACAAATGCAAAGTACTGCATATGGGTAGAAGTAACCCCAGAGAAACGTACCAACTGTGTGGTACTACACTTAAGGTGGTAGAAAATGAAAAAGACCTGGGAGTAATTGTGCAGTCAGATATGAAGTTTTCTGAGCAATGTAGACAGGCTGCTAGGGCAGGTCATGGGGTTTTGTCAATGATATATAGGAATTTTGCTAGCAGGGAAAAGGAGGTGATTGTCCCTCTGTATAAGGCAATGGTCAGGCCACGCCTTGAGTACTGCGTACAGGTCTGGAGGCCTCATTTTAGGAAGGATGTAGATTTGCTTGAGCGTGTACAGAGAAGAGCAACACGATTGGTGAGGGGAATGAAGGGATCCTCTTACCAAGAGAGGCTTAAGTTCTGCAAATTGCAGTGGCTGGAGACTAGGCACCTGCGCGGTGATCTGATTGAGGTCTATAAGGCCTTGAATGGGTTGAGCACGCTGAATTCTGATGGGATCCTCCCACTTGTTCAGAATACGAACCTACGGGGACATAAGTTCAAATTAAGAAAGGATAGATGTAGAATAGATGTGCGGAAATTTGCCTTTAGCCAGCGGGTGGTTAATTGCTGGAACAAACTTCCATCTGTCATTGTGGAAGTTGATAGGTTAAATAAATTTAAGGAGGAACTGGACAGGCAATTGGAGGGTATGGTGTGATATTTTTTTTTTTTTTTTTTTTTTTGGCTGATGCTGCATAAGCTCCTACACTTGCTTTCTTGCATCAAGTGCCACTACTACTACTACTACTACTAATCATTCCATTGTAATTTGTTTGTGTTGTTCTTAAATAAGGAAGTAACAGTGTTACGTTGCTCAAAATTTTGTTTTAAAATTTTAAAATATTCGATATGTTTACCAACTTTATCAGGATGTTTCCTTTTTAAGTAATCTAAAAGTCTTGATGGTTTCATAGCCTCATTTGAAAAATAACTATTACACATAAGACACAGACTGCCTTAAGTCGAATGGGCTTTTAATAAAACCATAAGCCAGATATTCATCCAGATACTGTCGACAATATTTTCGGCACTTGACATGACTGATGATGGGTTGAATAACTAAAAATAATTAAATAATAAAATATAAACTAGTGTATTTTATTTAACCCTCATTTTATTTAACTCCATGTAACTCACAAAAGCACTGTGAATCAAAAATAAACTTAGCATTAGCAGAGGCATATGATGCAAGAAAGCAAGCTTATGCAGCATCAACCAAAATAAAAAAAAAAAAAACCCTCCCATTTCACCCCTCCATTCGTTCCAAATGCCTGTCCAGCTAAGCCTCAAATTTATTTAGTGTATTAGCTTCCACAACAAAAGATGGAAGCCTGTTCCACCAATCAACTACCCGCTGGCTGGCTAAAGGCAAATTTCCGTACCTCTATTCTACAACTATCTTTCCTCAATTTGAGCCTGCCCCCACAGGTTTTTAGTCTGAGCAAGAGGAAGAATCCCATCAGCATTCAGCTTTCTCAACCCATTCAAGGCCTTATACACCCCAGTCAGATCACCTCGCAGGTGCCTACTCTCCAGGCACTGCAATTTGCAAAACTTAAGCCTTTCTTGGTAAGAGCACTCCTTTTTTTCCCCTCACTAATATTGTTGCCCTTAGTATTAGTATTAGTAATGGCTGCATGGTGCAAGAAAGTCTATGGCTTATGCTGCACCAGCAAAAAAAAAAAAAAAAAAAAAAAAAAAACCGAATAAAACAATGATAAAAAATAATAATAATAATTAACAAAAGAAAAGGAAATTAAGCCTATCATCCTGTGCAGTTCCCTGACCCGAAGGTACTATCCAGATGACCCCCGAATCTCCCCAAACTGTCAGCCTCCACAACCCATGTAGGCAACCCATTCCAGTAATTCACAACTTGCTGGCTAAAATAAAACTTCCTACAGTCAGTCCAATCCAAACACTTTTCCCCATAACTTGAATTTATGTCCCCTAGTTCTAGCATCATTTATAATCTTGAAAATTTCGTCCTCATTCATTTTACTGATGCTTCTTAGAGCCTTAAACACCTCAATCAAATCTCCTCCAAGGTGTCTAGTTTCCAAACTCTGCAACCCACACATTCGAAATCTTTCTTCATAAGGATGCCCCTTTGCCGATCTCACCAGGCAAGCCACCCGTCCTTGCACCCCTTCAAGAAGCTCGATGTCTTTCTTTAGGTGCAGTCTCCACACTTGAACACTATTTCAAGTGTGGTCTAACAAAAGCCTTATATAATGGGATGATCATGTCCCCATCTCTACTTGCAAAAGTTCGACAGATCATCGATAGGACACCATGGGCCTTCCCTGCAACCTGCCTACAATGCTGAGAGAATTTCATGTCTGACCATAACGTAACACCCAAGTCCATTTCCTCCAGTACTGGGTTTAGTTGAACTCCACCAAGTGAATAAGTTATTTTGGGATTACTGTTTCCCAGGTGTAATACCTTACACTTTGTTGGATCAAAGCATAGCTTCCACCCTTCTGACCATTCCTGAAGTCCATCTAGGTCTCTCTGAAGAAGCTCAAGCTTGACAGTGATCATTAACCACTCTACCAATTTTAACATCTGCAAATTTAGACACCACACTCTCTATCCCCTCATCGATGTCGTTTATGAAAATTAAAAACAACAGTGGTCCCAATACTGATCCCCGGGGAGCCCCACTTCTTACATCAACCCAATCTGAGGAATAGCCATTTATCACAACCCTCTGCCCCCTGCCCTGAAGCCATCCTGCTATCCATCTAAGGATTTTCCCAGTGATTCCAACCTGTTCTAGCTTATAAAGCAACCACTCATGTGGGACTGAGTCAAAAGCTTTGCTGAAATCTAAATAAACAATGTCGAAATTATTCCCTAAATCTAGCTAGTGAGTGACCTTTTCAAAATAGCGAACCAGATTTGTTAAAATGATTTTCCCTTTACAAAACGATGCTGAGTATCCTTGAGAATTTCAATTCGATCCAAAGGATCCTGAATTCCACCCTTGATCATTGCCTCCATGATTTTCCCTACCACTGAAGTCAGACTGGCAGGTCAATAATTTCCCACTTCACTCCTTTGTTCCCCTCACCAATCTTGTTGACCTTCTTTGTACTCGTTCTAGCAACTCTAAATCCTTCCTAAAATGAAGCCTCCAGACCTGTACACAGTACTCTAGTTGTGGTCTGACCATTGCCTAGTATAAAGGAATAATCACCTCCCTATCCCTGCTAGCAAAATTCCTATATATCAGGGGTGGCCAATGAAACAACCGTGATCTACCAGTCGATCGCAGCTTTAATTTCGGTCAATCACGACGAATTTTAAATATACAGTCATCCCTCGATTTGCGTGGTCAGGTATACTACCAAAATTTTATATTACACAGCATATTTCATTACCTGTGCATTATTTATTTTATTATTATTTTTTTTTTTATGAAGCTTCAAAAATAGGAATGAACAGCAGATTTTGAAAATTTATTTTTTGGTTTTTTTTGCATGTTGGAGATTTCATTGAAGGAGAAACACATTTCACCATAATAACGTAACATCCCACAGAATTCCAGCTGTCGGTATTATTGCAAATGCAATAAGACTCAGTTTACTACCCATTTATAATTAGATTGCACTAACAGAAAAGCCAAATAAACTGGAAAGTGCAAATTGTTTTTCTTGTTTAATGGTCGCGACCTCCAGAAATAGCTTTACAGAAATATCATAAAGGCATTCAAAACTGATTTTTATAAGTATATAACCAAACAGAGCAATAAACGGTGGTGTGTCTGTCCAGTTATTTTGGAAACAACTTCCTCATTCGGGAATCCTCTTCATCAATTATCCTACGTTAGCTGTTCAGACAGAATATTTTTCCGGTTTGCGCAACTTAGTGTTTTAATCGGTAAGCATTGCTTTTGCTGATTTAATAACTGGACAGTACTTATGTCAATTTAATACCCATTGACTTAAAATGAATATTATGAAAAAGAGTAAAACATATCATTTTCATCAAGAGTGGGAACTAGAATACTTTTCTGTAATGGTGAAAAAAAAATGTTGCTGTTTGATTTGCAATGCTTCTGTGGCTATACCCAAAAAAGGAAATTTAGAAAGGCACTTCAATGCACTCAATGGTAAATACCAATTGGATATTCCGCCGAATGGTGACCTTAGAAAAAATAAATTAGAACTTACATCCAGATTATTCGAGCAACAAAATTTCTTCATGACACCTAATTTACAATCTAAAGCAGTAACTGTAGCATCATTTAAAGTGAGTCATCTTGCAAAAAAATGCAAACCATTTTCTGATGGTCAATTCATCAAAGCCACATTTTTAGAAATAACAGATTCTCTTTTTGAACAAATTTTAGGAACAAAAATGAAATTAAAAGTGCCCTTCAAGATCTGTAATTATCTCAAAATACTGTGATGCAACACAAAAAAAATGAGTAAAAATGTGAGTGAACAATTAATTGCTTGCTGATATTGCTAATTGTGTGTCCTTTTCTTTACAACTGGATGAGAATCTATAGATGTCAGTGATACAGCTCAGTTGCTTGTTTTTATTTGTATGGTTTTCGATGATTCTGCCACTAGAGAAGAACTGCTGGGTATGGTTTCGTTAAAAGAAAGAATTAGAAGTCTTGATATCTTTAACTCGTTCAAACATTTTATTGAAAAACTTAAATTACCACTATTTAAGCTCGTATCAGTAACAACAGATGGAGCTAAAGCAATGACGGTGCATCTTAACGGATTCATCGCATTGTGCCAAAAAGATGATGAATTCCCAGATTTTTTGAGTTACCATTGTATCATCCACCAACAAGTGTTAGCCAGCAAAAGATTAAATACTAAAAGTGTTATGGACATCGCTTTCAAAATCGTGAATTCCATCAGAGGACAATCTCTTCAAAGGAGACTTTTCAAAATGCAACTCGATGAAAAAGAACCAGATCTGATATTACACATAGATGTGAAGTGGCTGAGTCGGAGTAAGTTTCTACAGAGATTTTGAAATTTGTTGAATGAAATTAAAAAATTTGTTGATCAAAGGGGAGATGATTATCAGCAGCTATTAGATACAAAGTGGTTGTGTGAGCTGGCTTTTTTGGCAGATTTTACCAGCAAATTAAGTGATTTGAATTTGGAATTACAAGGAAAAAATAAAAATGTGGGTGACATGATTACTAGTATTTCTGCATATAAATATCAATTTTTGGCAATGGCTAAGGATCTCAAAGAAAAAAAATTTGATCATTTGCAAAAATATCCTGTTTTTGAATTTAATAGTGAGAAATATGTTTCTGAAATTGAGAATGTTGTGGAGGATTTTGAAACCAGATTCAGTGATTTTAAAACAATTGAAGGCATTGTTCAATATATTTCTTATCCATTTAATGTCTACTTAGATACGAAACAAATTGCAGAAAATAATCGCTGCAATTTTTCACATGTCGAAAATATTACTTGAAAATGAAATTATTACATTGCGAAATGATATCTTCCTAAAAGCCAGATCATCAGAAAAAGAGTTTTGGAAATATGTTTGCCGAGAAAAGTACCCAAAAGTAAAAAAATGCAGTGAACTTTTAAATTCCTGTTTTGGTTCCACACATCTATGTGAATCGGCCTTTTCGTATTTGAAACAAACAAAGAATTGCTGTGCTGTTACGGGCTTGCGTACAGAAGATTCTTTATGGTTGTCCTTATCACAGTATATCCCCAATTTTGAAAGGTTGACAAATGACATGAAGACACAAACTTTGTATAAATTAAAATTTTAAATATGTGAATTTAAAATAAGAATTCTGAATTGTATTGAATTTTAAAATTTATAAACAACATTTTTCAATATGTGTTGATTAACTTTTTTAACCTTGTGCAATGAAATTTTTGAGATGACAGATTGCGATACATTTTGAAAGAAAAAAATACACTGCATCACAAATTAGGTTGGCCACCCCTGCTATATATCATTGACAAGAATGCATGATCTGCCCTGGCAGCCCATCTGCACTGCTCAGCAAACTTCATATTTGACTGAGTCCTATCAAGTTTGCAGCTGTCAGAAAGGCACAAATGCCAAAGACTGCCCAATTACCCCCAGGTCTTTTTCACTTTTCACTTCCCTGAGTGTAGTACCACACAGTTGGTACGTTTCTCTTGGGTTACTGCTACTCATATGCAGTACTTTGCATTCGTCAATGTTAAACTTCAGTTGCTACTTCTCAGCCCATTTGCCCAACTTATCTAGATCCAGTTGGAGTAGCATACTGTCTCTACTGTCATTAAAAACCCTGCCAACCTTTGTATCATCTGCAAACTTGGACATTAAACCTGATATACCTTCATCAATATCATTGATAAATAAACAAAACAACAATAGGCACAACACCGAACCCTGGGGAACTCCACTAATAACATTTGTCCATGAAGAGCAGTGATTACCACTCTCTATCGTCTCCCACTCAACCATCCCTTTATCCATTGTAGCAACTTACCCTTAATGACATACCTCTCCAATTTGTACAGCAGTCTTCCATATGCAACAGTACCAAAAGCTTTCCTGAAATCCAAGTATATGATATCAAAATTATTTTTGGCACTCAGTTCCTTTGTGACCACATCATAGTATCCAATCAAAATCCCACAAGGAAATAATAAATCAATACTAATTGTTGCTTAGAAAGTAGAAACAACAGACAGACATTTCCTCATCCCATCCATGCCTCGTATATTGACCAATGAAACAAAAGAATAAATAAATAAACCATGCCCACCACACCACCGCCAAGTTTGCAGCTGTCAGAAAGGCACAAATGCCAAAGATTGCGAAGGCTATCTCTGAAAGCACTTAGGCATTTAATACCTATGAAAAGCAAAGGTGGTTGAATCAAATAATGCCCACTATCTTCCTTTTATCAAAATTTCTCACTCACTCCTGATATAATATACCAATATGTTAAAAATCAGTTGTCTCAGGGAAAAAGAAAACCCAATGAGATAAATTAAATATGAATAAATAAGATGTTGTCAGGTAGGGTTGAACTTTGGAGAGCCACAAACCGTTGTAATACCCATGATTTTTTGCCC
The DNA here is from genome assembly GCF_048544385.1 of Mastigoproctus giganteus. Taxonomy (NCBI): domain Eukaryota; kingdom Metazoa; phylum Arthropoda; class Arachnida; order Uropygi; family Thelyphonidae; genus Mastigoproctus; species Mastigoproctus giganteus. The sequence goes on from NC_143575.1 coordinate 225,105,057, forward strand.
CCCAAAAACCTTTTAGGCAGTATCACCCCCGTTGAGAATCCCTGGTGTAGAGTGATAAACATGTAATATGGCAGTTTATCATAAGTCATTTTGAAATATCTCAGATAGATTTATTCTTATTGTTAAATCCAGACAACAATAAAATTATGCCAATTAACAAACTACTTACATGCATTATTTTCTAGAGGGCATAATGTCATTGACTAGAGGGCACAATGTCAAAATTTGCAGATGATGTCAAGATCAGAAGAGTAATTAATGACTGGTGCCAAGCAGAGTATCTTCAAGATGACTTAACAGATGGTCAGAAAAGTGGCAGCTACGTTTTAATGCAGCAAAAGCAGTCTTACAATTGGAGTACAGCTGTAGCAACCCTTAAATAACTTATACAACATTTGGTGGGGTTGAACTAAAAACAATAGAGGAAGTAAGGGATTTGGGAGTTATGATACAATCAGAGACATGAAGTTCACCAACCAGTGTAGACTGGTAGTAAGGAAGGCCCACGAGTCCTATCAATGACCACACACTTACTTGTACAGATGGGAAGTTCATAATCCTATTTTATAAGATGATTGTAAAAACCACACCTCAAATACTGTGTTCAAATATGGAGATCCCCCACCTAAAAAAGGACACTGCACTTCTTGAAAGGGTCCAAAGACAGGCCTTGTGAGATCAGCAAAAGGACATCAATATGAAGACTGAATACATGGGCTAAAGAGCTTGGAAACTAGGCACCTTTGAGGAGACCTGACTGAGTTTCTGAGAGGTGAAAGTAAAATGAATTGGGAGGAGGAGGGTACTGTCTCTGTTATAAACTACTCTAGAACTAGGAGCCATAAATTCAAATTACATGGGAAGAGGTTTATTAGAATGGATTGCAGGAAGTTTTCTTTTAGCCAACAGGTTGTTAATTACTTGAATAAGTTATCTGCATGAGTGAATGAGGCTGACAGCTTGAGAAAATTCAACCGACAGCAGGACAGAGACTACGTAAGGATGAAGTCAAATAGGTAGTTGATTTTATTTTTTAGCCAGTGCAGTGAAATCATAGGATTTCCTTGCACCACGTGGCTAATACTAACACGAATTTTTATGAATCCGAGATTACTACACATGGTCGCCGTCTTTGGGAATCTACTACACAGCAAGTACCTTAGAAAAAATATATAACTAAAATAAATGAACCAATTAAGATGGGGATATGAAAAATATTTACAATAAAAAAAATTAAAAAATATATGAAAGTATAGACATCGCTTTAATGACCTTCCTATATGCTAAACCAAGAGTTCAAACTTGCAATTTAACACTTGTGTACCAGTTAGAGTGCACATACCCTGAAGCAGTTAAGTGACCTTGTCAGTTGGTCAAGAAATTAAGAGCATAATAAATAACTTTTTGATATATCCATATACGGTATTTGATTATCATATGATCACTATATCAATTTTATTGTTATTATTTTATTGCCATCCTACTCATAAACCATACCCAGTTGACACCTTTAGCATGGCAGGATTAGATTCCTGTGGCTTAATCCTGCCCTGAGGTTTCTAATTATTTCACCAGTTCTTTGAGGACTGGTGAAAATATTGCACTGCAAGTATGAAAAATGGAATATTTCACACTTCCAGTGAGATTTTATCAGCACACTTGTACATGTTGCCCAGACAACTTGTGTAATCGAGACCTGCTAATATTCATAAAATCAGACAAGTGATAACTCATTGTGATTTTCTGTTGTATAGGATCTGTGTCCTCATTTTGTATTAAATTTTTTAAATCAATATGCGGAAATTTCAAACAGAATCTTTTTTTTTAGAAATATTATAAATATAGATATTTTAGAAATCTTAAGCCAGGAATTCTCTTACCCGAGATTTTCAAGGTTTTCAGGAATAAGTGCATCCAGGTGCGGTATAATTAGAATCCGCAAATAAAACTTGAAAATCTCAGGTAAGAGAATTTCCTGACTTAAAATTTCTAAAATATCTATATTTATAATATTTCTAAAAAAAAAAATTCAGTTGAAATTTCCGCTTGAGATCTTAGATTGATTTAAAAATTTAATACAAAATGAGGACACAGATCCTATAAAACAGAAAATCATAACGAGTTAGCATTTGTCCAATTTTATGAATATTAGCAGGTCTTGATTACACAAGTTGTCTGTCTAACATGTCATAGTATCAAGTTTCGAGACAATAGGATTTCCATAATGTTTTTATATGACAGCACACTTGTAGTGAAAGAACTTCACCTTGGTAATCCCTTTAGAGACCTCGGGGCAAGGTTAAACTGCAGAGATCTAATTGTGCCATGCTGAAGATTAACTGGTGCCTGGTTGGAAAGTATAGATGGCAGATAAACAATAAAAAATAAAAATTGATAGAGTGATCATATAATAATCAAAAACCATATATTGATACTAGCAATATATTGCAACTAATTTATTGTTATTTAACATATACTAATATATCAAATGAATATATGCTGGAGAAAGTTGCTTTGCATACCATGGACAGTGAAAGTTATGAACATAGAGGTTTGGATCGCATCAAGCCGGAAACATCACTGGAAGCCAAGATCACCAAGCTACAATTGATGTATTTTGGTCAAGTAATGCGATCCAATTCATTGGAAAAATTGATAATGCTAGGAAAGGTCAGTGTAACAAGGAGAGGAGGTTGGCAAAGAACAAGCTGGCTCTACACCATCAAGAGCGACACTGGCATGAGCATGAACTTGAAAGAGCTGTTGAAGATGAGACAGCATGGAGGCAGCTCACCCATAAAGTCTCCAAAAGCCTGCTGCGACTGAATGGATGAAAACAACAAACAATATATCAAAAATTTATTTATTATGCTGTTTAAGTTCTTGACCAATCAACAAGATAACTTAATTGCTTTGGGGTAGGTGTGCTCTAACTGGTAGTAAAGTGTTAACTGTAAGTTTGAACTCTTGGTTTGAGCATGTAAAGCAGCTTTAAGTCCAACTATGTGTAATATATTCACTATCTCTGCTCTTGGTCTTAGTTATTCTGATGGCATGTGTACACTACCTTTAGTCTACTGAAAAAGAGACTATGTAATTAATTTCCAAATGTAACCCCTTATTGTTTTAGTAAATTTGTTAATGTTGAAATAAATAAGCTTCCCAAACTGAAGTACAGAATGATTTTTTTCATTCAGTTTACCTTTTTCGTATCATGCAGTTAAATACATCACAGTTCCTGTGTGCACTGAAATGATAAGTGTGTGATAGCACAAGTTAAGAAAATTTAATGTTTTAAAATTACCCTGGCATATTCATTACAAGATGCCAGTCCTCATTTCTCTGGTCTTTTTTCTTTGGCAGTTGATTAAATGGCATAATTATTTTAATTCAGGTCCACAACCATTTATAATTTTTGCTAATGAATAACTAAATCTTATTAGTTGTTATTATTTGGGATGAAAGTCCCTATTATTATTCACTGCAATCTGAGTTTAGAAGATTGACTGATATTTTCTTATCACTTCTTGTCTATTACCCATTTCAGGACTAGATGTGCTACAAGTCTTAGGAATAAAGTAGGTAATCTTAGATATTTCTGTTATCCAATTTATATAAGATATATAAATAGGATTATAAGAGGTCACCATTAATTGAAAATTAACAGCTGGATATATTCATCCATCATGTGCCATCTCCTTCCGGGAGGTTGACTGCCAAGGCCTATCAAGTGAAAAATACTATGAAATGGTAAGAACGCATTTGCAATATTCGTTTTTTTATCAGTTTTTAAAAATGACTTTAGGCCCTCATGAATTCATTGATGCCCAGAAAAAATGTATAACAGCAATAGTTTTCTTTTTAGTAATAAAAAGAAAACCTGTGCTAAAAATCAAATTATGCGGTAATTTAAACCTTTCATTATCATTATGTGTTTTATTTTTTATTTTTATTGGTTAGGTATATACAGTTAGGCCTAACCCCACTGCAAAAGCTTTGTATTTTACTGCTTAGTGCAGCAGTGACATATTACTGCTTAGACTTCTGGTGAATATTTCTCATTACTACTCTTAGAAGTTAAATGCCTTACACTTACTAGTTATTTCAATGAAAAGAAAACGGAATATCCAATATTACCTGACACTCCAGGTTGCAAACATTTCATTTCGTACTCCGGTTGAACTTATCGTTATCTGCTCGTGTTACTCATCAGCTACTGAATCCTTCACTTATTTTATCCATTGTATTTGCACTCCTTCTTGTATTCTGGCATCTTTATAATTTGAAATTAAAAATCAAAAACTGTAGAGCAAGTAGATTTTCGAAGTAATCTGCCTTTTTATCTAATGGTCGAAGTTTTGTATGAATTTAAACGACCGCTCTTCCTTCACTCACTCACTGTGCACTTCTTATATAAACACGTACGCACTTAAAAATCTACGCTGATTACTAAAGCAAACAACAGGAAAAAACACCAAAGATTTCATTACTTAACGTGGAATAAATTCTGGTTAACAAAATTACAAATACCACAGACACCTGTACAGGCGCCATATTTGTTAGATGTGTGGAATAACGCTTGCGCACCTACGTGCGAAAAACCAGCAGCCAATATTTACTCCGGTATCACAGTTAATAGAAGAAACCCGCGTGGTTCTTTCTAGAAAAGTCGAACAAAACAGTTTGAAACGTATTCCAGGTGTTCCAGTGCATATCCAGTTCTAATCATGAAACGTTAAGTGAAGATTTTTGTTTCTTCCAAAATCAATCATACCATGGTTAATTATTCAGATATACTGTATTTCGAATCGTCAGTTCCGTACCAAGGTATTTTTGCGCCCTAGGCAACAGGATTTATTGGCGGCCCTTTACTAAATATATATACTGTATATATTTTTCATGATTTGTAAAATTTGGCGAGGGCCCTCTAGCTTAATCCGGCACTATGAATCATATGTAGCCATCTAATAGATATATACGATATCCGTAAATATTAGTCAGAGAGCAGATATCAAAAACAGGACAGACAGTAAAAAAAAATACTGTGCAGTGAATTATCTCTGTTCTTAACACAAGCATTTTTCCCAAATAAAGAGTAAACATAAAATAAAATAATATTAAAAAAAATTATGGAAATCCTATTGTCTCGAAACGTGATACTACGACATGTTGGACAAGACGATTTGTGCAATCGAGATTAGCGAGTCTAAATTACACAAGTGGTCTGGTCCAAGATGCTCAAAAAAGAGTATAGAGAAAAGAAGAAAAGTTGACTTAATGTATAGAAATTTTGATGGTTAAAAAGGCTACTGGCCTTTTAATGATCAAAATTTCCATCCACTGGAGTCTGAAGGTTAAGTTACAATCATAACAGAACATTAAAAAAACGCATGCAGTCGATGGAATTCCATTACTTTGTAGAACAGCTTTCAGAAAAATGTTCTATACACTGGAGTTTACAATTAATTAATCATTTCAACAATGCACACAATCGTTAACAACGTTTAACAAACGGCAGCTTGAATCCTGGCCCATTCAAATGCATATGCTTTGCACTTTGGCACTTAACTACTCTTCTAACTGTGCTTGATTTGAAAAATATACATCTAATTGGGCTGAATTTGAAAATAGATATGCATCTAATTGTACTGGGTTTGAAAATAAATATACAGCTAATAGTAGTAGTAGTCGCAGTAGTAGTGGCATGTGATGCAAGAAAGCAAGTGTATTATGAGCTTATGCAGAATCAGCCAAAAATAAAAAATTACAAAACAATTTCCTCTAAAGGTTTCTCCAGTTCCTCCTTAAATTTATTTAACCTATCAACTTCCACAACGACAGATGGAAGTTTGTTCCAGCAATTAATCTCCCGCTAACTAAAGGCAAATTTCCGCACATCTATTCTACATCTGTCTTTCCACAATTTGAATTTATGCACCCCCCCCTAGGTTCGTAAATCGGAACAAGTGGAAGGATCCCATCAGAATTCAGCGGGCTCAACCCATTCAAGGCCTTATACACATCAAACAGATCACCTCGCAGGTGCCTAGTCTCCAGCCGCTGCAATTTGCAGAACTCAAGCCTCTCTTGGTAAGAGGATACTTTCGTTCCTCTCACCAATCTTGTTACCCTTCTCTGTACACGCTCAAGCAAATCTACATCCTTCCTAAAATGAGGCCTCCAGACCTGAACGCAGTACTCAAGGCGTGGCCTGACCATTGCCTTATACAGAGGGACAATCACCTCCTTTTACCTGCTAGCAAAATTCCTGTATATCATTGACAAAACCCCATGACCTGCCCTGGCAGCCTGTCTGCATTGCTCAGAAAACTTCATATCTGACTGCAGAATTACTCCCAGGTCGTTTTCATTTTCTACCACCTTAAGTGTAGTACCACACAGTTGGTACGTTTCTCTGGGGTTACTTCTACCCATATGCAGTACTTTGCATTTGGCAATGTTAAACTTCAGTTTTCACTTCTCAGCCCATCTAATCATCATCTTCTTCTTCTTCTTCCAGTCACATAGCTCCCTGAGGAGCTGTTGTGGCCACCAGCAAATTCCTCCAACTGCATGGATCATGTGCTCTACGAACGGCATTGCAAAATGTCATGCCCAGAAATTCATTGATTATAATATTACAGATAATATACTGGTTTGAAATAAATGTGCTTCTATTTTCATGGATATCTGAACGGATATCATTCATATAATAAGGATTGTCTTGCAATATAAAAATTTAATACTGAAGAGACAATATATCAATATTTCGTATTCCTCTTTAAAATTACTGTAGTTCTGTAGAAGTATAATTTATATTAGATGTGTCTTTAAACTAGGATTATAACAAGATGATCTGGAAAAGTTGGGTAAATGGGCTGAGAAGTGGCAATTGAAGTGTAACATTGACAAATGCAAAGTACGGCATATGAGTACAAGTAAACCCAGAGAAACATACCAAATGTGTTGTAATACACTTAGGGTGGTAGAAAATGAAAAAGACCTGTGTGTAATTGTGCAGTTAGATATGGAGTTTTCTAAACAGTGCAGACAGGCTGCCAGATCAGATCATGGGTTCGTGTCAATGATATTCAGGAATTTTGCTAGCAAGGATAAGCAGGTGATTATCCCCGTCTATAAGTAAATGGTCAGGCCACACCTTGAGTACTGCGTACAGGTCTGGAGGCCTCATTTTAGAAAGAATGAAGAGTTGCTTGAGCGAGTACAGAGAAGGGCAACAAGGTTGGTGAAGGGAACGAATTGATCCACTTCCAAGAAAGGCTTAAGTTTGGAAAATTGCAGCGTTTTGAGACTAGGTACCTGGGAGGTGATTTGATTGAAATGTGTAAACCCTTGAATGAGTTGGGAAGGCTCAATTCTGATGGGAATCTTCCTCTTGCTCAGATTATGAACCTGAGGGGGCATAAATTCAAATTGAGGAAAGACAATTGTAGAATAGATGTGCGGAAATTTGCCTTTAACCAGCGGGATCAAACTTCCATTTGCCATTGTGAAAGTTGACAGCTTTAATAAATTCAAGGAAGAACTGGACAAACTTTCATAGGAAATGGATATGTGAAATCGTTTTTTTTTTTTTTTATTGGCTGATACTACATAAGCTCATGCGCTTGCTTTCTTGCATCACATGCCTCTACTACTATTACTATTATGGACATAACTGATTAACATAATATATAACGTGATTTGGTAGCGGAATATATGACACTGTTGTTGTTATTGGGTTTTAGGAACATTAGCGACTAAGGTAATACATAAATTGCGTGTTTCTGTGGTCGATTTTATGTTTTGCAGGACAAACAATCCGAGTTTCCGGGAGAAAAGACCATCTTATCCTCGCCTGGGACTGACTAACTAAGTTCAGTTGTAAAATAAGCCCATAAAAATTCCTTAGATCATCGACGGTACTCGAACTCAAGTCTTTTCCACCCGTTGGGGGGAAGAACGCTTCTATTAATTGTGCTACCCACGAGGGCAGTATATGACGTAACTTTGTAGCAGAATATACATAATGCATATTATTGTTGTATAACCTGTGATGAATGGTGCACTTATTTTTTATTATTGTACTTGGATATCACTTAGGTTAGTGTGGTATTTCAAATGAAATTAAATTTAAACGGAAATCATGCCTCGACTAGAGTAGCAAAGTGAAAAGCTGAAAACAGTGGGTATGTTTGAGTTATCTATGTTCGCGTTCTGATGGGCGTTTATGAGACCATGAAGGACATGGTTAATGCCCTCTAAGGAATTAAAATTTGGGACGAACAAGCTCTCCGCCTCAATGGCAGGGCTTCTGCTCTTTCACGAGACAACACAATGAGTCCCAAAGGCAGATAGAACTGGTCCTGCAGGAGTTAGTAATTGTCGATGACTCAATTATCGGGGAAACGGGAAATGTGTTGTGCCAGCAGCAGAAGATCCGAAAACAGAAGGAACCACAAGCTTGGGAAAGAAGATTTCAGCAGAAGATAAAAGAATTACCAGTCAAGATAGGCCAATTGACTCAGTACCAACGGGGCAATAGGAGTAAGAAATTAATTGGAAAAGGGAACAGCATCCTCAAGAGAGAGACAACATCCACAGCAAACATGAGACAAAAAATCAGAGAATAGGAGAGTACTTGGACACATTGAAGCAGAACCTCCTTGCACTCAGGAGGAGAATACGCCGATACAAAGAGAGCTCCAAGATGAAAATAAACAACCGAATCTTCGATGAGGACTAAAGAGGCTTCTACAGGAATCTCGAAGAAGATGGGAAAGAAGGGAACGGACCACCCGAGACGAAGATGATTGAGGAGTTCTGGGGAAACATATGGAGCAGGGAGTAAGACATAACTGCCGAGCCACCTGCATAGAACTAGTACGCAAGAAAACCAAGGATGTGCAAGAAATGAGAGGGTGGGAGATTCAGGAAGAAGTAAAAGAGACGATCAAGAACTCTCACAACTGGCGAACTCCAGGAATAGATAACGCCCACATTTACTGGTACAAGAAGCTCACTTGCACAAAAAAGCACCTGGCAGAGCAGTTCACCCGAATGATAAGTTACCCAGAGACAATCCCGAAGTTTCTCACTTAAGGAATCAAATATCTGAAGCCTAAACATGAAGAAACCCGGCGAAATATAGGCCAATCACCTGCCTCCCAACAATGTACAAGATCCTGACCAGCTGCATAACCAGGAAGACATCAGACCACTTGGAGATCCAGAACATAATGGCCGAACAGCAGAAAGGATGTAAGCGGCTGAGCAAATTATGCAATGAGTATAATTGATGCCGCAGTTATGCAGCAAGCCTACAAGAAGCGCCGCAACATGTGCACAGACTACATCGATTACCGCAAGGTCTTCGACTCCGTGCCTCATAGCTGGCTAATAGAGACGCTGAACATCTACAAAGTCAATCCTATAGTTAATCCAAACTCCCTAGGAGAAATGATCGCGAAATGGATTAATGTACCACCATTAAGGTCGAAAACATCACAACCAGGCCAATCCCCGTCAGGAGAGGAATCATTCAGGGAGCCACTGTGGCCATTGTGGTTCTGTCTAGTACTAAACGCTATCTACCATGCTCAACAGTAGCAAGTACGGATATAACCTCAAAGAAGGAAGGAAGAACCTGAACATCCTCACCCACCTGATGTATATGGATGACATCAAGCTCTACGCGGGAACTGAGAAGCACCTTCAGCAACTACTCTAGATCACCGAAAACTTCAGCAATGATATTAGGATGGAATTAAACAAGTGCAAGACCCACGGATTGCGCCAGGGAAAATTAGTCAACCAAAACTACCAGCTGCAGAATTGTAAAGAGATCGAAGCCATGGCACAGGGAGAGGCCTACAAATACTTGGGGATGATGCAGCATCAGCAGTTACTACACAAGGAAATTAAGGCCTACCTAACCGAAAAATACCACCAGAGACTCAGAAGCCTGCTGAAAGCAAAGCTGAACGGAGGGAACACAGTTAAAGCTATAAACACCTATGCAGTCCCAATGTTAACATGCTCCTTTGGGGTCATAGATTGGACTAACACCGAGCTGGAGGATATCATGAGAAAGATAAGGACAATGATGACCAAGAGCCGCTAACACTACCCGAAATCTGCTGTGGAGAGACTGACAATTGCCCGGGAAGAAGGAGGAAGGGGCCCTGATAGATCTCACTGAGCAACAGAAGACAGCGATAGTTAACCTGAAGGATTACTTCCAGAAACACACAGCAGCACTCCACCAGGCCAGTACGAGGATAGACAAGAGTATACCCGACTTTTATTACCCACCTTGATTAGTCTCCACGTTCGCCTAACCTAAATCCAATTGAATACCTGTGGTATCTTTGATGTTTTGAAACAGGAAGTGAGGCGTTTGGATATGCAACCATGATTAATTCTGATACTGTGAAAAGCCTCGAGGAACAGCGTGGCATGATCCTACAGATGCCTTCAGACCTGTAGTGGAATCAACGCCTAGGCGAATGGCGGCCGTTATTCCATGCAAACGGTGACCCAGAATGGTATTAGTTAGGTGGTCATAATTCAGTTATCACTCAATATAGGTGGACAGTATGTATAAGTATATAAGCACTGGAAAATCAAATACAAATAAGGACATTCCGGGATGTTGTTGTTATTGTCAAGTTTCAAACACATCAACGACTTAGACCATATTGTGCAGTGTATATTGTGCCTGTAAATTCTGTGCGTGCTGTGGTCGATTTGCTGGATGCAAAACTCAAGTTTCTAGTTGTTGCAATAGGTTTTAGGACAGGACGACCAGATGTCCCCTTTTTCAGCCACATCCCATCATTCCGAGAAAATGTAAACGGGACGCCAAATGACCCTTTTTTTTAGGAAAGGCATCCCATTTTTCTTTTTTCTGCATACGAGAGTTGACTTTTCTGTTGAGCATGGCTGACGCGACAGACATGTGCGAATGAATTCTAGTATTTTCTTTGATGTTTTTCAAAATATTGATGTATTGGCAGTGACATAAACTCTGTAATATATTTGAAGGGTCTAGTAATTAATTATAAATTCACTTTGTTCAAATAGGTCGTGAGATGCACAAGCGAAAGGGTAGTTTCACGGACATGTTGAAACACGAATTACCTTCACTAACTGAAAGTCATAATGTTAATGGTAAAGTTTCATGCACTGTTTGTACAGCTGAATTTTCTATTGAACATGGTGATCGCTCAGATAATATCCAGCACACTGCTAAAAAGAAGCACAAAGAAGCAGTTGCAGAAAAAAGGTGCAGGTTGTAAACTTACCTTTTTCGTGACAAAACATCGAGATGTAAATGGTGAATCTCACTGCACAAAAAGGATTGCCAGCTTTACATAGTCTCAAGCATAACCATTCATTTAGATTAGTGGATTGCACATCTACCAATATACGAAACTTATTTTCAAAAAGATTCACATGTGGAAGTATCTGTTATGGTAGATTCATTAAATCACTTAAGCCTGAAGTTGGTCCCAGTTTTGGTGAGGTATTTTATACCTATGAAAGGAATACAAGTGAAATTGTTGGAATTCCAAAATCTTGTAGGAGAAACGTCTGAGATATTAGTGGATCACATATTGTTCATATTGGAGAAATATAAATTAACCAACAAGATAATAGCATTTTGTGGTAGTAACTGCAACACCAACTTCGGTGGCATTTCGAATAAAGGCAAGAATAATGTCTTTCATAAGTTAAGCAAGAACATGAAAACGAACATCTTGGGAGTAGTATATAAGTATACTACGCCCAGGACATATATTATTAAGATATTAACAGTGTATGTCCTGGACCACCTGCTCAATAAAGATTTGCGTAATTTGACAATGTTAATGTGAGATTAAGACAGCGATAAATATGTAAGTAACCCATGTTAATTGTAATCAAGCTAAACAGTCATGGCTAGTTGGCGTGAAACGAGTAGAAGAGGATCGTTTTAACTAGTATGACAATCGAATCATGTCAACTCGCCATGAGTGTCCCGTTTTTTTTTTATTTTTGTTTTAGAAATCTGGTCATCCTATTTTAGGAGCATCCGAAAATATGGCATTTTCCGGAACACACGTATATTACGTGTGTTTCGTGGTTAATTTTCTGTACGCTGAATGAAAAACCTGAGTTCCCGAGAGATAAAAAATGATGCAGCCACGTTGTGTAAAAGGCCCATACAATTTCCTCTTGTCATTGTTATTGTTGTAGGATTTTAGGATCTTCAACGACTAGGCCATATTGGTCCGTGTATATTGTCTGTAAATTGCGTGTGTTTTGAAGTCGATTTCTGTGTGCTACGAATTTTCGGGAGAAATAAACCATTTTATCCTCGCATAAGACCAATTAACTAAGTCACGTACTGAAAGAGGCCCAGAAAAATTCTTTAAGTCATCGACGGGACTCCAACTCAGGTCTTTTTCACCCGGTGGGGAGAGAGAGAGAGAGAGAGAGAGAGAGAGGACGGAGATTCTAAACACTGTGCTGCCCACGAGAGAAATTCATCTAGGAGAGATCTTGTATGCCCAATGTGATTGGCTAGTACGACGTAGTAACAAATAAACTGGATGAAAAAAATAATTTTGATATTATATTGTTAAATTTCCGCAAGGCTTTTCGTACTGTTCCACATAAAAGACTGACATGCAAACTGAAGCAATGTTACATGATTGGTAAGTTAATGCTAAACGAAGAACAAGCTTTCAAAAACGCTGGGAAGGGAAAGTAATACCTGCTGGGGTGAGGAAAACTCTCGACCGCAAAGAATCCCACCCAAAGTAAAAGCATTCCATCGGGGCAGCATATGAAGTGTATACGTGAAAGTGTACTCTAAGATGGAGTAAGCAAGCTCCTAAGCTGGAGTAAAGGGTCCCAATGTCAATAGAAATGCCAAATAATGTGGAAAAACTGTTTAGTGGAAGAAGTACCAGGAAATCTAGACTAGCAAGAAAGTGAGAAAAGAGAAAATGGCTACAACCGGAACTGGGCATCCCATCATGAGATCGGATCTGGCATTATGTCAGCAGAGGAAAAGTCCACATAGAAATGAAGCAAAATCCCATGACAGAGGGAGGGGCCGTCATCTGCAGTTATTCTTCCCGGTTGCGGAGAGTCCAGGGCCTTAGCTGCAAGAGCCCTAGTGTTATTGGTTTCAATAACTTTTGCTGGTATAATTTCTATTATTTATCTGGCGCATTGTCTACAGACTGGGTCTGAAGGCCGACATAGGCATAGCACTGGAAAGAATCACTTACTGTCTTTGTTAGGTGACCACGGATTTATACATGCAGCTTTTGACTGGGGATGGTGGACCCTGTGTACTTTTCTGCTTTGATTCCGCTGCTGAACTTTATTTCGCGCTTTGGATTGTGGATTTCGAGATACAGTGTCTCCTCGCGATGGCAATATGCTTAAGCCTACAATTATTTTTTGTATTCGACGGATACAGTAATCTAAATACTTTCATTACAATACACATAAAAGGGATTTTGCTGTATATTGCTGCTTTTTTGCCCTCCCCCACCTGTATAAGTTTTGGACTTCTCTTGGAGCGGAAGGGCTTTTATTAACAGTGTATCGCGAAATGTTCAAGTACTAACATCACACAATGATTGTGTTCCATCTACCCCACTAACTATGTCAGAGCCACCTACCAAGGATAGCAACAGTTGCTACCCAGTTGTAGTTATTCTGCCCAAGGTGCAAGAACAATAAGGACTGTCATCTGATTAGGAGGACTCTGGGGCATTTGTCCCCAACTTAACACCCCAAGAAATCAGGATCTTCAACGACTAGGCCATATTGGTCCGTGTATATTGTCTGTAAATTGCGTGTATTTTGAAGTCGATTTCTGTGTGCTACGAATTTCCTGGAATTCTCCCGGAAATTCGTAGCACACAGAATTCCCCCACCAGGCCCATATTTCATTTCCTCCAAAGAGGATCAAGAAGCGTTTACCGAAGAGGTAGCAATAGCTGATTAAAACCAGGTATGTGGCGAGGAGGATCCGCCAGATCACTGCTTGGTCGACATGAAGCTTAAGCAGAAGACAAAAGTCAGAAGTGACGTCTCCACTTCTGAAAAGGAATAACAATATAACAAAGAATGCTGACAATGAAAAATACCATGCTAATGAAGACACTCAGGTTGAAAGTCCCCGGATGCCCGGAGGGCCCCATAATTCCCACCCCCAAGAAAGTGAACAAAAGAAAAAAGGTCATGAAAAAGCTGCATAAACCCAGACCACTACAAGCTAGTCAATGAGTCGATATTAAGGAAAGTGTCCGATGTGCACTCATGACTACTAGTGAAAGACCACAATTGGATATGATTACAAACCTCAGATGGAGGGTAGAGTTATCATTAGTGACTCACTCGGAAAAAAATCTCCACGGAAGTGTCAGAGAAAATCACAAAGCCTTCGTCAACAGTTTCATGCCCAAAATGAAGTATTTCACAAAGTGACGGGGAATACTTTACAACACTCCAACACAGAAGTGATATCCTCTGTTCCAAAAAAACAAGTAGTTGAAGCCTTTGCCTCCAATGCTAGTACCACACCTGGCGTCTTATTCGGCGCTGCTCTGCAACAGCCAGCTCTAACTCCAGTTCAAGAGCTGAATCATGTAATTATTATTAAGGTAAGCCAAGACTGTGCTCTAAGTCATCAGCATAGAAGTCAAACCTCAAATCATACGGAGCCTTAGGCCGCAATTATCTTAAATAAGAGTAAAGAACCACTAGGGACAGATGAGTAATGGTAGAGACCACACCAAAGGACAACAATGAGTTAATCAAAATATGCTGGGAAGTCAGCAACTTCGAACTCAAGGCCTAGGTACCAAGGCAACGTGGACCAGGTATTCTAATTTTCGTTGTGGACAGCATATTATCAAAGGAGGATTTAATCTCAAATATTATTAACTGAAATATTGCTGACTACTGAGAATAAGATGAAGCCAGAAACCAGGTAAAAACCCTGTTCTCTACAAAGTCAAGAGTCCCAAAAACCTTAAACTGAATTGTAGAAGTAACCACAACTGTCAGAAGAATCATTTTTTCACATAAGAGAATTTAGATTGTCTGGGGAGCCCACAAATTTAGAGATTTTGTGCCCGTCGTTAAATGATATAATTGCCTTGGGTATGTGTATACCTCAGGAAAATGAGGCATAGTAGTGTTAATTAACTGATGCCAGTGGTTCCCCACAAAACTGCACTAAGTGGCACTGTGAAGATGGAAGACACTGCAAAGCCAGATGAGTGTGAGTTGTGTGGGCTATCATAAGTTAAATGTCGGTGTGTCGTTTTTGTTGTTAATCTTGTCACTTATTTACTGGAAGGCTCTCTCACCATGGATTGATCTTTCCAGCATCCTTCAAGACCACAAGTAGCCGGGCCAGGACAGTAGAGAAACACCTATAGGGGATCCAGCCTCCTGCAGAGTAAGAATGGGAGGCAAAGGAAGTTTGTCAGATATGCAAGAGAAAGAAAACCACTAGTGGGAGAACCCTGGAGAAGAGTGTGGATAATGATATGTAAAAGAGTAAAACAGACAGCTAAGGGAGAGGTGGGAGCTGCCAAAATGGCCCTCTCCCTCAGATCTTACCCATAAAGGAGGGGTTTGGAGAAGAATGAAAACCAGTGCGACTTGCAACCCACGTTGTAAGTACGCTGTTAGAAAGAGGTTAAAATCGTGGTGCAATTAATGTAGAAATAGTTCCTAGGTTGCAAGTACAATTTGTATGATTGATCAGTTCAGGGTTTCAAGAGGAGGAGGTAGAGCTGCAGCTGCCAGAAGACGCCTGCGTTGCAGGATAAAACTTGTAGCATAGTTCAAAAGGGCAGTAACCGTTTCTTCACTGCTTACCAAGAGATGAGTAGGTTTTGAATGGAGAGTGATGGACATGAGGAGTTTGACATAGGTCTAGGTGTATTGAACAGTTGCACGTGAGATGAGTCCAATCCTCAATTTCCGCGCCCAGGCATTTTTTTTTCATCAGTCAGGCTTAGTTCCTTGAGTTTAGCATTGTACGATCCATGGCTGGTGATAAGGTATGTAGTTTCAAGGTTGGATATGAACCAGATTAAGGTGCGTTTAGAAAGGTGTCTGATGTGTGGAAAGAATTTCTTAGTAATCATACCTTTGCATTCCTGAGTGTATCTGATTTGCCAAAGCATGTGTAGTTCCAGAGCTGCTTCCTCTCCGCCTTGATCTATTCTAGAAATCTGTTTATTTGTTTTTCCTGACATAATAGGAAAGGCCTTGATTTTTGACATATAAATAAAGTGGGATGCATCCAGATATCGCTTGCAGTGCTGCAGTTGAGGTTGTGCAACATGCTCTGGTAAGTCGAGGGAAAAGCGATGCTGGATATGATTCAATTTCTTGATCAACAGTAATTTTATTCATGCTTCTGAAATAGACCGAGTCCCCATAGGCCAAAATAGCCAGAAAGATAACTCTGTAAATTCGACAGAGAACAGTTCCTTTGAGGGCCCAGTCAGTTCTGGGAATCCTCGCCAACGTAAGGTTGGCCTTAATTTTTTCCAGATGAGGAAGGAACGACCACTTTTTGTCAAGAATAGTTCCAAACAGTTTCGCAGATGCTGGGTATTTTACGGATTCACCTTTCAGCTTTATAAAGGGGGAATATTTGAGTGGAGAGCGCCTTTGATGAACAATATTTTTGGCTTGATGGTTGACGGTGTCAACTTGTGGATGGTAATCAATTCATAGAGAACAGAGAGAACATAGTTGACCTACCTCACAAGGGTTGCTCTCGTGTGGCCCTGACCAGAACAAGGTCATCAGCATATGAAGGCATAGTGGTATGTTGGAAATTAAGAATAAGCCATTCATCCAATACCTTGTTCCATACAGCTGGGCCCAAGTTGTTTTCCTGACGTCGGCCTCTAGTCGAATTTCTGTTAATATTTGAATATTTTGTACAAATAGTAAGTCTCCTGTCAGAGAAGTAGCTTATTAGTCATCTGAAGATTTTTGATGACCATTGGGCTTTTTTGACTCGTATGATGGCGCTCGGCCACCAGACCGATTCAAAGGCCCTTTGAAGTCAATAAAGATTTCAGTAACGTATTTAGTTGATGATTCTTCGACTACATTGCTCGGAAAAATTAAGCGAACAAAATGTTTTTCGTGAATATTTTATTGTGAACAGTGGCATCAAAGGCGTGCATTTGATATAATAGGCATCGTGGCATGCAAATTTCAAGTATTCAATAGAAATCCATCTACCACCTTAAAGAGCCGCACATTATGCAAATTATTCATACCTATAAAAACACAGGTTGGGGCTACATCACTTTAATTCCGTGTTTTGGCCTGCACATTGGGGTAGCCGCCACATCTCCAGTTCTCAGGATGGCAAGTCATCGTCGTTTAAATGATTCTTCGAGATGGCGTGCCGTTGGATGACTCGAAGCTTAGCAGTCTCAAATGGAGGTGGTACATTGATTTGATGTGCCACGCAGTCGTCTTAGCACTATGGAAGCAGTTTCAGCAGATAGGAACCATTACAAGGCTCCTCATAATTGGTATCATCAACATGTGACCTGGGGCCCTGAAAATTGGTGTATAGTTCCGTTCCCTGGTGAACCCCTTTTAGCCTACAAACAGATTCTAAGGTGACAATGAGAAATGTGGTATAATCACTCCAACATCAGAGAAAGGGATACTTACAGTGGAGGCAGTCTTCTCATGTGGGGCAGAATAATGATAGGCCTCACCTCTTTTCATGTTTTTGATAGGACACCTTAACTGAGCAGAGGTACTGAGAATCGATTCTCTAATAACTCTAACATAACACTACGGTCAGTGTAGTGTTATGTTTGCGTATATTATTAATTTACTAATAACTCTATGTACGACCTTTTAGGGGTGCAATTGGCTCAGATTTTTTTTTCATGCACGGCACCGCCAATGCGCAGAACTCGAGTGGTGGAAGAATATCTTGAAACAGAAGATGTAGACATATATAGTATCTTCTGTACAGCGGCTCGAGGAACATAAGTTCATCTCCGCCATGTTACTCTGTGATGATAGAAAACTCTGTAGAACGGTCAGTGTAGTGTTATGTTTGCGTATATTATAAATAAATAAATAAATCTTTATTGTGAAGTAGAGTTACAGCACAATATCCCATCACGGCGACGAGCGCCAGGGGTTCACATATAGCAGTTAGAGAAAAGATAAGTACAGCGAACAAATACAAAATGCTACAAAATACAGTTTACAAATTCAAAAGGCTACAAAATACCGCGAACAAATTCAAAAGGCTACAAAAATACAGCGAACAAATACAAAAGGCTACAAAATACCGATCACAAATGCAAAAGCAATACAAATACAGCATAAAAACGCAGAGCTAGACATAAATACAGAAATAAATACAAACTGGCCATATATCAGGGTTCAAGGGCTTTGATAAAGTTCTGTCTGTCCTTCTTCTTACTTATTATGCTGTCGATGTCGGCGTCCACACGGTTGAGGGCAGCGAGCATCTGCTTGGGAAGAAATCTATCAGTGAGTACAAGCCTGTTGTGGTGAGCCACGAGTGCTGGTACCGACCTTAGGCTTGGCTGTGGAATCCTCCACGGGCAGCTCCTCATAGATTTTTTGCTGATGCTGTTAGGCAGAATTTGGTTTGTGAGAATTTAAATGGTGATACTATTGTTAGAGAGGCTACTGAGAGGCGCGCAATGGGTGTTGCTGCTGCAGATAAGGTTGTGCATGTGTCCTCGGTTAGTCCTCGTGGTATTTCGGACCCTAAGAATATTGTTATACTTAGACCAACAGAGAATTCTGCTTTGGCTTCAAGCCAAGACGTCAGGAATGCGGTGGCAGACGCAATTAAGAAGGATTATAAGAATATGAAAATTAAAAATATTCGTCTCCTGAGGAATAAAGGGGTTTTATTAGAAACCACAAACTCAGAAGATGCAACTAGGATAGGGAACGTTTCAGCTTTAAAGGAGGTTGGTATATCGATCGAGAGGCCTAAAATGTCAGATCCAACAGTGCTTGTATACGGGGTTCCCAAGGAGTTTACAAAGGATGAAATCCTGGAGGATTTATATTATAAAAATTTTAAAGATTATGAATTTACTCAGGATGAGGTAAAAGATGAAGTAACATTCAGATTTAATTCTGGATCTGGAACTAATGCAACTAATTGGGTCATTGGTTTCAGCCCTCGATTATATAAATGCTTGTTTCATAATGAAAGAATTTTCCTTGGATTCGGTTCACACAGGTTTCGGAAATTCACGGTGGTGAACAAGTGTTTTAGATGTCTGGGTTTTGGACATGGTGCACAGTCATGTTCACACAAGACTGTTTCTTGTGGTCACTGTGCTAATGGGGGTCATGTTTTCGCTGAGTGCCCTCACAAGGAGGATCCTCCACAATGTATTAATTGTAAGAGAAGAAACAGAGATTGTAATCACTCCGTAAGGGACATTAAGTGTCCTGAGTACATGAGAGCAGTGGAATTAGCAAACATGCGCATCAATCATGGATAATAACTCCTCTGATTTTACCTCTGGAGCTTTGCAAGGACATAGAGATTTAAAAATTTTGCAAATAAATGGTCAGCGCTGTCGGGCAGTTGCTGATGAAATAAGGGTGATTGCCTTGGAGCATTGTATAGATATTGTTTGTATACAGGAGCCATTTTATTCCTCACAAGTGGGAGGGGCAGCTCATAAGATTATGGGTTTTCCTTCTTCTACTAGAATAGTAGCAGCTGTGGATGTTCCTCCAAAATCCGCTATTGTAATTTTTAATCAAGACCTTGTTGTAACGTCAATCACGGGTTTGTGCTCGGCGTGTATGACAAGCATTATTGTGTCTTCACAAGTTTCTTCTTTCTGCCTAGTGTCACTGTATTGTCCTCCATCGGAAAATATTCAGATAGCGCTTCATAATTTGGAAAATATTTGTTTAAGATATGCATCCCATAATCTCATTGTGACTGCTGATTTTAATGCAAAATCACATTTTTGGCACAGTGGATATACTGATGTGAGAGGGAACCAATTTGAAGACCTCTTATTATCTCATAATCTTGTTGTTCAAAACCTTCCAAATAAGCCGTTCACCTTTTCAACTGTAAATGGAGAGTCTAATATTGACGTAACTGTGACATCTCTTCGTATATGCGATTCTATTTTGAATTGGGAAGTCAATTCTGGTTTAGTAAATAGTGATCACCGTGCAATTTCATTTGATCTCTGTTTCGAAGTAAGGGAAAAGAGCTTCGCTACGAGTGATCTGTCTAGATTTTCTATGGACCGTGTTAACTGGAACAATTTTAAAAATTATTTGACTACAGTTTTCGATAGTGATAATTGTGCGATACCTGGAGAGAGTTTAAATGGTATGACAGCTTATGAACATGTAAACTATGTACAGTATCATATTTTCCAGGCTTGTGTGCACTCTACGAGGAGAAAAAGGACTAAAAAGTTGTCTGTGCCGTGGTGGACTCCTGCTTTGTCTTCTCTGAGGTCTCAGGTATGCCAGGCTAGGAAAGTATACCAAAGAAATAGACATCTCTCTAGTGTTGATGTGGAATCATTTAAAAATGCCTATAAAGAGAGAAGAAAGGCCTTTCATAAGGCTATTGCTGAGAGCAAGAGAACTTGTTGGCAAAATTTGGTTAATGAAGTTGGTAACAGAGATCCCTGGGGTCTCGTGTATAAAATCTCTCGTAATAAGTTGCTTTGTGGAGAAATATACAACACTGTATTGAACAATAATGATGAGACATTGGATTGGTTTTCTACTGTGGAAACGATTGTTAGAAGACTATTTCCTCAGGATCTTCCTCAAGATGATTCACCTGAACAAACGGAGATACGCCGGATGAACTCTGAGTTTACAGGAGCAGGTGACGCTGAAGCTGAACTCTTCAGTTTGGTGGAGTTGGGTGCAGCAGTAGCTAAATTGAACGTTAAGAAATGTCCAGGTTTAGACTTAATTGAAAATCAAGTAATCATTAAGTTTTATGATTACTTTCCTCAAATTATGTTAAATTTGCTTAATAAATGTTTCACTGAAGGTACTTTTCCAAGACCGTGGAAGATGGCACTGCTAAAGATATTGCATAAGCCTGGTAAGCCCAGGACTGATCCGAGAGCATACAGACCAATTTCTCTCTTGGCGAACATGGGTAAGGTTTATGAAAGGTTACTTGCTCCCAGAATTTCTGCGATGTTAGACGATAAGCATCTGTGTTCTGCTGATCAGCATGGATTTAAGAAGGGGCACTCTACAGAGGACGCCATAACATCTCTTTTAAAGTACATTAAGGATTCTTCTGAGAAATATGTTCTTATGGTCTTTATAGACTTCGAAGGAGCATTTGATTCGGTATGGTGGGAAAGTGCCCTTCGATCTCTAGTGCTTGCAGAGTGTAATAGTTACATATTTAACACTATAAGGTCATACTTTCAGGACAGATTTATTACTGTGCGTGCACGTCATCTGTCATATAGTGCCAGTGTCTCGAGAGGCTGTCCTCAAGGTTCGGTTTTGGGACCTCTCTTTTGGAATGCAGTTTTAGATCAGTGGCTTGTTAAGGAGAGTACAGAGGTTGCTAAGATAGCTTATGCTGATGACCTTGTGATTGGAGTTTCTGGGCGCTCCAGACTTATATTGGAAAGAAAAATACAGTCAGTTTTAGATGATTTAATGGAATGGGCCAATATGAACAAATTGAAAATCTCTGCAAGTAAGACCTGTTTTATGGTTTTTAAGAAACAATTTGATTACGGCAGGCCTCCAAGAGTTCTTTTAGGTGGTGTTCAAATTCCTCATGTTGCTAAAACTAAGTATTTGGGATTAATCATAGATGACAAACTTTCCTTTTTCCCACATGTTTCACACCTAAATGTAAAAGTAAGACACTTTACAGGCTCCATTGCTAGGCTTTCTCGTAAGGAGTGGGGATTGAATAAGAGAGTGTTGTCATTGTATTATAAGACTATTTTTCTCCAGATAGTGGCATATGCGGCTGTTGTTTGGTTTTCTGTGGTAACTAAAACTAGGATTCGATCGAAACTTTTATCGCTTCAGCGCTCTTTGTTATTAACTTTATTGAAAGTACCTAGAACAGCGTCTACAAACGCCCTACAGGTAATTGCTGGTACCATGCCATTGGATTTATTTATTGTCTACAGAGGGTTTTTGTACAAATTGAAAAAGGGTACATCAGTAACGTTTTTGGATATTACAATTGATTTGGAGAATAATATTAAAGAAGAAAAACAACGAATATGGAACAAATTAATGGATTTATGGCAGACCAGATGGGAAAGTGGTGATGTTGGAGCTGTGACGAGGAAATATATTCCCCAGGTGAACTATGCGTTGGCAAAAACCGTGGCATCTTGGTTTACGCCTTCTATGTACACTTCTTATTTGTTAACAGGACACGGCTAACTTAGGGCCAAATTATATGAGAGAGGGTTGGAGACAGATCCTTTCTGTACATGTGGCGAGCAGGAGACTTGGATGCATGTAATTTTTTTATGTCGGGAGTATAAAGACCAAAGGCGAATTTTGATGGCGCATATTCCCGACTTATCATTTGATACAGTGCATTTGCTTATTGCAAATCGTGACTGTTTTAATTTATTTCAGGAGTTTTCAGCTGCTGTTTTTGCAAGAACTGTTCTCAGAGCCTTTCTTCAGAGGCAAACCTAGTGTCTTAATTGTCTTCATGGAGTTTCACTATTGGTTTCTGCATCTGGCTGGCGGCTGGGGTGCTGGACCTGATTCATGGTGTTGGGTCTGGTGCTCTGGTTGGTTGTCTTTTGTGCTACAATCATGAATACTCCATTCTGGATTCTGCCGTGCTGGATCAGATTCATTGCGTCGGGTCTGGTGGTCTAAAGCGTCTATTATCCATGGCGTACAGTTGGAGATTGCTGGATAGTACCGTTATTGGTTTTGGAGGTTCCAGTGCATGTGAAACAGCAGCTGAGGAAATATTCAATTGAACTGTGATTTTTGAAGTTTATAGTTGTGCCATCCAGACTATTGAATATTATTGTTGTTTTATTATATATATATATTTTTTATTATTATTATTATTTTTTTTTTCCCTGATGGCTCCCTGGTATGGCCAACCCGGGGCGCGGGATTGCTGGCACTCACTGGTATTGCACTACCTCCAGTGGGTGCGGGATTTCAAGTGCGAATAGCGCTACAGTAAAATCAGACTCAAGTAATTTAACATACTTTTAAGGACTGCTTTGTAAAGACATTCCCAATATATATTCCCAAGTTCTCAAGGTAGATTTGGGCTTATGCCTGGGAGCTACCCTGAATAAGAACACACTTGCACACACACATGAGAGTTTAATGTTTGTCAGAGCATATAATTATATGTAAATATATCTTGTATATAAATCATGTATATACTTTTATGTACATAATGTTGAGACTATATTGTGTGTAATTAATAAATGAATGAATGAAAAAAATGTGGAATCCTCCAAGAGCAAGCGTTCCAAATATTTGGAGATGATATCTGGCCTGTGATGAGTTTGGCTGTGAAGACCAGCCTCTTTTCCACGATCAGAAACTTCAACCTCGGGATGTCGAGTGCTTGTGCCATCATGGTGGTTGTGGTAGCGGGAGGTAGACGAAGCTTGTTATTGGCCCATTTCAGTAACCAGTATTCAGCGGTGTACACCCGCTTGAGGTTTGTAGGTGCAGCAGAGGCCCATATTTCTGCACCATAGAGAATGGCGGGGTAAACGGTGGAGGTGATGAACCTTTTGACAGTGACAGGATGTCGGACATGTAGCAGCTGCTGCTTTGAGATCCACCGTAAACGAGAGAATTTGGTACTGATTTTGTTGATCTGGTTGACAAAGGACATCTTTTGGTCAAACAGAACGCCAAGATCTGTGTGCGAGGGTACATTTGGTATTCGTACCCCTGCGAGTGAAACGTTGAGTACTGTCGGCATGGATTTAAGGGAGAATATAACCTGGGCAGACTTCACTGGGTTGATTTTTAGATTGAAGTTTGCCAGGTACAATTCTAGATCCTTAAGTTGGGAATTGATCTTGTTGCTGAGCTGAACGGGATTGTCGCCAGGGTTAATTTGAGTCAGCAGTTTGAGGTCATCGGCATAGCATAGGAGACCATTCGTTGAGGCAATAATGGGCACGATGATAGCTGTGAACAGGACACCGGATAGGACACTCCCCTGCGGTACTCCAGCAGTAATGTCGCAGGATAGGGTGTGTTGTTGCCGATGGAGAATAAGTATTCTGTGACAGAGAAGCGATTCCAAAAAGCGATTCCATTATGTGTTGTTTAGTTGTTTCTGGCCTCTTTGCTACCGAACAGGCGATCTCCGGGAAAGCGTGCCCAGTGCCAGTCTACACCACGAGGAGGTGGGCCACGACTGGATATGTCCTTAGCCAAGTGGAGATAGACCATTACAATCTTTGTCTGCACTGAACAGGGCAAAGTCCCGCACCCTTGGGGGCTGGTTACTCACACACAACAGGGCTTTTGTGGATTTATTGGACGATTGTTTTCTACATCAGCATGTTCGGGAGGCAACTAGAGGGAGTAATACTTTTGACTTGATTATCAGCAGTGATTCTTCATGCATTAAGAATATGCAGATAAAAGAACCACTAGGTGGCAGTGATCACAGTGTGCTGAAGTGGGATTTACTCAAAGAGGTAACTACCATTAGGGGTAAAGGGAAGGGTTATTGCTTCCGTAAAGGCGACTACGATGGATTGAGACAGTATTTAAATTCTATACAGTGGGACCAACTGTTGATGTTACCAACAGCAAATTCAAAATGGGAAGCATTCAAAGAACTTATCTTGGAAGCTACTAGGCTTTACATACCAACTAAGAAATATTGTTCAAGGTTTAGGCCAAAATGGATGTCAGATGAACTAATGAGGCATATGGCAGAGAAGAAAAATGCATGGGATACTTACAAATTAACACATGACACAGAAGCCTATGATAGATACAAGTTGATATGCAACCAAGTTACAAAGGAGGTTAGGCAGGCGAAGGCAGATTACGAGAAATCTTTGGCAAGGGATGCAAAGAAAAACAGCAAAGAGTTCTTTACTTATGTAAACTCTAGAAGGAAGGGGATGAATCAGATTGGTCCACTTGATATTGATGGGTCAACTGTTGATAATCCTGCTCAGGTAGCTAACAAACTAAATGAATATTTTGCATCGACATTCACACATGAGGAGTTATTCAGCAAGGGGAATGCCAGAGGTGTATTCAACTCTAGCAGTAAGCTACAGAATCTTGAAATAACTGGGAGTAAAGTGGAGGAGAAACTGTTGAAGATAAACACAAGAAAGGCACCCGGGGTGGATGGGATCTATCCAGTTATATTAACGGAGGCAGCAAAGGAAGTAAGCAAACCCTTAGCCATAATTATGAGAGCTTCTTTGGACTCAGAGGAAGGTACCCATAGACTGTAAATGTGCAAATGTGACAC
This sequence comes from Mastigoproctus giganteus, assembly GCF_048544385.1. Lineage (NCBI taxonomy): Eukaryota > Metazoa > Arthropoda > Arachnida > Uropygi > Thelyphonidae > Mastigoproctus > Mastigoproctus giganteus. The sequence continues at coordinate 225,130,615 of NC_143575.1, forward strand.
CAATTCACAAAGGAGGATCAAAGGCTGACACAAGTAATTATAGACCTGTGAGCTTAACTTCTGTTCCAGGAAAATTAATGGAGGCACTGGTTAAAGAAGCACTGCAGGATCATTTAGACAAGACTCAGTTATAGCTCAGACACAGCATGGTTTTGTTAAGGGGAAGTCTTGCCTGACCAACTTGATTGGATACTATGATGCAGTCACAAAAGAACTGGATGCAGGGAATAACTTTGATATTATATACTTGGATCTTAGAAAGCCTTTTGATACTGTTGCACATGGAAGACTGCTACACAAATTGGAGCAGTGTGACATTGGAGGCAAATTGCTGCTATGGATAAAGGGGTGTTGAGGGGGAGAAGACAGAGAGTGGTAATCAATGGACACTGCTCATCGTGGGCTAATGTTATTAGTGGAGTCCCTCAGGGCTCAGTGTTGGGTCCATTATTGTTTTCTGTATTTATAAATGATATTGATGATGGTATATCAAGCTTAATATCCAAGTTTGCAGATGATACAAAGGTTGGCAGGGTTGTCAAGGACACTACTGACACTATATTGCTGCAACAGGATCTGGAAAGGTTGAGCAGATGGGCTGAGAGGTGGCAGATGAAGTTTAACATTGACAAATGTAAAGTACTACACATGGGAAACAGCAACCCCAGAGCAACGTATCAACTCTGTGGTACTACACTGACAGTGGTAGAGAATGAAAGGGACTTGGGGGTGGTTGTGCAGGCAGATATGAAGTTCTCTGAGCAGTGCAGACGGGCTGCAAGAGTAGCTCATGGAGTATTGTCAATGATATATAGGAATTTTTCCAGCAGAGATAAGGAGGTGATTATTCCATTGTATAAGGCAATGGTCAGGCCACACCTAGAGTACTGTATACAGGTCTGGAGGCCTCATTTCAAGAAGGATGTAGAGCTGCTGGAACGAGTACAGAGAAGGGCAACAAGATTAGTGAATGGAACAAAGGGGTGCTCTTACGAAGAAAGGCTTAAGTTTTGCAAATTACAGTGTCTGGAGACTAGGCACCAGCGAGGTGATCTGATAGAGGTGTATAAAGCCTTGAATGGTTCAATGCTGATGGGATTCTTCCTCTAGCTCAGAATAATCACCTGAGAGGGCATAAATTCAAATTGAAGAAAGACAGATGTAGGATAGACGTGCGGAAATTTGCCTTCAGCCAGCGGGTGGTTGGTTGGTGGAACAGACTCCCATCCCTTGTGGTGGAGGTTGATAGCCTAAATGGGTTTAAGGCTCAGCTGGACAGGTATTTTGAATTATCTAAAATATATATTTTATTTTGCATTATCTAAAATATATATTTTAGCTTGATTCAATTTCACGGAAAATAATAAAGTTAGTGGTTAAGGAAGTAATGCGGGATCACATTAATTGGGAGTTATATGGCAATCGCAGCATGGATTTTTTAAGGGGTGATCTTGTTTGGCTAATCAGATTAACTACTATATCGCCATAACAAAGGAACTGGATGCAAAAAAAAAAAACAATTTTGATACCATATACTTAGATTTCAGTAAAGCTTTTGATACCGTACCATATGAAAACACCCTGTAGAAATTGCAAGGGATAAAAAAAAAAAACAAAAAAAAACCTGTCTTATTAGGGCCACCCAAGTACTAATAAATATTCCCATATGTATTATGTACATAAATTGCTTGTGTTCTGCAGTCGGTTTCCTGTTTTGCTGGACGAAAAACTTACTACCGAAGCCCGAGACCGACTAACTCAGCCACGGAATGAAAAGAGCCATAAAAGCTCCTCGCGTCATTGACTGGATTCGAACCCTGGCCTTTACCGCACGGTGTGGAGGATGGTGATTTCAACCACAGTGCTGCACACGCAGACATGGATAAAGGGACAGTGGAGCGGCAGGAAACAGAGTGATTATTGATGGACACTGCTCTTCTTGTACGAATTTTAATAGTGGAGTCCTTTAGGATTCAGTGCTGGGTCTCTTATTGTTTTCAATATTTATTTACGATATTGATGAAGGCATATGAAGTTTAATGTCTAAGTTTTTTGATCATGCAAAGATTGGCAGAGTGGTTAATGACAGGAATGGAGTTGTGCTACAGCAACACGATCTACAGAAGTTAGGAAAATGGGGTGAGAAGTGTCACTTAAGGTTTAACATTGATAAATGCAGAATACTGCATTTGTGTAGCAGTAATCCCAGAATATCATAGCAGTTGGGTAGTAGCATACTCAAGGAAGTGGAGAATGAAAAAAAACTTCGGGTAATTATTCAGTCTGGAAGTTCTCTGAGCAGTGCAAATAGGCTGCGAGAACAGTTTTAAGGGTTTTTCAATGATATAAAAAAATTATTTTCGGTAGGCATGTAAGGATTATTTTCAGGACGTAATTATCCTGTTGTATAAGTCGCGTTTAAAGTACTTCTTCAGTACTGCATCAGGTCTGGCAGCCTCATTTAAGGAAAGATGTAGATCTCTTGGAGTGGGTGCAGGGAAGAGCAAAGAGATTTGTAAGAACAAAAAGTAAATTGCAGCATCTGGTAGCTAGGCATCTTCAAAGAGACCTGATGTTGGTGTAGTAAAGTCTTTAAAAGGATTGAGTAAACTAAATATTAATGGCACCGTTACTCTTTCTCTGACAACGCACATGTAGGACCATAAATTTAAAGTTAAAAAAGGATGGTTGCAGATGTGCGAAAAGTTTCTTTCAGCCAGAGCAGGAAATGATTGTTGAAACAAACTTCCACTTGATGTTGTGGAGTGGGCCGTTTAAATTTATTCAAAGTAGAATTAAACAAATTATTAGAATGGTTGGACAAATGCCTTTGATACTTTTTTCGTCTTTGTTTTTTTTTTTTTTTTTTTTTTTTGTCTGATGCTCTGTACGTTTGCTTCCTTGCATAATTTTTCACTAATACATGTATATATATACTGTATATATACACTCAGCACACTAATTAAGGGTCTCTGTTGTAGGCCATTCATTTTGCATCGATAATTATGCATTAAGGTTTTTTTTTTTTTTTCATCATTATTTTAAAAAGTAGACGGCATCTCATTCGTTTTTCTGTTAGCACGCTGTTGTACGTGCTGCCATCTAGCGAAAACAACAGCAATCAAAATAGGTACTTCATTCTCGTATGCAAAACAGGAGACAATTATAGAGCTGCATTCGGGAGGTAGAGGTCAAGAATCTAGCAGCGCGTAATTTGCGTTTAATGGCATTTGTTTAGAATTTACGTAAATTAGTGGTCTTTAGAGAGTAAATAATACGGTGACAGTCAGTCACTAATAAAATAATAATAATTATTAATTACAAAAGGTATAAAAATATAGCGAATGCTAAAAAAAAGAGAAATGAAAATCATGTATAATGCCAAGCGAACATGCTCAGATCGCTTTAAAAACAGAGTATAATACAAATATAACCCTTCTCCCATCGATCGAGTGGAAGATCAGCTGCTCAAGGGTTAAGTCCTTTAGACAGCTGCTCAACTGTATAAATTTACAATTTATAACTCAAAAATGCAATTAAAGGAACTTTAAACTTTTGTGAGGAGGCAGAAAATCGAAGTTTTATCTCTGTTTCCCAAATAATAAATTAGTTTAGGATTACTGTTCTCCCAAATTTCGGAGAGTGCATAGTGATATCCTATAAATGCCAAGAGTGCCGACCATCTGAATCATCTACAATGGTCTTGTTCAAGTGGCAAAACCTAGTAGGGTGGTGCATGATGAGGCAAAAGACAAAAATTCCTCCACAGGTCTGGGACTCGAACCAGACCTGTGGAGGAATTTCTAGAGACCTATATTTCATGTCGTGCAGTTTTACCAGGGTCAGATCCTAATCTCAATGGAGACGGCCCCAAAGGAAACATAATAATTTGTAAAAAATTAATTTGGTTTCGCCATGGTACAAATTCGTAATGATAAGCCACTCAACAGAACTGTCTGGAAATCTGCCCACAAAGAGCAACGGGTATCCATAGGACATGAGAACTGCAGGCTTTATACAGGCTTTGTACATAATTTATACCGAAAAAGTTGCAACAGAATTTCACAGTCGGACGACATCATAAGGCAGGTCATCGATGCCGGCACCACTGGACATTCTCAGCTTCAGAACACATCAACAGTCACAATACACAATCTGATGCATCCAGTCCACGAATTGCAAAACAGCCATTGCAGTTCGTGGACTGGATAACTCGCTGTCAGGCTGACAGATTTACTCCCCCAAGAAGGATTTGTGACAACGATAATCTGTCTCTGAGACGTCCAGTATCAATAGGCAACATAGATGACTTCAACTGAGAAAACTGCTTAAGGGGGGGGGGGGGGGGGCTGAATAAATTTTCAGTTTTTGTATTATTAAATACACAAATATTTTAAAAAATGCGTATAGAACGCATCATGTACAAATTGAAGAAATACATTGTCAGGGCCGTTGTTTGGTGTTCGTAGACCCTAAGTACTGTACATACTACCACCAACTTCTTTCCGAGGACCCACTACATATTAAAAGGCCCCTGCGTTAAAACTAATTTTATTGCTGGAGTGAAATCGTTGATTTCTATTTGAATTATATTTTCCCAAATATAATTCAAATAGAATTCAACTTTACTTCTGTACAACAAAGAATATATTGTACAGAAGTAAACAACAGAATGCAAAGTTGTAACAGTCATTTGTTGCTTTATAAATTAAAAATTCGTCTTCTCTGCACTTTTACAAACTGATAGTTAAGGAACAGGTAGATCAGAACTTGACAGAAATCCTACCTTTTCAATGATCCTAGTTTTATATTATAAAAACTGAAAAAAAAAAAAGGAGGGAAATGAATCTTTAGATTAAAATAATTAATTTAAAAGTAAGTTTAAGTTCAATTATAGGAAAGGGGGCGGTTCAAAAGAGATATGTATCCGGCCAGGAGTAGTCGTGATAGAAATTGAAACAAACACAATGTATTACACTTTTTCAACATAATCCCCAGACAAAGTGACACATTTTCCACCCCTCAATACGCTTTCGCAGGCCACTTTTGTAGAAGTCCTCTGACTGTCCTTCAAACCACGACTTGACAGTAGTAATCACCTCATCATCAACGGTAAAGTGTTTTCCACGAAGAAAGGACTTCAGGGCAGGAAAGAGGAAGGAATCCAAGGGTACATGGTCGGGGGAATAAGCAGGATGCGATAATTACAATTGAAAATATTACAAATCCACATTCGTGGGAATACCTAAACTACAGCATGCGAAGAATGAGCAGGGGTAGTATCGTGGAGCTGGCGCACACCTTTTGACAACTTTCCCCGTCTTTTTTCGTTTTAGCAGCACGTACCTTTTATGAGAAGATTGGAATAATACTTCGCTGTCACAGTACTGACCTGCCCTTTTGAAGGCAATGTGTTAATATTACACCATGCTGATACCGAAAGAAAACTGATAGCCTCACCTTGCCAGCATTTGGTTGCACCTTTGCCTCTTTTTTTGGGTGAGGGGGGAAAGGTTGATTCTGCATGCTTCATAATGAAGTCGAGGATGCCGATTTCATGATTCTTTTTAGGGCTGCCCTTGGGGCCTCATGACTGTTTTATTTTTAAAAACAAGTTTCTGCTATAAGAACAATTCGTGAATAATAAAAGGGGCGCCTTTTATTAATTTGATTTTTTAAAATTTGTTTCGAGTTGTTATATCAAAATTTGTTCAGTTTTTAAATTTCTATTTATCTTTCTTTCTCTCGAGTACATTGACATCTACTTAATTATCAAGTTTATCTTCTTGCAGGAAATTCTCAGCTTGATTCATCGTAAATATTTTAATAATGGCGTTGAACTGGTTAACAAAAAACAGCAGAGAAGTTGGTGATGTTTCTATTTATTTATTTTTTGCTATACCAATTTTCTAATTTATTCCATTAAAAAAAAAAAAAAAAAAACTTTTTCTCAAGGGTTATCTAGAGACCAGCGCATGTAGGAGCATAAATATTTTATGCTAAAAGAGGTTAGAAAAACATAATTAAAGTCGAAGAAACTAGTCAGTATAGTAATTAACCAGTTATCGCAGTGATGGCTACATATAAATAAAATATAAGAATTAAAAAAAACATAGAGAGAACGAAGGATGGTTAGTTTCATTAAGTTTCTTGCACAACGAAATAGAGAAAATTACAACATGCAATTTAAGTTTTCATAACAAAACACTGTATATAATATTAACATGTGTACTATTAGCAAAAAAAAAAAGAAAAAAAAGCACATTGGGCACGAAGCGAATCGCAAATTAAGTCCACTAAAAATTCTACAACAAACCTCTTATATTGTTAAGGAAAGCACCACGAGTTGCCTGAGGTGTTGTACTACAGATGAACAGCGCTGCTCTCTAAGGATATTTTTTTTCTTTATTTTCTATTTATTTAATTAAAAATTACGGTGTATTCCATAATATATCTGCTGAGGAGTTTAAAGTTTAACCCACTGTGAGGCTGTGCTGGTCAGAATCTTACTTCTTTGCTAAGACTAAGGCAAATTAACTTCCAGTGTTAGGTGGACTTTTTTTCGCACTGTCTCATCAGTAAACTGCAGCCTTCGCCGTTAAATGAAAACCTAGTGAGCTAGGAACGCCATCTTTTGTTTGAATAGGTGCAAACTTTAGTTTCCCTTCATCTTTGAAATATAAGGAATTTAGTTATGCATTCAATCTTAAATGAAAATATAAAATGGTTTATAACAGTGAACCCAACAGCAGAAGTACCAAAAGAGTAAAACTATGTTTATTTAATATTTAATTTATAGACAAAAATTTAGTGGGGGCAAATATTTGTAGTGTTTTTTTTTTTTTTTAGTGTCAATTTTTAATTCTCACTTTCACTCATTAGAAAGTTTAACCTTTTTCAGATTTTAAAAATGAAACTCGTTAGATGGCAGCACTTGAGAGACACCACTGTGGAACTGAGACCACATTTGCGAATGAACTAGGAAGTGTTTGGGAGGTTTAGATCCTTTTGTAGACAAGTTTGATTATTCAAGATGAATTCAGTGGGAAAAAAATGGTGAGAGGACAGATGTATGAAGAAATGAAATTTTTGGATATGACGTACACACAGTGAGGACATACCTAGTTCATTGACATAACATTGTCTCGACAATGCCCCCCTACACTACTGGGACTCCCCTTCCCATCACTAACTGGCTCCATAGTGTCTGAAAGCAGTAGAAACTCTTAAAAGACTGATTATGAATGACACACCTGTAACCAGAAAAAACTCGAGAGCTGATCTCAAAATTCTCCAGCTTAATTGTCAACGATCCCTGAATGCAATGAACCAGATATCAAAAATTATTCAAGACGATAAAACCACAACACCACTCTTACAAGAACCCTATTCTTACAAAGGGATAGTTAAAGGTCTGCCCACTTCTTGCAGGATAGTAAAATCAGAAACCATCTCCTATGGGGAAAGGGTGAAATGCCTGCCTGATTCTAGGCTGCTGTTGTAGTGGCCTACCCCACTCTTACAGTTACGAAGATAACAGGCCTCTGCTCTTCCCATGCTGCTTGTTCTTACATTGAGAGTCCCTTCTACAACTGCACTAAATTAGCCTGTACTGTCAGTGGAGTAGAGATAATTGAGAGATGGAACCTTTCACAGAATACTTAGATCAGACATAAGTTCCACCCTATGGAACAGCTCTATAACCTGGTCTAAAGGCGAGCTAATGGAAGAGCTAACAACCTTATATTAAAACAGGCCGAATCAACTACCAACCTGTGTGACCCCAGGGGCAAATCCTACATAGACGCCACCGTGGGAACTCCCTCAGCTAATTCTATCATCACTGGTTGGAAGTAAACCCCTCATTGATCGCCCGTGACGACAATGGAATCATTTTCATTGTTTCGCATTCCCAGCAACTCATCAGGCGAGACAACAATTTTCCCAGATACATGGCAAGCCATTCGCACAGGTAAGAACTTAATTGTAAACTCGGGGAAATAATATAAGAAGAAAATGAAGAATGCATCAGGTTTATGTCAGAAGAGGAGCAAGCCATAAAGATTCAAGATATAATATTGACAGCATGTCAACCTTCAATTCCACTAAAGAAGAGGAGCCCGAACCAAGTCCCTTGGTAGACTAGAAACCTTACAAACCTCGGAAGACAGACCAGGATAACTAGAAAGGAATATTAGAGAGGCAAAGCAGGATCCACAGACAGAGTACAGAGGTTGAAACTCTCACCACCAAATAAAAACAGTAGAAAACAAAACGATCAGATCTACAAATACCGCACCTCCCGACAGACCCTAGTAGAAATCACCAGAAATGAGGATTCCTGAAAGCAGGCTCATACACGAGCTCTTCACTACAAAACTTTACCCTGCTGAAGTTTTCCACCCCGTCACTGGCAAAAACAGAATTGAGGTCACCACCTGGCAAGAATCCATGGAAGCTGTCCTTGATGCTTTAGTTCACCATGATGGCACTGGTCCTGAAAGCATTCTACAAACCTGTGGCCGAGGTGTATGAGTCTCATGACTCATACACCTCGGCCACAAAGGAACCCCAAATGAAGATCCTTTCCAACTACAGAAAAATTAAAAAATTGAAGATGCAGTCAAGTCTGGAAGGTGACCTACTATAGACAGGATTGAAGTTAAAGTGGTGAAGAGAACATGGAAAGCGGCGCCGAACCTAACAGCAAACCTATTAAACACTTATCTACGAGAAGGGGATCTTCCCTACCATCTGGAAGACAACCCTATTTAAAATCTTGCTAAAAAATCCAGCCATGCTGGCAGCGGACCCAGAGTCATACAGGCCAATTGCCCTGTTACCGGTTCTTGGCAAGATCCTTGAGAAGCTTGTAGCCAAACGACTCACGCAAAGGTACCACGAGAAATAGTTTGCCCCCTCCCCATCACCAGTACGGCTTCACCAAAGGAAGAACTGCAGAAGCCGTTATGAGAACTATCTTCAACATTGCAGAAACCACACCGCAGAAGTATCTCCTCTGTCTCTTTGTTGATTTCAAAAGGGCCTTTGACACTCTCTGGTACCATAGTGCCCTGGAAAGGTTCAAGAAGCCTAGGCTCCAAGCCATCTACAGTCTTCTTGCAACCCACTTCTCCAACAGGTCCGTCATTGTCAGATCCACTAACCAGACCATCACCAAACAAGTAACAAGATGATGTCCTCAGGGGTCCATCCTTGGGCACCAGGGCCCAAGGAATGACCCCTGAGGACATCATCTAACAATAATGTTATTGTTACTGGGTTAAAGGAGCATCGGCGACTAAGGCCATGTTGCTTCGTGTATATTGTCTGTAAATTGCGTGCGTTCTGAGGTCCATTTTCCGTTGTGCGAATGAAAAACCAGAGTTTCTTGGAGAAGAAACCATGCTATCCTCGCCCGAGACTGACTACTCAGCCACGTTTTGAAAAAGGCCGATACAATTTCTTCGCGTTATCGACGGGACTCGAACCCAGGTCTTTTTCCACCCAGTGTGGGGAGGACGGCGATTCTATCAAATATGCCATACACGAGGGCAGGGCCCCTGTGCCTAAACCTAGTTTTTGTTGTTGTTGTTGTGATGAAATTTAACGATACATAGGCTACTAGGGGCGTATTGTGTCTTTCTAATGGTTATTAGGAACCTAGTTTTTGATTCCGGAGTCAGCAGGTACTGTGGAAACTGCATATTCATCGCATATGCCGATAATTTAACCGCGCTGATGGTGAAGAATTCTCTTGCACAACTGGAATCCACAGCCAACACATTCGTAACAGACCTGAAGACGAGGTGCGAAACACGAACTTCAAATTCACCCACAAAAGACCGTCCAAACGTTGCTGAATGGAAAACTCAACATAAACAGACCACTGACTATCAAATACAAAGGCCGGGACATCAAATACAAGACGGAATGCAGGTACCCTGGGGTGATCTTTTACCAAAAGTTGTCCGTCTCTCATGCTAGGTGTATTAAAGGAAAAGCAAAAAATTACATCGCGAAACTGGCAGCAGCCACAAAGAGAATAGGGACTGAAATCCCAAACCTTTAATTTGTATTATAAGACGATTTTCCTCCCTATTATTGTTTATGGAGCTGGAGATTGGGGGTACAGGACCTCCATGCAGGGCGTGCTTAAACAGATCCTGAAGGCACAGAAAGCGATCCTCTTGTCATAACTGGAGCCTGCAGGACTGTGTCTACTCTAACCCTGCAGGTACTGACTGGAAAATTACCCATTGATATAGAAATAATTTATCAACATCTCAAGTACTTTCACAAAAAGGAAACTCCAGACAACAAACTCGGAACAGCCATTGATATAGCCACACAGCCTAAACAATAAAGGGCCCGTCTTAGAAAGATTCTTGAGGTTAGATGGCAGAACCTAGAACATATCAGCATATGGAGAGCCCACACGTCACTTCTTACCCAACGTGCAAGACAGCACCAAAAACCAGTGGTCCTAGTTTACTCCAGGACTTCATGAGACATTTCTACTCACGGGCCATTTCACTCATAGTAGCTTTAATGCGAAGCCGTTAGCCATGGACCGAACGACTGTCCCCGATTGCCAATGTGGAACTCCAGAGATTTGGAACCATCTAATGCTGGACTGCAACATATACTCCGACCTGAGGATAAGACTGGAGATAGAAACTGCATGTCACGCCATCGATTATCTGCCAAAATTTTTGAAAACTCAGTCCGCATACTCTGCACCTTGCTACTATGCAGAACAAATCTTCAGAAGAGGAATATCAATTCGTAACCAGCAACAAGGGACCAGCCAGCCTCAACCGGGAAGTGGTAATGCCTTACCTACAAGTACTCCCCAAACTGTGACAGGCAATCCATAATTAATCTCAGCGGACTTTATCTATGCCACAAATACTCTATTGGATGAGACCCTTAACCTGGAATTTGCTGATGTACATGGACCTGACTCCAAATCTGGACATTTCAGATTGCAGACCAATGGATAGGACACTTAGCTTGGAATTATCTACGTTCGAGATAAATGTCTTCTGGGCTAGGTAATTTTTTGGATGGATTACGCTATAACATAGCACCACTGATAACCCACAGACATGATGGGGAATGGAATTAGACTCCCATTGTCCAACTATATTTCTTTCTACTAGACTCCTATGCCACATAGCATTAGCATTAGCATTAGTAGAGGCATATGATGCAAGAAAGCAAGCTTATTCAGCATCAGCCAAAAAAAAAAAAAAAAAAAACCCTCTCCCATTTCACCCCTCCGTTTGTTCGAAATACCTGTCCAGTTGAGCTTTAAATTTGTATAGGCTATCAACTTCAACAACAAGTGATGGAAGTCGGTTCCACCAACCAACCACCCGCTGGCCAAAGGCAAATTTCCGCACATCTATCCGACATCCGTCCTTCCTCAATTTGAATTTATGCCCTCTGAGGTGATTATTCTGAGAAAGATGAAGAATCCCATTGGCATTGAGCATGCTCAAACCATTCAAAGCCTTATACACCTCTATCAGATCACCTCGCCGGTGCCTAGTCTCCAGACTCTGTAATTTGCAAAACTTAAGCCTTTCTTCGTAAGAGCAACCCTTTGTTCCATTTACTAATCTTGTTGCCCTTCTCTGTACCCGTTCCAGCAGCTCTACATCCTTCTTGAAATGAGGCCTCCAGACCTGTATACAGTACTCAAGATGTGGCCTAACCATTGCCTTATACAAGGGAATAATCACCTCCTTATCCCTGCTAGAAAAATTCCTGTATATCATTGACAAGACACCATGAGCTACTCTTGCAGCTCGTCTGCACTGCTCAGAGAACTTCATATCTGCCTGCACAATTACCCCCAGGTCCTTTTCATTCTCCACCACTGTCAGTGTAGTACCGCAGAGTTGATACATTGCTCTGGGGTTACTGTTACCCATATGTAGTACTTTACATTTGTCAATGTTAAACTTCATTTGCCACCTCTCAGCCCATCTGTTCAACCTTTCCAGATCCTGTTGCAGCAGCATAGCGTCAGTAGTGTCCTTAACGACCCTGCCAACCTTTGTATCATCTGCAAACTTAGACATTAAACTTGATATCCCATCATCAATATCATTCATAAACACATTGTCATTTTTCCTGGAGATCCCTGGCTCTTCCTTCCCAGCTGTCCATCGCTCTCCCCCCCTCCAACACCGGGACCATTAGACTTCTCCCACTCCATCCACCACTCCATTTCTTACTTTAACGCGCTCCCCAGACCTTTGATTCTGGGGCAGCCCAGCCTGAGCTGATAGCAGAATCTGGTTGGTGACAGTAGAATCTGGCGCACTAGATTCTACTATCATTAACGCTTCAACGTAAAAATACACAACATACAACGGTTGGCCTTGGCTTTTGCCTGAACATAGACGACTCAGAGGCAAATGGGAAAGACCCTGGGATCCTCGAAAAGCCTGTATACATTGAGTCACTATCTGGCAGGGTAGAGGCAGCGAGATTATACACCAGCTGATTCGGATGCCTCCTACAGAGTTACCAGTAGGTTCTGTCCGGAGAACTATCTAGCAGCCAGCCTGCGAATACAGTTTTAGAGCTGTACCCTGGAAATGTAAGGAAGATTGGATCTCTCTATGATGGGCATCATATAGATGATAGTGGAAGAGGCTGCATGATGGAAGAGACATGGGCATCTAAAGAAAAAGTGCATACATTTTTTTTTTAATTTTAACAGGCAATAAAAGAATTTAGTTGTGTAGATAATTGCTTGCTTTCATTGACTCTTAAAATTAAGAAAAGATAAAAATAATTTTGTACACGCGTCTCCTTAATTGAAAACAGTATATCGTATCACACCAAGTTGTGCTATTGCTACCATGTTTTTTGCCATACATTTATATCTAATCGATTTTTAATCGATTATAAACGATTTTTTATTAGAACAATTTTATTACAAAGAATTTTTTACATATTTACTTCCCTGACAGTTAAAAGATTGTTCCTTATGAAATTTCATAGAAATGTTAGTTTTATCAGTCATTTGAGGTTTCTTTTGTTTATTTGCTCTATCAATCGAACAATATTTAAGTATAATACAGTTTACATTTTCACATCGCACAAAAACTGACGAAAATGACCAAAATAATTCGATTTTTTTACTTTTATTGCTAAATGTTTTATATATTTATCTCTTCATCCTTTTTCAGAGAGACGCAGCTGTTCGAATGTACCATCTTATATGTATTTATGAACAACACAACGATATATCTAGATACAGTAAATAACTTTCTGTAAGCTAAACTTTTTGAGAAACGTGGTTTTTATGAACTCCATTCACGCATTTCCCAATGTCAGGCACATCATTTTGGAATGCATTACCCGTACAAAAACTGATATTCAAATCCAGGATATGGTGATGGACAGAATTCTAATTTTCGCTTTGCAAATATGGTAGATGGGTAAGCTGGCAAGTGGAGTGAGACTTACCAACCTTATTTTTCATTACTGACAAGTAAAATTATTAATATTTTATACGATAAACGTATTTGTTTAAGTTATTATTTATTAAATAATCTCGATTTAATTAATCAGTAATAAAATTATAACAACTTGAAAATCGAGTAATTTCTTTCGTTTTATTTCAATTTTATTATCACCAGTTTATTTTAAATTTTCTTTTATTAAAATTACTTCAGTTATACGAATTTTAAAACAGGGAATTATACATCCTAGGGATTTATTTTACAGTTAATATTTATAGTCGCAAAAAGCATCATTAATAAAGATGGTTATATAATTTAATATGTTATTCAGAAAAACTTAAATCCCAATCGGAATTAATTATAAAACGCAATTCATTAGATTAGGAGGAACGTTTAATAAAACTCGCTAAGAGAATTTATATTCTTTTTCGGATATAAACGCCTCAAGTTTTGGAGAAATTAAAACTGCTTCACTTTTATTGCATTACTTGGTAATTATATCAGAGGATGCATTTAGGGAAGAGCTTTCTGGGGAAAAAATGATAAAAAATTGCGAGTGTTCTTCATTCAGCTAAATTTCATCAAAGTCGAGACACAGGTTTTTTTTCCCTATTTTTCTCTTACTTAAAAACAAAAAAAGGGCCGGCTGAGTACAAAACAAGAGGAGAAAAATGTTTTGCTCGAGGTGGTTCACGTGCTAAACAAACATTACAGTCAACAAACTAATTAAAAATTGTATATCTGTAATGATATCCCTTTTTACCTCGCAAATAATGGCAGCAGTTCTATTAGCGAAGAATGAATTATTTTATTCAAATTGTAATGTTATTCGTGTTTCTTTTAAATAATAATCATTTCTAGTTTAATAAGAGTTTTTAAGAAACTTTTTTTACGAGAAATAATTAACAAAATCCTTGTAAAGATTCATGAGAAAATATAAGAAAAATTTTGTGGAAATCGTAAAAGAAGTTTCACTTTTTTTTACGATTTGGTAGTCTTAACTTTTATCTTTTAGTTTTGCATTTTATATTTGAAATGAAACCCATACGATTGCATTTTCTTTTACTCTTTTTTTTTTTTTTTAATAAATTCTAGAAAAAGATGATCACTAACGTACTAGAATGTCACAGAATGTACTAGAATATCATCATTCTTCTCTCTCTCTCTCTCTCTCTCTCTCTCTCAGGGTAACTCGGGAATTTGTTTTGGCTGGTGCAGCATAAGTCTCAGGCTTCCTTGCACCATATGGCTATTAATAATAATAATACAACTCAGATTAGCTGAAGTGGAAAGAGACGAAGTCATGCTATCCAGAATTTGAACACGAGTGGAAGAAGGCCCTAACAGAATTCGAAGGAATGGACCCCACAAGAACCCACGTGATACCTAAGCAGAGGCCAAATAAATTCTTGTGGAGAGTAACAGACCACCTCAATCGGCAAATAATGCCACATTACCTTGACAACAATGGTGCAACACTGGAGGCTATCCACACAGCCGTATACTGTGCTGCCATAGCACCCACTAGGATTAATGGAAAAGAAATGAGAGACCAGCAGCAGAAGAACCGAAAACAGAAGGAACCGCCAGCTTGGGAAAGAAGACTTCGGCAGAAGATAGAAGAATTAAGAGTCAAGATAGGTCAGTTGACCCAGTACCAACAGGGTAATAGAACTAAGAAATTGATTGGAAAGGTGAAGAGCATCCTCAAGAGAGACAGCGCTCACAACAAACATGAGACCAGAAATCAGAGAATAGGAGAATATTTAGACACATTGAAGCAGAACCTCCTCGCACTCAGCAAGAGACTACACCGATACAAAGAGAGCTCCCAAAGGAAAATAAACAACCGAATCTTCGATGAGGACCAAAGAGCCTTCTGCAGGAAACTGGATGAAGATGAGAAAGCAGGAAACGGACCACCCACCCGAGAAGAAGACGATCGAAGAGTTCTGGGGAAATATCTGGAGCAGTGAAGTAAGACATAACAGCAAAGCACCCTGGATAGAAGTAGAACGGAAGAAAACGAAGGACATACAAGAGATGAGAGGTGGGAGATTCGAGAAGAAGAAGTAAAACAGTCGATCAGGAACACCCACAACTGGCGAACCCCGGGAATTGATAACATCCAAAACTACTGGTACAAGAAGCTCACCTGCACACACAAGCGCCTAGCAGAGCAGTTCACTCGAATGATAAGACAATCCCGAAGTTTCTCACTGAAGGAGTCACATATCTGAAGCCTAAAGATGAAGACACAAGAAACCCTGCGAAATACAGGCCAATCACATGCCTCCCAACGATGTACAGGATCCTGACCAGCTGCATAACTAAGAAGATATCAGACTACTTAGAGAGTCAGAACATAATGGCCGAACAGCATAAAGGATGCAAGCGGAGGAGCAACGGTGCAAGGAGCAATTAACCATAGATGCCGCAGTTATGGAGCAAGCCTTCAAGAAGCATCGCAACCTATACACAGCCTACATCGATTACCGCAAAGCCTTCGACTCCGTACCTCATAGCTGGCTAATAGGGACCCTGAAGATCTACAAGATCAATCCGATAGTGACAAACTTCCTAGGAGCAACAATGGCGAAATGGAGTACCAGCATTAAGGTCGAGAACATCACAACCAGGCCAATCCCCATTAGAAGAGGAATCTTTCAGGGAGATGCTCTGAGCCCACTATGGTTCTGTCCAGCACTCAACCCGCTATCCACCACGCTCAACGGCAGTAAGTATGGATATAACCTCAAAGAAGGAAGAAAGAACCTGTACACCCTCACCCACCTGATGTACATGGATGACATAAAGCTCTACGCGGCAACCGAGAAGCAACTCCAGCAACTACTCCGGATCACCGAAGAATTCAGCAAGGACATCAGGATGGAATTTGGTCTAGAAAAATGCAAGACCCACATACTGCACCAGGGAAAATTAGTTGGCCGAAACTATCAGCTGCTGACTGGTAAAGAGATCGAATCTATGACAGATGGAGAGACCTACAAATACCTAGGGATGATGCAGGCTCAGCAGTTAGAGCACAAGGAAATCAAGAAGTGCCTGACGGAAAAATATCATCAGAGACTCAGAAGCCTGCTGAAAGCAAAACTGAACCGAGGGAACACAGTTAAAGCCACAAACACCTATGCAGCTCTAGTACTAACATACACATTCGGGGTCATAGATTGGACTAACACCGAGCTAGAAGACATCATGCGAAAGACAAGGACAATGATGACCAAGAGTTGCCAACACCACCCGAAGTCAGCAGTGGAGAGAATAACAACACCTCGGAAAGAGGGGAGAAGGGGCCTGATAGAACAACAAAAGACAGCGATAGTTAACCTGAAGGATTACTTCGAGAACAACACAGCACCACTCCACCAGGACATAAGGAAGATAGATAAGTGGTATACCCCACTCAACCTAAGCGAGGAACCCCCTCCCGCCCAGACGGTACAAGAAACGAAGTTAGAAAGGTGGGCAAAGAAGACACTCCATGGCAGACACTACAATGACCTCCATTAAGATCACATCGACACCATTGCTTTCAATGCATGGCTCACAAGCGGGACGCTCTTCCCCAAAACTGAAGGATTCATGCTGGCCATCCAAGATCAGGTAATCAACACCAGAAACTATAGAAAATATATCGCAAAGGAGCCCGGAATGTCAGATGACACATGTCGACGATGCCACCTGGCCTCAGAAACGATCCAACACATCGCCGCGGGGTGCAAGGTAATAACCCAGACTGAGTACACTCATAGACACGACCAAGTATCCAGAATAATACATCAGAAGCTAGCGAGGAAATACCAGTTGACCAAAGAAAGTGTACCATACTACAAGTACGAACCCCAGGCAGTACTAGAGACCCGAACCCACAAGCTGTACTGGGATCACGCCATAATAACGGATAAGACCATCCTGCACAACAGACCGGACATAACCCTTGTGGACAAGATGGAAAAGGCTACCTACCTGATTGACATAGTGGTGCCGAACGCTAGCAATGTCCAGAAAACCCATGAGGAAAAAATTAGGAAGTACACGAACCTGAGATATGAGATCAAGGAGATGTGGCATACGCAAGAAGTATCAACCATCTCAATCATCGTGTCAACCACCGGTATGGTACCAAAGACTCTACATAGCAGCCTAGCAGCAATAGGTCTCTCAGAGAACACCTACAAGGAAATCCAGAAAGTCGCAATCCTAAACACCTGTAGGATAGTCAGAGATTTCCTTGACCGACAGTAACACCAGACATTACAACCACTCTGTGTACTTGGTAGCAGTACCCTCACGGATTGGAATCCCCCAATCAGGGAGAAATAATATAAGAGCGACAACAATAATAATAATAATAAATCGAGTGGAAAAAAATATCGATATTTTCCAAATTTTAAAACTCTGCTTAACATTCAGTATACATAAAAAAATTTTATGGAACTAATTTTTTCGAAATCCTGACTTCACTTCACATTTTCTTTGCTTATATCTACAGTACACTTGTTGTACTTCCTCGAATCCTCACTATACCCTTTCTCTAATTATATAATGTTTTATATGGAAGCAGCTTTAACAACACACAAATTTTTAAGGTTGATAAGTACTTACTGAGCGACATTTTATTGAAACCAGTATTCGGCGCACTGGCCAAAAAATTAGAAACCTTTATTTATTATCTAGTAGGACCACCTTTTGCCCAAATTACATCCCTTATACATCGTAGCATGATTCCACTAGGTATCTGGGGCAGTTTACCTCCAGATTTAACCATTCTTTCATCAGGATAGTTGCTGTATTGTGATCGCCAGCGAACTGCCTTTCCAACATATCCCAGACATTAACTGGATTCGGATCTGAAAAATTAGGCGGCCAGGGTAAATGGGATTGGAAACCTTGAGAATATTCCTGGAACTATTCGGATACAATGGCCAGTGATTAGAAACCTTGAGAATGTTCCCAGAACCATTCGGATACAATTTTTGCCCAGTGGATAGCTGCTTTGTCGTCTTGAAAGAATCCATCGCAATTCAGGATGGAATTGATCCGATAGAATAGAAAGATATTCATTGAAGGTAACATGACCATCTAACAGTATGGCGGATCCAGTCCTAACCAACAGAATGTACCGCACTATGATACCACTTGCAGTCACGTCAGTCTGGATGCATGGCTTAATGAGGTTCGCGCCACACTCCACCCTACCATTTGTGCAAAAAAAAAAAAAAAAATGTAAATGGAGACTCATCAGACCACATGATGTTTTTCACTACTCCATAGTCTAGTCTTGGCGTTGGTGGCACCACTCCAGTCGAATCTTTCGACTTTTTACAGAAGGAAGTGGCTTTCTTATAGTCACACGCCTACCAAATCTCAGATTCTTCAACTCCCTCCATATAGTTCGGCTAGAAATGGGTATTTCTTTGAGTAAATTGAATTTTTCAGACATTTTCTCTACACTGAATCTTCTGTCCTCGCTGTTAGCACAACAACGAGGACATGATATATTTCTGAAGTTTGATGTTCGTTATATAGCCAGAAGTGGTCCCAGGAAAGGGCTAAAGCTAAAGCCCCTCCCTTATGATCGAAATAACATGGATTGGATTTGTTTTATTTCTACATGATGATAAAAGCTTAATGAAAAATTATCTTAAAGAATTAGAACAAAAAGTTTAAAAAAATTAACAAAACTAAGAATTACATTAATGTTATTAGCTAAGTGAATGTTATCTTGGTATCTAGACATTTGTAACCAGCCACTTCAAGTAGAAATGCATTATTTCTTCGTTATCTCCATATTCAAAACCCAGCTTAGGTTCATTAATATTTAGTACTCAACTAACGCGTGTAATAAGTTTTCTTTCTGGGTTAGGTTGCCTCGTTTCGAATGTCCCGAAATTATTATAAAATTTAAAGTTGATATAAAACCTGTGTCAGAAAACTGATTAATATTATTTTATTTTATTTTTTTACTCAAACTAATGGTTCGCACAGTTCAGCATATTACAAGCGAGTGGATGTTGATTCCCTTTGCAAATAAAAATTACACTTCAGAATAAAATATTCACACCTGCGTTCGTGGAAATCAAATTTAATTTAAAATTTGTTTACTAACATGTTTATCTTTTTTCATATTTGCATATTTTTGGATTTTGATGTACTGCGCTAGATTTTAAAATACGGGTAATTCATCAACCAGCTTTTAAATAATAAAACCGTTGATTAGATCGCACAAGGATTCTGAACCACGGTGGGTTTTTTTTCCTTTTTTCGAAAGCAAGTAGTATTTATTATTCATAAAAACATGGAATATTTTATAATGTTGATTATTTAAATTATAATGCATATAAATTATTAGGTGATAGAGAAACCTACCGTATATATATACATATAACTAGTCTGAAATCACAAAGGAGAAGGTTCAAGCAAAAGCTATGGCAATTCACGAGAGATCCCCAGCAAAGAAGTGAGCACTAGAAGGAAGGGGCCGAATAACACTGGTCAGCTACATATTAACGGTTTAACTGTTAATGATCCTGCTCATGTTGCTGAAAAATACTACGTATTTTGCATCTACAATCACACATGAGGATTTTTTAGGGATGAGGGTGCCAGAAGTGTATCAAATTCTAACAGGGAGCTGAATGGTTTTGTGATAACTAAAAGGAAAGTGGAAGAGAAATTGTTGAAGCTAAACTTAAAAAAAAATGGAACATGGGGATGGGATATATCACCAAAAATAGATAAGCAAACCTTTAGCCATAATTATGTGGACTGGAGATGTGGAAATATATCCCCAATTCAAAGTTTGAATTCTGTTTCAGGGAAAATAATAAAGTGGCTAGTTAAAGAAGAACTGCTGGACAATCTCCACAGGAATGCAGTTATACAGCAGTCGAAGCATGGATTGTTTTAAACGGTGATCTTGTCTGAACAATATGAATGAATACTATGACTCAGTAGCAAAGGAATTAAATGCATAAAATAATTTCGATATCATATATTTAAGAAAATCTTTTGATACTGTTGCACATAAAAGATAATACGAATTGGAGCAGCGTGGTATTAAAGGTAAGTTACTGTTCTGGATAAAGGAATGGCTGAGTGGGAGAAGACAGAGTGATTATTAATGGACACTTCTCTTCGTGGACTAATGCTCGAATACCCAGGGTTCAATGCTCGGCCCACTGTTGTTTTCTATATTTATTAATGATACTGATGAAAGCACACCACGCTTTATGTCTAAGTTTGCAGATGATACAAAGGTTGGCAGTGTGGTTAATGACAAAAATCAGAATAAGTTACTGCAACAAGTTCTAAAAAAAATTAGGGAGATGTGCTGAAAAATGGCAATTGAAGTTGAAAATTGACAAATGCAGGATACTTCATAAGGGTAGTAGTAATCCCAGATTAATGTACCATCTGTGTGATACTACCCTCAGGTTAGTGGAAAAGGAAAAAGACCTGGGGGTAATTGTGCAGTCAGATATGAAGTTCTTTGAGCACTGCACACAGGCTGCCAGGACGGTTCATGGGGCTTTGTCAATGATATACAGGAACTTTTCTAGCGGTGATAATGAGGTGATTGTGTTATTGTACATTGCCATGTACAATAACACAATCACATTAGAAAGGATGTAGAGCTTTTGGAACGGCTGCAAAGAAGAGCAACGAGATTAGTGAGGAGGACAAAAGGGTGCTCTTACCAGGAAAGACTTTAGTTCTGCCATTTGCATCTTCTGGAGGGTAGGCAACTGTGAGGAGATTTGATCGAGGTGGTCAAGGTTTTGAATGGATTAAGCAAGCTCAATGCCGATGGCTTCCTTCCTCCAACTCAGAATATATACATTAGGGCAGGGGTCGGCAACCTGCTGCTCTTTGAGCATGTAACTGCGGCTCTAACTTTTAGCCAACATGAAGCAAAGTTCGAAATAGAGTTAGAGAACTTAAAAACCAAGGATATGTGGAGTGCAGGCCTAAAATGCCTTAAAACTGAAATTGAGGATTTGGAGAGGCAAAAGGCTGCCCTTGGAATTCTATATAAATGGATGTCGATAGGCGAGTTGAATAAAGCAAGACCAAATTGTGTTCGATGCGTGGTGTAGCCGGACACGTATACAAATTTGAAAATATTTGCGTTTGGACTTCTCTCAGTTTTTGGTTTGACGAATTTCTGCGTGCAAATATTTTCGAACATGAACTGCATTCAAAATAAATCAAGGAACTGTCTGAAAAATGCAAGTCTCTCAGCATGCTACACTGATGTTGAGAGACTCGATCAAGAAGTTCAGCAGCAAAAGTCACATTAATTAGAAATATTATTAATTAATAATATTTCAAAATATATATTCTTTTAATAAAACACCTTCCCACTCTATTCCATTTCTTAAAAAACTTCTCCCCCTCTCCCAGCTTGAGCTAAAGTGCAGCTGTTCGGATTCTCTCTCTTTTTTTTTTTTTAGATGAAAAATGGCTCTTCACTCAAAAAGGTTGCCGACCCCTGCATTGGGGGATATTAATTCAATTTGAGAAAGGATAGATCTGCGGAGGTTTGCCTTCAACCATCGGGTAGTTGGTTATTGGAATAAACTTCCATCTGGTGTTGTAGAGGTGGGTAGTAGTTTGAATCTCCTGTTATGTGTCGCCCTTTTGAACTTTCTTTTTCTACTAATGGTTTTTCCTTCCGCTTGGAAATTTTATCCACGTGGAAGGAAATACTCATATTCAGCAAGTTCCTAAAAAGGGTGACAAATCCCTCATCCAATTATCATCCCATTGCACTTACCTCTACTTACTCTCTTTCCAAAGTAATGGAGAAATCCATTAACTACCAACTCCTAAACTATCTAGAAACCTTCCATCTGATCAATGATGATTACCAATATGGATTTCTTCAGTGTCACTCCACTGGTAATGTACTGGCTTATGTCATTCATCTATGGAAAAATTTGGTGAAACTCAAGCATCTGCTCTTGGCATTTCAAAGGCTTTTGATCATGTTTGCCATAACAGTCTTCTAAATAAGTGTTCATCTTATGGATTGCTGGCTATTTTCTGTAATTGGATATCCAGGTTTCTCTCTTACCGCTCAATGGGGGTGATGGTAGACGGTTCTCTATCTTCTAATGAAAAAAAAAAGAAGTTTTTTTTGTTAATCAGTGTAATAAAAGTGAATTAAGTTATAATGTAACTTCGCGACTAATGGTGGCGTTACCTAAGGTTCAGTTCTTTCTCCCACTCTTTGACTCTTTATATTAATGACCTTCTTCCATTGACTGGAAATCCTATCCACAGTTTTGCTGATGACAACACATTGCATTCCGCCTTCCAGTTTGAGAAACCATGCCCTGCACAAAAAAAGCTTCTGCTTCTCGAATATCCACCACCAATTCTTTAAATGCTAATTCCAGGTAATTCTCCAATGGGGCAAACATAACTAATTTAACTTCAATCCTCCTAAAACTCAGTCCTGTTTTATATGTCGCAAAAACGATTCTTCAGTTCCTTTTCTTTTCTTTAATGACACTCAGATTTCTAGAAAAGATCACATATCTATTAGCGTTTACCCTGACTTCTGTCTCTCTTAGCATTGCTTCCTCTGCATCTGAAAAACCTAAAAAAACTGGGTTTTCTTTTTCGTTACTTTTCTGCTAAACAGCTACTCGCTCTGTACAAATCTCAAATCCTCCCTACAATGTAATATCGTTCCCATATCCCGGGGCGGCACCCCATAACCTCTCTCAGATTTCTAGACTCCATTTAAAAGAGGGCTATTAGGTTAATTAATGATTCATCTCTTACAAACTTCTTCTCCACTCTCTGTCTCATAAAAATTCTGTTCCGTTTCTTCCTGCTGCTGCCACATGCCATTTCTAGAGATGCTTCCATGAACACTGTTTGCTGCATGCCTTTTCTAGAAATACTTCCATGGGCACTGTTCTCCTGAATAACCCGTCCCTCTTCTAAACCCAGAAAATTACGATTTAAAGAAATTCAGATTTAATGTCAACAAGTATCTTCTTTCATCTTATCAACCTTCAACCCACGCACGGTACTAAGTACTATAGCTTCTAATACCTTTCGTGTTTGGCGTGTAATACCTTTCGTGTATCAAAAAAAGAAAAAAATGAAGTGTAATACTTCATTTTTTAAAAATGAGGTTGTATAATTTCAAATTTAATTTTGGTAAAAGGGCTGAATATTTGTTATATTTTGTTAAAATTCTAAACTGGGCTAACTTTCTTATAATTGTTATAATTTCTTAAAATTCTAAATTTGTGAAGGTCAAATTACCATTAATTCCCTTAATTAATCTAAGTATGCTATAATTAAAGATTTTGCTTATAAACTTAAAAATATTTTCGCTGATTTATAGACGTATTTATAAATAAGAAAAAAAAACACTAGATGGCGCCACGTCTACATAAATTAATACAATTAAGCTTCAGTGGACAGATAGTTTGCTAATTATGAAAAGCTGTGAGAAAGCATGGGGCATCAGTACATTAATGATCAGTAGAAAAATACCTCTTAGCAATAATTTTGTTCTTTTCTTCTTTCCCCCCCCTTTTTTTCATTTTTGAATTAGCTTTTAGTTTTAATGGGAGCGATGTAATCTAATGTTTATTAAACATTTTTAATACTGCAGTGTAAGTTGCGTATTGCAGATTCATTACTAAGACCCAGATAGGTGCAGGAAGTGACTCATCAATCTGAAAATAATTAAACAAAAAACAGTACCAAATGAGCTTAAATTATCAATCTTAATCCTAACTTGCTCACTTTATAAAGCATTTTAGGCTTACCACTTAAATTACACGTAAATTTATTTTTGTACACATAATACCATCACACTGTATACCTGTAGTTAACTAAAGAAAATTTCGCTATAAATAAAAAAATAATAATAATAAATACAATATTTAGATTAATAAATAATTGGCTTAGTGAAATATTCAAAGATACAATTATTTCTGTTTTTTAGTGCCATTTAAAAAAAAATCTTTTAAATTGTTGTTCCAGTTGTTTATATAACCAAAACAACAATTTAATTATAGCATTTTTGGAAATCAGACTATGCAGTTAAAATAGAAATCTTTTATAGAATATAATAATTTTTTAATATATGTTCTGTTTTCATAATTGCTCTTTTTAAACATTTCTAAAATACGCCTTTTATTTATTTGAATACATTTATTAATACAATCATGAATGAAATATATTGCGAGGCATCATATAGTTGGGCTAATGCTGAACGATTAACTTTTGAACGTTTTGAGACAATTCGATGAATGTTAAAAGGAAAATGTGTCAAGCCAGTGAATGATCAGGTAATTCGTGGTTTGATTGTGGTAAGCATTCAAAATTCTTCGTCTTTTAAATGAAATATATCTGAAGGGGGTTTTTTAAAGGATGGTACACGTTTCAACTATCTAAATACACTGTCTTCCAAAATGTATAGGGACGCTTGATTCTTGGAAAGTAAGGTCAGGTTATTAAGGTGAGCATCGAAGGACTGGCAAATGAAAGTAGCTGAAAAGGCAGGAACCTATCGGATAGGTGGAGACGGCTGAGATGTGGGCATAGAGTTGGAGTCACTCTGAGGGAAGGCTGAGGGACTCTCCATGAGCACAGGTTCCAGAATGATGCTGCCGAAATCTCGCCAACCATCATTTTGATAGTTGTGGTAAGGCGTTTCGCCCTAATCAGCGTGGGGAGCCTGTGAATTTGAATCAAACTGGCCATTTCAGTTGTCCTTAACTGTGAAGGAAGTTTATGTTTGTTTATAGCCCATTTTAAGAGCCAAAACTCAGCAGAAAAAAGTAGCCTGATTGTGCTAGTGGCAGCTGATGCCCGTTCCTCTGCAGCATATAAAAGCGGAGAGTATACTGTAGTTTTTATATATTTTCTAGTAGTTGTGACTTCGTTTATATAATGCAAATGCTGTTCGGCAATCCATCGGAGTCCAGCTGCCAGGGTGAGGAGCTTGTCTATGTAGTAACTAAAGCAGAGCTTAGGATCAAACACAATCCCAAGATCAGTATGCTTATTGACGATGGGAATAGGAGAATTACACAGAATTGGCTGAAAATAAGGAGTTTTCTTTAAAGAGAATATCATAAATTCAGATTTTTCTGGGTTTATTTTTAATCCGAACTGGTTGAGGTAGTTTTCAATTTCTCTGAGTGCATTATTAATTGATCCTGTTATCACGAGAAGATCATCGTATGGAGAAATCGGTGTGAGGAGCTTTATATCATCTGCATAACATAAAGTATCATACCTGGACTCAACAAGTGGAGAGACAAGACACCACCCTGTGGCACGCCTGAAGAGATACTTCGCTCGTATATGTGCCCGTGGACAGTAAGCTGGATTATTCTGTTTTGAAGGAGTGACGTGAGGAACTGTAGAGTGTCTCCATTGATCTGATAGTGGTCTGAAAGTAGCTTCAGCATTGCAGGAACGTTTATAGAGTCGAAAGCTGCTTCAAAGTCTACATAGGTGACTGCAAGCTCTGCTTGGGATTCAAACACAGAGAGGATAGAGCTCGTTGTGGCTAAGAGGTTAGTCACAGTGGATATATGCGGAAGGGAGTAATGGATTTGAGGAGGCTGATGTGGAAAAAGTTTTTTAATTAGAATGGGTAGAAGTACCTTCTCAAGGAGCTTTAGAAGATTTGAAGCATTGGAGATTGGCCGGTAATTCTTAAGAAGTGTAAGAGATTGAATTTTGGGAATAGGCTTCACAAGGTAGATGTTCCACTGCTGGGGAAAGAAATGGCTTGACAAAACAGCATTAAAAAATAGTTAGAAGGGAATCCAAAATATATGGGCTAAGACATTTGATAATGAATTGGAGGATTCCGTCCTCACCTGCCGTAGTAGAAACTGATGTAGAATTAATGGCAGCAATAAGCTGTTCCCAGTAGATTGATACTGCAGACAGAGTGTCAGGCGGGATTCTGGTTGTTGGTGTATGAAGATCAGGACATGGTTCCGTGTTCGAGGCAAACCTAGATATGAAGTCAAGCCACTGGTCAGGTTCAAGATTTAGGGGGAAATCAGAAGACCGCTCAGAGTAGGGGCATTTTCCTCTACGAAGGGTTCTATCCATGTAATGCTTAATTTCTTGAGATTTCTGCTTATTAAATGTTGCGCGAGCTCTTGAGTAAGCTATCCTGTCTTGGACACTTTGAGACTGCTTTCACATTTTGTGCAGATGCTGCTTTAACTTGAAGCTCATATTAAGATTGGGAGTCCACTATGTTTTGGACTGAGACATGATGGAAATTCTCTTTGATGCTGCAAAGGTCGCAATAGTCTTACGCCAACTGGTAAGCACAATTCAATTTCGAGATCACAATTTTCTAAGACTGTCCATGGGATGACAGAGGCAGCCTCAACACATTTAGAAACACTCAAAAACCTGGGACTTACTATTACTTTGGTAATAGTCGAATTCACAACATTGAAGTTTGGAGCAGGTTTTTATCAATGAAGTCCTGAAATAAAATTTCAACGAATAAAAGGGTTGAACCAGCTGGAAATTTATTGATATTTATTTTGTATTTGTATACATGGTGATAGCTTTTTTTTTAAAGTTAGATGTGCGTGTATGTTAAATGCCAATTAAAGTTATGACGAGTCAACGTTTTTTTGTAAATGGGTGTGTTTTGTGTGCGAATTACTGTTTGCTGGATGAAAAACCCAGTTTCCGGAAACAAAATCAAATCATGCAACTTTCTCCTTAGACCGACTAACTCAGCCACGTTGTGAAAGAAACCCATAAATATTCTTCGCGTCGCTGGCAGAATTCCAACTTAGGCCTTGTGGGAGGATGGTGTTTACAACCTCAGAATTTACAACCGTTCTTCATTTAACATTTCGTATTTAGACTGCTTAATCCGACGCTGCTAATACCAAAAGGGTCCTGAATGCAAATGAATAATTGCTTTGACTTCCCAAATGGTCTTCAACACTTCTTTGTAAACACCGCAAACACCTGACAACATACGACTGCACGATTCATCGCCGTCATTGTAATGACGGCTAACGATAAATCACGGGTCACCAGGCAAAAATACTCGTTAAAATCACGTTACACAGGAACAGCAGGAATCTGCGTTCACGACATGGGCCTATGGGCCTATCCTGCCTCTCTTTGGTTGACAAGAATATCAGGCCAAAGCTCCTTTTTTTTCTTTCTCCTGCTCTTCTTCCTTTCATTTTTGTTTTAACAGCGTATGGACCCAACGAGAGAATGATAGACACTGGGCTTGATCGCACTAAAGGACAGATAAGACTGTCTGTAGCTTTTCCAGCATGTAGTAGGAAACACGGATTTAAAAAAAAAAGTTGATTCTTGTTATTTTTTATAGTGATGAACACTTGATCGAACACAGGTATTTTTTTCTTGTTTCTGATAAATGTGCATTTAAGCCGATTTTATTTCTGTTTCTTTTGAAGTTTGAAAGAGAAATGCGAACTTTATTTGCATATAATAGTAGAGTTTAGAGTTATAAATGAAATGTTTACAAAACGTTATAAAGTCAAAATAAAAAGGATAGATAATAATAACGTTTTAGACTAATTAAAAATTTTAAAGTGAATCGAAGAAAGGAGACGTGTGTTTAAGTTGACCGGTGGGGATTGACTTCAAGAGGAAATTTGTCGTTTGTATTACCTGTGGCATGTGTTCTAAGGTTGATCTAGTAGACAAACCAAGCTCAACTGACGAATTTTTCCTTTCCACCCGATGGAAGGAGTGTACCGATCTTAAATTACAACTTGGTGTGTTACGAGAAGAATTTGAGTCACTGAAGAAACGAGTTCTTGCCCTAGAAACAAATGTAACTGGGAGCTCGTCAGGGATTCCAGTATCTCGTGACCTACCAAGTGATGCGCCTCCGATTCGGGAACAAAATAGTCAAGTGCGTACTGTTCTGATTAAAGGAGATTTGGTTTTAATGGGACACTATTGTCAGGGAAACACTTTTTGTAATAAAGGTAGGTGGAGCAGAACCAGGGTGTGTTTGCCAGAAGGAACAATTGATGATGTTACCAACAGACTACCAGAATTTAATGGGGGAGAGGTAGCATTATTATTCATGTGGGGACTAACGATATTAAGCGAACACGACCTAGCGATTTCTGGATAAATATACGACTATGCTGAAAAAATACCGCGAGTTAGGTCAGAAGTGTATTCGTCTGCAATTCAGCCCCAGAACGATAGGAGGGATTATACGCTGATAGTCTTGTGGATAAATTGAAGACTTGAGGAAGTCTGCGAGACTTTATTGGGGGGGGGGTTATCAGCGTGACCCGCACTTGTAGTTAGAAGGAATCTATTTTTTGAGAGATAGTATTCATTTGAACAAAGGTGGTGCAACGATTTTTGCCAGTATCATTGAGGATACCTTAATGGTTCAGGGAAACTGCTAGTGGTGGGGAGAGAAGGGGTAATATAGACCCGCGTTTATCTGATTATATGGGTCAAAGTAATGCTTGCACACATCTCAAGAATTTTTATTTGTTGTCGCAACAGCCGATGTTGGCAACGAATCAAATGAGCAGGAAGATAACTCTAAGGGAAACAAGCCTAAATAACTTCAAAAGGTGTGTTGTTAGAGTAGTAAACTATAAAAAAATACGTAATTTTAACCCTGTTTACAGTAAAATGTTGAAAATCTTAGAGGCAATGATTAAGTGTGCAATCCAGGGACATTTAGATAGAAATGGCATTCATGGTTTTGTTAAGTGAAAATCATGTTTTTTCTAACCTAGTCAGCTATTTTGACACAGTTACTCATGAGCTAAATGTAGAGAACAATTTCAACGTAGGTTACTTGGATTTTAGCAAAGCACTTGACTCAGTCCCTCACGAGAGGTTACTGTACAGTCTGGAAAATGTTGGGATTACTGGAAAGATTCTAAGCTTCATTTCAAGGTGGCTACAGGCAGAAGGTTGTGATTAATGGATATTCTTCGAATTGATGTAACGGCAGAAGTGGGACTCACAAGAATCGGTTCTTGGACCACCGTTGTTTTTCATTTTCATAAACGACATCGACGAAGGGATAAAGGGCGTGATGTCAAAATTTGCAGAGGATGGGAGGGTCATAATGATCAGTGCCTAGCAGGGCTATTTCAGGATAACTTGAGGAGGCTTCAGAATTGTCAGAAATTCTGCATTGAAACATACTTGCAAGTATGTTTCAATAGTATATTGGCAATTATGTTTTAATGCGGCAAAATATAAGGTCTTACACATGGGGAATAGAAACTCCAAAATTTTATCCAAAATAATTTATACACTTGGTGGGGTTGAATTAAAAACAATGGAGGGAAAAAAGGGATCTGTGAATTACGATATGGGTAGAAATGAAGTTTTTTGACAGTGTAAACAGGCGGTCAGGAACATCTATGGAATCCTATCGAACACCATGGATGTTTAAATGATTTATCAAACAGAACTAGGGAGGTTATAATCCCACTGTATAAGACAATTGTAAGACCACTTTTGAATACTGTGTCCAAGTATGAAGAACTCATCTGAGGAAAAGACGGCGCCTCCGTAACCAGGTGGGAAGGAGCAGCAGTGCGTAGCACACGCTTCTTGATTAGACCGGCGTTCGAGCCCGTTACCACCAAATACGGAGGATGCGGAAAGGTCAAGGAATGACCACCGCATATCCCGGAGCAATATGGCCTTAGTTGCTAATGCTCCTAAAAACCAAATAACAACAACAATGCTAATAATTAAGTCATAATTGTAAATATTTGTATGGATATAAATAATAAAGGTGATGTAAAGTTCTAGGATGGACTAGTCTTACTGTGTAGCTCAGTACCTTGCTTCTTTTCTCCTTCGGGAATGAGTTTTAAAATATCTATCTTTTTTATTTTCTCTTTTTAGCAAATTAGTCTGCCATAAAAATACAAGATAATTCTTAAGTTGTACTACTTTCTAAAATTTTATTTCTTGACAGCCGAAAGTAATTAAAACAAACTGCTAGTCCCACAGTGAAGCTGCATTCTTCATGATTAGCAGCAACAACTGGAATTCAAGGGGTTGTATTTTCATTTTGCCTTTCAACGTACGTAAGCATCATGAATACGCATATCACAGCTCGCAAGAATATACTTCGCATAAGGGCTTCAGTAAATTAATAAGGATAGAAGAGTGAGCTGACTCTGGTCTCGTTTCGTATACGTACGAGCCTACTGGAACACCAACAAGCTGATTTGTTGTTGTTGTACGGTTTTAGGAGCATCGGCGGCTAAGGCCGTATTGCTTGGTGTATACCATCTGCAAATTGTGTCTGTGGTCGATTTTTTGTTTTGCTGGATAAAAAACCCGAGTTTCCGGGTTTTTCGTCCAGCAAAATGTCGGGCCTTTTACAGTGGTACTGTTCTTCGCAGAGATACGAGGCAGAATTGAACCGACGTTCTAGGAGCTGCCCTTTATAAAAACACATGTCCATATGCAACGGCAGGTCTTAGGAGATCATGTGCACTCTGTCATGTTGCATTTTTTTTTTTTTTCGAGCAAAAACAGGATCTTCCAAGACGATAATGCACCGTATCATCAGTCCCGCACTATGCACAAGTGGTTTAAGAATCACAGTAAAAATATCACCCATCATGATTAGCCTCCAAATTCACCTAACCTCAATCTAATTGAACACCTGCGGGATGTTTGATATTTTGGAACGGGAAGTGAGGGTTTGAATATGGAACCGTGATCTATTCTGACACTGTGGAAAGCCTTGAAAAGCAGCATGGCATGATCCTACGGAATCTTCAGACATGTAGTGGAGTCAATGCCTAGGCGAATAGCGGCTGCTATTCCGTGCTGTTGTTGTGTTTTAGGAACATCAGCCACTAATATGTCCTAAGTTGTTTCCGGGAGAAACAACTTAGGACATTATACCAACTGTTCCGCTAGAGCGTTTTTGCTTTGAAAAAAGCTTAGAAGAATACCTCAGATACTTTATTCTGGCAAAATGAATTGCAACCTGAAATTGAGACCAATTTGCCTATTTTCTTTTCCATCTAACTATATTTTATGATGTAGAAAAACTGCTTTGTAGTAAATTCTGTTTCCAAGTATTGCTTCAAAAATTCTCCAGCTTTTAAGCCTTTTCCAAATAACGATTTTCAATGCGCCAGTTGGATTATCACACTCCACAACCTCTTTTTGTTTTCCTCAAAAGCTCTTCGGATTATCTTCTTTGTAAGTGAGATTATTTTTAACTCTTTTGAGGATCCACAAATCTACCGTTAACTTAAATTTCGCACGTTTAGACAAATGTAAGAGATAAAAAAAAATCTGTACTAAAACCATCCACAACACTAAAGTTAAATAACATCGCCGACATTCTAACATCACCAGCAATTTCTTATAGCTTTTTATCATTTTACACCTTCGGGTAATACAAAAAAAAAAAAAAAAAGAAAGAAAAAGAAGAAAATTAAATTATTAAATTGATACCGAGACATTGCGGACTTCTGCCTTGGGAAACCATTTTATCTTTAAAAAGCACTTCTTATACCATTAAGCCTTTCCAATTATGTCACAGGAATTTAAATCCTAACTTGTCATCAATAAAGACGAAATGGTTCTAGCTTGAGCAACTTAATGCGCTTTTCTCCTTGCAAATAGAAAATGCGCTTTGCTTAATTTAAAAGAGCTTTTAAACCAAGTTACGTTTTAAAAACAAACTCGTTAAAGCAAATGATTTATAAAAGTAGAATCACTGCAGTTAATATCTCTGTGCTCTACAGATAGTTACTACTCATGTTAATTGAAGTTTATAATTAGGGAGGATTTTTTGGACATTTATTAACGAATAGTTTTATAGCATTTTATAATTAAAAATGACCGATTTTATGCAGAGAGAGAGAGAGCAAACGCATGCTCTGCATAAAATCGGTCATTTTTAATTATAAAATGCTATAAAACTATTCGTTTTTATCCCGAAAGTGTTATATAATAAAGATCTGATACGCGGATTTATACTTTGCAATATCAGCGTACAAATCATTAATCCAGCATTTTAAACAGATGGGTTATGATATTTAATCGTTCACTATAGCTATATTTAAAAATAAATAAAAAACCAGAGTACAAACAAGTTGATTATGTATACATTGAATTATATTTCATAGGGTGTATTATCAGATAAAATATTTCAGGGGTTAGATCTTCATCATCAAGTGTTGTTAAGGTGATGGGTAGCCATGAGGTGGTGTTTGTCTTTTTAGAAGGAAAGAGTTTACAGAGAATAAAGTTAACCTAAGGTTAAAATTCTAAATATGTCTTAAAATTTTTGAAAAAGATCGGAGCTTCTGTTTAAAATTTATAGCAATGTTTTGAAGTGGGGGAAGCAATTTGGGGATACAGAATCGGATCTAAAACCTCCCCAGGAATCAACAAAATATTTACTGAAAATATAGTGTCAATTCGATTTTTCCTTCTTGTAATGCCCGAATTCCGAAAATGGCTCTGGAAACAGAATTGATCCTTTTCAAGGTTAACCAAATTCACGCTGAAAAGTTGGTAGGCTGAAAATATATCCCTATCGAGTAATGCACAAACATCAAAAATATATTTCCATTTTCAGAGAAATAGAGATCAGTTTGATGATCTTTATAAAGGACCCAAACTTAAATTTTAATGAAAATCCATCCATTGTGAGTGAAGTTGTTATATACTGACGGACCTCAGACAGACGAATGGACATGGTGAAGACAGGTACTTGAGCTTTGCGAATGCACCTAAAAAAACATCCGATATTAAGATTTTAATGAAAGTTGGATAACACAGCTGATCTGGTACATGAGGACTGACACATTGAAGCGAATGGTACTATCTGAAAAAGATCTCGAAAAAAATATATGAGTGATCATAAGAACTGGTCTCAGTGAGGTGTATAAACAATTTTATATGTCTCCATATTTAGAAGAAGCTTTTGTTATTTTAAAAAAGTAGGTGGTTGTCTTGTTTTTTCTGTTCCGAAGTAAAAAACAAATAATAATCCTTGGATAAAAACCTCACGAATCTAAGACCGATTTCTTTCAAAAGTTATTTGAAAGCACCGATCATAAAGCAGCTTATTAAACTGATAAGTTACTTTATGTATTAACGTAAATACTCCATTTTCATTATCGTCCAAATAAGTTATGCTTACAGAGAAAATCCGAAGTGATACCAGCAACTGAAATGCAGACTTCGATAATGGAGTCACATGAAACAATCTGCCTTAATGGAAAATGTTCTTTGTGAAGCATTACTTGGTCGAAAATTAAAGAAAAATGGATACAACGTGTAATGATTTATTTTGGCATCTTATCGGTTATTAATCCATATTTAAGCTACCTCTGGCAACTTCTTCGATAAGTTTGTTTCGTTTGTTTTAAGATTTTTTAATGGAGTTATTTATTGTCTCTTTTATCCTGTAGAATTTGAATATTTAACGTAACCCGAACTGTATTCGTTTGCATCTTTTTACTTCCTTTTTAGGGATGGGTACAGACACTAGATTTTTATTCGCGATTTTCTGAATAAAAATAATTGCTTTTTTTTAAAATTAGCATCATTATCTTTAAACTGGAATTTTCTCATCCACCTCCAGTGACTATCCGATATTGATAACAACTTAAGGCTTACTGTAAGTCGGAAAAGGCCACTGATGTTTGTTTAGTAAAAGCGGTATCAAACGATAATCAATGTTTAACCAACCTCTTGTAACCCACATGACGGATGAAATAAAATAACTTGGTGTGGTGTAGAAAGAACTCGATGTGTTGTAGATGTGAATCTTACAAATATGGAGAGTTAGTTTATGGGATATTTTGTGAGTTGGGAATCAATTATTCTTTGACATGGTAAATCCTTGATATGGAAAGGAAAATTTTGACATTAAAGAGATGCATATATGGCAAGAATACTGGATTTAGAAATAAGCGATTATAGATGTGCAAATTGAAAAGCATTCAATTCAAATGGAAGATAAAGTAACATATAAATGTAAATGCGTGGGAAAAGGTGTGAACTGACAGTAAACAAAGGCAGTACTAGAGAAGGAGTGGTCATTAGCGAATGGGCGGAAAAAGAGTTGCTGGAAGCAGAACAATGGGTCAGTGAAATGCGGGTGATTAAGAAACGTTTGATCTATGTGGGATCTGGACATAAGTCCCGGAAAGGACCGAATCACTGTGGGGACTTTTTGGTAAGTTGTCAACATTTTGCAAATGTGAAAACACGAAAATGGCTATCTTGGGAGACGATTGCAGACATGAAAGGTTTGTGCTGCCCTGAGAACTAGAAAAGAAAATTACGGGAACAAGGCTTGGTTTGCACACGGGGAAAAAGGGTTATGGAATTTTTTTAACGAACAGAAAAGAGGGGACGATTAGGTGAATTCTTGGGATTGGTGGAGAGTCCTATGGGAGGAGATTCAAACGACGGAGAAAAGTTGGGGGTCGTCAGTGTGAAGAGAAGACAGAAGTGGCTAAAAGAGTGATCGTGAAGACAGAATGAAAAAACTAAGTCGGTGCAGAAATATAGGGAGTAGTGCAAAAAGGGCCCTAGACAGTAAGGGGAAAAATAGTTAAGAGTAGCAAGTAAAGGGAAGGCTAAGTATGATAAGCAAAAAGTTATGAAAGACAGTTAAGTTAACCAGGAAAGGTAACGACCTATTGGATAAAGATAATCTGAGTGATCCATAGTAAAGGAGGAGTTGTGTATTCAATGCAGGAAGTCCAGGAGATCAAGTATGCCAGACCTAAGCAGACAAGAGTTCCGGAAATTTGTCTGAAGCAGAGTCAGGAGGAAGCAAATGAAGGAAACCAGAAGGGAAAGCCTTAGACGACAGCCTGGAGAGCCTAAGATGAAAGCCTGAAACCTCCCTGGAGAAGAAGAGAAAGAAGTAGGTGAGCAATATATTAAGTACATTCTAAGTTAACAAGAAGAACTGTTAGTAAAATAGTAGGATAATTAATGAAAGGGGTAGCACTAGAAAGTAAAGTGAAAGATAAATTATCTCTGAGGTAGATATATTAACAGAGTTTGTTATGTTAATAAAGGATATGAAAAAAGCTGAACATGGTGTTTTAATAGATGAAATTGATGTACAAATAGTTATAAGGTGTTAGAAAGGGAAGTAAAGAGATTAAGAAAGATTTTGAATATGCTTTAAATGATAGATAATTAAGTTATATGAGCAACTCTGAATGCAGTGTTTTAATTGATGAAGATTTGTGTACAATTGGTTTATCTGAATGATTAGTAACAAGGAGGGAAATCAGGATACTGAAGATTGGTCTACAAGTATACTGTAACGGGGTGGTGAGAACAAAGAGCTGAATGATGAATGTAGCATATTTGATTATTACTATATGAAGCAGTATTGTATCCAGTAGTAGAGGACATAGGTATAGGGAATGTATAAGTGTTAGGAGTTAATTAGGAAATAAGACAAGCAGAATGAATCGTGTTTTTTATATAATTGTCAAATCAGATTAACTAGTGAAGGAAAACTGTAATAAGAATAATATATGCAAGGTATATCTGAGTCAACTTTGTATATTACGATCATATGCTTTCTAATTCTGTTGTATATATGTATGTAATAAATTTCATGTTTTATTTTCACTTTGAGTCCTGTTATTTTAAATAACACATGCCTTGCTTGCCTAGTTAAGAGTTGCTCTCACACAATTTGGCGAGAGAATCCTGACTAAAGGGAAACAAAGGAAATTACCCTCATGATCATGAGAATCTTCCGTGAGATATAATATAATAATAAAATTTTATATTATATTATTGCCCCCACACAGTGTCTTGTATGAAACATTACAAGAGGCTGCTATGCTGGGTCCAACATTATAGAATATTGCTTTTGACGACTGGAACTTGAAAATCTTCCCAGGTTTATCTCATCTCTCATATGCTGATGATTTGGTTATTCTTATTAAGTGGCCCTCTGGATCAGCTCTTGAGCGCCCGCGGGGATGTTCTCGCTGCGTTGTCTCCCTGGGCTGACATGTATAAATTGGTGATCTTTTCCAGTAAGAGCAAGTCTCTTATGCTCAAGGGACGCTTAATGTACATAGGCCACTCAACTTTCGCATTAAGGAGCTCATAGTCACCAATGCACTATAAAATATCTTGGGGTTCTACTGGATGATAGGTCTTTTCTGTCACTTCTCAGGTTGGTCAAGGAAAAGGTAAAGTACTATACCCTTATGCTTTCCGGGTTGACCAGACGAAACTGGAAATCTTATTCCTATTAATCACATCTGGTACCACCTCATCGACAAAGTTGACACTCAAAACCAGCTTTTTTAATCCCAGAGGCATATGCTCTTACAAAACATCAGCTGTTTTGATTCCCATACCGACTAGGCTTTGCTTTTCGTCACTGAACTTCGTGAACAAGCAGCGCTCAAAGAGTGGTACGCTTAATTTGCCAACATCTTTTTTTGCTAACTGGACACGGATCTATTAAAACGAAATTACAGCAACTGGGCCCCTTACTGACCACCTTTTGCGCCTGCGGGAGTATACGCAGATCGGTCCCATATAATGAACGTTTGTACCACATACTTGGATATTACGACGGAGCTTCTGATAGAACAAGGATTCCCTAACCTGCAACGTCTAATAAATACCGAGGAAGCTTTTCAGGCATTTACTTCTTTTGCCACCTCTCTTTTCAAGAGATTGCTCTCACCTTGCACTCCAGAAACTGCAGCGAACTTTCCACCAATTAGCACCGTCATCTACTCGCTGTGATCTACCAGCTGCTTCCTCTTTAGTCGTTTCTACCACAGGTTCCCTGCTGGCCACCTGCATGGGCTCTATTTTTGCTTTGCTCATTTTGGAGCATTTACCCTGGTTGATCCTCTCAACCCTACCCTACAAGACCACATCCTCTTTCTGTCGTTGGACTTTGCTCCTTCCTCTTCTGGAAGGACCCTATTACCTCTCTCTGGCATGGGATCTTTACTATTAACCTTCTATGTGGTAGAAGGACCTACCCACAAAGCTGGTCAAAAATTGACCACTCAATTTGGCACTTCAGCCTTTCTCTCCCATACACAAACATTTTTATAAGAACCCTTTCCTGACTCTTCATGTTTCTTTATCGCCTGGGGGACGTTTTTTCTAGCATTCCCTTCTGATTCTTCTCCTATTTCACCCCAAACACATCCAATACCTTTTTCCATTTCATTATGGCCGGTCGGCATTCTCATCTAGTCTAGAATGCAAGCGTCCCAGCCACTACTACCACTACTTCTTCCTATTCAAAGCAACATAAATATAAATTTGTTTACAGCCCTGATCTTACACCGTTGACTTTTACCATGTGACGCATATTCAAAATTTAAATATGATAAATAGACTCTAAATTAAAGCTTATAAAAGTAATTGCTTACGCTTTTTAGTAAACAATTTATTCTCCGAAGTAATAAACGTTAAGAGACCAACATTCAAGCAACCTTCATAATTTAGACAACAGATGGAGCCACTTCTGCATTATTTATTTTATTATTATTATTTTTTTTTTTTTCACTTGTAAGCAATTCTGTTCAAAGCTTTCGTTGCATCAGCTTTCATTTAAGATAAAAAGCTTCCATTCATTACCTATAATTTGATTTATGAAAATATGCAAATATCTGTTTCGCTTGGAACACTTTAATAAAAAGGAGTACAACATCAAGGAATGAAACATGCATTAATTTAAGAGCAATGTTAAGATTTCTGATATTTATACACATATACATTTTTTTTTTTTTTTGAAAGTATATGTGTGCATTGGTGGTAAAAGTTAAAAAGAATTTTACGCATTCCCTTTGAATTAAAAAAAAAAGACAAAAAGGCAAATCCTTTTAATGTCTTTGCAAGTGCATGATACGAAAATATATTAAGTAGTGGCTTATGATAATGATTTTTTAGAAAATGGTAAAAAACATTGAAAAAAAAAAATATCGACTGAGTAGAATGTATAATGAATAGCGAACAACTAGTAACCAAAAGAAAACGGGGTGACTAAGCAAAGGGGAAGGGGGTTGGAACAAGTAAATCTCAAAGTTAATGCAAAATTAAAATATCGTAGGATAAAAAAAAAAAAAAAAAAAAAAGAAGTTCCCTTCTCTTTGGTGCACGAGGAAAAATCAAAGTTTTCTCTCGGCACGTGCATCGTTCTCCAATTCGTCGGCGTGAAGCGAGACAGCAAAGAGACATTAAAATATTCAAAGAATGGATGGCATTTAATTTTCTTGCGTGTTGGGGATCTTTTCAGCTGTATCCGATAGGAGAAAAATGAGAAAAATGCACGAGCAGACGTCTTTCCAATATACACAAGCGGAGAGAGAGAGAGAGAGAGATGACGATAGACAGTTAACAATATACAGGAAAATCTACTTAACCCCCTCTACCCTACTCCCAGTATCGCACCTCTGTACGAATAATACGAGCTACGCAAAAGAACAGAAGGAAGTGAATACCTAATTTTCTCTGTGAATCCTAACTATGACAACCTGAGGCAAAGTTCAATAAAATTTGCATAAGGGTGACGTCTGGAATATTTAAGAATGGACTCTATGAAGGAGTGTCAGGTTTCTTTTGCGCTTTTATTGCTTTTCTCGAATTTATCGATTCACTATTTCCCTTTTTGTAAGTCTGGAATGAAATATCCAAGAACAAGTTTCCCAATTGACACCTGTTTTGGATCGTTTCCAACGAATAACTGGTATGGTTTTGTTAAATGGCAATATGATTAAATAATAGTTTTAATTTGTTTATACCGACATACACTGAGTTGGCTTTGCATTAGCAACACCCCCTGGATGAGAATGGACTGGTCTATAACTGGTGAAAACTCAAAGCAGAGAACTGCTGATATAAGACTTAGAATATCGAATGACTGTGGGTGCCAGACGTTGCTGTTGTTGTAGTAGTAGGGTTTTAGGAGCATCAGCGACTAAGTCGAGTTTCCGGAAGAAAAAACCATGCTACCCTCACCAGAGACTGACTAACTCAGCCACGTTGTAAAAAAGGCCCATGTTTTTTTCCACCGGTGTGGCGAGGACTGCGATTCTACCAACTGTGCTACCCATGAGGGTGTGCAAGGTGTGCAGGTGCCAGTATCTGGACAATAGCCAACACGGTTAAGTACACTCGTTCCATGGTATCACGAGTCTACCGTGATTGGCTCACCAGCGGACGATTAACTAGCCAAAGGTCACACCAGGACAGCCACGTGTAGTCAACGCCCGTGCTGAGTGTCGTGTGTCTAGTCTAGTAATACAGCAGCGAAGCAGCACACTGGCCTAGTTAACCGCCCAGTACAACGTAGGAACATCAAGACCAATATCCACTAGACTATGGTATACTCGACAGCCGTCACGGGTATCCATGCTCACTGCGAGACAAGAACTGCGTCTTGCATGGGCACGTCAGTACCAAAACTGGACCATTAACATGTGGAAATCTGTCACTTGGTCTGATAAATCCCGTTTCCAGTTCTGCCATGATGGGCGTATTCTGCATTTGGAGAAATGCAACACGAGGCAATGGCACCTGGATGCACCGTTGGTGTTCGGCATGCTGGAGACGGTAGTTTTATGGTTTGGGTACTGCGTTCGTGGTATACCCTCTGTTCTATGATCACCGGCTCGATGGGAACGCCTATGTGACAAGGCCCAGTAGGTTGCTGGCTGGTTCCAGGAACAGGACAATGAATTCTCCGTCCTCTCATGGCCGCCACCGACAAAATGAAAAAAAGGACATTCGACGCTGCGATCATCCACCTGACAATGTGCGGGCAATACTGGACACATTGCGCAACTCATGGGTAGCACTACCACAGGACGCCCTGCAACATCTCTTGGAGTCCATCCATGGCAAGATGTGTATGGGCTGTATTACGAGCAAAATGTGGCCCCACGAGGTATTACTGTAGTTAGGTGTTGCTCATGCAAAGCCAACCCAGTGTAGATGGGTATACAAATAAACATCTTAGATCAGTTGATCTAAGATGTTTTCTTTGAAAATTCAAACTCTTAGATCAAGCACAGTTAGGTATTCATCTGAATAAACAAAATCTCTTATGAGTTGTTGAATATCCACTTCGTGTATCATCGTTAACATCTATATTTATTTTATTTATTTTTTTTGTATTGGGTAGCCTGTTTGTCTGATGAAGGGAAATGCCATTAAAATGAAGCTTTTTTAATGGCACATTACGTTTTTAAAAGAGGTACAGTTACCTCTACATTCTTCAATCCATTACGTTGTTTCTGTGATGCAACGGAAATTATCTGAACCTCACAGAACTTGTGGAATAAATAAACTAAAAAATGCTGGAAATTTGAAATTTAATAATAAATTTTCGTATTAATGCATATTATTGCGTTATACGATAAGAATGATAAATACACTGAAATTTGAATATCACCAGGCGAAACCTGTTCCCTCTTTCCTCGGCTGCCAAGATATTTTGAAATATAAGTTTCCTCTAACATCCCCGGGCAAGAAATAAAATACCTAAATGGCGTTGCAAAATAGTTTTGACGGTCATTTTGATATTTATTATCTCTAGACGTAAAACTGACACTTAGCAGAAAATGAAGGACATTTTAAAAGTTTAATTTCAGTTAAACTACAGTCACGTGCTTTAATCCAGCATAATGCGACTTTCTACCAAGATGCATGGGTAACCATCTGCTTTCTGTGTTTTGAAATGCAAACAATAGACACTTACCAAAAAAGCCAAAGCAAAATCCCTAGGTCCTAATTCAATAGAGCATACCTGGGATGCTCTAGGAAGTGTTGCCAATCACAGCTGTCCTTCTAGAGACCTCACTGATCTGCAGACATCCTTACGGTATCAGGAGCTCATTTGCATAACTCTAATTTCGAATCAAAAATTCCCCAGTCTTCCAGCATTGTTAGACACATCAAAGCGAATCTCACTATCGTTTTGTCGTAATTTAATAAGTTATTGATTTATTTACGCATTTTTTTGTTTTGTTTTGTTCCTTAACTTTTGAGCAGTAACCTAAAAAATTCCTTAGTATATTATTAGTACAGTACTAGAATTCGTATTGTGTATACTGCAAAAAAGAATGCCAAGAGAAGAACAGAGAATAGACAGAAAAAAATTGAGTGAGGGAAAAGTGGCTTAAACAATATAAAAGAGAAACCAATACCACCTTTAAAAAGTGGTTTAATACTAACAAATTAGAAAGAAAAACTATATTATTAAAAGTATAAACTTCTTTAATCTTATAAACTTTTATTTCATAAAAATAATATGAAGAAGGGAAAGTAAAAAATAGAGGAAAATTCGACTCGCGGTTCTTTTGTCTCTCTCTCTCTCTCTCTTACACATGCGCATGACGTAATGTGAAGTCATGAACATGGGTTTTAAAGAGATAGAAAGTAGCTGAAGCATATAAATAACATAATTGAGCCGATAAGAGGTTTTGACTATTTGGGATGTTTCTTAAGTTATAAAAAGAGGGAATATAAAATACAAAATAAATAACTTCTTTAAAGAAGTGGGAATATTGAATAATATTTTACAACCCAATTCG
Organism: Mastigoproctus giganteus; assembly: GCF_048544385.1. Taxonomy (NCBI): domain Eukaryota; kingdom Metazoa; phylum Arthropoda; class Arachnida; order Uropygi; family Thelyphonidae; genus Mastigoproctus; species Mastigoproctus giganteus. Next base: position 225,172,733 of record NC_143575.1, read on the forward strand.
ATAAGAAAAGAATCAAGAAATATAAAAGATTTGCAAGCGTGTTGTACCCGACTAAAAACTCTCAAGCTGGTTTTATTTAAATACATCTTGTTTAAAGCATAATGAAAAGTAAAAAGTAACCAGAATGCGTTAATACCTCGTGATCTTTCATAACCCATACCAAACCAGTCGGGCTCAACAGTTGTAGGTATGGATTGGATCAATATACTCTTCAAGGTCACTGGGTATTCAAGGTCACTGGGGCACAGACGTGAAAAAAGATGGACAGAATGAAAAAGAATGATACCAGAAGAAGACCGATACGTATCTTTATGAAATCTAAACGAGCCAAATCTAATATCCAGCCAAGCACGATTTCTGTGTGTCAAGGCTCATCCACGCCTACTGAGCCAGTTGCTGTTTCCCCAACTCTCCATTGAGAACTACTGTATGGATATCCTTCCCCCCCTCCCCCCATCAAACGGAGACCAGAGATCAACGGTCATCCAACTGTCACAGCGGGGATCCCCACTTGGTGGGCTTCATACTCATTGGAGTAGGTACTATCCAACTACCATGTTGTCCATCAGCAGTGGTTCAGATGACCACGGACCATCTAAACTAAATCCATTTAGCTCTGCACTTACTAAACCTAATTTATAGTGTAGAAGTCTAACTCTGAAGCCTTAGATTACTTGTGCCTACGCCCTGCCGGCACGCACCACTGTAGCTGTAACTACCGCCTGCTAAGCCCTAAAGGTTCCAGAATCATGAACCTTCTTATAGTAAATGATCTGAAGGCTTGGGTAAAGATCTTATGTGGACTACATGAGATCTTTTCTACCTTGTGTTTCCTCCCTTTGCATTTTCGACTCGTGCTTCAATAGCATTAAAAGGAAGGTCTCCACAAACCACTCGCCAAGCAGCATCACCCCGATTTTCATTACCTAGTTGGTGAGTATAGACATCGTATTCATCTTTAGAAAAAAAAAAAAAAGTAAAAATATTTGTTTTTTTTATGCATTTCTCAAGAAATAAAGCTTAATTTTTATTACATAAATTTAGCCAAATATATTGAAATTCTTTTTATAAGCGGGACCAAAACCTGCCAGTCTAGTCCTGGTGGCATGGACTCTTTTAGCTTCCAAAGGACGAATTTCGCTGCTATTTAAATTCTACTTAAAAAACTTAACACGTAATCAAACAAGTTAGCAAACTTGGGACCTTACCTTTCAGATTTTCGTTTCTAAAATGAATTGAATTTTTTTACGTGATTAATAAAAGGTGAAAAATAAATAACTAATTATCTTATTAACAATTAATTAATTATATTTAAAAGTAATTACTAATATGCGCTCTACACTTTGTAATCGCGTTAACTGCAACAAGTATTTCGGATCTGCTATTTAATATATTAAAGAGTCGTAATATACTTGTCAAATTCATCTGTTGTCTCTACCGTTCTCCCAGTTCCACTAATCACTTGGAGCTCTTTAACTTCCTTTCTTTGCAACTTGGCTTTCTCCAGTCCAGCTTTCCTAACAGTGAGGTAATTTTCCTTGGTGATTTTAATGTTCACAACTCCAGCGGGCTTCCGTTTTCTAGTCACACCGACCCAGCTCTGGTCGAGATGCTGAGGCTTTTGCAATTACTAATGACCTTGCACAGATTGTTCATTTACCTACAAGAATACCGGACAATCTTAATCATACAGCCAATACGCTTGACTTTTTTCTCACAAACAACCCTTCTAAGTATACGGTCGAAGTGAGAGGTCCTGTAGGCACTTCAGATCACAACGTGGATCGTCTCATCTCCAATGGAACCTTTATCTCATGGGTATTCTCAACCTCGTGTTGTTTGGCATTACAAGAATGCAAAACGGGATGACCTGCGGACTTCTTTTCTTCTTTTCCTTGGTCGGATTACTGCTTCTAAACTTCTGATGTCAATGTTTGCTCAAATCGTGTCAGTGAAATTATTCTTGCAGGAATGGAATCCTTTATCCCACGCTCCACTTTAAAATCTCGTCCTTTATCTAAACCTTGGTTTTCCAATAAATGTGCTAAGGCTGTTCAAGAGAAGAATGTTGCATATCGTAATTGGCTTGTTTCCAATTCTTCAGTTTTATTTTCTGTCTACACCAAAGCTCGAAACAATTGTGAAGCAGTTATTAATCAGTCAAAACTAGAGTTTGAACAAGCTAAGAGTAGAAAACTTGCTTCTTGCCCTAATGGTAGCCGAGCATTCTGGTCTCTTGCCAAAGCTACTGGCCGCAACTTTTGCCCATCTCTGCTACTACCTCTGTCCAAACCAGATGGTTCTGTTGTCACTTCAGCCAAGGATAAAGCTGACCTTCTAGTAGCCCATCTTTCTTCGAACTCATATATTAATGATCTTGGAAAAACACCTCCCACCATTCCCAACACGCTCCATTCAATGCCTCCTGTGGTCTTCCGCCAAAAGGATGTCAGAAGGATTTTGACGAATCTTGATGCTAAAAAAGCTCCAGGTCCCGATGGTATTTCTCCACTTGTTCTCAAAACCTGTGCTCCTGAACTTACTCCTATTCTTTTCCGCTTTTTTACTTTCTTATTCCAAAGGTGTTTTTCCTTCTGCTTGGAAATTTGCTCATATCCAGCCAGTTCCTAAAAAGGGTGACAAATCCCTCCCATCCAATTATCGTCCCATTGCAATTACTTCTACTCTTTCTAAAGTAATGGAGAAATCACTTAACCGCCAACTCTTAAACTACCTAGAAACCTTCCGTCTGATCAACGATCGCCAGTATGGATTCCGTCAGTGTCCATCCACTGGTGATATTCTGGCTTATGTTACCCATTTATGGACTAATTCAATGGAAAGGTTCGGTGAAACACAAGTAGTTGCTCTTGACATTTCAAAGGCTTTCGATCGTATTTGGCATAAAGGTCTTCTAAACAAGCTTCCATCTTATGGTTTGCCAACTGCTTTTAGTAATTGATTATCCAGTTTTCTCTCTGATCGTTCACTGGGGGTGATGGTAGATGGCTCTCTGTCTTCTAACTTCTCCACTAATGCCGGTGTCCTCCAAGGTTCAGTTCTTTTCCCCATTCTTTTCCTCTTGTATATTAATGACCTTCTTCCATTGACTGGAAATCCTATCCATAGTTTTGCCGATGATAGCACATTGCATTCCACTTTCCATTTCGAGAAACCTTGTCCTGCTCAATCAGCTTCAATTCCTCGAAAATCTGCTACCAATTCCTTAAACGCCGATCTTCAGGTAATTCTCCAGTGGGACAAAGACAACTTAGTTGATTTAAAACCTTCTAAAACTCAGTCTTGTCTTATATCTCACAAAAAGGATTCTTCTGCTCCTATGCTTATTTTTGGTGACACTGATTTCTAGGCAAGTTGATATATCTCTTTTGGGAATTACCCTGACTTCTAATCTCTCTTGGCACAAGCACATTACAAATATTGCTTCCTCTGCATCTAAAAACCTTAGTTTTCTCTTTCGCTCTCGGCGTTACTTTTCTTCCAAACAGCTGCTCACTGTATATAAATCGCAAATCTACTCTACCATGGAATATTGTTCCCACATCTGGGGTGGTGCCCCCAAAACCTCTCTCAGGCTTCTTGATTCCATTCAGAAGAGGGCAGTTAGGTTAATTAATGATTCATCTCTAACAGAGTCTCTCCACTCTCTGTCTCATAGACGTACTGTTTCTGCTGCATGCCTCTTCTACAGATACTTCCATGGGCACTGTTATTCTGAATTGGCTTCTATAATTCCCGCTCTCTCTTTCAAAACAGTCCGAACACGTGCCGCCACCAGCCAACATCCATTTACTGTCCAACTTCAAACTCACAGAATCAGCTTTTCATCTTCCTCGTGTATTCATTCAACTGCCGTTTTCTGGAACAACCTTCCTTCATACGTATTTCCTGAAAATTACAGTCTACAGAAGTTCAAGTCCAATGTCAACAAATATCTTCTTTCGCCCTCTCAACCTCCAACCCAAGCACGGTACTAAGTACTATAGGTTCTAATACCTCTCGTGTTTGGGGTTTACATAAAAAAAAAAAAAAAATACTGTCAGCGCTTTCTTAATGCACTTTACTTATTTATTCCTGGATTTTAATAACAACTGAAATATAATACATATTTGTCGTTTCAGCTGTGATTAACATAATAAACAAAAAAGTAATAATTCATGATTTACATATTTTAAATACGCCATCTACTAGCAAAGGCCCTATAAATCATAGAGAGGACACTGATTTTCTAGCCTCTTGTATACACTGCATGTAAAAATTATATCAGATTGGATCATCGAATCATAACATCAGACCACTTGTAAAAAACACTAATAATATATTTAAATCTTTAAAATATAATTAGAAGTAAATAAAAAGAATAACTTTTTACTAGAAAGAAGAAGCGAACTGATGTAATAAGTTATTTAAACAGAACAAAATTAAAAAACAAAGCTTAAACAGAAATAGAGCGTCTGCAGATACTGTAAGCGACAATAGCGCCAAAATATCCCCAAACGTTAACTTCAAGAAATTCTTCGATACGATGCGTTTTCTTTCCAGGTGATTACAAACTGCAAAATCAGAAAAATTGGCAATAATAAAGGCGATTTATGGAGAAGCAAACACAAATTTCGCGAATGGTTCGTGGTGCATAAAAAGAATAGTGGAATAAATGCCTAATAGTAGAAAGGGTCAGCTGATTATTGGGGCTAGAACCCTACTCAGTGCTTTACTTATGGATGGAAGAGTAGAAATAATAGGAAAGGAGGAATATTTTACGTAAATTAAACAGTACACCAAAGTTAACGAGTATCGTTGTGCATCCACGCAAATAACGGATAATTTTCAGTGTATAATAATGTACTCTGGAAATATCGGAATAAATTGTGCAATGGTGAATCGAATTTTGAGGGAATATTCACTTCACCAACTATGGCTTTTATTCATCGAATTCCTGTGAGCTATCGAACATTTCTTCTATAAATTGCGCTAGCCATTAAATAAATGCATTTTTCTACTTTCAATTCTTAACAATGCTGAGATTATCAGAGTTATTGAAAATTGTAGTTAGTAAAAACTCAATTTGTTCACAATCGGGTTTACAATTATTTCCAGTTTTGTTTTCAGCTAGTTTCTATAGTTTTTTTCCCTTTAAAAAATAAGAGGATAAATTATTTTAACCTCTTTCTTGCAAGTAGCTCCTGGCTCCCCCTTGCCAGATATATATTTTTTAAAATAAGAATAAAAGTCTTGAGTATGAAAATGCAACATCATATTTCTAGTGAATACTTACAGCCCACTTCTTCACTGCGATAAGTTGAGTTTATAAATCAGGGCTTCTTCTCCAACAAAACGTCACACTAGTGGCGCTTCAGTGGACAGGGAAATAATTCAAAATTTACAAGGGAAATTTCTGCATTTGCTAGTTCTTTACATTATTCGGTTTTTTTTTTGAAGGAAAGAAGCAGCTATGTTACATATGGTTGATGTACAGCTGTTTAGAATGCAAGACTTTTGTAGTTCAATAGTAAGCCATCTTCATTTCAGAATGTGTTGCTGATGATGGGATTCTATCGAATCTGGGTATAAAAATTGTGGCCCAATAGACGAGAAGCTAAAACATCGTGTGGATTGGCAGCAAATCTTATAGCTTTCTCTCTTTTCTTTTTTGTGTTCGCTGAGGAATGCCAAGAATCACGGCATGTTAGTATCCGATTTCCTTTTTGTTTTTCCCTTTAAATCTTCAAATCAATGCGTGAAATGAGCAGTTAAAATTGCTTTCGCTTCTGAGCTTGACACCGGAGGCTGTTTTGTTGGCTGAGTGTCCACTGAAGCTTGAGAACTCTGTCCTCTAATTAACAAGTGTGTTAATTTTCAATTAGCGTGGCTAGAGGTGGAGCGGTGGATCATTTATAACGGTTACTAGGATACCAAAACCAGCTGACAAAAGCACTCGTTATATACAAAGGAAACAAAGTCTCGAACAACTTTTAAGCCCTCCTTCCTTCGGTATTTGGCAGCTCTAACTAATGTAAACGCCACACTGAAATAACGCATCATTGGAGCCAATGGGTGAACAACTGAAATTCTAACAAAATTTGGCCTAAATTCTTTCCCTTCCTAACACGATGTATGTATTTATATATGCAGGACCCTTAAAATATAGAATGTGTTGCGAAAAATCCATAATTAATTTTATCTACAATCGTTTTTTAAATTGTTTTCCAATCATTTTCTTCCTTAAGTTTTTTTTTTTTATGTTTGTGAGTTTAAAATATTTAAAAGTAGATAAGAAAATAGACTAATTATAATTAGTGTTTTATCTAACTAGTCCAAAAAAAATGACGTTTATAAACGGGAGAGAGAGAAGGAAAGACAGACAAAATTAAGGATCGAAATGAAAAATTTTATCAAGCAGTAATATTGTTAATAAAGTCTTAGTTTTTAATAGTTAAGTATGTGCAAGGGTCGGTCCTAAAGTAAGCAAGTAACGCCTCTTGGGGGACAATTTTTTGTAATTGAGTTAGATCATGAAGCTTTATATATTGCTAGTACAGATATTAAGACAAACGTGCTAAAATAAAAGTTTCTACTATTACAGATTTGAAGTTATTAAGAGTCAAGCTGATGTCCATTAACTCCAACGGTCAGCGATGGAGTTCCTTTTCAAGTCAAGAGAAAACTCACCTGTCCAGATTTATGAAAAATTGAGGAAAGTATACCAACAATCCACACTGTTGATATAAGCAATGTTCGTAGATGGCTTGGACGTTTTAAAGGGGGAGTTACGGACACTGCTGACCAGCCAAGGCACGGAAGACCAAAGTACATTGAAGAAAACACTGGGATTTTGGATGAAATGATCCAAAAAGACAGGACATAACCACATATGCAATGATGCAAGCACAAAGGGTTCAAATAGAAGTGTGTTACCCATTTTAGACACATTATATTATTGGAAAATATGCTAGGAATTGCTATCCAAGCTGTTAACGAGAGAAATGAAATTCTCCAGGCAGATCTGTGTAGGAATATGACTTTCAAGGAGATTTTTTAAAGGAAAGTCTATGGAAAGGACACATCCGTCATCTCCAGCAAAGAAAAGACCTCGAACTTCCAGGTCATCGCAAAAAATGATGGCCATAGTGTTTTGGGACAGAGAAAGCTCAATTTTGCTTGATTTTTTAGAAGGGTCAAAAAATAAAATTTCATGAAACTCCCTCCACCGGGAGGACTTCTGTTATATGTGGACGGACAACTGGTGGACTGAGTAAAAACAAAAGGACGCATATATATGGACAGTTTTGCCTCATCCTGCAATACCCGGACTTGGCTCCATCTGATTTTTTCTGTTTTGTATATATGAAAAGATGTTTTCGTTGAAAACACTCTGAATGACGAGGAACTGAAAAAAGACAGTGACAGGCCTGCTTCAACAACAGGGGCTATTTTCTTTTTTTTAAAATGCGGTGCCTATGTGAGTTGGAAAGAACGAGAGCAAAAATGAACTCGTAAAAAAGTGGATATAGAATAATGTATACATGCTTCTCAGTGTTTGTTTAATAAATTTCAGCTTGATAATTATACTTTATCCCTTGTACGTGACATTAACGATTGTCTGGTGCACCGGAACGTCGATCCGGTTCTTCAATGGGAAGAATGAATCCATTAACAACCATCCTGTTGTCCAGATATACGTCGTATTCGTGGTGGTTGTTTGCTTACTGCCACCTTCGTGTTATCCAAAAAGAAAAGTAGACGCAGTTATTGGAAAACAAAATCCTTGTTCCTTCTCTCACAGCGAACACATCCGAATGAATAGAGTTCTGAAATATTTAAACAGAATTTTTCTCTTTGTTTGATCGTCTCGAAATATGTCTTCTACTGCTTGTATTATGCTTTCGTTTTGCAATTCAAATACTGCAGATGCCCCTGCCAGAATGCGCGCACGAGACAAAAAGTATTACGAGTCTGACGCACTCGTAAAAAAACTCGTAGCATTACACGAGGACCCGTGTCTGAACAGTAAAACGTAAAAGATGCTTCAATGAAAGGAGAAAAACAAAAAAAGGCCCAACCAGAAAGATTCTAATTCCCTGCAGAGATGCACGCGAATATAGCTTACCGCCATCGTAACCCTGTTTTTCAATAGCGCAACCTGACGGCGCTGCTATACCGCTCGAGGTGGGGAGGTGGGGGGGATCGATACAATATAGACCTTCTCCGGGATGCGAGTTGAACTTCACCTCCCCCAGGATATCGCCAAGTCCTCCGGTAATCAACTTCGTCAGGTAAATACGGAGAGTCTGTGCGTGAGAAGAATAAAATATGAAATGCAGACAAAAAGAAAGAAGCGAAGGAAACAGTGCCTTTATTGCCAATACGCCGTTTCGAAGGGTAGGATAGAATCGGGGCAAGGATCAATGAACAATGAAAATGTCTAGTTATAAGTGGCAGACTGTTTTTACCTTGTCCACGAAGCCATGGAAACAAAGGGTTAGACAGAGAAGAGTATTGTGGTAAAGAAGCTCCAAAGAGGATATAATTTAACTTTGTTAAGGACATTAAAAGCTGCCATTTGAAATAACCAGATCGGTTAGATTGTTATGCTTAACAAAAAAATAACTTCTATAAATTGTCCAAAATTACAGAGCTTGTACGTTTTTTGGAGTTAAAAATCTTGTTTTAAAGCTGTATTAGGTAATTATTCGGATCTCCGTAGCAATGTGATGTACTCCATTAGGTTTTGTATTAAGCAATGAAAATAATATTCAAGGAATTACTCCAGTCCCGAGAGAAAGAAGTGGTGGATCGCATCGATGGCTTGTCATAACATGAGATGAGAGTTGTCGGCAGATAATAACCATTGGGAGTTTGATCATTTCTACGTCGTGGCCACCTGAATTAATCAAAGTCCGAAAGGAACACAGTTAATGGGGGAAATCCAGTAGCGCACTGCTTTTGATTATAACTTAGAAAGATGAAGTCGGATGGTCTTTCTGAAGAAAAAAAAGGAAAGATACAAATGTAATATTTGCTGTTGATAATAATACCAAATGTTAATATATTTTATTTTAGGCAAAATCTTCTTTACTTTAAGATATTTAAACGTTTTAGCTTAGCTACCATTCGATATCTGTTGTAATAAATTTTTTTTTATGACCTCCATGAAATATTGATGTACCTGTCGGCATAACTTGAAGGTGTCAAGAATAAATATTAAATTCTTGTTAACCTGAAAACATTGACTGGAGAGAAGATCAGGGATTCTATTAATGTCATTTTACAAGCAAAGTTATTAAATTAAAAGATTTAAGTCGCTAGCATACTCCTGTGATAAATAAACTGCAGTGTAATTGATATCGATATTAAAATAAGCTGCCCAGAATATCGAGCCCTAAGGACCATCACTAGCTCGTGAGGAACGCTGATCGTGAATTGCATAATTTGATGCGTTAGAAAATTTAATGATACTCTCCAGACTTGAACTTTTTAATATTTGAACAAGGTTACAATAAAAAAAAGAAAGAAAAAGAAATAAAGGTGTCTCAGACTTCGGTGGCGTCCGCCAAATTAGAAAGGAAACTTCAGCCAATATGTCAACGTATCTCCTAAAATGCGAAAACTTAAAGCTCGATTTCTTCTATGAAGTATCGCAACCTCTGACCCATAACTTGTAGAACCGGACATAAACAGCGATTTATTAAACCTTTAAACTGAATGGAACGAAGTAAAGAAAAATGTATTCGTTTTATTTTTTAATTTCAATTTGGCTCCAGTAGGAAATTTTTTTCAAAAACTTTACAGGACCAAACGAATTCAGACACCTTCACTAAATCGTGTACCGGGCCAGAAGTTCTCCGCGCATGTGTCACGGCTCAGATGTACCATTATAAAATTTATGGGTTGTCTGCCCGTGCAGAAGTAAGTTCTGATCTGGTTCTCCTGGATCGGAACTTATCATAACTCCCTATGCGTGCAACTGAGATTCGCCTGAATTTCCCAAAACACACTGCTCATGGACTTTCAGGACAGTGGAGAAGGCACTCTGGAGTGGCGAATCTGATGATATGCTTGGGTGTGGAGATTATCCTGGATGAATTTCCTGTCGAGGAGTATTGTCTCTACCAATGAAATTGGATGGAGGAGGACTGATCGCATTGGAGATTTGTTTCAGTCTTGGTCCATTGATGGCAGTGTCTGAAACTACTAAGTTCCCAACCTAGTTGGACACTAGGAGGATTGTACATTACCTACACTGTGGCAGTATTATGGAAATGAATAATGCTGCCCTAACCATTTAGGTGCAGAAGTTTTGTTGTTTTATTAATTTATTTTTTATAAGAACCTCCTATTTGTTTTCATTTAGGAAAAATAAAATCTGTGTTATGTATTAACATAGATTTTACCTGTTATTTACATGATTGTTATTTTATATTGTACTTAATACGTAGTCATATAGTTATAGTTACGCTGGTTATTTTTTATTTTTAATTTAGATAAAGAGTTTTTGTGGATTTTACTTACGATAGGTAAAACCGTTATTTCGTTCCATTTCTGTAGCCATTGTTTTTGGATATAGTGGTAGGGAATTCAAATTTTTTAATTGAGATAGCTAGGTAGCTCTAACGCATAATTATATAGTAATACGCTTCACTGTTTCTATTTAATAGTTTCTATTCAAATACTATTGATATTTAATTTATTGATTTTATTAATTTAAACTACCATGCCCCAAACTAGAGCAGCAAAGCAACGGGCACAAAGTGGCAGGAGTGCTGTGACTCGGGGGAGAACTGAGGGGGGCAATTCTCCAACGCATCACAGCCTAAAGAAATGTGCAACTTGTGAAATGTTTGCCGAACTCTCTGGAACGGAACATGATATTGCCATGGGGGATGTCTTTGTGTGTGCGCGATGCAAGGAGTGTATCGAAATCAGGCAACAACTCAGCGTTCTTATGGGCCTATATGAGAGCTTGAAGGACAGGGTGGATGCCCTCGAAGGAACTAAATTGAGGGGCCCATCAGGCTCTCAGCTGCCCACATCAACGCCAGAGCTTGCACTTGGTCATCACGCAACACAGCGGCAACCCCTAAGGCAGAATGCGCTGGTCCCACAGGAACTAGTTGTTGTTGGTGACTCTATTGTCAGGGAAACGGGGAACATCCTTTGTAAAAAGGATAGGTGGAACAGGACCAGGGTATGTCTGCCAGGGGCAAAGGTTGATGACGTTGTAGAGCGGATATCATCTTTCAAGGGCACAAAAGGTGATATAGTTGTACACGTTGGCACTAATGATATTAAGAGTAGGAGACCGGCAGAATTACTCAACAAGTACAGGTCACTGTTGAAAAAAAGCCGTGAAATAGGGTTGAATTTGAAAGTGTCTGCAATTCTGCCCAGACACGATAGGAGGGAGTATATGATGAGAGCCTTGTCGATCAATTCGGCCCTGGAAAGATTGTGCAAGGCTCAAGGGGTAGAATTTTTTTCAGCCTGGACTGTACTTGTTAATAGGAGAGATTGCTTCTACAGGGATGGGATACACTTAAATAGAAAGGGTGCAAGAATATTTGCTGATGCTATCGAGGCAGTGTTAGGTGGGTCGGAAAACTGCTAGTTTGGGGGGATACAAAGACTAATAGTTTAACAGTAACCGCAGGCAGAGGTGAAGGCGATTCTTGCACAACTTCTATTAGAATAAGAAGCGACCTGGAGCGAGGGGTGTTGGGGGTTTCAGGGACGGATGGCAGTCATCATGGAATAGTTGGGTATATGGGATGTGTTAGGGTAACCAGGAATAGGCATAGGAGCATGTATGCTTGCATGTATACCAATGCTAGAAGTATAGTAAATAAATTTGATGAATTTGAAGTGTTGGTCAAGACATCAAAGGCGGATATTGTTGGGATAGCAGAGACGTGGTGTCACAAAGATATAAGGAATGCAGAACTGGAATTTGGGGAGTACAATGTGTACAGAAAGGATAGACAGGACAGAAAGGGAGGGGGTGTTATGCTGTTAATTAAGAAAAACATAAAATCAAAGGAAGTGCACCCAGTTAATATAGATGAACAGTGCTCTGTTGAGTCAGTTTGGTGCGAGATAAGCACTGCGAAAGGAAAAATAAGGGTAGGAGTGTGTTATAGGCCTAATGACTTGAATGAGTACAATGAACAATTGTACAGAGAAATAGAGTGGGCCAGTAAATCTGAATGTCTTATAATGGGGGATTTTAACTTCCCAGATATTGACTGGAACTTGTGGGTTGGTCACTCACACACCAGTCAGACTTTTGTGGATTTATTGGATGATTGTTTTCTGCAGCAGCATGTTCGAGAGGCAACCAGAGAAAGTAACACTCTTGATCTGGTTATCAGCAGTGATCATTCGTGTATTAAGAATTTGCAGATAAAGGAACCACTAGGTGGCAGTGATCACAGTGTGCTGAAGTGGGATTTACTCAAAGAGGTAACTACCGTCAGGGGTAAAGGAAAGGGTTTTTGCTTCCGTAAAGGGGAGTACAGTGGTCTCAGACAGTTTTTAAATTCTGTACAGTGGGATCGACTGACGATGTTACCAACAGTAAATTCTAAGTGGGAAGCATTCAAGGAATTAATCGTGGAAGCTACTAGACTTTATATACCGATTAAGAAATATCGTTCAAGGTTTAGGCCTAAATGGTTATCAAATGAACTAATGAGACTCGTGACAGAGAAGAAAAATGCATGGGATGCATATAAATTATCAGGTGACGCAGAAGCCTGTGGCAGATATAAGCTAGTCTGTAATCAGGTCACAAAGGAGGTTCGGCAGGCGAAGGCGGATTACGAAAAATCTTTGGCAAAGGATGCTAAGAAAAACAGCAAGGATTTCTTTACTTATATAAACTCTAAAAGGAAGGGGATGAATATGATTGGTCCACTTGACATCGATGGTTCGACTGTTGATGATCCTGCTCAGATAGCAAACAAACTGAATGAGTATTATGCATCTACATTCACACGTGAGGAATTATTACAGTTTGAAAATGGAAGAAGGTTATCAAATTGTAGCAGTGTGCTTAATGATTTTGTAATAACTGAGAGCAAAGTGGAGGAGAAATTGTTGAAGTTAAACATAAGAAAGGCACCTGGGGTGGATGGGATCTATCCAGTTATTTTAAAGGAGGCGGCAAAGCAACTAAGCAAACCCTTAGCCATAATTATGAGAGCATCCTTGGACTCAGGGGAGGTTCCCACGGACTGGAGATGTGCAAATGTGTCCCCAATTCACAAAGGTGGATCGAAGGGTGACACGAGTAATTACAGACCAGTTAGTTTAACTTCTGTTCCGGGTAAAATAATGGAGTCACTGGTTAAAGATGCATTGCAGGATCATCTAGACAAGACTGCAGCAATAATTCAAACACAGCATGGGTTTGTTAAGGGAAAGTCTTGTCTGACAAATTTGATTGGTTATTATGATGTGGTCACAAAGGAACTGGATGCGAAAAATAATTTTGATATCATATACTTGGATTTCAGGAAAGCTTTTGACACTGTTGCGCATGGAAGACTACTGTACAAATTGGAGCAGAATGGTATTAAGGGTAAGTTGCTACAATGGATAAAAGGATGGTTAAGTGGGAGAAGACAGAGGGTGGTAATCAATGGGTGCTGCTCTTCATGGACTAATGTTATTAGTGGAGTCCCACAGGGTTCGGTGTTGGGTCCACTGTTGTTTTGTGTATTTATCAATGATATTGATGAAGGTATATCAGGCTTAATGTCGAAGTTTGCAGATGACACAAAGGTTGGCAGGGTTGTTAATGACAGTAATGGCAGTGTGCTACTGCAACAGGATTTAGATAATTTGGGCAGATGGGCTAAGAAGTGGCAACTGAAGTTCAACCTTGACAAATGCAAAGTACTGCATATGGGTAGAAGTAACCCCAGAGAAACGTACCAACTGTGTGGTACTACACTTAAGGTGGTAGAAAATGAAAAAGACCTGGGAGTAATTGTGCAGTCAGATATGAAGTTTTCTGAGCAATGCAGACAGGCTGCTAGGGCAGGTCATGGGGTTTTGTCAATGATATATAGGAATTTTGCTAGCAGGGAAAAGGAGGTGATTGTCCCTCTGTATAAGGCAATGGTCAGGCCACGCCTTGAGTACTGCGTACAGGTCTGGAGGCCTCATTTTAGGAAGGATGTAGATTTGCTTGAGCGTGTACAGAGAAGAGCAACACGATTGGTGAGGGGAATGAAGGGATTCTCTTACCAAGAGAGGCTTAAGTTCTGCAAATTGCAGTGGCTGGAGACTAGGCACCTGCGCGGTGATCTGATTGAGGTCTATAAGGCCTTGAATGGGTTGAGCACGCTGAATTCTGATGGGATCCTTCCACTTGTTCAGATTACGAACCTACGGGGACATAAGTTCAAATTAAGAAAGGACAGATGTAGAATAGATGTGCGGAAATTTGCCTTTAGCCAGCGGGTGGTTAATTGCTGGAACACACTTCCATCTGTCGTTGTGGAAGTTGATAGGTTAAATAAATTTAAGGAGGAACTGGACAGGCATTTGGAGGGAATGGCGTGATGATTTTTTTTTTTTTTTTTTTTTTTTTGGCTGATGCTGCATAAGCTCCTACACTTGCTTTCTTGCATCATGTGCCACTACTACTACTACTACTACTACTATTACTCACTAAAAATATATATCCGCCACAAGAGGAAGTTTCTTTATCCAATTAGCACGTAGCGTACAGGTTTCTTAAGGAGGACCTGTCAATATCAGCACAATGTCATAGCAAGGATCAACCCTACTATGGTTTTTGGATAAAGATATCGAGGGGTTCATCTGGTCCACTTGCTGGGGGAGGGGGATGCAGACGGATTTTTCCGCGACGTACCGGGAATTGGGGGATGTGTGTCCGAGAGCTCTCGTCCGATTTAACCCTAAAGCCTTTTGAATTTTATTTTTAAATCAGTATATAATTTTATCAGTCGTATAGAACTTACGAAATTAATAAATTCATTTAATAATTAACATCAGCTGGACTATAAATATAAAATTTATAATAATAAATTACTAATAATATTCTAGATAATTATTAAATTGAATAAACAACAGTTATAAATCGAGAGTGTTTGATATGCATATAAGAGATTTTTCAGGTCTCGGTGACGTAATTAAAAGTGAACTGCGCTACACAAAGTGAATCCAGTTAAAGAAATCGAGACTCCACTAACCGAATTGGAACCGAAGGCTACTTGGCGAAGTTTTTTACGCAAAGATGAACTTAATAATATCGTTTTGCGTGCAACTTTCCTGCCCTGGTAAGGAATGTGGGCGAGTGGCTGTCGTTTGTCAAGTTGCATAGCACTGATCGAACTGCATCCAATAAAGTGGCATGGGTTTATTCTCCTGGCTGTTAAAAGCAATAAATGAAGGCAGTTCGCGAGCCTTCTTCTTTTCTCAGTTTTCTCTTCCTTGAGAAGCCCAGACGTTCCGTTATTAGCGAGGAGGAAGGGAGCAAATAAAGTCAAATTAGGTTTTGTTCTGCGCAAGTGTCACGTTCGGTACCAAACGAACGAAGTGCTGCACCCAATCTCCCCATAAAAGGAAGTGACGCCAGCGTTTTATCATTTCCCGATGCGATCCATTCCCGTAATTTCTGAAAAGAGTCCGGAAAATAATGAGAAAAAAAAAAAAAAACAAGAGGGGGCAAGAACAGGGGGGGTTGTTAAAGAAGTAGTTGCTTCCTTCCGATAACTTCGAATAATCCAATTTTTCAGCGATCGTTTTTGTTCTGCCTAAATTATCTTCATCCCCTCAATTCTAGTTCTCCCCCTCTTCCGTTTCTTAAGTCTTTCTTAAACACTTCCTGTCTTTTGCATGCTTGAATTACCACCGTTGACAGCAACAACGTAAACAACACAATATCTCGGCATTAAGGCGCTGGAAGTATACTCGTATGCTTCCTCTTCTTTTCCTCAATTATCTTTTAAAATTCAACTCACTAATTTCTTTTTGCGCGATATTTAATATGAATCAAAAGCAGTCTTAGTATCCAACACCAGATGGCGACAGCATCGAGTATACAATGTGATTATGAAATTTGGTAGATAAATAACAGATATTGCTGGAATTTATCAATTATTCAAAGATTTAATGACCATTAAAGGATAATTTTATTCTCTATATGAGTAGGAGAATTAATTTAGTCTTCTTTTACATTCTTTAATTAAACGAAAAAAAAAAAAACAATAAAAATCTAATAGTCGTATTGGAAACACATACGAACACGAGTTACCATTGGATCGTGCTATTACGTCACTTGTGACGTCATAACACTGTCCAATAGTCTCTTTGAATTATATATTCACTTTCAATTTATGAATTTTTTCAAATTCCTTTTAGGAAAGTGAGGTTAAAAATGGTTTTCAGTACTAAATTTCAGTGCTGATTAATTTATAATAATTTGCTTTATTACTATTTTTTCCCTTTTTTTCGAAATCTCCTATAGAATACTTTAAATCAACTGAAGTTTACAAAACTGAAGAAACTAATAAATTTGATTAATATCCGCGGTAAATTTAACCCTTATTGAATCTTTGGATTAATCATTAGCTAAAAGATAAGTCACCAAAGAAGTGAGACACGCACAAAGCCAGTGACGTGTACAGAAATTAAGTGAGCAAATATTAGAGTACTTTATCAACAAACAAAGTCTGGAAAAGTAATGGCAAAAAATTACTAAAATAAACAGAAAAATTTAAGATTCTTCCATAAAGAGTTAAGTGAGGTGTAATTTCCCAAGTGTGTTCTGATTTTGGTAAGAGAATAAAATATGAATTTGAACAAAGCATTGCTGGTAAAAAAAGAAAGCCTTGCTGCACTTTTGTTTGTAAAGACGAAGACTTTTTATGCAAATATCTGCAGCATTTTGTCCCATGACACAAGAATCAAGAGAAGTTTGAAAGGTGAATATTCATTGACCAATAACTAATTTAATCACTGTTGGTTCTGATAGTTTTTCTGGAGGAGTGACTCACACCAGGCATACAAGATTTTCAAGCAGTAGTAATTCAAAATAAACAGAAATATTTAATTATTATTCTGCGATTGCGCCATAGGCCCACAGCAATCGTGATGGTTATTTCAAGCTTAAGGCTCTGTGGGCAAGATTTATTTTTATACACGTAAAGTGTATTTTAATATTAGTTATTATAATAATCATTAATATTTAGTAATTTATTTATAAATTATTTTATACTTATATTATTTAATTATTCATAAAATTTATACCTTTGTAAGTATTAATATTTAGACTATTTGTACCCGACCTGAGCCCGAACATCGTTTCTGTTACCCGGCCCGAGAACCGGGTCGGGTTGAAGCTTGAGCACTGGCCCTGGTTCACGCAGACTTCTTGTATATAGTAGTATACAAGATTAGAGTTATATACTATATAGTATATGGTTAGTATAACTACTAACTATAACTATATAGTAGTATATAGCTAACTATGAATAGGAGTATACAGTAAACTATGAATACTGTAGAGTAAGTAGCGGGCTCACGCCCGCTACTTACTCTACCGATTTTTTTTTTTTTTTTTTTTTTAAACACGAGCACTTTATTTAGTAAATAAATATGTATTTGAATAATTATAGGCAATTAAATCTATAACGTCTTTTTTATTATTATTATTATCCTGTAGGTAAATCATATCGATTCAAACATTTTTCATATTTTAGTGTAAAACAAAAAAAAGAGTATAAAATAAACCTAAAAAATGAAAAGAGCTCTTGTATGTATTCTACAGAAAAGAAGAGAATGTAATTTAATTCCTAATCTACTTTTCATATATGGCTGTCCCCCAGGGTATAAATAGAAAATGATTTTTGTTATGATAACTATTAGATGCTGGAATCTGTGTTGCTGCAAATCCCTTACAGAAGCCAATGAAATATTAAGAGTCTCATGAAGTTGGTATTAAAAAGAAAAGGAAAAAAAATTGTAATCAAAGGCACCCCCTTTGTTCAATATGAAAGTGAAATCACGTTGTTTTTCTCTGAAATTTCATTATGATGATGAAAGGATAATGAAATAGCAGACAAATTGTTTTGTTCTTGCAAAAAAACATAAAATAATCATTAGTCCATCTATCACGGAACACACGAGACTAATTTTTGGCTTCTTTGAAGTAGACAGTTTATTGCCAGCACTCTTTTTGAAGATGGTTGTGTTGCCGACAGATTTTTCTTTTTTTAAAGCGACTGAAAGGATTTAAAAAAAAGAAAGACTTTATAGGTAGCGACTATAATGTAAAATTAAACTTGCTAGAAAATGAATTTCTCTCAGCCCGGTATTAATTACTTTGAGGAAAATTAGAAAAGTTGCAGCTATAAATAACTAATCATAGAATGGCCTATTATTTTATTTTACTTTTCCCCTGATAGAGTGGAGGACCTTCTAAACCTGGCAGGTGGTTAGAGACCATTATTATAGGTTGTATTTCAGAAAAAGACTTATTTTCACTACTATAAAACCATTTGGTATATTGGAACTGTTTTGGAACAAATGCTGGAAGTTGGTTGTTGGATTAAATAGATTAGCTAGAAGTTGGTTGTTGGATTAAATAGATTAGCTGGAAGTTGGTTGTTGGATTAAATAGATTAGCTGGAAGTTGGTTGTTGGATTAAATAGATTAGCTGGAAGTTGGTTGTTGGATTAAATAGATTAGCTGGAAGTTGGTTGTTGGATTAAATAGTATAATTCGATTAAATAGATTATATAGTATTAAATAGTGTTTAATACCTTTAAGAGAATGTTTAAGGAATACTTAAAACCTTTTTAAGGTTATAAAACGTTAGTTTCATACCATTTTCCATAAAGAATGCAAATTCCCATTAGAATCAGACTCCAAACAAAAGAAGAAGAAGAAATAGAAGGAATGAATGAGTTGTAGTTGGATTTATTTAGATAATAAATACTGTCGTGTGACCAATAATAAATATGATAAAGAGGCAGAACTTGTCTCCATTAGAGTATGATATTTATGTGTTTACCAATGTCTGGATAACGAGACAGACAGATGGATTAAATGAGAGCGCTCTGATCCAATTTTATCCGAGTATTGTTCACAGTAAGAATATCTCAATGAACTGCTATTACATAAATGTCCAATGTAATTGAACGTGCACTTACATCATTTCCTCAAGACTTTAAATGCGCGTTATATATTTTTTGGGGAAAAATCGTAAGTCTCAGACATTTATCGGAAACTTAAGTGGTGTGCCGATCAGAAGTAGGCGTGTAAGAAGCAGATGTTTCCTGTCCGAGTAGATGGTCAACTAATAAATCTTGTTGCTGCTGCCTTCAGTTCGGTCTTTTTTACCTCAATGACTTTGGACTTGAAAAGTTTTTTTCTTTGGCGTTTATGCAAAAAGTAACCGGTGTGCAGCGAATAAGTTTGCCAGCTAGCTTAAGGCAGGCATTCATTGAACAGAAGCACAAAAAGAATATTGCACATTGTCTTTGGTCTTTTTTGTTCGATCTTTCTGGAAACTTTTAGTGGTTGTGTATATAAGGGGAAAAAAGTATTCCGAGAATAATCCTGATTAAAATAATGTTATTAAAGAATGAATTACATCGAAAGTAAGTTTTAATAATAATTATTGTTAATAAGACGTTAATTTTAATATTTAAGTCCTGCGTATGATTTAGGAAATTTTCCAGCAGAAAAATTGATGATCCTGTTAATGTAAATTGCAATATAACGCCATATAACCCGACTAATGCTCAAAGCAGTTCACAGGCAATGGTCGAACCCAGGCTTTTTCCATACGGTGTGAGAGGGACGGTGATGATATCAACTGTGCTACTCATTAGGGAAAATGGGGAACGGATAGGAACTCATGGCCTTCCAAAGAGTATGATCAATGAGCACCGATAAGCATTCACTAGAGGATATTACTCAGCAGCCGTAAGTGAATTTGTTTATTTCTGACACCAGAAACTTCCTCCTTTGTATCTAAGCCTACTCTATGTTTCCGAGACCTTCATGAATCCTGATCATTTTAATCTTTTAATCTTCTGTGAGTTCGTCCTCTACAAAATACACTTATGTAGGCGTTTGCTAGCAACAAGCCTTTATTCGGCGTGGGATTATTCTTGTTTTCTGTAGTGCTATCTTGTGCCTTCCTCTTTTAGCTTTTGACTGTTGTTCTTCTAACTTATTCTGTCTTAGATTTCAGAGATGTGAGAGTCTGAGTGCGATTCTGTGTGGATGACATCGTAGGACGTGGGGTTTCTGCTGGCAGCATTAGGAGAGCGCATTCTTCGCTTTTCCTGATGTTGTACAATTAATTTTGATTCCGTTTGTTCACTTCGGTGCTCAGAAGGGATCTGTACGTCAGGACATGACCCGCTTCCTGGTAGTGGGATGGGTACCAGGAAGTTTTCTACCTCGTAGCCAAGTGACCAGTGAATAACATATCAACGAAACCTTCGCTATTCACACAGACATGACGTACTGGCCTTTACAAAGATCTATATTGAACACATAATAACACGGCTCAGATAAACTAGCACTCGGAGCCGCCATACATAACAGACTATATAAGTCTAAATTTGTCCATCACCATTTAAAGCCCTACACTCGTTCGTCGACCAGAAACGGCTGCATTGGTGCAAAAGATGGACGCCAGAAGACTGGAGTAAAGTTATGTATTACGATAAGTCCCAATTTACGTTATTTGCACCGATGGAGGAGCGCACATATGAAGAAAAACGCACGAAACATTAGAACCAACCCATTGTGTAGGATGGTTCCACTGCTGGAAGTACAGGTTGCAGGAGGAGCAGCAATCGGTGTGGCACATTTCTTGGCATACCCCAGGTACCCCTGACCTCACTGGAGGACACTAGGAACTCCAGAACATAGAGCATCATCGCTGTTTAGGGACACCTGACAGTGTTGCATGTTTATCCCTATGGACAGTTAAATGTGACAATGCAACCATCTATGACAAACGTCTGAAACTATTAGGTTAAGGAAAACGTCAAGCATCTACCCTAGCCAGACAAATCCCCGGATCTTATTTCCATTCAATATCTATGGAATTAACTGGAAAGGCATGTTCGTCAGCAGCTCCTCTGATAATATGCCAGTTTTCAACGCCTTGTTGACTTCATGCCATGTATCGGAGCAGTCTTTGGAGCCAACGATGGTCAAAAACGCCTTCATGGTCCTAATAAAGCTTATAAAGGCTTCACGGTCGTAATAACTATTCTTCACTATCCTCATAACTATTACTTCATAGTCCCAATAAAGAAGATGTATATCCGAAGTACTCTGTGCGATTTTAACATACCTAATAGTTTCATGTCGCACTTAGTCGATATAAAAAATAAATGCAATAACTTAAAATATTATTATTATTCAAGCTAGATATTACTGTAAATAATATTTACTTAATTATTAATACTTACTGGGACTGTAATACTCAGCAGTTTTTAATTAGTCTATTTGACTGTTAATATTGAAATCCAAGCACATAGATCTTGGAAGAACTAACTGCGCATTAAAGTCGTTGCTTTAAGAAGAAAATTGATGCCGTTATTAAAAATGGCTATCGTCACATTTTTATCTATGGTTTATTCAATATTCTGTGGTTAATAACAAGGACCACCTTAATCCTTTCTGAACTGACCTCAATTCCATTCAAACTCCTGAAGTCGATAATTACACCGATTCATTTCCTTTTGTATTAGAATTTGTTTTCTATCAAATCGCTACCCATCTCTTATCCAGGAAGGAAATATTTATTTTTCTGTTTATACTATTGGACGACCACACAGCGTCAGAGGAGTTGACAAGAGAGACTACAAGAACATTACCTTATTTAGAAATTACGCGGCTTAAACCACAGTCAACTCAAACACGTGTACTACTGTACTCTCGCGTTTTTGACCCCTAGGTTACTATTAAGTCAGGTTACTATTAAGGATTTCTTGTTTTGTTTTGTAATGTATTTTAATAAAAACTTTTAAATTCCTTGTTACTAATACAATATGAAATTGTTTTTAAATATTTGCTTTTTAGCTTTTATTAAGTGTAAATTTCTTTAGATTTGCACTTACGTGATGTAGCATTCGGATAAGGGGCCCTTAGGACCATTTTTGTCTTAGCCTCGTTAAATATCCCCAAATCCCCCAAAAAATCCATTTTGTAATTAGTATGGCAGTTAGTATGGTGTTATCTGCAGGTCAGAAAAAGTTTACATTAATTTTTTTGACAACGAATGCAGTCATCAACAGTGTTTAGCAGTCACGCGAGTTTGACATCAGGACACCCCTTTGACAGTCACGTTCTACCCAAGCACCACGTGTAAGACAAAACTATAAGTATGCACTTGGTTCTAGAGGAGAAAGTAGTATGACTGTGAATGCAAGATTGCTCAGTCGACGGAGTTAACAGACTTCCAGCACGGAATGATAATAGGGTGCCACATAAGCAATCGGTCTGTACGGGACATTTCAACGGCACTGAAGGTTTACGATTGCGGTGTTATCTGCAAATAGGAACGGCCCTGTGCCGAAACTGTCATAAGACGAACCCGGGAAACCCTCCCCCCACGAAGGTGACGAAACATGATAGGAGAGCCCTGCAAAGAATCGTCCACTCGGAACACAGGTCGACGTTCTTGCAGTATACACAGTCCCTAATGAGACGATTGGGATCCATGTCAGCAGCAGCAGATTGCGTACGACCGGCATAATATGGGCTACCACAGTCGTGTAGCTGTCCACAAGTCACTAATCATCTAGGCTAATGCCAGACGCCACATTACCTATGCGTTACCTATGTTGCGGCAGCACATAGGGGAAGGTCCATACCCGTATCAGCAGGACAACTTTCTATATCAAACTTCTTGCGTCGCGACAGTCTGGCTTGAGGACATGAGCATTGAAAAGCCGGACTCGCCAGCCCGGATCCTTGAAGCTGTCATGGTCTCTCTCGAACCCTGATAGCCATATCAACAGTGTAAATTCCTCCAGGCCAAAACAGTGACATCGTTGAAGATGTAATTGACTGGTAAATCACCTCCACGCCTCTGCTAAGCATATTGTTCGTAGAGATTTCAATCTTCCACCTACTTTCGCATGTCTTAGTAGCAAACTCATTAGCAGTATGGGTTTATTGAGGATCAACTTCCACCCCACGAGAGGATCTAATCTCTTAGATTTGATATTCTCCTTAGTACCCTGCAATCTCGAAGACGGCCGTGACAATCTTTCAATCCAATAACGAACCTATTGCCATACACCTGCACTTGGCCCACCTAACCTCAATATCCAAGGCTCCAAAGTGATAAACGAGATCACAGCACCCAAATTCATTGATACACCGCGATGTCTCGAAGTCGTATCCACTGTCCCTTGGGAAGCTCTCAATAATTGCGATTTCGAGCTAGCTGTGGACTTTATGATCAGATGGATTCGAACCATTCCAAGTGGTGTGACAAAGACTGTCAGCATCACTCCCCGTTCTAGAGCTTGGTAAACACCCGCGTTAAACAACAGCTTTCAAGAAAAGCAAAAGCTGCCTAAGAAATGAAAAGACTCAGGCGCTGTACAAGACCTGATTGCCTTTTTCAGAGCCCAGGCAATGTTCAACCGCTAGAAATCTCCGCGATTAAGAAACATTTAAATGTAACCCTACGAAAAGGCAAATCGTTTTAAGATTCTCAGCATTCAAGAATTCCTAAACACTGGACCTTGAACTGTGGATGGACCACACTGCACGGTTCTCCAACACTGTGGCCCAGATGTATCTAGAAAATTTACGCGTCAACAACGTCTCAGCTGATATGCTCACCGCCGTTCGCATCACCAGGAAGCAGCTTATAACTGTTATAAATGGATTATTGTTCATCGCAACTGCAGACGCCGACCTTGTGCCACAATTCATGATCAAATGCCTCAGCACGTTTATCATCGATCCACTACTATCAATTTTCAACTGTCTCAACATAGCACTATTTCCCCTTTCCCCCCTCTGGAACAGATATACCCTGAGGTCACATCCTAAACGCCAATCTGCGATTGTCATTAAATAGTTCTAGGACAATCTCTCGCTCTTCCAGGCTCTTGAAATTCGTGGAAGTTCTCAACCATCAACCAATAAAATCATGCCTCACAAACCTCTACAAATTCACTACACCATTCCCTGAGGATCCACAGTTGAATTTAACATCCATAACCAGCACCATTTTTCGGTTGCAGTGGCGTAATTGACAAAGGTTACTTCGACTCTGTACGTGCTTTCAACTTACCATCTTCTCTTCTGTAGCGGTCTGTAAAAGTAATTACAGCTAATTGTTCACATTTATTGTTAATCCGTGGAAATATTTATCCAGCAGATAAATATTCCCATTGACTGTTACAGTAGTTTACAGTCATTTATACTATTTATGGTCTTATACAGCTTTATACCGTCTGCAATGGTTAAAAAAACCTACACTGTGTTGCCACTATTAGGTACACCTACCTAGTAGAGCCTTCAAAACAGCCTGAATTTGTCTACGCATGGATTGAACAAGATGCTGAAAACGTTGTGCAGCAATGAAGTACAATGCAGACATGAGTGTGTCACGCAGTTCCTTGAGATTCGACAGAAGTGTAGGCCTGCAGCGAACAGCACTTTCCAGCTCATCCCAAAGACATTCAATAGGATTGAGATCCAGGGACTGAGCGGGCCACTGCAGCAAAGAAAAGTCATTGTCATGTTCCTGGAACCATTCCATAGTGATTCGGGCTTTGTGCACCGGCGCATTCTTCCTGCTAGAAGTAACCATCTGACTGAGGATAAACTGTCAACATGAACGCATTCACTTGGTCAGCAACGATGTTTAGGTAGATTTGCCATTTAGACGTGATTCTATGGGTATCAATGAACCGAACGTGTGCCGAGGAAACATTCCCACACCATAACACTGCCCCCACCACCACCACCCGTCAGACATGACGGGTCTATGGATTCATGTTGTTTTCGCCAAATTCTGAGCCTTCCATCAACATGATGCACCAGGAACTTCGACTCATCAGACCAAACAACTGTTTTCCAATCCTCGATAGTCCACTATTGGTGTTGTTGTGCCCACAGGAGGCGAGCTCTCTTGTTCTTCATCGATAACAAAGGTACGCGATGTGGTCGCCTGCCGTTTTGCCCATTCGCGACAAAGTGCGACTAATGGTCCGTTGCGATATTTTGTTCTGCGCACCAAGGTTGTATTCTGACGTGATGTGCGCCATTGTGGCCCGTCTGTTTGCTTGCACAATTCTAGCCATCCTCCTCTGACCTCTCTCATCAACAGGCGATTTTCTTCCACAGGAGTGCCGTTGAGAGGATGTTTTCTGTTCGTTGTACCATTCTCGATACACCCTTGAAGCTGTGTTGCGTGAAAAGTTCAAGAGAACTGCCGTTTCAGAGATGCTTTGTCCAGCACCTACTACCATGCCACGTTCGAAGTCCGTTAGATCACTCCTTTTCCCCATCCCCATTCTTGCTACGGTTTGTACGCTTAAGTGATACTAGAAAGGTTTATAAAGAAGGAACGCAACAGCGGGCCCAAAGAAGAGCCCTGAGGAATATGATAGTAATTGGGAGTGAAGAATATTCAAAACTGGAAACTGAAGCAATTCTCTCAATTAAAAAGCTATCTAAAGGAGGTACTTATATCGTGGGGTAGTTGTGATTGCAGTGCAATTGAACAGTTCATCCAAAAAGTCATAGGAATTCTGTCCGGTCCACAACTATTTGTGGTTCTGCGGGCATCGTTGTGTCGGAAGCGAAACGCTTGCCATTCAGAGCTTTCTTCAGAGGTGAAAACAGGAAGAAATCACATGGGGCTGAGTTCGTCAGTAAGGGGGATGTAGCAGAACCTCGGCACATATGGTAGTGATCACTGCCTGTACAATATTATACGCACGGGGCCTTGCATTGGCTTGAAGGAGAAACCACTTCACACCAGACAGTTTGGTCTCACCGGAAAATGCCGTCCTACCAAGACACTCATTATCATACCGATGCATTTAAGCTCTGTCTGATACAATTACCAATCACATATCGTTGTTCAATCTGTATGTCCGACATGATACTCGCTTCAATACAATCGTCAGTGACTCGCGGCTAATAAAAAAAAAAAAAACCTCTTCAAGCAACACTACAGTGGCGAACAAAAAAACTGCATCATTTAAAAAAAAAAAGTAACATTTGTAGTGAAATGTATAAGATGTTGTTTGATTACAGTCATTTTGTTTGTTGCAAAGCAAAGGTATTGCATCAGATAACGCTTCTATTGCATCAGACAGTAATTGCATCAGCCACTTCTTTAAATAAGGCGTTGGAAGGGTATACAGGTTCCCAGGAGATAGGACAGCAGAAAGCGAAGAAATAAAGAAGAGAATAGCATAAAGTAAAAAAAAAAAATAATAATAATAATAAAATAAAAATAAATCAAAAATAAAATAAAACAAAAATAAATAAAAATATAATATTTATCTATGTCTTTGCCCACATCTTTATGCAGTGCCGCTCAAAGTAGTCCACAAAGAGAAAAGGTGTACAGTCAAACAGCAGTAGTAATGTCATTCAAAAACAAGATCAGCAAAGCAGGAACAAGTTCTAGATTTAATTCTGTTAATCTGGAGTGGTATCAGAAGTCACTGGTTGATGACGGTATCACTGTGTAGAGGAAGGATTGAGTTGTGAAGAGTCTTGATAAAGAATAAATAATCAGAAAAATGCAGCATCTGTTAAAATCTTCGTGTGTTCTTGAAAACCAGCAACATTTTGAAGATTACGTCATCAGGAGGACAAACGAGCAACAGGTTGTATTTTCATTTATGAAGTGTTTTCAGTTTGATTGCTTGCATTAACATTGAGGTTTGAAAGTCTTCCTGCGATTAAAAACAGCATTGCAGAAGGTTTGAAGGGCCTGGAAATTATTGACAGATATGAGTGCCTTCTCACATCCGGGACACAAGTTTGGTACCGTTGCCTTAAGAGCCAAACTTAGGTCCTCGTAAATGGAGCATTCAAAAAGTACTTGAGGAGAGCCTTCCGGTAGCCGAAATCAACAGGAGACTGTATTAGAAAGTCCGAATTGGTAGAGTTTTGCATTAAGCGAACCATGTCCAGTTAGAATGTAGGAGGTAAACAGTGAGGGTGAAAACCATTTTCTGGTGGATGATGAAAGTAGTGTAGTTACGTCGGGAACGAATTTTTTTGTAATGTCTCCTTTTTCGGTAGAATTCCATCTATTCTGCCAGGTGTTCACTAACAAATTCCAGCATCGGATTCGTTTAGTTTTGGGATCAGCCTGAGGGTTAACAATGATTCCCTGAAATTCCGTAGAAATGCCTCTGCGGATGTAAAAGCAAAGCCCTCTAAACACAACATGCAGGTCAAGTGGTATAGTGTCCGCAAGAGTCTGTAGAACTGGAGTTGATGCTGTTTGGCAAACGTGAAGTAGGCTAAGGAGAAAACAACGTTGAATAGTGGATAACTTACTTTGTACCGTTTTAAGTGCAGTACGCCTAAACCTAAGGCTGACAGCATAGGTTGTAATTGGGATTATGGCAGCATTATAAAATAGATGTAGGGTTTTGGTGTTCAATCCCCAGTCTTGTCTGGTAATTTGGAGCAGCATTGGGGTAAAACTCTTAACCTTGACTGACAGATGTTGAATATGTGCAATAAAGGAAAAGCAGTCGTCGATGATTATCCCTAAAAATTTGGTGCTTCGGACAAGTGGAAGTGATTTCTTGTCAAGTTTTACAACTGGTGGTTTGCCATAGTCTAATTTGTGTTTAAAAATCATGATCTTCGATTTGGTTGGGGATAATTTCAATTTGTTCTTAGAGGACCAAGACGATCGTTCAAAGAGTACTTTATTGGCATAGAGGTCTAAATCAGATCTTGAGTTTCCATTCACTAAAATGACAAGGTCATTTGCATACGCAAGTTGTTGCACGTTTTGAAATTCAGTCGTCCTAAGCAGCCAATCATCAGGAACTAGGTTCCAAATCAAGATACCCAAAACTGATACTTGGGGGCAACCACGGGAGATAGATCTGTGAATCTTCGTGCTTTTAGTGATGACGGTGACAGTGCGATCAGCAAAGTAGTTTCTATCATTTTATAAAGCTGAAAAGAGCAATGATTGGAATGCAGTCTACTGAGGGCACTCTCCCACCATAAAGTATTAAAAGCGCCCTCAAAATCGATAAAGATCGCCATAACGTACTTGGAAGTGGAGCTTTCAATAAGGTGGTGAAGTTCTAATAAGGCGTCTTCGCATCCAAGCCCTTGCCTAAAACCGTATTGAAGAGAGGATGTGGAGCTTGTAGCTCCCTGCAGTGTGGTAATTTTATTAGCGATTAATCTCTCTAACACTTTTCCCAGGTGAGAGAGCAAGGCTATGGGCCGGTAGTATCTGACATTATCTAGTGGCTTACCAGGTTTATGTAAAATCTTAAGAATGGCGTGTTTCCATGGTTTGGGAAACGTTCCAGTATTTAAGCAGTTGTTGAATAATTTAAGTAGAACTTTAGGCCTTAGGTCATAAAAATGTTTGATAAATATATTACCAATCAGGTCATCGCCAGGACAATTCAACCTGCATGGCTCGTATGGGAAGCGATATATCACAAGACGAAGATCGGAGGCAAACCATCCTGACTGCATAACACCGACTGTAAAGGTCCCCGCCGGTCAGATGGTCTGGGGTTGCATAAAACGCAAAGAGGTGGGGCGAATTAGTTTATCACCGGAATGGTGAATGCAGAAACCTACACTGTTATCTTGGAGGAGGTGCCTGAAACCCGTTATTAGGGATCACCACACAAACGTTCAAAATTGCATTTTCCAACAAGAAAATTGGTACGTTTTATGCTATTTCGATTTGATGATTAGTTTGTCTTCTCACAAAGCTTAAAACACACTTACACCAATATTTTTCTCCCTTAAGGTGCAGTCATACCTCAGAAATGCTGGCATGCATTACAGTGATGGACTGACACTGTTATACAGTCCACATTTGAACCCTATTGAAAATTGCTGGTACATAATGTCATTTACAATTGCTCAGAAGAAGCCAGCAATAAGATTCAGCTGTAGGAGAACATTGTAAGGGTGTGATACCACGAAACTGAGCAACCGTATATCCAGAAGTTGATTAACTTGTAAGAGTACATCTTACAAATTAAAATAGAAATATGTTTTGCTAAAATAAAACTAGAATGTGAGAATTAGCATTAATGCCCGAGTATTAATTTAAAGATAGGAAATATTAAGATTGGATATTTAGTTTTAATGTAAATAAGGTTAAAGTTTGAAGAACACTGGAATTAGTAAAGGAGAGTTTTAGCAGTGGGAATTAAAATAGTGGCAAAAAAGGTAAACGAGTAATTAAATAATACAGGAGAACAAACAGACACAGCGCAATGACTAGAGAAGGGATGCTATTTGAGAACAGGCATGAAAGGGTTGCTGAGGGAAAGAACAATAGGACGTGAAACGGGATTATGCAAAGCGTCTCTTTTGATCTAAGCCACCGTTAGAAAGTAAACAGGAAATGAGTGGACGTCCAGTGTTCGCGTCAAAAGTAAACGGCGTCAGGCTGACTGATATTTGGGTGTTTCGATATATTTAGAGAGAAAAGTGTGAAAACTAAAACGAGTATTTTTGGAGGTTACCGGCAAACATGAAAAGGTCATACTGCCATGTGAGAAAAAAAATAAGAAACTTCTAGAGAAGGGTTGGTTTATGCGCTAGGGAGAGTTGTTTTGGCAAATAGAAAATTAAACAGAATATGGGGATTGTTTGGAGTCCTTGGGGCAGGCGTTCCAAACTTGAGGGAAAGAGTAAAGTTCGGGGGGGGGAGAGAAGAAAAATTGAGAGTGTCCATTCTATATCTGGCTTCTGTGTGGCGTGGTCTAAAGGGAGAAGGTCGCCAGTTGCGGGTTGAAGTAGAGGTAGGCGAGTTTGGTAATGCAAGACTTGTAGAAAAAGTCTGAAGAGTAGCTCGCGAAGGAACCGCTCATGGGTTCCAGCTCCCACCCATAGAGAATGAGCCAAGAGTGTACACACACATGTGCCTATACAGCCTATCTGAGATGGTGCGTCCTGTCCACCACTAAGGAAAGCGGAGTGCCCAAGAAATGGGAGAAACCCAGAGAGTCACATAACTGAAGTAAGCCTGTTCGCCACCGAGAAACCCAGAGTGCCACATAACTGAGGTAAGCCTGTTTGCCACTCATCAAGAACTAGGTTACAAATCAAGGTACCCAAAACTGATACTTGGGGGCAACCACGGGAGACAGAATATGGAGGTTCCTTGTTTTTCATTGAACCCCGAACTCTTGGACTCATAATCTGAAATCTGTAAGAAATTGATTGATAGTTCTTTCTAACGAAGTTAAATTTGAAATAGGCAAGTTAGTTACTAAGGTTGAGATAATTTGTTATGAATGTAAATGATTATTAAATAATGTAAGGGTGGTAAAGGGGAGGACTAATCTGATAACTAAAGAGTAATTAAGGTAGAAAAGATAGAATGAGGGATTTATAGTGAATATTACTGATAAGAGGATACCAGTTGTAAAAAATTATTTCATATGTTAAAATCTAAGATATCTAACAAAATAATAAGAGTGATTTGTAATGGGTATTACTGATGTAAGCGATAAGAAGTTAGTAATAGATGAGAATGATTGCATATCTTTGATGTTTTGTAACATGTAAGATACAATTGATACAAAGTAAAGTAGATAATTTGTAACGGATAAGGAGCGACCTCGAGCATTAGACCTGAGGGAGAGATTGTGTTTTGAATTATACTATGATTTAAATGTATGGAAATTAACACGCATATAACTAGTTTGTTTTATGTAAATGCTGTATTTATGTAAATGTTGTCTTTGATGCTCAAAAGGCTTGTAAATTTTTGTAAATAAATGTGTGTCTTTAACGTTCTGCTGACACCTGCTTTATACACCCTAGAAGTTGGAATTTTCTGTAAATTGCGGTCAGATTTGCGTTCGTGGGGTGGGATTGTGACTTCAGTAGGGTGGAAGTGAATTGCAGATAATTAGTTTAGTTAATAAGTTTATTTAATTATATTTTATTCATCCCTCCCCCCATAAACTCTATGCCAGATCATTGCAAGGTTGTAATTGCAGCTCGAGGAGGAACAACAAAATATTGAGTTGTTCATATTTTATAACAACAAAATATGAACAACAAAACACTGTCCTATTAGGGCCACCTGATCTGCTCATGCGTAATATGTCCATAAAATGGTGTGTGGTCTCTACTCGATTTACCTGTTTTGGTTGACGAAAAACTCTAGTTTCTGCCTGAGACCGACTAACTCAGCCAAGAAGTGTAAAAGTCCCATAAAAATTCCACCCGGTGTGAGAAGGAAGTGATTATAATCACTGCGACCCACGCATACTATTCTGATTAGCTTTACCCACTGTTAAAAATTTTAAACTTGAGTTGATTTGGATTTCAGTTGAGTTCCTTTGATCGAGGTCATCTTGAAGCCACCTTAGACTCTTTCAAGGTGCCAACTCTTCTCAAGTTGCTGGCGTATTACTACCACATAGGCAGAGATGTGTAGAGTTTTCTGTTCTCACTTTTACAGCACAGAACAATCAAGTTCCACGTCGGCATCTACAATTACACTAGACAGATCTTTTCTGACGTTCCACAAGGTGTTCTCAATGTGTTCCTCTTCGCAGCCCTCAATGTCTCCACTCCTCAATAACAGGTCTAATCTCACAAACTATGATTATTTCAAAGCCCTGACCCCTCGCTTAACAAACGATAAGCCTGACGGTATCCCTGAGATAATTGCAAACACCCTGATTGACATATCTGGATACTCTTTAAATAAAATTCATATTAGTTAATCCTCAAACTTTTCTGTAAAACCTCCTAGCCTTAAAGCCTTGGAGGGTTAAATTGCTACACGCATATTAGTATACAAGCAATAAAGAATTTGTTTCTTTTGTGTGCGATGGAGGGGATCCAGCCCGGTACGTATCATAAACAAATTACGCCTTCATTTTAATAACGGTTGTAAAGAATCTCAATGCTGGTAAGTTGTGCAAAGCTTAAGAAGTGTATTAGAGAGTGATTCAAAATTAAAATTCATGCGTACTTCTTGACTGATTACTTTCTTCGCCGCATTTTGCTTTTAAACGAAGGGGTTGTTTTTCATCCGCCAACAGTATCCACGACTCTTTCATGTTCAAATCATGTCCGCGTTTTCACCCTCGTCATTATTTTTTTGTTTGCGATGTGCGTTAGGATTATGTTTCCATTAAGCTAAAAGCATTCATTAACCTAAAAGTCATTTATTTGAAATTATTTTTGTCTCTCTTCTGTTTGTTTTTGTTTTTTTTACTTCGTGTGATAACGTCTTGCAATCATAGCCGGAGGACCTGTTTATACTCCATTATGTATTTGTTCATATTTTTATTTCATTTTGTTGTTTTAATTTTCTGTTTGTTTGAGAAGTTCCCCGAGTTGTATTTTCTCTCTTGAGAATTTTAATTTTTTATTTTATTTTATTTTTATTAAAATTTTTCATCTTCTAGTAATGGTTCAGATTTGCTAAAGATGTTTTTGTTCTCTCGTGTTTTTTCTTTCTTTCTTTCTTTCTTTTCTTTTCTTTTTTTTTTTTTTTTTTTTTGGCACGTGTCGCGAGCTGCGTTTTCCTTGGGGGCGTTATTTATTCATTACAGGATAGTCTTATTTTCTCCAGATGCAATTCTCGAAAATAAATAATACAAAAGTAGTGGTAGAACAAGCACCATTCGGCATATATTTATTCGATGCGTTCTACTATAAATTAGACTTTATTCTCGCTAGTGCTTATCAGATACTGCAGAACTGCTCTATAGAACACGGGAAGGAGTTTATTATTAAAAATCAGTTTTTAAACAAGGTTTGATCAAAAGTTCGGTGTGATCAAAAGAACAACTGAAGAGTACATCTTCACTGTAATCTTCCATTGTTCCATTGCTCCTGCCACTGATTAAAACATTATTGAAGTCTTCTTTTGTGAATCCTTCAGGCGGTCCGTGTTTGATTGGATTTCTTGAATCGGCTCAAACCATTTTCCTTTCATGTTCTGATTTAATTTCGGGAATATCTAAAAGTGTCACGATGCCAAATCAGAATTAATAAGGTGTGTGCGACATGATGGAGATGTTTTTGTGGGAAAAATTTTCCCAGCCGACGAATAATGTGTGATATGACGCATTGTCGTGGTGAGGAAGACTACCATTAGAGCTGTTGTGTCTCTCAACCGTTTTACAATTTCTTGGTAGCAGGCTGCATTAACAGTGACACCCCCTAGAATGAATTCTGATAACACCATATTCTCGTTGTCAAAAATAAATAAATAAAATGATAAAAATGCAATCAGCGTGACCTGTTGATTGTCTCCCCTTCTTCCAGCCTTATAGGGAAAAGAGATGCGGCAGTTGAAACTTTGGTGATGGTGTTGTTTTCCATTGGGAGTCTTGAACCTTTGGTCTTTGGGTGGTCATATCCAAACATTCAAGATTCATCATCCTGTTCTAATTTTTGCACAAAATAAAAGAAAACAAAACAAGCGTTCGCTCAAAAGGCACCGTAATATTTTATGCATTCAAGAATTATAAGATCATTCTCCAAACTCTTTGATGAGATCGGATCCCTCTTGATAACTAACCTTAGCGTGGACTCCACCTCCTCCGTGCCTCTCCAAATTAAAACAGCATTGCTTTTTTTTAAATTATCGAGACAAACAAAAGTTTGTCTAACCCACCTTCCAAATTTCCCTTCTACGTTTCCCCAGATTTGAAAAAAATATATTTTTAAATCTACATCAGATGGTGGTTGTACTTTTGTGACATTTATTTGAATTTATAAAGTATTTATTACCTATAAGTGTACGATAAAATGCAGTTTTGAAAGAAGGAATGTAAAGCCAAACGATGGATTTCGTAATATTCTCCTTTGCGCATGCTCAAATATAGAATAGTCAGTTGGCTATGTTTACTAACTTAACAATCATCGAATGAGTGAGGCTATAAATTATTTAAAGTCTCCCAGAAAGCAATATAAATTCAACACTACTTCATAGAAAAGGTTCAGTTTTATTAAAGAAATTATGAATTAAAGATAAACATGAAGTACAATTCGGAATGAAGTTTTGTAATGCTCAGTGGTTGTGTGAGATTAACGATCATGCAGCTGCAGAACTTAGTAAAATCGAACCTAATACGAGTATCTCCAGCATTTCCTATTGCGACCGAACAGAGATGGTCTTTTTGAAGTTAAGGTTATGTCAATAACAAAGTTGCAAGATGTTTGTTAATTATATTTCTGCTTACTAACTTTTAAAAATATAATATCGCGTTATAACGAGGTTTCCTGGTAAAGTTTACAAAAACTTAATTACTTCAGTCTTATCGCTCAGCAAAAAAAAAACCAAAAAAAAAAAAAAAAACAGAAACAATCTTCTGCCTTCAACAACGCGTTGACCTGGCATTGCACTATAATAAAAATTGTATTACTTAGTATTAGTATAACTAATGGCAAATAATACAAGAAAGAAAGCTTATAGAACATCAGCAAAAAAAAAAAAAAAAAAAAAACAAATACCCACCTCACCATCCATCCCATCCAAGAATATGTTCTATTCTTCCTTGAATTTATTCAAACTATCCACTTCAACTCTAGATGGAAGTTGATTTCACCAATCAACTACCCGCAGGCTGAAAGCACATCAATCCTCCGACCATCATTCCTCAATTTGAAGTTATGCCCCCTCATGCGTGTAGTCTCAGCAGGAGGAAGAATGCCATCAACATTGACCTTACTCAACCCATTCAAAGTCTTCTTTTAAACACCTTAATCAGATCTCCAAGGTGCCTACTTTCCAGACACTTCAATTTGCAAACCGAAGCCTTTCTTGGTACGAGCACTCTTTTTTCCGCTTCACCAATCTCGTTGTCCTTTCTTGCACCGGTTCCAGGAGATCAACATCCTTCTTAAAACGAGTCCTCCTACAATACTCAATATGTAGTCTAACAACTGCCTTATACAACAGGATAATCATCTCTTTATCCCTGCTATCAAAGTTTCTGTATATCATAGACAAAACTCCATGAGCTGTCCTGCCGGCCTGTCTCTGCACTGCCCAGAGAACTTCATATCCGACTGCACAATTACCGCCAGGTCTTTTTAATTTTCCACTACCCTGGTGTAGTACTGCACAGTTGGGGGGAACCCCTAGTGCTGTTAGACAGCAAATACTTTACTGCACAGCTGGTACACTAATCTGAGATTACTACTACCCATATACAGTACCTTGCATTTATCAATGTTAAACTTCAACTGCCATTTCTCAGCTCATCTGCCTAATATATTTTTAGATCTTGTTGCAAGAGCTTACCTTGATTACTGTCATTAACCATCCTGCCAACCATTGTATCATTAGGAGAATCAGAAAGTCTTTCGAGTTCATATGATTATCAATGAGAGTTAATCTTCAATAACCTCGAAGAGCAAGAGCATCTCGTGATCTAACAAACAGACTTCCCCCGTGCTATAAATCATACATCTCACGTTATTGCATGTCCATTTTGAGGTGGTTGGAGCACTAAGAATTTTTAGGCTCTTGAATGAAATCTTCGCTCACTGACAGAAACATTCAAAGATGGAAAGAGATAAGGAGACCAGACAATTTGGCACCACCTAGTTCCGTGGATGAATATTACCTACCATAGTATTGTATACAGAATTACCATTCATTGTACTCTCTTACCGTCCAATATTCAAGAACTAATTAAGATGGGCGTTCCCTGTATTTATTTATAATCGGGGCTAGCTGCTCACTGTAGGCTCTGCCCTATGTGTGCTCTATTTAAGGAAGATTAAGGGGCGCTTCTCTATACAAGGGCCATATCAAAGTTGCTTGTCTGGGACACCATTCAGGGTAGTGTCGGTCTGTTTACAACGCATTACATTTGTTTAAAACATTATTGAAAAACAGGTAAATTAACAGGAGTTATTTACGCTTGGAATGAGTCTCTAGATTGCTTATCGAATCTATGGGGGGGTCGCTATCGGACATCTTATGTGTGTTATGTATGCAGTATTTTTGCTGTTGACGGATCCATTGAGATGCAAACAAGTGTGGTCTGTGAAAATCCGCTGTGAAAATACACGAGCTGCTCCCACATATCAGATTTCACGTTTTGCGTTGCTGTATAGGTGTCTCTTTTAAATAATAAAATATTTAACCCGATCACTGTGTCAACCACCGGCATGGTTCCAAAGAGGCTCCATAAGAACCTACTAGCAATAGACCTCTCTGAGAACACTTGCATGGAACTCCAGAAAGCCGCAATCCTGAACACTTGAAGGATAGTCAAAGAGTTCCTTGATCAATAATAATAAAAGGACATAACAACCACCCCACACAACTGGCACCACTACCTGGTGCGGGATTGAAAAAAAAAAAAAAAAAAAAACCATCAGGAGAAGAAAGAAATAACAATAATAACCACAATAAAAGTATTTGACAACTGATGCAACCTAGTGTAATATTCAATAAGTGATCGTCCTGGTGGCCGGGAATCGTGAAAGAAAATAGTTTTTCACCCTGGTCATATCCGTCTAGCCTTATAAAACAAATGCATGGACAGGGGATATTTGTTGTAGCAAACAAACAAATATACCAGTCAAAATAGATCATGCCATAAATTTCAGGTCATAAGTTATCAAGTCAAGATCATAAGCTACAAATTATTGCTGTTTTTCGTTTCTTTTAAATGGACCTGACCTTGGCGAATTATTGGCATTGTT
Source organism: Mastigoproctus giganteus (assembly GCF_048544385.1). Taxonomy (NCBI): domain Eukaryota; kingdom Metazoa; phylum Arthropoda; class Arachnida; order Uropygi; family Thelyphonidae; genus Mastigoproctus; species Mastigoproctus giganteus. Next base: position 225,209,667 of record NC_143575.1, read on the forward strand.
GTAACTTGTAGATGCACCAATAAAACCAAAATCATACCAATCGGGATTATAGTTAGTGGATCTCAAAGCCGAAACAGTAAGGTATTTCCACCGTGATTTATTAGGATTTTCATCCCATAAAACATGAAAATCAGTCCATGAACAAAAACTAACAATAACCAACCAAGGTTTCTGTACCTCACTGAAACTTCGCAACTTACTATGCCCTCTATCATCAAGACTCAGTTATTACTAAAAACATTGCTAACTCCAAGTATAAAAATGGACTGTAAGACTAATAGAATCAACTGAAACCACTCATATTCGAATCTCGTTATACTCGATTTTTTTAAATATTATTTATTCCCAAATACTATATTATACTCTCTGAGCAACTTAAATACTATTTATTTAACCAGAAGTTATTTTTTCCTCTTCGTTTACTTTGAGTAATGCTATAGAATTTCGTGCCAGTTTACCCAGGCCATAAAAATAAGTCTAAAAGAACCTCATTTTCCTGAAGATGTAATCGAAGTGGACTGTATTAATTTGTGTGTGGCTAATGCATTAAATGTGAATGTTTTTTAAGGAAGAGGCAACAGGGATTCAATATAATCAAAGTTTATTTTTCCAGTGTCTCATCTCGGGGTCTAAGGGCCTTGCTTATTCTTGAAAGAGTAAACAGAAGCTGTGAAAATATTGATAAAACCTCTAGCGATTGCAACTCTCATCCGCAGTTATTTACTTAAGAAAGAATCCACGTAGTTTGAGTAATTATTTCAGAGCGTGCGAGAAAGTGTTGATAAGGTTGCCTTATCTACTTAAAATTCATGTACTGGGAGTAAGGAAGAGTCAAGTTAAAAACGAAAAACGGACAGACAGACAGAAAAAAAAAAGTTAAATTAAAACTCTTCGGGACTAATAGAAGAAAAATAAACTCGGATGTTGGTTTGTTTTTCCTCTGTGTTTTCGGTTCAGTGTTCCGAGACTCTTTCCTTTATATTAATTCGCAAAGAATGCGAGAGATTGTGCTAATCTGGAATAAAGAAATACGCTTGTTTCCAAAGAAACAAGAAAGAAAAAAGAGATACCAATATCAGAGAGGTAGTAGGATTGGCAGATTGGGTGAAAAAGTTTTTGAATTTATTATTTCGGATGATTGAAGTGCTTTTATTGTGATGAAAGCGAATGAGATGGGCTAGTGGCATTCGCACTACTCTTGGTGCTGTTGAAGAACAGATCGTATTTGCTAGGAGCGACTTTTGAAAATCATTTATTTTTATTTAATCAACTCGGGACTTATTTTTATGTATTTTATGTATTGCTCATAAAACAATCGACCTGCTTTTTATTGGTTTTGTAATGGAATATTGGTAAGTATCCGATAAGGCAGTCTTACAGAGAAAGATGGATATGATAAGGGCAAGGCACGAATCCCTCTAAGAATTTGAGATGAGACTGATCGGAATTTTCTGTCAGAGGGCGTTACTAGTACTGTCTATGTTTATTGAATGATTATTCTTTTTTAATATATAATTCCTCTTCGAATGCCATTACTGCAATAAAAGAGTACCCACGCTGGAAATAACAACATTACCTAGACGGAATGTGATTATACTAAAAGACGAATCAAGGAACCTTGAGACATGATGAAGGATATTAAATTTGGTTAACGAGGAAGACATGGTTGCCATCTGCTCTGATGTAACTACACTGCTAGTAGCCAGGACTAATTAAATGAAAGTGAGAAACTAATAAGAGTCTTTACTCAGCTGTCAGAAGAATTGTGGGAGATAAAGAAGGTTAGGTAGCTCCAGACAGAAGCAAAGGTGAAGGCAAATTAGCAAAGGCAGTTTAAAAGAATGTGGTGCGTTAAGAGGAGTGAAAAGAAGCGCTGGATACAAACATGCTGTTGTACGTTTCTAATTCCATGTCATTTATATTAAAAACTTTGTTTCTAACGTCTGAGATCGGACAGCCCACGGAGAGTAAAGAAAGGGGATCTTTGAGGTGATGGAAGAGACTTCATTGGGACGGGAATGCCACTTCACTGAAGGAGGAAAGGGAAATTGGATTGTGTTGGACCAAACACAAGAAGGAAAGGGAAATTGGACCAAACACAAGACCATCTTGAAGGGAGTTTTATTGATTATTGTAGGAGTAACAACGTGACTTTGTTTTAATAATTCCTTGATTATTATTACGTTAATAATGAAATATTGGAGATAAAAACAAAATCGTTACTGCGGTAATACTGGACACCTTCAATGCTGTCCAACATTTCAACCTGCATAGTACCTCGAGAGCCAAGGACAAAGGATCTATAAAGCAGTAGTGCATTAACTAAGCCTCTCTTTTCTAACAAGCGAGAACAAATCCCGAATTGTACTGTAATGGTGTCGTGAACGGCAACAGTAGTTTTGGAACAGTGGAAACTTGTATTACCGTTTGATAGATGTTGGTTCATCTTATTTTTCACTTAAAAGATTCATAAAACGGTGGCGGAAGTGACCCTGATAGTGTTCTAGTGTGGAAAAAAATGATACGATTTTGGTCCTCTTATCATACTTGAGGGTTTTGTTAACTCTCGGATATGTCTGAGTGTTTTTGTGAAACGGGTTCTTTTTGAATTGTGGATGTTGTACTTTAAGAATAACGGAATGTTCCAGTTCGAGAATATTGATGCTCATAACTCAGATGTTGGTCAAGAATAATCGAAAGAGCTTTCTATATATTTGCGATTTTTTGCTCCATAGGCCATGGATTTGGATACAGTCTAGAGCTTGCGTGTCCAAATGACTCATTAAGCAGTAACAGCAGATGCCGATGAACGTGAATCCAGAAGAAACAGAGAATGGGCAGAAGTGAGCTATCTACTACTACTAGTACGAAAGCGTTTGCAGTAGAATTAATAGTAAGAAGCGCCACAACTGCATTCTGTAATATTTTTACAGGGCACAATATATGTTTTTCCACATAGTTACATACGAGAGAAACATACGTTAAAAACTTCTACACCGTACTATTGTGTCCCTTTGTGAACTTTATCAACCATATCAAATTAACCCCTCCCCCACAACTCTTTGGGACAACCACAAAGAGACCACAAAGTTTGGGGACCTGAACGTATGGTAGTTTCGCTACATTGTTCTCAAGGAGTATTTATCAGAACTTAAATATAAAATTTTATAGAAAGTTCCCTAAGAAATATTCCAACTACGTCTTGAAATTCTGAAAAAGGATCAGAGCTGCTGGTTCAAATTTTTTTTTGTAAGTGGGAGGGAACTCTACAGGCTATCGAATGAACATCCTAAACATACTTTTATTTATACTTATATAAATTTATGTTGGTGGTTACTGGCTTGAGGAGGGGGTGCCCAAAATCCTTCCCAGGAAAGATGGGCAGAAAATGTGAAGTCGATCGACTTTTCCATCTCGAATAATGCCTGACTTCCACAGCACTTTCAGTTATTGCACATGTAAGTTTCTAGGGAGTAGGAAGAACTGGGGTTTATGGACTGGAATTTCTTGAAACGTTTCCAAGCACAAGCAAAATATACGTTGGAAAATCTTGATTCGATATTTTCTTATCCAATAATGCTTGATCTTTGGAAAGGTACGAATACCATTTGGAATGATATATATATATATATATATATATATATATATAATTTTTAAAAAATGCAGGATTTCAGCGAAATTTGGGAGGGTCCAAAAAATCTTTCTGAAAGATCCAAATAGAAAATTTCATCAAAATCTATTCATAGATAGTCCAGTTGTCACATGCGTACGGGCAGACAGAGATGAAGACAACAGCCGCTTTATGCGCTTGCGAATCCACCTAAATAATTTGGCGGATCAGGTGGGGCGAAAGAACTAGTACGGAATAAAGTGGCATCATTATCTGCGCAAAAGTTTCAATTAGCGAGTTTCGGGTCTGTTCTTGAATACACAAACCTCAGTTTCGCATTTCTCCAGTCCGAAACCTCTTTTTCTTGAGAGGCGATGAAAGGAAAAGAATTATTCGGTGGCGATACGAAATTACAATCGAGTTTTGGTGATATACTGTTACGATGGCTGTTTTGCATACTTTGCGAGTTTTCTGGGTCATATATAGTAGTGAGCTCCTTACGCCTCTTGCGCCAAAGTGACTCTGCAGTCTCCGTGCCTTTTCTAAGTGCGACAAGCACATCCATTCGCAACGTACTTTGCAAAGAAAGCGTTTAATTTCTTCGTGTGGGGCATATTTTAGTTAGCCTGTCTTTGTATTTGTCCTCGAACTTTACCGCCTCTTTTTTTTACTGCCTTTCACGACTTTATTTATTTGGCTCTTCACTTCCTCCTTTTCTTACATCTCTGTGTGTGTGTGTCTATGCATTTTAACTCTTTCTATTCTGTTAGAAAAAAAAAAAGAGAAAAGAAAAGTCACTGTGGCCCAGTCCCCACCATACGTCCTCATTTATGGTGCTCACAGGTCTACTAGAAATTTCTAAAATCAACGTTTCAAGTGCAAAAATTCTTCTTCAGCAGAAAATGAACTTTCCTAAGTTATGAGATACAGATGTCTTGTTTATAGTATGTACGTGATATTTTAGCGATTTTTTTTTTTTAATATTTTGCATAAATCTTACTGTCTTGCCCTTGGCCCAACTCATATGCCTATCTGAGGATCAGATCTGCAATTTTACGGTTTCCCTTAAGAAATTTAATGGTCGTGTCTAAGCGAATAAAGTAAGGATTGCTGACAAGGTAGCAGCTACACATATATAGTCTCAATTACATTTGAGACTACACATAGGTAGTCTCAAATGTAATAGTTAATCTTTTAAAATTTATGCGTCTGTAGACATCGTATTGTCACGGTAATCTCGCGACCTTCACTGTCCGCACGTCTAGTGCAGTTTCAGTGTTATTAAGATTAGAATTAAGCCTTCTGAAATCTATTTCTCACGTGTTTTGAAAGTAGCAGTAAAGCTGTTAGTTTGAAAAGCCCAAATGTGATGGAATTCGCACTTAGAAAAGGGTGACAGAGAAATCATAATAGGACTTAAAGATTAAAACTGCCTACTTCTAAATTACCTGCAATTCGGAGTTAGTTTAGTGATCTTTGTGTAATTTTCTAAGAAAAGCCAACTCCCGGTATAATTATTCAGTAAATAATTAAAGAACAATAATCATTTAATACTTCTTTCTATTAGATTTTATTGTTTTGTTACTTCTAAGAAAACAATTAACAAAATCACAGGTTTTACTACCTTAGTGACATCTATCGTCAAATATCTCAGCTACTACCTACGCTTTTTTAAAATAATTATTGGTATTTAAATATGATAATTTAATATTTATATATAATTATGGAAGGACGTTGTGTGGTTGTTTTCCATTAAGATTATTACTATATATAATATCACTCTGGTTATCAATTTCACGTGCTATAAGAGTGGTATTAAATAATTTTAATATTTACAGTTCTAAGAAAATAATCGACATTATAGATAGTACTATCGTAGTGACATCTGTTATCGAATATCTGAACCACTACGCACAATTTAAAAAAAATATATTGGAATTAGATAGCGTAATTTTTTTTTTAAATAAAATAAAATAAGTTATATTACTTTATTCAATAAAGAAAACGTATAGAAACCTAAGAAAGGGCAGCACCAAGTACAATTATTCGGTAAATAATTAAAGAGAAGAACACTAATCTTTAAATATTTCTTTCTATTAGATTTTGTAACAATAAACAAGATCACAGACAATACTACCATAGTGACATCTGTTGACAAATATCCCAGCTACTACCAACACTTTTTTAAAAATAATTATTGGTATTCAAATATGGTAATTTAATATTTATATATAGTTAGGGAAGGACGTTACGTGCTTTTTTTTTCATTTAGATTATTACTATATTTAATACCACTCTTATTATTAATTTCACGTGGTATAAAATTCAGTAATAATCTTAATATTTACAGTTCTAAGAAAACAACCGACATTATAGATAGTACTATCGTAGTGACATCTGTTATCGAATATCTGAAACACTACCCACAATTAAAAAAAAAAGAAAATTGAAATTTAGGTAAAATAATTTTAAAAAAATATATATCTTAGTTAAAGGATTCCAACATATATAAGAAAGGACAACAAGTTAGTTAATGTACATAAAAATTCAGTTAACAACATCAATAAGTTAGTTGTGTTACATTTCAGCACATTAGATTTTTGTTTCTTATATTAATGGAATTTTTTTTTATTTTTCTATGGTAAATAGAAGAAAAATCAATAATTTATCTTGTTTCCAATTAATTGATTAACTAAAATTAATATAAAAGGTAATTGTTTTCACTGGACATACCTCCCAACGTAATATTCACTGCAGGTTTTCTAATATTTTATAATCAGAGCGCATGGAATCCAATATGTTTCAAGATCCGTGAATTAATAAATTATACATTTGGTCAACGCTTTCGTAATGCAGTTTACTTATATCTTCCTAGATTTTAATAAAAATATAAACATAACACGTATCTAACGTTTCTACTATAAACAAATGATAATAATTCATGATTTATCTATTTAGTAAACTGATAACAAAAAACGAGGAAAAAAAGCACCAACTTTTAAGTACAACCCAACAGAGAGCATTTTGTTTCTGCGCATCGGCCATATTGTTCATTCATTCCTCCAATCAGCGTGACAACAAACAATGTTGCTATAATATACGGTACGTCCATATGTGATATGTATGAAATAAAATAAATGATAATTGGTCCGATTTCAATGTAATTTCGCATGGCTCAATAAATTTCTCTAACAGATCCAAATATAAAATTTCATAACAAATTTTCCACTGGAAGTCGAGTTATTACTTGCGGACGGACAGTCAGACGTGGCACCTCTACACGTTTACAAACGTGTCTAAAAATCCAATACTTAGACGAGTTTCTACAAAACTTTTGCAATACACCATCACGCGATGCGTCATCGCAAAAGGTGACAATGCACGCGATGTTCTTTTAACTTGTTGTTTTGTCTTCTTGCTAACTTCAGTTTCTAAAGTAATACCAAATTATCGAACAGAATTTCAGATAGGGGAGAAAAGAAACAAATAAATAAAACAGACGAAACGTAATGCATTAATAAAGAGTAGAAGTGTTAATTTAAAATCCTTGTTTTTTTCCTCTTCTCTTACATCTAAATATCATTCCCCCGACATGTTAGGCTTCATTAAAACACCACCCTGGGCCTTCTACTTTCCTAAATTGACAAGTTATTTCTTTGTTATGCCACTATCGCCCGCGCGCGCGCGCTGTGTGTTCGTGACAGTTTGTCTGTGACGTATAAATGAGTAATGAAAAGAACCGAATAAGTCCGTTAATACTTAATGCTTGTTACGAAAGGTGGAATGCTGAAAAGAGGCCATCATGTTAGCTGACAGCTTACACGCGAAAGCTCTCCTTTAAAGGAGTACACAACAAACGCAATAACCTTGAACTGTTAATTATTAAGTACATTTAAAGCAGAGAGAGAGAGAGAGAGAGAGAGAGAGAGAGAGAGAGATTCGAAACTTTGAGGAGAAAACGAAGAAAATATTATGAGACGAATTAAGAGGAATTTGGACACATACCAAAAATTTCATGTATATCGAGGAGATGTATTGTGGGAAGTTTAAATTTTTATGAAAACTTTTAAATGTAAATTTCATCTAACATTGGAATTTTTTGTTGAAGATGGATACCAAACTGTGAGTCCGAAACGTCCAGATAGCAAAGATTTTTTTCGACTCTTCTAATTATTTGTTTATCAATCAGTGTAGTTTCTTCTGGACTGATTAAATTCCAGACAGGCTGCCAGAGCAGGTCATGGGATATTGTCTAACAGGAATTTTGCTAGTAGGGAAAAGGAGGTGATTATCCCTTTGTATAAAGCAATGGTCAAGTCACGCCTTGAGTACTGCGTACAGGTCCCGAGGCCTTATTTTAGGAAGGATGTTGAGTTGCTCGAGCGTGTACAGAGAAGGGCAACAAAATTGATGAGGGGAACGAAGGGATCCTCTTACCAAGAAAGGCTTAAGTTTTGCAAATTGCAGCGTCTGAAGATAGGCACCTGCGAGGTGATCTGTTTGAGGAGTATAAGGTCTTGAATGGGTTGAGCAGGCTCAATTCTGATGGGATTCTTCCTCTTGCTCAGATTACTCACTTGAGGGAGCATAAATTCAAATTGAAGAAGACAGATGTAGAATAGATGTGCGGAAATTTGCCTTTAACCAGCAGGTGGTTAATTGCTGGAACAAACTTCCATCTGTCGTTGTGGAAGTTGATAGCTTAAATAAATTCAAGGAGGAACTGGACAAACTTTTGGAGGGAATTTTTTTAAATTTTTTTACTGATGCTACATAAGCTCATACATTTGCTTTCTTGCATCACATGCCTCCATTACTACTACTATTCCACGGATTATAAAATCATGTTCATTGTTGCGTAGTTATTCTAAGAAAATTTGTTATAATTTTTTTAAATGTAAATTTCACCTAAATGTGGCTTTTTTGCTTTTTTCTGTTGAAGAAGGATTCCAGCACTTTGATCCGAAACGTACAGATGACAATTTTTTTTTTTTTTTTTTTTTTTTTTGTGTGCGTGTGTGAATTTCTAATTATTTGTTCAATAACTAGTGTAGTTTCTTTTGGGCTCGTTAAATTCCAAAACTATTTACGTAGCAACTCTTAAGATTTTTAGCGAATCCTAAAATCATTGTAAACTCAAGTATCGCAAGAGTGGCTTATATATGTTATTTTGTTTTTATTATTATTATTTTTTTTTTTTTTTCTGCACATAAAACTGCAGAGGTTTTAAGAAAAGTCCTGTATATTTAAAGGTCATACGCTAAATTCTGTTTTCTATTTCCACGAAGCTGCAGTGGAGCTAGTCACTTTAGCTGAGACCTCATTCAGTATGCACATTTGTAAAATATGAGATTTTTTCGGATTCGTGAGCAGTTGTTTCTGGAGACTAAGATCGAAATCTCCAGCTCGTAGCCTTTATGTATTTTCTTCCAATTTTTCAAAGTATCTTTTCTTAAACTCCGGTGTAGCCGTATCTGTTCGAGAGCCGGTCTATACACATAGGCAGATTGTTTTTCCACGGATCATTTTGCTGATGGCAGTTCGAAGGTGTAATCCTCCCATCTAAGCTATCCACAGTGCAGAGACTGTCATATTTCCTTAATGCCACAGCGGGAGATGCTACCACCAAGGATTCGACCCGTATGTGCTTCTAAAATAAGAGTAAAGTGAAATGTAGTAACAAACAAGTCCGTTTTTGATCGGAATGAGGAAGTAATGTGAAAAAAAATTATTCGTTCCCTTTGAGAGTTCGGCTTTTTATCTGGGCGTAGATTACAACGGGAAAAATCAAAATATATTGGAAGCAGCGTTATTAGCTAAAGCAATACACTTCTTTTTGCGCACGTATGTGTACAGTAGTGGACAGAAGTACTGTGATGCTGGTGAATATCTGGATATTTTTCTTTAAATTCGGCTTTGAAGTTACATGCCAAAATAATGCGATCTTGGCAGGAAATATGTCAAGATCGCATCGCCTCGAACAAATCGGGATGGATGAGTGTTTGTAAGTGTAACCTGACAAATACAGAGTTGCCATGTTTTGTGAGAATTGTGTATTTGAAGAATTTTCTAAGAATTGGTTAACAAAATGAAAGAAATTTGGCTCTTTCATTTTGGGTTGCGCGAATTTTGAATCAGCCTGTAAATGTTGAGCTAATTTCAGTAGATGAACAGTATTCTTTCGAAGGTGTACTGAACAACTTCATCTACCTTGATGTATTTGCAGCACTGGTTTGTTCCTAAACTTGATAATTTGGGCATCAGAAATGTGGTTTCGACACCTGCACACTACACGAGAGCAGTGAAAGAAGATCTTAATGAAGTGTTTACAGACTGATAGGGCGTGGTTCACTCGATTACTACAGCTCTGGTAATTCGGCTCCCAAGAGATCTTGTATCTCACACACGTGAGAGGGGAGGTGACCATATGTGGGCAGCCATTCGCAATATCGCATAACAGAGGATCTTAAACGAACAAACTGGATGTCTTATTTATCAGCAATGCCATGGAAAATATCTCGTAAAATGGCAGAAGTAGCGTCTTTCTAATCAGAAAATCTAATAAGAAAGATATGTGTGATTATTCTTTAGAAACAGCATAATTTTGTGTATCAATAAATTTCTTGTAATGTTTATCAACTGAAGACTTTCGATTATCCGGAGGTGGATTAACGAGATCTTTGGAAGCCTAAGTCGTATTAAAAAAAGAAATCTTTTACAAGGGTCGTTTATTTACATTTTATGATGTTCCTGTAGACATGACCCTTCAATTAAACCATCCCCACTCTGCCTACCGACCCACTGCAGTAGTATTTTGATTTACCAGTTTATGATTGATTTTAACATTCCAGTTTCCCAGTCTCTGACCCTCATTTTATTTCTGATCCTCATTGCTGGTGATGGTAGATGGCTCTCTGTCTTCTAACTTCTCTACTAATGCTGGTGTCGTGTCCCTCAAGGTTCAGTACTTTCTCCCACTCTTGTACACTAATAACCTTCTTCTATTGACTGGAAATGCAAGGATTTTTGTAATTACAAGAATCCATTACAAGGATTTTTGGATCTCTTCAAGATTATGGCGATTCTAAAATTTCAGCGATTTTACCCTTGGTATTTGAGCCTAGAAGTTGAACAGCAATGCTACCTGGGTTTTCATCCTCAAAAGAGGAACTAGAGAAAGTACAGTTAATTACTGACAGTGTATATTGATCTGAATATCTTAAGAAGAATCGCTTTTTGGATAAGTTTAAGGGTCTGAGGGAATAGGGATGGGTTAACCCTACCTCTCAGAATTGACCTTGTCGGTTTTCATTAATTATAGAAGGAAATATATGTCTTTCATCTTCTCCACCGTTCAGCGTTAGGTCGGCCATCTTGCCTTACTCACATGGCCGAAGGTACGATGAAGTCATCCATGTGAACATCATCTAGGATGTAAGGGCTTTGAAGATACACGAGATACATGTTTCGGGGAAATTGTTGTCCCTTCGAATTTCGAACCGATTAGTTGTAAGTCTTTTGTTTTGCCAAAATTTTGGGACTTGAATTTGAAGACTACTACTTTACCGTTGAACCATAGGTTTAAGTGGTTGTTATACGATGCCCGATATGATGTACCTTGCAGTGTGCGTAAAGGAGCTATACAAAGGTGGAAGTGACTATATGCATCATTGAGTATTACAGTTCAAGAGTCAATCCAGAGATTTAGACGACTTAGCGAATGAAACAGAGGGTGCGAAGGAGTTTAGAACTTATTTGAAGAAAAGGGTATGAATCATTGAAGGGTGAACTAGATGAAGCTAAGAATTACTTGTCTTCGTCTAATTCCATTGTCTTGTTCTACTCGCAACGGAAACTTAGGGCAAGACAATGCTGGAGAAAAAGTACGAGTACTTTTTTTTCTGATGGCATCGCTATATTTGTATGTTCGCACACAGGGAAAAGTTGATGAATTATCTGTTGAACTGGATAATTTGAAACTAATTAATAACAATTTGAAAGGTCAAGTAGAGGAATTTTCAGTCGAGCTGAAAGGAACGAAATCTAATTATGAGGATTTAAGACGCGAGACAAACTCTGTTCATCTGCGTGTTGGTCAAGCTGATCGCCTGATTGAGAGTAACAAGTTTCCAGTAATGAGATGTTAAATCAGTTAGAGGTTATTCGAGTTGAACGTGCTAATTTAATGGGTGCTAATGAGCATCTGTCCTCAACTAATGAAGCATTGCAGATGATACTGGAAGACATTGAACGATGTGTTGGTTCGTTAAATACTTCCGAATGTATCCAATGGGGCTGGTGCTGGTTCCTTAAACAGTTCAGAACGCAAGAAGGCTGGTAATTCGTACAGTGAGACAGTTACATCGGATACGGTGGGAACTCACAATGGGAATGGTGCATCTTATTGTCTGCAGATTAACTACTCCAGTTACGTTTTTACCTCTTTCTAAGATGATTCTCCTCTTGAAACTATTGTGGGGTTAAGACTGTCTTGATTACGCAGTCTAAAGGCCAAAAAAAGTTAGCGTTAAGAATTTTAGAGAGAATAGGGTCAAGGGTGTCATTGTGCAACTGAACAGTGATCGAGATGTTAATTTATCACCATAGGTATGATTACTTGAGTTTAGTTGTTGAGAGAGTGTTGCTTGGGTCACAAAATTATTATTTATGATGAGTTGAGGAATGTATGGTCGAACAGGGACTTTCTTGAAGATTTTTATAATCTGTATTTCATCGATTTGGGGTATATTCGTAAGAAGGAGAGGATATTCATTGCCTGGACTTCACTCAGATTTAAGAAGTTCTGTCTCGTTACTATTTGTTTTCAGTATTGGAGCTTTGGCCACACCTCAAAGAGTTTCTATAGGATGGATTCAATGTGTGAGCATTGTGGCAGCTATGGCCACCGTTGTGGGACCTGACCAAAATGAAGGGGGCGACCAACCTGTTCTAATTGAATAAGAAGGAAATATAACTAACTCCAATCATTCTATTAGAGATAGATGTTATCTTGCATATCGTAGGGCTCTTGAGCTGTTGAAAGAAAGAAAAAAAACGGAAAACTTATTTTAGGATCTTAACAGTCTCTATGGTACACTAGACTTGAATCGTTGTTGTAAGGTTTTATCCCCATCGGAAACTTAGGCCATATTGCACCGTATGTAATCTAAATTGCGTGTGTTCTGTAGTTGATTTGCTGTTTATGGAAGAAAATCCCGAGTTTCCGGGAGAAAAAACCATACTGCCCTTTCCTGAGACCAACTAATTCAGCCACGTTATGAAAAACGCCCATAAAAACTCCTCGCATTATCGACGGGATTCGAACTCAGATCCTTTCCACCCGGTGTGCAGAGGACCGTTATTATACTAACTGTGCTACCCACGAGAGCCTTCAGACTTGAGTGTCCATGTCCACTACGCTGCTAATAATATTTGAACAGGACATATATATGCTGTTATGGATCTTTTCATTTTGCTGCTGTTGGAGAGATAGCAGACACTAGGATCACACTATTCTTCTTTAAGGATTGGAACTATTCTCATTTATTACTCCTATGGAGTTTGGTATGTGCTTGCATTTATTGTGAGGACTGGGATTTAATGCAATGGATTTCTTCCTTCATAATGTTTAGTGCACCGTGTGTGATTGAGATGGGTAATGGACTTTGCTGGTTTGCATCCTATATCTGTATTTATTATGGAATTGGACCTTAGAGTTCATGGACTTGCTTCTTCTTCTGTTACATGTTGGATCTTTAAGGTGAAGGATCTGTATCTGGACTTGTTAACTTCCCTTAGTATTGTGTTCTTATTTTAGTATCATCCTGCATTGGGCAGTGGAAGGCTCTTTGAGTTTCTTGTGATGTTCGCTTGACTCACAAGTTGGATTTGAATATCAGTTCTGCCAGCGGTTTGGACTGCCAGGTAGCATGTTAGAAGCCTCGAGCTTTAATGTTCAGTGTCACGAGTCTCATTTCCACCATCCATGTTCGATTCCGAAAGACAAAAATATATATAATAGTAATAAATGAGTAGTACGTCTGAAAGTGACTTAGGCTGCTTTATTCACAGTAATTTTCTTTTGTGCTAGCCATCATTACTAAGGCATGCGTGGACCAAAATATGGATGGTGCGGGAGTTCTCCGCTGATCCATTTATCGTTACCATAGCAACCGATTATCAAATAAAAGCAGCAACGGACACGCAGTATTCGCAAAAGGCCTACAGGTTGTTCAAAACCAATAATATTATCTCACTTACCCCAGCCAGAGAGGGAAGGGGGGGGATCATTCAACAATTAGAGTTCAACTTTTAACAGCCCAAAAACACTTAAAAAGAGTAACTTGACGTTCCACGCCACCTGTCGGCAACTTGTGGAACTTCGTTCTTCTATAATTCTCCGCTAGTGGAAGGGTCTTTCGAGATATTTTGTTTATATCAAAGTACGTTCTATTTAATTCTGGCAACTCGGCACGCTTGCCCTCATCACAAAATGAGAAATCGGAAGGGTTTATTTTGCTTCCTGTACGAGTTGTGTCTGGAAAACTGAATCCAAATGTTTTATGTGAAGCTAACATCGCGGCATTCATTAATAAGTAACAATATCCGAGACAAATTCCATCTTTTTCCTCGCAAGAGAAACCGAATTTGTAGAAAGTAACCGTGATGAGAAACGATGAAGCTTTTGTTAGGCTTAAGAAATCTAAAAAGTATTTTCTCCTCGCGGACGTAGAACACGATTTTTTTTTCTCTTCTTCCTCCCCTGGAAGCGCATCCCATGAATAAATACGACGTGTCTCAGTTCTAACGCTGTGTCGCTATTCGCTTTTCCACTGTTCATGTTTTCTCTTCCAGTCCGGAAGAGAAAGAATAAAAAAAAAAAGAGAGCAAAAAACAACAAAGACCCCGATCAAGAGAAGAAATGAAAGTTCTTGTGTTCCCTTGTATTTGCTCAAAGACTTTGCGCTATCTTTCTGTTTACCATAGGCCTGTAATGCTGAATCCACTAACTCTTTATTGGCGTAAAGATAGTTGCTGTCTCTTTCTTTGATTTGCGTGCCAGGAGACGGATCTCATTGGGTGTCTTTTATGTTGTCCACTAGACGACACTCCTTGTAGCCAGCGGTCATAAGAAGGAAAACTATTCTGTGTCCCTCTCTAGAGGGAGACGCAGAGAGAATAAGAGTTGAGGGTGTGGGCGAAAAAAAAAGAAGCAGAGAGGGGGAGGAGGAGGAGAGAATGGTACTCCATCCATTGCACGAAGCAAAGTGACTGTTTCTTACGACAAGTCTTACGATTTCTTCGACAAAGCGATAGTCACGTGCGCACATGGGTTGACGAACACCTCCTTAAAAGCAGTATCGTGTACAGTCTTAGCTGTTCCTTAATTAAAGATCTACACTGGCAGTAAAAGCGACGCGAGACAGGTTTGGCTAGGTGCAATCAAAGCCGAGTCACAAGTCCTTGGAGGGCTGTTCGCCCAAACAGCGACTTTTCACAATCATCACTTTCAGTCCGGACTGATGCGTTTTCCCTTCGCGCGTGTGGCACAGGTGCGGGAGGGATGCGCGTGTTACGGCCTGAGAAAGACACTTCGCTTCCCAGAGAGACAGTGAAAGCGATTGCCTATTGTGGTAATAAAGTGGGGAAAGATCTCGGAAAACATTAGTCGCTCGCATTCGGGCAGAGAGGAACTGATGGGACGAGGAGGGTTGTTAAGCCTTCTTTGTCGTATGCTAATTGGCGCAGCTAAATAACTGCGAAGGTAACGCGTCTGTAGAGGTCACCGAGTTTCTTTCTTTGCATTCTTACAGTCGTAAAATAGGCTGAAAGAAAATATTTTGAGGTACAATGGTCACTGCGATAAACCCATAAATGCGGAGAAGATTGGAGAGAAAGTGTAGACTCATTCAGTAAATTGCCAGGATATTCTGAAGATTTTTGATCATCTTTTAAATTAATACAGGAAGTAAAGAATTTGATAGTGTTGGCCTAGAAGAATTTTAACTGTTTTTAAAAAATGGGAGTAAAGTAAGATCATTTATATAAAAAATAAATAGTAGCGGTCCTAACGAAGATCCTGAGGGATCCCCGTAAGGAAAATAAATAGTCTTGATCTATATCCGGAATAAAATATTCCGGATGTAGATCAAACTTTTACAGTGTCTATTTGAGACATAATCTGACAGCCAATTTAAGGAAGGGTTATAAAAAGTGGTGTGAAAGGTTCCAAGCGTCACTCATAACCGCATTCATATTATGTCTATAGGTATGTGTGTTTGCCAGCCGATTAACACGTTGTTCTGTTTGAAAAATATGGATTAACTCTGGATGGGGGGAGCCCTACTCCTTCTGTCTGAGATCGGCTAAAATATTTCTCTAGTAGTAGACCTGAATCGAACCCGCGCCTCTCAGACGGTGACTCGTTTGGATTCGATTGCCAACTAAGTAGCCACGGAGGAATTAAGGAAGGTTAAGTAATCCCTAAGATTATATTTTAGTTTTCAGTAAGAACAATCAAGGGGCCTTCGTAGCCGAGTGGTCAAAACGGGAGTTCAGTAGCGTGAACTCCCGCTGTTGCTTTTATGAATCCCCTGTTACAGAGGCACCTACAATAAAACATGCAACTTTTTTTGGACAGTAAAGCATTAGTACCGATACCAAAGCTATGAAACTGTTTATAGACAATCTCATTTCCTTGTAATAATGACCTGTTCCATTTAACTCTTGGGGAAGAGTGTTGTCCAATTCTCTAATATTTTGCCACGACAGTGTATAATATTTCTACTTTCATTTAGGAAATTTTCCTAATAAACACGTTCACGATTCTTACGGTTGCGATCTTCGCATCCCATTCGACTCCTTTAAGCCCAATGGTTTTTTTGTTTGGTTCCAGAGCACCGTGTTCAACTGTGAATACAGCCCTTTGCCCCCCAAGGCCACAACCCAGACGGATCACCTTCCTTCTTTATCTTCCCATAATCCTGTGCAACCTACCTTTACATAATCTGCCAAATTTGAAGGAGTGCATGCACGTGGAACAATGAACGCGTGGAATTGACACATCTATCTTTAAACCGCGCTAGATTGCAAAGGAGATGGGAGCATTATCTGTTTCTTGGAGTCCTCACTTGACGCCTCTAAACCGATGTTTTGTGGATGCTGTTTCTCGCTAAATATATTCACTGGCTCCATCAATGATTCATGGAAATTTTTATTGGCCCACGCAAGAACAGGATTCTGTCCACGGATCAAAGTCATATATTTTCTCTCCTTTCTTCTGGCCCTACTTGAGGTTCCCTCAGGTGAACTCCTGATGCGCTCGCTAATGCAGCCAAGTCTCGCGAGTACTTCATGAATTTTGAGGAGAGGCAAAGATGGTTTCATCAGTCGAGCAGATATCCCTTGGGGAATTGTCGCTGTACCCGCAAGCAAGTTATCGTATAAACAGCAACGGTGGTGAAGAAACAGATAGAATCCTCTCTCACTCTTTTTTTTCCTTCTCCCCCATCTCTCTCTTGGAGTAGCCAGAGAAAAAAAAATTGTGTCCCAAAAAAAAAAAGAGAAGAATCCGCTACTTTTTGGTTCATTATCTAAAAAATGATGACACTGTTTTAAAATTTTATGGTTGTGTACGAAAAGTACATTTTATTATTACGTGGGAAAACGAAAATTAAATTTCAAACATCTTTTAAGAGTATTTTAGAGCTGCTGAAATGGAAGATTTAATATTATTTTAGTTTAGAATCTCTTTTTTTGAACGTAGAACATCCGGCCACCGTGTTGTTTACGCTTTAAATTATGGATATCGTTTCGCTTTTTTAAAAACTGACGCCATCTTTTAACAGCAAACATACTAATCAAAGATGTAAACATTTAACTTCAACTGTAAATACAGAGGATGGACAAAATAATGGAAACACCTGTGATAAGAGATACAAGTATCCACTAATATGGTGTTAGGCAACCTTTGCTTTTAAAACAAGTAAACAAGTTCTACTTGGGATGGACTCAGATGAACATTGAACCATTCTTCATGGAGTAACGTGCAGGTTCCTTGAGTGATGAAGGTGGAGGAAATCTACTTCTCACTCTCCTGTCCAAATATGCCCACAGTAGCTCAATAACATTTAAGTCTGGTGATTGTGCAGTCCATGGGAGATGTTTAGTTCCTCAAGCCAAGATTGGACACATTTGGCTGTTTATTGGAGCCATCTTGAAACGTAGCATAGTTTGTGGCAAACTGATTTCTCCATGGGATGAACTTGGTCAGTCAGAATATCAAGATGGTAGCAATTCGCCCGTCCTATGATGACAGGACCGAAAGGATACCAAGATATCGCTGCCAAACCATTGTTGATCCTCCTCCATGTTTGAAGGTTGGCACAAGACAGTCAGAACGATGCGCTTACTTTGAATTTTAATCTTGGTTCTACGTAGTTCAAGATGCCTCCAATGGCTTCAGTCCTGGACCTTGTATGTCCCACTCTTGCTTACACTCATAGCAAGTCTGCTTATATTTAGAGTGAGCGGAAGATAGATGACTGTTGAATTGCTTGTTTGAACAGTTTCGAATGATCTATTTACAATACACTGACGCACGCCTTGTGGCCTTTGTTTCC
This sequence comes from Mastigoproctus giganteus, assembly GCF_048544385.1. Lineage (NCBI taxonomy): Eukaryota > Metazoa > Arthropoda > Arachnida > Uropygi > Thelyphonidae > Mastigoproctus > Mastigoproctus giganteus. Next base: position 225,227,898 of record NC_143575.1, read on the forward strand.
GTGGCGCAAATTTCGAACAATTCAACGTTACTTCACTAGTGTTGGAGGCAGAAAGTAATAATAAAATCAAAGTGATTATGTGAAAGACAGAGGCAATCAGTCATTAAAAAGATCGGCATAAATAGTGAATGGTGGAATAGATCTGCTGGAAAACCGATTCAGGAAGAAAAATGAAATAAAGAGATTAAGAGGAGAAGACGGTTTAAAGAATTTGAAAGCTCCGGTCCTTGTTAAAATAGACATTATGGAAATAAAAGTTGCATTAATGTAACATTTCCCTAATGATGACTGATAAAAAAGTGATGGAAAACAAGACGTACTTAATGTGGAAAAATAAATTTCTTCTAAACGAAAATTAGTAAACACAACGACTTTAATAAACGTAGAAACTGCTCAAGTTAAGAAAGGAGTACTGCAGTATTAATTTAGGTGTGTTTAGAAGAAACACGAGATGCTTTGATTCAAAAAGTATATTCAAATGTCACACGAAGATGCTGTTCACAGAGATCAAAGTCAAATGAGGAGGCGGTGGTGGGGGGATGCATCACAAAGATTTTAGAATGTAATTGGATACAGTTTTTAAGCCGAAATTAGTTCACTGGGTGAAGTAGATCTTCTTACACTCTTTGTGCACACTTTTAATCGTGATGAAAATGTTTATAACCGGCAGTTTAACAGGAAAAAAATTCAAAGCATCATCCGGATGTGCGATGCAAGTCTATTTTATTTTAATATTAGTTGTTACGCCAGAAACTAATTTTCTACAGTGTTTGACAAGAATTAATGTTTAAAAGTAACGTAAGAAGAGTTTATTATCCTCACATCCGCGTACAACCAGCTTTAGTGGTTATTGTCTTCGTTTTTAAACTGGTGCTCAACCGATAATACTTGGCTCTTATTAAAAGAGACAAAGACACAGAAAAATGCGAACAAATCAAAAATCTTTTATTAGACAATGATTTAAAAAAAATGTCAAGGCGATAATTCTACCTAGAGCATCCAAGGCATGCTCTAGCTGGCCATTTCATATGGGCTACACTTTCCCTCTGAAAGAACTGGTTCACTACGAGAACTCTTATTACACGCATAACCGTCAATTAAAAAAATGAATCGGGACCAGCTGTTCCTACAAAAGGGCGAACATGAGGATCACGGTCTCATCTTGATACCTTTACAACCGCACATCATTACCAGTTCAAACTCCATCAAGCCTTCCCTTTCCCCATTGAACTGGACAGGCACTACCCGTGCCATCACTATAAATGCTTCGCTGGTCAGTGACATCACTCCTAGGTTCTCGTTATGTTTTGGCTCATGAGCGTACATTAAAATGCTGCACACCATCTGAACGCATATAAATAAGTTAATTTTTATATTTAAAGTAATAATTTCAAATAAACGTACATATATTTTGATTTGTTAGTGAAAATAAATTTAATAGTTAAATTGAATTATTTTTATATATTATTAGTGAGGTTAATTGAGTTCATTTAAATTTATAGTTGCAGAAGGATACATTTCGCATGGTGAAGAGATTTGGCTGCCGATTTTCCTTCGTACACTTAAACTGAATGTCTTGTAGCAATTAAAATTCCCGAAGTCTTCACTAATTAACACGCGCATTAACATAATAATATTGTACCATTATGGCAAATTGTGATAATCAGTACTCCGATTCCATCTACTTCTAGAAGACGATAGTGAGGACTGACTGATTGAAAATATCTTTGTAGTTATAATCAGTGAAGAGGTTCGCCAATTATTCTCGCCTTCCATCATTCAGTCTCTTTCCTTTTCACGCGTGAGATGTCGTAACTGGCAAAAGTGCACTTTTCAGCTGTTTGCGGCATCCGATAGAACAGCCATCACGTATCCAGCAGGTAGGAGGAGGTCGAGTTTCAATCAATGGCGAAATACCGCCACTTTTTTGACATACGTGCTCGTCAGGCTTGGGAAACCATCGATAGCTCGAGTACGATAACTTAACAATTATTGACCTGTTTTTGCTGAGTTGGATCCGTGGTGAAAGACGTGACTGACACTCTAATGCTCCCGTATCTGTTTCGGGAGCAACTTACCCCCCCCCCCCCCCCCCCTGTTTTTAAGGTAAGATTTTAGCCGGTAATGCGAACGTACAACCTAGAAGGGACGCAGAATTGGTTGGATGATTTAGAACAGCTCACTCATATTTAAAGAGAACTTTTCCTCCAGTGCCGCAAACACAGAGAGGATGGAATAGAAGAAAAAAATCGAATCCTTTTTGAGCAATTATTGTTTAACTTTGCCATAGCCCTCGTGGATACAACAGTGGATAGACTCGTCATACTCCCCCACACCGGGTGGAAAACACCCGAGTTCGAGTCTTTTCGATGACGTGTGGAATTTTTATGAGTCTTTTCACAACATGGCTGAGTTAGTCGTCTCAGAATGACGACTAACGAGAATCGACAAGAATTACCCAAGGGGTTTGAAACTGAGCTCATTGAAGCATTGCCTCAATGCTTGAAGAAATCCATCAGTATCGAAGTGTTTAGTGTTGTCCTCTCTTGTCTCTTCAGATCGCAAGCCACCAACAGTTCAACATCACAGGGTTCTAATTCCAAACTTAATCGTTATCCAACTCAACAATCCTTTCTTTTATTTCTGTCGAGTCTCTTCTTGAAATCCAAGAAAATTAGCGAGACTTTCGGGCCATAATTTCTTTAATGTAGCAGGGGCAATTGTAGTGTTGCATATTGCATTTTTCATATTGAAGCGTATCCAAAATTTTCTTCAAGTAAGTGGGAATGTTATGTTTTAATTTTATATATACACTAAGCGATCACTGAATTATGACAACCCCTATGAAAACTGAATGCAACCAGTTGACCACGTGAGATACGAGAGTGCCGACTACGTAGTATAGATAAGGTGTCAGTGGTACAGCAGGTAGTAAAATTCCGAGCATGATGGGTAAAAGGAAGGATTTATCGGACTTTGATAAAGGACAGATTATGGGTGCTCGACGAGCTAGTGTCTCGATTTACCAAACGGATGAACTGGTGGGGCGTTAGAGGGCCGCCGTAGTTAAAGTGTACCAGGACTGGCGTCAAAATGGTCAAACAACGACCCGACGGCAAAACTGTAAAGGTCAGCGAAAGGTTGATGTTAGAGGTGAGCCCGGGTCCGACGACTCGTACAGGCGAAGCACTGTTGAAGAGTTGACTACCCAATACAACAGGAGCCAACCCGGAACAATATCTGGCATGACCATGCATCGCACGCATGGGCTATACCAGCAGACGACCCCTATGGCATCCTCTCCTAACCAAGGTTCATCGGCGTAAAAGACTCGCTTGGTGCAAAGGAATGCAAGTTGGACGTTAGAAGACTAGAAGAAAGTGTGCTGGTCGGATGAGTCACGTTATTTACTCCACACCGTGGATGGTCGTATAAGGATTTGGCGTCAAGAACATGAGGCTTTTCATCCATTATGCATAGTAATAAACGTGCACGCCAGTGGAGGCGGTTGTATGGTGTGGGGCATGTTTCACTGGCAGGAACTTGGACCCCACCTAGTGCACGTGGAACAACGTATCAGTGGTCTCCGCTATCGTCAACTGCTTGCTGATTGTATAAACCCCGCTATATTACACTTTTTCCCGAATAGCGATGGTGTCTTCCAAGATGACAATGCGCCTTGGCCTCCGAACTCCACCGATATGAATCCTATAGAGCACTTGTGAGACACTATGGAAAGGCATATCAGGCATCTGGATACACCAATCATCTCTATACCTGCATTGCTGACCGCATTACGCACAGCTTGGTTGGCCATACCTCAGGAACCTTATGTGCATTTATATTTGAAATTTTTGTGATAAACACTCGTCTGTTATTTCAATATCGCTAATTTCATCTCTCTAAATATCCAGACCTGTTAAATTTATCAACTGGGTTATCTAAGACTTTTCCACAACCATTATGCAAGGGTCCGATCTGATTTGTTTTTCTTCGGAGATATGCAAAACTCCTTGTCCTCGTTCTTTGCTCTTCTAGACAGAGGGTTCTCATATCCAGCTTTCCAACTTACAGCTGTACGGCGTATTGTGTCTTCCATTCTTTTATGCGCTCCATAAATTTCCCTGGGGTCAGCTCACTATACATCCGTCTCGACATCCTCTTCCTGATATTTTCTTAATGGTATTCTGCGACTATATTGCTTTAAAAGATATTTCACCTCCAGATAAGAAATATCAGAAGGACTCATATACAGACAGACAAAATAACAAAATGTTTGTAATAGTGTCTTCCATCTACTTTTCGAATAGATACCGTAGATGGAGACAGCTAGACAGACAGAAAGAATATGTGTTTACAAAGAACCCTATCAAAATACTGGTTTAAAGCAATCGTATTTCTTGTTTTCAAAAGAGACTTCAAAATCTGTTTCTTAAATTTTGGACAAATGATTACTCAGTTTTTCTTTAAATTCGATTATAAACTTTTGCGAGCGAATTATATCGATGCAACAAGAATGGTTTTTTAAAAAAAGTACATTATGTGCAGATGATGTAATCTTAATTGAATAAAGGAAGAAGAAATTTAACTTGGAAACTTTGTTCGCTTTTATCGATTTTTCTAAAGATTTTGACAGAGTAAATACCGGCGAACTGTTCAGAAGTTGTTCAAGAAGATAACGATAAAGATTTCAACTGATACACAGTCAATAATTCAAAATAAAACTGTAGTAATGATTCAATAGAAATATCAGCTTGAAAACTGGTAAACAGGGGTATTTGTAATCTTCCTTCGTGTTCGATTTTGTTTACTAAAATGCTATTAATATTTCAGTAATTACCGCCGCAGTTATTACTGAAAATACACTGAGTGACCACTTTATTAGTTACACTTACCATGTTCACGAACATGGAGTGCTCATACAGAATCACGTGGCCGTAGCATGAGATATAAAGCAGGTGGACAGAATACGGGAATGTGTATGCGTGCATTTTCTTTATCATCTTGGAAACTGCTGGGGTTTTCACGCACGGCTGTGTCTTAGATGTACTGAGATTGCTCCGACATCAGTCAATGGCCTGTGGTCGGAAACATCTTGTTGATGAGAAAAGCCCAATGATGCAGAAAGGATACTGCAGGAAATGTGCCATGTCACAATGTGCAGAACTGGTTCCATGAGCAAGAGAGCGTTAGCCTACTACTGTGGCCTCCCGAGTCACCAGATCTCAATCCAGCTGGGCACTGTGGATGAGACTCTCGAAATAGAGATCTATAACCATCCAATTTGCAACAATCATGGGAAGCAATTGAGTTGATATGGACCAGCTTTCCTATGGAACCGCTTTCAACACCTCGTTGAGTCCATTACACGACGAATCCAGGTTGTTCTAACGACTAAAAGAGGGAGCGCTATTTGATAGGAGTGACTAATAGAATGGCCGCCCAGTGTATAAGCAGTGATTTTGCTCGTGGTAACTCAATCTTCTTTAAAATAATACACCGGCTGATGATTTAATTTTCGGAATGGCAGCGATACCGCTGACGCAATTTCAAGTTCTGACATGTCTGGCAGTTGCAAGGTGGCTTTAACTTGCGTACTGTAAGTGTGAATCGCTTTGCGAGGTGTTTCTGAATCAATCGTCAGTCAAACAGACAAAGAAATTATTCGCCGTTTCTTTCAAACTATGGTAGCATTTCTCTGCACAATTTCACGTAATTTTGTTTCTCATCAGTTGTCAAATGTGGTGCAGAATCTAGCGAGCATGATTCCTGACATTTTATGAGTTTGTTCTAGAATGATAGAAGGCTTCTGCTGTTCAGCCCGAAGCCATCAGCGACAGATTCTCAATCTTCTTTTAATGCGCCTGTGCTACTTGAAGATTGCAGTATATTGGATAACAAAATATTGTTCAATATTGTTAATGAAAGATTTGTTGCTTCTTTCATTATGAAACTCAACGATATCCTAACAACCCATAATTTAAGGCCACTTTGCAACTACCAGACATGTTAGAACTCGCAACTGTAATCGAATTCTTGGACGCACCCTCCTGCCATCTGCCGGCAGTCCGTCGAAACTTGAGTGGTTGTACGGTGGCACTGCCATTACGAGAATTAAATGCTCAGCCGATGACTTCACATCTAATTACAAAAATTAGTGTTTTTAAACAAAATGTTTGGCTTAAAACATCAGAATTTCTTCAGCGCACCGTTTGCTTTTAACGCTTTCAGTTGTCGATAGTAAATATAACTGGCTTTAGAATAACTCTGTTTATCGAAACGTATTTAACCCCTCCACCTCTCAAACTCAAACACACTAAATTTTAAGAAGCGGGCAACCGAAAAATCCAATTAACCTACTTTAATCCCATCTTGGTGTCCACTGTGTTCTGAAAATTCGCAGTTACTTTCAAAACAAACATTGGAGGTATCAATTTTGTCAGCCAAACTTTAAAACATTATCATATCTCACAGCAATATTACTCTCCGGAGACCCGTTTCTCTTGTGTTTCCTCTCATTAGGCTCATTTGATTTATAATGCAAAAGGCGTAACATTATTGCAAAATCTTTCTTTCCCCCCAACCCAGTCTGTTTCCTCAATATCCAAGTCCCACTAGCGTAAGGCAAAAGAAGAAGAGAAATCTCTGCTTAAGATGTATAGAGCACAATTACTGTGGGTTCACCTAATCGAGTCAGGCATCCATACCCCAAGACTTTTTCACGTGCTACTAATAATTAGATGTTGCTAGGGATCTATTATTTTCGACGTATATTTTTTTTTTTGGAACTCGCCAAGTGTTTCCTGTTATAAGGAGTGAGTTCCAAAGACAATTGCAAATTCTTTTTAGACTTTCTTCGTAAAATGAGATAAAAATAAAGAAATTATTAACATCATCTATTTGCGAAAAGCACAGCCAGTGAAATTTGTCTAATAAACTAAGATCAGATGTAGACATGGTAGAAAAGCCATCAACAAATGCTCTAGTGGTTAGCAAAGTTGGTATAATCATTGTTTTTCCCATACCGGGTGGAGAAGACCCGAGTTCGAGTCTTATCAGTGATGCGAGGAATTTTTAGGGATATTAACAGTACTTAAGAGGCATAACAGTGATCGGGTGACCTTGAATGTACTGCTATTTCAAGCAGAAACATGTACCAACATGTTCCTTCAACAATTTCCCCTTCTCTGCATCCACAATTTGTTTCTAATGTGGAAAATGTCAAAAAATTCACGTGACCAGAAGTTGGAATTTGATCGATGACAATCAATATTTGGGAGAGACAGCCAGACAGAGAAACGAAACAGAAAAGACAGTTCTATCTGTATTTCAGACAGTGTCCAATCGCCTGTTGCTACAACGTCGAGTCAGAATTCCATTCAGCCTTGCAGAGCATCAAAGGGTTATTACATTAGCGCTGTGTGAGGGTTATTTCACGCAGCGCGCCAATCCAACTCGTGTCTTTCATTGCATTTCTGCAGATCACGGGTTTCTTTAGATGAACGCATGATTAGATAACAAAGCCCGTGGCACTTTCATAAAGAACGAGTGTTTTCTTAAACAGCCAGTACTCGTAACGATAAGACACGTTCTGCATCAACGACCATAGTCGAGACAGTTAAGGCACACCACACGACTGGCTTGAAATGCGGCAGCAGACGTAGCGAATTTATCAACCATCGGAATGTGTCTGACCACCCCCGCCATCTACACCCTCATCGCAGCCTCGTAAAGTATAGAGAAACAAAAGAAGTTTATTCTTAGACTGCAAAAAGAACGTTAGGAAGGTTGTCTTGAAACCCGAATATGTGCAATTGTTAGTACTTGGAGTACCTCCTGAAATCGAAGTACACTTCCCTCCACAATGCGTCATATTTCGCAGGGGTCGTCTAAGGAGACATCTAAATTTCTTTTGGATACTTATTTAGCATCAGTTAAATACAATATGATAACACTGTTGTTGAGGGTGTATACACCTCCTATGCACTCATTATCTGAGAATTTTCATCTTCTGTCTATTAAAGAAGAGCGAGAATCCCGTTTTCTACAATCCCTGCCCATAAATGAACTTCAATCTTTCTGTTAGATAGACTGATTTTTATTTTCATGTGTGTCGCGGCCATCGGGTTTTAAATGTCTGTTTAACAGAATATCTTTTCACTCACAGCAGAACAAATTCTGCCTTCACAACGAGTTTCCGTGGTACTGTACTACTTTCATTCTCTTTTAAGCAAATGGTAGATTTAATATAGTTAGGGGTGAAAACAACCACGTTACTGGTGGTTTTCCATTAAGATTATCACTATATTTAATGCCACTCTTATGCCACGTGAAATATAGTTTATTAAGCTATTCGCCTAAACTACCATACATTAAGATAACGTTTCAGGTATCTTAGCGATACCCACCATCAGGCCATGCTACTGACAGACTCCTCTTGCTGATGCTCCCAGAAACCTGGAGCATCGGCAAAGGTATGCACATCAGGTTTCTCGGAGTATCTGCAAGAGAAGTCTGTCAGCAACACGGCCTGATGATGGGTAATCGGTAAGATACCTGAAACGTTACTTAATGTATAGTAGTTTAGGCGAATAGCTTAATAAAATATATTTCACGTAGTATTAATATAGTAATAATCTTAAATGGTAGATTGGCTAAGCTTTTTTTTTTGGATTTTATTACTTTAAAATTATTTATTATTATTAAAAAGGTTGCATCGTCAAAATATTGATTTGTTATTTATTTAAAAGACCTGTTTGTCTCTTTCTCTTTCTCTTTCCTATCTGCAATCAAAAGCCTCTTTCAGATTTTGAGCTTATTCCTAAATTTAAACAGGCTGTGACAGCAATCTTGCATCTTTTTTAAATAAATTGCAGATTAACCCTTTTGAAGGAACTGCAAATATAACGTTTGTTCTGATGTGAGCGATAATATTGCAAATCTACACGAGGCTGGAACCATGCTGCCCACAAAAGACTTAAATCGTTCTAACTTCATATAACTAAGTAAACATTGTCAATCAATATTCCCCCCCCCCCTCATTATTACATGTATTTGTGTTTTCAGTATGCTATACTTCAAAATCTGAAAACATACAGTGCGTGTATTGTTTATTACAAAAGTGGATGTAAAAAATTTCACCTTCTCTGCTTGCTGTTAGGATTTAAGAAACAGCTCACTAACTCCTATTCAGCATGATTATAAATGTTTATTATTGAGATACAATTACGAAATAGTACATTATTTTAAAAAATGAACTATTGTGTAAATTTTAAGCTCCTTTTCTCCACCCAATAAGGACAATAAAACGCTATATTACATTCAATGTCAAACCGAGAATTTACTGCAATAACCTTCGCGCTCTGGCAAGAGAAAAAACTTTTTTCTTCAAAGGATAAACAAAGCGCTAATCAATCTAGCGATATTCACAATAAATTGGGTTTTGTATCTACCAAAGACAGATTTCTTCAACTATCGAGGGCACATTCAGCCTATGTGGGCTGAACAAAATCAAACAAACTGCTCCATCGCACCATTTTAAATTAGAATTCATTGTTTTCCTGTGTTTTCAAAAGTATACGAATGCTATAATTTTGTATCAAGTGTAATATATGCTAGCACGCAGAGGAACTAAAAGAAATCGAGATTTTGGTCAAACAGATACACGTTCCATCAGAGGAAAAATTAACTCCATTCAAAGCTACTTTGCTTCCTGCTGGGAGAGACATCAGTTACAACAAGTCATCTTCCATCCATGATTGTTCCTTTGAAACTAAGAAAGCTGATAACGAACGTATTCTAAGGGATAAAATCTTCAGCATGTTCCAACTGGGTGGGTGCACGATTTCGAAAGGCGATGGTAAATTTAACTTTGTTTTTTGTAACGGAGCAGTAGCAGTGCGAATGCCCGAGAATTTCAATTCTCTTACATCCTTTACGAGGTAGCCAGAGTCGTATTTCATCTCCAAGAGAGCAAATTTAAATAGTTTCTCTATCTGGTTTGCTAACTGCGTGACCATAAATCACCACTAGCAATAAAATGCAAGAAGATATCGTCCGTACAGGTGAGGTATATTGTACGCAAAAGGGAAAAAATGTTTATTAATAGCTCCAATAGATCTTTAGAGGCAGTCGATGTCATGTGCGAGGAAAACCCACCGAAATACATGGCCCTATGGAGATACATGCATCATCGAAGCATGAGGCATGCTCCTACCCGGTTATCTGATACTTCGGATGGTCATTCGTCACCTGATTCCATTACTTCACTTTGTTCTCGCCGATAAAACATCCATCCGTGGGAGAGGGTTGTCCTCTGCTACTTGGCGACAGGAAGAGTTGTAACCATTACCCTGAGAGATAAATACGTTATTACTGTTCAGATAGGGATTACATTAGACGCTATATCAGTGTCTATAGAGCTTTACTGTCCTCAGACGCTACTATGGGCCCTCAGGGAGAGCTTAATAATGCCGCCAATAATAACGTCACCGATGGCTGTTGAGAGAAACTGAATTTTTTTGAACGAAATATCAAGTGGAGGAAAAAAGTAGTTAAACATTAAAATATATGCTGTTATGCAGTTGTCCTCCACAAACTTAAATAGTTGTATTAAATGGAATTGCTACTCTTTAAGTAGCAAAGGTTATTATTGCTGTTTAAAAACTTTTAATTTTGAACGCTTAAATTTTCCACACCAGATACGAGCTTTGCGCTGTTTCTGAAGAGGTTGTTGTAGTAAGGTTTTAAGAGCATCAGCGACTGAAGCCATATTGCTCCGTGTATATTATCTGTAAATTGCATGTGTTCTGTGATCGATTTTCTGTTTGCCGGATGAGAAACCCCGAGTTGCCGGAAGAAAAACCCAAGCTACCCTCACCCGAGACCAACTAACTCAGCCACGATGTGAAAAAGGCCCATAAAAATTCCTCCTCTCATCGATGGGACTCGAACTCAGATCTTTTCCACCCGGTGTATGGAGGACGGCGATTCTAACAACTGTGCTAATCACGAGGGTTTCTAAAGAGGTGCAAGCACTCTTGGGCTAAACGAGAACTGACCTTTGACGTGGCCAAGTGTTCATGAAGGATGGTCTACAGCTGCTCAAAAATATTGCGTCCCCTATCAATCATAGACACGCTCTCGAGGACAGTAGAGTTGGTAGAATGGCCGTCCTACCCACACCGGTTGGAAAAGACCTCACTTCGATTCCCTTCAATGATGGGAGGAATTTTTATGGGCCTTTTTCACAACGTGGCTGAGTTAGTCGGTCTCAGGTAGCATGGTTTTTTCTCCCGGAAACTAGTTTTTCATCCAACTAACAGCAAATTGATCACAGAACACACGCAATTTACAGACAGCATACACGGATCAGCATGGCCTTATTCGCTGATGCTCCTAAAACCCAATAACAACAATCATAGACGCTTTAATGCATCTATCTGGCATAACTAGGTCTTCCATTTCTTGACACATTTCTGGAGTTGTCTTCCATTGGTAAGCCTCCTCCTCCCAACAAGGTTCTTCCATGGATTCTCAACCGCATTTAAACTGCGTGGACCAAATCATCTGGTACTCAGAAGGAGCAGAAGCATCATTATCATATACAGCTTTCGCGAATAACTAAGTTTGGGTCCATTTCCTTCTCACATAAAGTACCTTGTCAGAGAGGAACTACATGAGACGGTTTACGGTTTGCAGATTCCTTGTGTGCGTCATGGGATTATGTGCGTCACGATTTGTGGACTCCTTACGTCCCCTTTTCCTTCACAGACGAGCTTGTCTGACACCTGATCGGTCATCATCAATTTCGTGGTATCCATTTTTTTTTTGAGCTGGCTACTTTAAATCTTAAGAGAAACTTAAACGTGATAATCGTAATTTTTAATGTTGTAATCAAAAATAAGATTAAATATTAATTCTTAATAACGATTTAAATGCTTCATAGATATCTTCGCATACAAAGGGGAGTGGCTTCGTGTTCACAGATATATTTATTAATTTATAGGTAATTATTCATTGTTTATTATTTATAAAAATCACCTTAATATTCAGTTATCAGCATTCAGTTTTTTCTCCATTGCTAACCTTCATTTTTAGTTTTCACTAAGCTTCTTCTTCACGATGCTGCTGCGAGAACAGCTGCTTATTTTAATTAATTTATGTTCTTCGAGGTGTTTAAGAGGTTTATCCAGAAGGCCACAAACACATTCGTTCCAGCTGAGAAGTACCGCAAACAAAAGATGCCAAAATGGATTACAAGAGAACTGAAAGAGTGGAGTAAATGATGAAAGAATGGGACAGTTACAGGCTATGCTTGACACTGCAATTGTAGAGAGAGAGTTAACAATGAGCAAAAGAAGTTCTCATACATGAATGTAAAAATGCAAAGAGTAAATTCAATGGGTATTCTTCGGAGTGGACTGGAGTAGTAAGTAGGATCCCTCAGGGGGTCGCTGCTAGGGGCTCTCCTGTTTATCTTCCTAAATGAGGAACTACAGGAGGAGCTGCCAGACTCTGCAATTACAATATAGAAAGGCAAGAAGAGAACATAGTGTTCTGGCTATGATTTATCAGAACTTTGCAAATAGAGGAGGTCATTAAACCTATCTAGTAGACGCTGTTGAAACTGAAGAATTTACAGAGAAGAGTAACTATATTGATCAATGGTGGTATGCATTATCCTTGGACGGCTTAGAAATTTAGTCTGCAGAACATAACTAGACACCATGAGGGAGGGTATTGATTTGATTTGTGTGTTAAATGTCAAGGTAAATAAGGCTATGAGGGGTCATTATACTGTGAAAAAAATGCTTGTATTTTGTGGTCAATTTGCTTATTTAGTGAAGAGAATGACAAAGGTTTTTCATCCAGCAATTAGGTGATTGTGATCGCTGTGCTATCCGCACAGCTTTTCCAGGAGTTGGTTTGATTGACGCATATAAGAACCTGAGAGGGAGTTGGTAAAACGTATGATAGAAGAATATTCTCACTGGCGAGTGGGAATAAGAACCAGACGACAACTATAAAATCTTAAGGAAGAATTGCAGTGCAGATCTTATGAAGTTTACCAACGGGCAGAGGAGGAGAGTTTGGTAAAATTCAAGGAACAACTGGACAGGTACTTTTTGACGATGGATAAGATTTTTTTTTATTTCGGCAGATGCAGAATAAGTTCAATTCCTTGCACCAATATACCATTTTAATACTAAGTCATTATGGAAGAAGGTCAAGAAGTGTTACACATAAGAACTTGGAAAAAATACTTTCATAGAAAGAGGGATTCTTAGAAAACGTAGGGAAAACTAAGATATGCCAATTTTATGCATGTTAAAGTTCTCTCTCTCTCTCTCGCTCTCTCTCTCTCACTCTCACTCATGAGAAGTGTAAGAGAAGTCGTAGCAAAAACCAAAACAGACGAACAGGACGAGTCTTAGCCTCAGGTAACCAGATTATCTTTGGCGTTCGGTGCAAATCAAGACATCTAAGATAAAGCCGTCGACTACCCTGCCAGTTCTTAATAGACGAACAGGTCTCATGAGAGGATAGGAAATGACATTTGAGGGTTCTCGTGCAGCAGCAGTCTAATCATGGCTGTCGATACGGTTTGCCGGCAAAGGTTCTTGTCTCTGGCGGTTGTGGATGTAAGACAGCGGATGCGAAAAAGGAAAAGATCTCAGATGCGTATGGATTAGAAGAGAGCCGCGGACTTCCCGTGACAGATAATGATCGCTGTTTTTCTGAAGCATCCGTCATCCAGTAACTATAATTTTTTGTAAAATAACCGGGGAGAAAAGGGACCGAGGGTGCTGCCATCTGGTGCTAATGCCCTGCACACTGACTTTTTTTTTTCCCCCTCTCTCTTGTAATCTTTCTCGTTAGAGAAAATGGAAACGGAGAGCGCCAACATTGCATTACTTACATTTGATATCCGGAAGCAATTTATCTTGCGGGTAATAGAAACAGTGTGATGATGAAATCTTTCCCGGTCATTACGATACAAATTGGACTTTGAAAAGATCGTTTGCAGTCGAGATTTATTTCAAGAAATGTGCTACTAGTTTTCTTAAAGTTAAGCTTGCCATTCAAAAGAATCTTTACGTAGTTGAAATTTCATTCATTAAGAATTCCTCGAGTGTGCACCGCGAAATCAAATGTACGCTAAGTTTGTTCAATATTAGGTTGCTTTTTGTTGCCTCAGGGCTGATCTTCTGAGCACAGGGTATGGTTAGACGCGCGTTAAGCGCCAACGCAACTAAGGCTAAGAGGCACCATAATGTGTTTGTAAAAACAAAAATCCTTGCATCATTAACAGGATCCGAACTCAAGCCTTTTCCACCTGGCTTTATGTCTGATAAAGGCCAGTGATTGATTGGTAGAATCGCTTTGTTCTTATTAATCCCAAAATCCCTCGCGACCATCCCAGCGGTTAGAATCACTGTCTTTTCACCCGTGCTGTAAAAATCTGGGTTCGAAACCCGTCTGGAGGAAAGGAACTTTGACTCCTAAAAAGGCTATGCGGTAGCACAGTGGTTATAATCACCGATCTATCAACAGGGGAGTAGAAAAGGCCAGGATTCAAATCGCGTCTATGGCTGAATAAGTTGGTCTCAGGTGTAGCTGAAACAAGGATTTTTCGTCCAACAAAACACGAAAATCGACCAGAGAACAAACGCAATTTATGGGCAGATAAAATATAACAATTCTTGGGTGGCTCTAACATGACAGTTTTTACTCCTGGAAACTAGAGTTTTTCATCCCTGAAAAAGGAAAACCTTCAATAGAATACAGGCAATATACCAATCCATGATGTAATTAATGAAACGACCAGAGAACACACGCAATTTATGGACATAATACACATGGGCACATAAGATATAGCAGCTCTTGGGTGGCCCTAACATGACACTTTTTACTCCAGGAAACTCGAGATTTTCATCCCTCATAAAGGCAAACCCTCAATAGAACACACACAATTTACAGACAATATACCAATCCCTTAAAGCCTAGTGATGTAATTAATGAAATGACCAACCCATCCTTCAGATCAACTTGGCTGCCAATCACCTCTATACGATTCATAAACTGCTGTCCACTTTACTAACCATCTTATTGTAACAGCTGATGCAGAACTGCTTCCCTCTCGTATTAGAACTACTTTATTAATGGATGACTGCCAACAAGAGCTGCTGGTTCGTTAGCGATTGAAAATCGGATGCATCATCGACTAGCGACACTTCAACTGTGACCACTATTGCGTGGACAAGGAGGAGTTAAATTAACAGTTGCTTATTGTAAATAAATTAGGTTGCCCTAACTCACTTTTGTAGACAAGGTGAAACCATTGTTGGTCGATTAAATACCAAAGTTGCCTAACTACCTTGTAACTCCAATGGTAAGTTTTGTAGATGGAGGCTCGTGTACCTGTACAAGAACATAAGCTGTTTTAGAGAATTATTTTTCAGCAATATTTTTATCTCTAATATGAATTTCTCAAATTAGCATCTATAGGAGGAGGAGGAACAAAAGGCTCAGCCATCTGGATAATAAACAACCGACAAAATCAGGGATCTCTCTTCAAGAAAGCTAAACAATCGATGCATTAGTCTACCTTAAAAGACAGTGAAGTCAATATTTGAAAAAGCAGTTTTTTCCTAGCAAGCTCCACAAGTAATCGGACATAATTAAAACGCTGGTAGCTATAAAGTCAATATAATAAGGTTGAAAAGTGTGCCCGTTTTCCACATTTCATTGTGTTAACATTCCCTGTCGCTTCAATCGAAAATTATATTAAAATCTGTCAAGAAAATTCGAAGATAAATAAGGCCGCCTACTGAGACTCCAAACATGACTTTAGGACATGGATTTCAGTGCTGGTGACTTTGTTCCAAACTTGTGTTCTCATCTCTCCGACTAGCACGCGTCGGATCGATCTTTCCAGGGGATATAATTGATTAACAAGATCTTGAACTGCCTCAGGCCGGAGAGCGCGTATTTGCCTTGCGATGTTTGGATTCGACTGTGTGTGTGTGTGAGAGAGAGAGAGAGTGCGCGGAGGAAGATTAGACGCTGCTTCCTTGGACATTGGCGATTTCTTTTGCTCGTGCAATAACATTATTCACCAGCCCTTCCTCCACCTTCTTTTCTACCTGCTTGTTCCTCCATCTGTTTATTTGCTTACTTCCATCCAGTTCTGTTTCCGAATCGAGAGTAATTTTCTAGCAGCGATCTTTTGTGGATGATTACATTGGTCTTTCCCTTCTCATATTCCTTTAATAGAATCCTGTCCTTTATTTCTCAATCTATTTGTTACTAAAATTGTTAATCCTTCCTTCTCTCTCGAAACTTCTTCTTTCACCATAGCGAATTATTTATATTTAAAACACAGAAATATCAAATAGGTGTATTTTGTAATTTTCAATACGTGATTATTTTTATTAAATAGCCTTCTTTTAAAGCTTTTTATATTTATTATCCCTTGCTTTTATATATTCTTCAGTGTAATTACAATCATGAATTGTATTGGATTCTTGTTGAGTTCGCTCACTGAGTTTCGTATATTTATAGTTAACAATCAGCAAGCGAGGGGGCGCTGTAGTATATTTTTTGATTTACCGTATTTGTCGGCTTATAAGACGCACCCTAATTTAGGAACGGTAAATTTAAGAAAAAAAAAACTTTTGAAAAATATTTATTATTCATACGATTAAAATTCAATAAAAATAAAACCCAAAAGTCAATAAAGAAAGGTATAAGATTATTATTCTTATTATTTTAGTATTATTAAACTTCAGATTCATTAGTGATTTGATCATCATTATTCTCAACATCATCATTATCCTCTTCACTAGTATCAGTGTCGTCACTCTCATACAATAAATGATCTTCAGTGCCATCCACTGCATTATTTATACCTGGTAATTACTGAATGCGTCTTGTAGGCCGACAAATACGGTAATTAACTTGTAAATTAATAACAGATAAAACTTGTCACCCATAATACCCGCTCAACTTTTTTAAATGTACTTTACTTTACTGGAATTTTATAAAAATTAACACAGAACACGTATTTAATGGATCTTCCATGATTAAAAAAAAAAAAAAAAAATAGCAACACATTCCTCAGATCGCAGTATGTTTCTACACTTTCGTAATATGATTTATTCATTTCTATTAGAATTTTAATATCAATTGAAATATGATATGCAATTTCGCTGTGATAAGCAAATGCTAAT
Source organism: Mastigoproctus giganteus (assembly GCF_048544385.1). NCBI lineage: Eukaryota > Metazoa > Arthropoda > Arachnida > Uropygi > Thelyphonidae > Mastigoproctus > Mastigoproctus giganteus. The sequence goes on from NC_143575.1 coordinate 225,245,132, forward strand.
ATTAATAAGAAATAAAAATGCTAATATTAAATAATATTTATATATTTACACAAAACAAGTGAACTTATTCACATCTGTAAACATTTGTAATGACCACCTTATCCACTCCTCTGTTTTTTCTACCATTAGTAGTAAATTAAGATAATTTAGACTTTATTCTCATAGACCAAACTAGCCTTTGTTACCAGTTTCCCTGGTATTGCACTACTTCCAACAGATTGCTTTATATTACAACTTACTTAATGAGGAACCAGTTTGGTTCGGGAAACTGTCTCGAGGTATCTGAAACCTCTTCTACACTTCCACCTCTACTTCACTCGAGACTCCTTTTATATCCCCTTTCATCATCGTACCCTGAGCCAAGCGCCCAGGCTTTGTGGGGTGGGCCTCCTGACCAGACCCACAGCATTCTGTGCCCTCTGATCCCCGGCTTGTCACGTTTTGATTCATACGCCTCTCTCTCTTGATACTGCCTGAGTGACTTTCCCGGAGGGTTGCCATCTGCAGTTGACCTTTCGTTCCCAGGATTCGGGTCTTCATCCTAGCATTCACTCTCAACATTCAAACTGGCTGCCCTTCATAGAGGATGACCATTACGTCTAGTGAGTACCATTCGTTCCAGAACTGTACATGTCCTTGGGTCTCTAATCGGAAAAAGAAAAGTAGATTGCATTTAAACATGTGGTTAAAGTCGCTAATATCTGGTTTGATTGACTCATTTCTCATCAATCATATCAATTACTTCACCTCTAAAACACAACGAACAGATACTTCAATCTTCCCTTAATGGAAAATTGAACTGGTGATAGGCGACATGTTCCCAACTCAGAGAGAAGCAAAAGTTTCTTTACATTATGCCAAATGTTCTTTTCCAGCCTGCAACTCAAGAAAATACGCCTAATAGTTTTTCACCCTTCGTTGCAGTTACAAGGTTTGACCCTGCCCCCCCCTTAGTTCCTGCGTTGATTGGGATGCGTCTATACCATTCACCACACGAAATCCTTGCGAGATCTATATCTAATGATGAATCAGATATTGCTGAAACAGGCTGTGATAGCAATCTCACCTTTCAAACAAATAGCCAATTTAACCTTTAGAAAGGTCGTCTGTTTAAAAGTAGTGCAATACCAGGGCAACTCGTTCGTGTTTTTTTTTTTTTTTTTTTAACTATCTATTCTTAGTGATCCTTTTTCATTAACTGAGAAGCGTGGTGAATGTTATGTATTGATGATAAGGTTAAAAGTAAGGGAAGGAGAAGAGAAAGAGCACCTTTTAGATGAACATAACCAAGTGATACTTGAAAACAAAATAAACCAACACTGCAGGCAGAATTAATTTAATGCGTTCCATTCTAAATAATGTTCTTTCCAGACAGATGCAATCACCGCACATTTCAAGTAATCCTCCTTCTCCATTTCAAATGAAAACTTATGTTGAACATCGTGCGTCCATATTGCAACTCTTAGGAAGCCACACTAGAGGGAGTCACAATCGTTTATCGATATTTAACCCCATTCGAGAAGTCGATTGCTTGCTTGTAAGCCCAGTTAATGTTCTCACTTGTCTTTGCGTGAATTCTACGATTCCCCTAGGTGTGCTTGCTTTAAAGTGGGGAATGTTTATCTTCGAAGGGCATGACCAAGGTTACTCGTTGTGTGTTAGTGTAGGTAGATCGGAGTACATTTGACCTTAGCGGTCAAAACACTAACGGGATATCTACGCAAAATCTCAGACGATGAGTAATAGCTACACCAACCACTATAAATTTGGTCTCCAATCTGGATGTAGTATATCGGTTATCCGCACGCTTTATATTGCAGCTAAAGCACTGAATAATGTTTGTTGACGCAGAGTGATTGAAGGAATGAATGGGCAATATGCAGAATGCGCAGAAAATAAATGTTCTCTATTCGCGCATATGAAAGTGGCTGCTTTATGAAGAGCTCTCTTTTGTTATCAGTTTGCTAAATATATAAATCATGAATTATTACTATATACTTATTATATAGCATATATATATATATATATATAAATGTAAACACAAACAATACACACAAAGACAACACATGGTACCCCTTTAGGAAACTAGTGGGCTTGTAAAACATCTAAATATTAATGATCATCATCAGTAACGACCCGATAATGCTACAATAATAAGGATTCGGTCGCAAAAGTCAAAATCAATTGCAAAAGTGTTAATTAGGCTTTGAGAGAGCATTAATGAAATACAGGTTACACGTCTTCAGTCTATAAAACGATAAATAAAGTACAGGGCTAGCAAGAAGCCGATTGTGTGAGGTTCTCCAGGCTAATAGATGGTAGGAAATCCGACTATCATCCATTCCGGATATAAATTAAACTGTCTTCTTTGAAATAGTAATTGGACAAACTCCTGAGACTACTTAAATTGAGATTTTAAACACTAATCTAATAATTAAGCGTTTTGAGGATCCAGTATTCGTCCCCCCTCCCCCCAAACTCAGGTCTAATATGAGAGTGGTTACTAAATGACCAAACAGGGAAGGCATAATTTGCAACAGATTTCACATAATACATTAATATACTCTCTAATAATATTCTCGTTTAATACGTAGAAGAGATTGAGCTTCAAGTTCCAATAGATTTCCTAACTTCAGCGGTACGTTTCAGAAACAAAAAAATGGAATAAAAAAATACCTCTAAGAATTTTATGATATCATATCATCAAGGTTCCATCAATAAATACAAAAACTGGAACTGAAGCGCGTGCAAGAGAAAAACAAATATTTAGTTTTCGCAGAATTTATTTTAAGGCCGAATTTGTCTATCTCAAAAGTGGAAAAATCTATTGAACCCTTGTCGATAACCACTGACAAGAACAGCTCATCGGCAAAAACGGCAATGTTTGGACTAACCATCCTGAAGGTGATTACAATGGTAGCAAATAATATGGCTGAAAGAGCTCCAGCATGAGGTGCATCATCCAGAGAATGAAACGAATGATCCAGTTCTGCAAATTATGAAACGCTAGTTTACGACCTAACAGAATCGATACCAGAAATTGGTTCAAGCATGTTACCGTACACTGTTTTACATCTATAGTGAGATTTTTCGATTATATTTAAGTAACTTTGTCTGGACATGGAAGGCATAATGAATTTCGAAATGAAACACGACCGAAATCGGTCTAAAGTCCTCAAAAGGCCATACTCCCTGCTCTCTTAGGAACAGCAAAAGAACTTATAAAGTAACCAATCCTTTGGAAAAATTCATTCACTAAGGACTTTTCTGATACAAGAACTAACACATCGAGACAAATATAATTATCGACCTTCAACAAAAGTTGCTTCCAACTTAACCTTCTGAAAAGGCACTGTACTCAAAACATGACCAGATATAGTAATGGAGGCATGTGATGTAAGAAAGCAAACGTATGTGGCATCATCAAGCGTATGTTATGTAGCATCAGCCAAAAAAAAAAATTTCACACAATCATTCCCTCTAAAACTTTGTCCAGTTCCTCCTTAATTTTATTTAACCTATCAACTTCCACAACGACGGATGGCAGTTTGTTCCAGCAATTAACCACCCGCTGACTAAAAGCAAATTTCCGCACATCTATTCTACAACTGGCTTTCCTCAATTTCAATTTATGCCCCCTTAGGTTCGTAATCTGAACAAGTGGAAGAATCCCATCAGAATTCAGCGTGCTCACCCCCCTTATATACCTCAATCAGATCACCTCGCAGGTGCCTACTCTCCAGGCGCTGCAATTTGTAGAACTTAAGCCTTTCTTGGTAAGAGGCGCCTTCGTAGCCAGGTGGGCAGCAGCAGCAGTGCATAGCACACGCTTCTTGATTAGACCAGGGTTCGAGCCCGTGACCACCAAATACGGAGGGTGCCGAAAGGGTCAGGGAATGACCACCGCATATCCCCGGAACGATATGGCCTTAGTTGCTAATGCTCATAAAAACCAAATAACAACAACATCTTTGTAAGATGATCCCTTCATTCCCCTCACCAATCTTGTTGTCCTTCTCTGTACACCAGAGGTTCCCAAAGTGTGTTCCGCGGAACCCAAGGGTTCCGTGATAAAATTCAGGGTTATGCGAGACAAGGTGCCCTTTATATCATTCTTGTTTCATAAAAATGGGTAGGTATTTTAAAAAAATTAAGTTATGTAAAAAGTTACTCAAGAAAAATACAAAAAAATTACGTTATTCATTATTTAAATACATGAAATACATTTCGTTATGGAATCTGAAATATGTACTGCAAAATAAGTAAGATCAATTTTAATCAATTGACAGGTAATGGAGAAAAATTTGACAAGACAGCTGAGGAAATGTGCGCAAATACATTAAAAATTATTGTAGGCGGCCCATCCTCTATTGACTGTGACGTCACTGTACCAGCAGCACGGCCTGTATATAATAACTATATATATAGTTAGGGTTCCGTAATTTTTGAAACAGCATATAGGGGTTCCGCGACAAAAAAAAAGTTTGGGAACCGCTGCTGTACACGGTCAAGCAAATCTACATACTTCCTAAAATGGGGCCTCCAGACCTATACGCAGTACAGTACTCAAGGCATGACCTGACCATTGCCTTATAGTATAAGGCTTATACAAAGGGATAATCATCTCTTTTGCCCTGCTAGCAAAATTCCTGTATATTATTGACAATAATCTCACGACCCTGCCCTAGCAGCCTCTCTGCATTGCTCAGAAAACTCCATATCTGACTGCACAATTACACACAGGTATTCATTTTTTGCCACGCTAAGTGTAGTACCACAGAGTTGGTACGTTTCTCTGGGGTTATTTCTACCCATATGCAGTACTTTTCATTTGTCAATGTTAAACTTCCGTTGCCACTTCTCAGCCCATCTACCCACCCAACTTTTCCAGATCCTGTTGCAGCAGCATACCGTCATTACTGTTATTAACAACCCTGCTAACATTTTGTATCATTTTTTGATAACTTCGACACTAAGCCTGATATACCTTCATCAATATCATTGATAAATATACAAAACAACAGTGGACCCAACACCGAACTCTGTGGAACTTCACTAATAACATTAGTCCACGAAGAGCAGTCCATTGATTACCACTCTGTCTTCTCCCACTCAACGTGGGAGAAGACAGAGCTATATGATATATATCAAAATTATTTTTTGCATCCAGTTCCTTTGTAACCAATCAAATTTGTCAGACAAGACTTTCCCCTTAACAAACCCATGCTGTCTGAATTGTTACTGCAGTCTTGTCTAGATGATCCTGCAATGCATCTTTAACAAGCGACTCCATTATTTTCCCCAGAACAGAACAGAAGTTAAGCTAACTATTCAACGATTGATCAGTAGTCAACGCAGTTTCCACAAATAAAAAATATAGTTGAAACTAGCAGCAATGTCCCTCAAAGGATCTAATTTATTTCTCCAGTTCTGACAGAATAAATACAAATCAACGGCACTTGCAAATCTAATATACCTTAGATGGAAAATTTGGACTTCGTTGAAAGGAAAAATTTCCTACCACTTTTCCCTCTCCTAACATTACCTACGATTAACCACAACACAGACAAATTTGCGATCAGGTCACCAACTTATTCAGTCGTCTAGAGTCTCAAGTATACACGACTATTAAGAAGTTAGCACTCCATCTCTGTCAAGGTTCATGCATTATGTGAATACGATAGGGATGGAGCCTTAACTTTTCAAATGCTCTTTGGTGCTTTGAATAAAACATACCCATTTCAGATGCAAGTCATTTCGGTGATTTTTTTTCTCTCTTTATAGGCAACAACAGTAATCACTGAAATGGTTTACTAATCATGAAACTATTGATTTATTTGGTACTGGTGAATCGGGATATTTTTCCGAAATTCATATTCAAATTTTATAATGCACATCCTTTCCCAAACGCTGAAACGAGGGATGTTCTTTTTAGACAATTCGTAAGAAGTTTTAATTTAGTTCCAGTATCTTCTATGGATAGCATTAAAGAATTCTCAATTTATGAAAAAAAAAAAAAAAAACACAACAAGTTTCATTTTGTTCAATAGTAAACCAAACACATTAAGCATTTTAGGATATTGTTAGGTTTCATTAGATGGAGCCATTATGATTCTTATTGCTGACGTGCTACAAAGGATATTTCAAAGACCATGTCTTAAGATTTGTCGCTAAATTGACAGATACCGCTTTAAGAGAACTAAAATATTTAGGTCTCAAGATTACGACGGTGGATTAAATACTGTTCAGTGAAATCCAGTGTTCGAAACCCTTCAAACTGTCCACCATCTGCGAAGGGAACTATTTCAGCAATCAACGACTCGCTGGATAAAAGAAACTTCCTACAATCTAGTCTAAACCTAGTTCTGGAATTCTTTATAACAGTGAAAATTCCGCATTCGTTAATTTTATTAACCCCTCTCAGAGCCTTATAAACCTCAGTTACGTCTCCTCTAAGGTATCTGGTCTGTAGGTCGTCCTTTTATCGATCCCAACCATGCGAGTTTCCCGTCTTTGGACCTTTTCAAGAAGCGCAATGTGTTTTTTCAGATGAGGTCTCCATACTTGGACACAGTGTTCCAAATGCATTCTTTAAAATTGCCTTATACAGTGGGATTCATTCTTGAAGCCTTTTTAAGTCATCTTGGTAGGGATGCTGCTAGGTACTGATCATTAATGACTCTCCCAATCTTTACATCGTTTGCAAATTTTGACATCACGCCCTTTATCCCTTTGTCGATGTTATTTATGAAAATGAGAAACAATAATGGTCCAAGAACCAATCCTTGAAGACCCCACTTCTGAAGTTACCCCACGCTGAAGAATATCCATTAATCAAAACCCTTTGCCTTCTGCCCTACAGCCATCCTGCGACCCATCTTAGAATCTTTCTAGTAAACGAAACATATTCCAGCTTATACAACAATCTTTCATGAGGGACTGAGTCAAATCCCTTACCAAAATCCAAGTAAACTATGTAGAAATTGTTCCCTACATCCAGTTCATGATTAACTGTGTCAAAATAACTTACTAGGTTAGTTAAACACGATTTTCTCTTAACAAAACCTTCAGAATGCTTTTTCTATCTAAATGTCCCTTGATTACACTCGTAATCATTGCGTCCAAGATTTTCTCCTATCGCTAAAGTTAGACTAACTGATCTGTAGTTACCGATTTCACTCTTAGAACTCCTTTATGTATTTTCGATACGTTGGCAGTTCTGTAATCCAAAGGAATCTTACCAGAGTCCAGTGATAGATATTTTCATGATTAATCTCAATGGTTTGATGCACTCGCTGGGCGCCTCCCTCAAATTTTTGAAATCGCTTTGCAAAATGTGCCGGAATGCAGATTAGATAATGTGTTGAATAAAATCCCTTAAATATAATACGTTTAAAAAAAAAAAAAAGTCCTCGTGATAGCACAGTTGGTATCATCACTCCTCCCGACCGGGTGGCAAAGACTTGAGTTCGAATCCCATCAATGATGCGAGGAATTTTATGGGGTTTTTTCGCAACGTGGCTGAGTTAGTCGGTCTTAGGTGAGGATAGCATGGTTTTTTCATTCCAGAAACTCGGGTATTTCGTTCATCAAATAGAAAATCGATCACCGAACACAGTTAACAGACATTATATATGGCGTAAGTTGGTGATGCGGCTAAAACCTTACAACAACAACCAACATCAAAAAGGAGGAGAGAGTCACTTCAGGCCGCAGATTTACTTCTGCCCAATTATAAAAACAAACTAAATCTTAGTATTCGACAGAATCGGCCCTAGGTCTATCAGCACCCTGGGTGAGATTTTTTGGTGCGCCCTCTCCAACTTCCTATTAAGTTTATGGAATGAAATATATTATTTATTCATTTGAATGCACGATAACTGATATCCGAGCTCTCCCGAATTGCTTGAATCGGAACGTAAGATTGCCTTCACATCGCGATTTGAGATTTACAGCAATTCAGTGAATTTGCGGGGAATTTTGCGCCCTCTAAATTTTGGCGCTTTGTGCGGTTGTGCCCCTGGTATTCGAAGACCGTTTATTAAAGGAGGTTAGCTATTTTATATTCAGGTATGTAAATACTAGCTTTCGCAGTTCTAGCCTATGATTGTATTATGTGCTTCTAATTAAGTTTTGCCAGAATTGTATGGGGCAATAATAAAAGAAAAGAAAAAAATCTCTGGTAGAATCCACTAACTTAATTTCGCCATTCTTTTTGCCTATTTGTACTCTGAATGTAAAACGTTTTCCTTTCGTTTTTGCCAGTACGTACTGTGAGTTTACAGGTTGAGCGCGTGTTAATGTTTTCCCTTTGTGCATGATGTCATTAAGTGTTAGCCGTACTTCTCTTTATTAGGAAGTATTTAACGTTTCCTCTCTCACTAATCTAGAGCATTTTTTCCTCTCGATTTTTTTCTTCATTTCTAATTAGTCTGCTACCTGGATTTGTCCAAGTTAATTTATACCACGAAACTTCCTTTTTTATGTTGCTAATTATCCCATCATTCATCCAACGTTTTTGTATAATACACCTAGTTTATTCTCTCTTTCTAGCTGTGCAGTGTACTTTCAAAGATGCCACAACTGCTTTTACCCAGTTCTGTCGACTGTGTTTATTTTATATACTTACAAATAAAGGTCAAATAATTCGGATTTTTTTTTTTATCAGAATTGTTCTTATCGCTCTCTAAGCTATATTTAATTTTATTTCATTTTAAACTCAGACCTTTCTTGTGAACATCAAGACGTTATGAATACCTTTCTCGGTTCTCTGAATTTTCATTAATAACTACAGCCATCTTACCAAGATCTTAACTTAACATCAGCTATATTTGAATTGTTTGAACGTCCTTTTAATTTCTAACATTTTCATTTCGGAAAGTTGATATTTCGATTAGTTAACATTAACCACCACGTTAACTGATCAAAATACACAAACTTACCTACGTTGACATTAACCACAACGTTAACTGATCAAAATACACAAACTTACCTACGTTGACATTAACCACCAGTTAACTGATGAAAATACACAAACTTACCTACGTTGACATTAACCACAGCGTTAACTGATCAAAATACACAAACTTACCTACGTTGACATTAACGACAGCGTTAACTGATCAAAATACACAAACTTACCTACGTTGACATTAACCACAGCGTTAACTGATCAAAATACACAAACTTACCTACGTTGACATTAACCACAGCGTTAACTGATCAAAATACACAAACTTACCTACGTTGACATTAACCACAGCGTTAACTGATCAAAATGCACAAACTTACCTACGTTGACATTAACCACAGCGTTAACTGATCAAAATACACAAACTTACCTACGTTGACATTAACCACAGCGTTAACTGATCAAAATGCACAAACTTACCTACGTTGACATTAACCACAGCGTTAACTGATCAAAATACACAAACTTACCTACGTTGACATTAACCACAGCGTTAACTGATCAAAATACACAAACTTACCTACGTTGACATTAACCACAGCGTTAACTGATCAAAATGCACAAACTTACCTACGTTGACATTAACCACAGCGTTAACTGATCAAAATACACAAACTTACCTACGTTGACATTAACCACAGCGTTAAAATACACAAACTTACCTACGTTGACATTAACCACAGCGTTAAAATACACAAACTTACCTACGTTGACATTAACCACAGCGTTAAAATACACAAACTTACCTACGTTGACATTAACCACAGCGTTAAAATACACAAACTTACCTACGTTGACATTAACCACAGCGTTAACTGATCAAAATACACAAACTTACCTACGTTGACATTAACCACAGCGTTAACTGATCAAAATGCACAAACTTACCTACGTTGACATTAACCACAGCGTTAACTGATCAAAATACACAAACTTACCTACGTTGACATTAACCACAGCGTTAACTGATCAAAATGCACAAACTTACCTACGTTGACATTAACCACAGCGTTAACTGATCAAAATACACAAACTTACCTACGTTGACATTAACCACAGCGTTAACTGATCAAAATACACAAACTTACCTACGTTGACATTAACCACAGCGTTAACTGATCAAAATGCACAAACTTACCTACGTTGACATTAACCACAGCGTTAACTGATCAAAATACACAAACTTACCTACGTTGACATTAACCACAGCGTTAAAATACACAAACTTACCTACGTTGACATTAACCACAGCGTTAAAATACACAAACTTACCTACGTTGACATTAACCACAGCGTTAAAATACACAAACTTACCTACGTTGACATTAACCACAGCGTTAAAATACACAAACTTACCTACGTTGACATTAACCACAACGTTAACTGATCAAAATACACAAACTTACCTACGTTAACTGAACAAAATACATAACCAGAATGTTAACTAACAAAAATATCAACAACAAAAAAAAATTACAAATTAAATCAGCCTTCCAACAATTCATATATATCAAATATATATATATTTACAAAGGGTGTGTTTATTTCTATATTCTGATTTTTTAAAATTATTTAATTCATTAAATAAATATGCTTTTTAAAAATATTATATAAAATTATTTAACTTTAAATATATTTTGGATATAAATATAGTTTACTCTTTTTTTTTTTTCAACAGAAATTTGTTTCTCTTTGTGTTCTTTCGTAAATAGCCTTTCTGTGACGACATATTCATTCGGAAAAGATTTCTTAGAAGGAAGGAATGAAAAGAAAACACGAGGAATTCATAAACAGAAAAAAGTCGCCGAGAAATTAGAAACGAAAGGATTAAGAAGAAAAATAAAAACCACATAAATTAACATTACACGTAAATAAATTAGACTGTAATTGATTGTGTACACGTGACAGAATGCGATTTAAAATTTAATCCAAACAAACGGCACTCAGTTCAAGAAGGATGGTAATAAAGCAATAGTTGGATTAACTGAGATTTGTAGAATCGACTATTCATCTAATTAACGGGGTATACAAAGAATGGGGGGGAAAAAGAAACGAATAATGAATTCACACACAAAGGTTAACAGCTACGAGAAGATATAGCTAGGCTTGCTGACGCATTAAAACCGGAAGTGGAACCAAATAAATAGCTAAGGATAAAATTGCTACGTTTTTCTTAATGGCTAATCCGAAGAGGAAATTTTGTTATTAAATAAAATTTCCTTTTCAGCTTATTTAACATAATTTAATGATTATCGAAACCGGTCTTTTTTGTCAGAATATTAAACTTCCAAGAGAGTTTCAATCATACGTCACTTCCGGTGTCAAATGTTTCGTCGTTTGAAATCCGAGAAGAGCTTCGATCTACAGGTTGTTAGATTACGGCAGTCTGGCTCCAGCACACGGAGATCAAGGGCATTAAGGTCCCGCCATCTTTTGACAAATACCACATTAATAATGTACTGGATGTTGGCTCGCTATAGACACATATTTCGGCAACGAACAGACACTTTAAAAATACGTTTTTAAAATGCATCGACTTTCTTTCGTTTATACTTGAACCTAAATCCTCTAGTCGTCAATATTTTACAAGATGGCTGCTGTCTGGAATGCCATTTCTACGCACTCCCATAAGCGTACGTGTTCTGTCGAAGGAGGGTGGCTGAAATCAGAGCTGGCTCCCCCACCTGCATGCCGTTAGAGATCTCTTCTGTGTCCTGTTGGCTGGTAAACGACTTGGGAAACAAAAAAGCAATAAAATCATCGATCGATTTCATGAAAGGAAAAGTACCTATTTCCTGTAGATTTCCTTTTTCTTTCTTTCTTTTTCTGTGCCTACGAGATCGTCAGGATGCATAAAACGAGGTGATTTATTCTTCTTCATGTTACGAATTCATTTCCGTCTTCCGTAAATAATACAAAGGACTACGAACCTGCCCACAAAGACTATTGACATGGGCTACAATCGTAACCAACATTATGGCTGACGCGGAAATAGTTTATCATTGCTTAGAAACGCGAAACGCTATCACGTGACATACACCACCACCACGAGAATTTCACGTCCATCGTAGTCATTTGTGTGTTCTGAATGTTAAATAAACGAAACCGCATTTTGGCCATTTTCAATAGCAGCATATGAAAACGATTTCTTTTGCCTCTTACTAACATCGTTCAATATTATTTCTCTTATTGGCTCTACAGCGCATACCAACCATATTTTCCCTAATGTTCGAAGGTAAAATCAAACGCCATGCTCTCGGAAATTGCAAATTCTTTCGAATAAACACACATAAAAGTTCGTCGGTGGAGTTTTGTTTTGGCATAAAACGATCCCCACACAAAAGCTATTTTTGCCAACTGAGAAAACTGAAAATGAACAATGCATATTTAATCCGTCTTCATTTCGTTTTATGATTTTAATAATATAGGTAGACTGAAGATTTTCGGCTGATACAGAACATTTTGAAATAAATAAAGAACGATAGACGAAAATAAGTTTCGAAGCGCCTTCGCATCTTCTAAACTAACTTTTTGTCGAGCGACGCCATTTTTTTAAAAGTAGTGCAATATCAAGGCAACTAGTGGTAAAGGCGAAATTTTTTTGGCTATAAACATGAAGATATCTGCATACACATCTGCTGCCTTAACATTTTATTATGTTTACGCAGAAGAAATGTTGTACTGGAATTAATTAGTGTAAACCCAATTAAGTACTCAGTGGAAGTATATGCCATTATAAACATCAGTACAATGAGTTTTAGTGGTTTTGTAGCAACTAAAACTAATGCACACAGCCAAAGAACAAGTGCCTTTGCCACGAGTTGCCTAGATATCGAACTACTAAAAACAAATTGCATAGTTAAACGTTCTGCCTTTATTATTCGTTTTTTTTTCACCATGAGATGTTGCTATAAATGTTTCGGATTTACTATTTTTTACTTCTTTTAAATAAATGTCAGGTTAACCTTTTGGATATTGTATGTCTTAAAATAATTCAGTACCAAGGCAACTCGTGGTAAAGGCAAAATCTATTATCTGCTGACTGTAAAAGCGCATGAGAAAGTCAATGATTTCATGATTTTTTTGATTTTTTTTACTGTTGTTAAGTGTATATTAATTCTGGACAATTTCTCTTGTTTGCGAGAGTTCAGACATTGCACCATAATAAATATTTCATTTCATATAACTGCAAAAGGCATGAATGTTATAAAGTCAAATTCAGGGTGCAACTGAATACAAGATCACTTCCTGTATTGGGATGTCAGATATATTGATATGGACTCGTCCTAAACAGTAATTAATGATCAACTATAGTTTAATTTGTGTCTGAGACGCGCTACTAGACATCCTTGTGGTAAAACGCAAATGTCTTCAGCTAACAAACAGTCGTGGAAGAAGAATATTTATACGTAGCACTCATTTCTTGGAAAGGTGCGAGATAAAATTGAATCACGGTTCAACACCCTCTGAAATAAAACTACAGTGGCACATCAAGTCGACAATAACTGTACCAGAGATGCGCGCAGTTTAAAATAAAATGCAAAACTTCTTACAAGTGAGGCTATTCAGGCACGGGCATCACGACTGCCGATGTCAAACACAGTTTTATGAAAGTCTGCAAAATTTAAGAAGAAATTTGGTACTTCGACGCATCCACGTAACCAACGCGATGGTGGGGTTATTCGGCATTCTAAGACCATTTTAAGTGCATAGTCATTTGAAGCAAGCACGTGCATACAGCGATCTACGTGTAGTTGTACATACTCGGCCTTCTTTCTATAAACTACTGGATTTCGTTACCATAGAAACCGGTCTCAGTGAAGACCACAGTTGACCATCATGTAGACTTCCTTAGAATTTTAATTTCTCACCGCTACAAAAGAATTAAGAGAACAATAAAGACTCGCACATAAAAGGTTAAGCTACAATGGGAAACCCAAAAGATAATCCACAGTATAAGTAACCAAAATTCCTTAATCTACAACCTTGGACAGATTAATATCCCCTAACTTTAACCGCGAGTTCGGCAAGAAGAGACTTTTCTATTGGATAAAACCGGTGATCTTTAAAAGGAAACGGCTTCTTCGCAAGTCAGTCTGGGAAGCGTGAAAAGTAGGGGGAAGGTAAGATTGAAAGAAATCTTGGGCTAGCGGCAGTTTGCTTTGTATTCTAAGCCGAGTAGCGTAATTTCCCGCAGGATACCGCGAAGGTTCGGGGTGGATTATATAAGTACGTATATCGGAACGAATAGGGGAGTGGATGTGTAGTAAGAAATTCTCAAGTGGAATCTGAACCATGATGTACCAACTTCGAAAAACTAGAGTCTGCAGATAGCCGTCCTCTTGTGCGCGGAAGAATGTAACAGACGGATCCTTACGATCGACTACTGCACAGGAAAACTGTAAGTAGAGAACATTATCTTACACAAACACCTCCCTCTCACCCAAATTCAGTGTACCAAGGCAACAGAGGCACTTCGTCCTTCTATTCAAGTAATACGTAGAAAAGCCGCATGGTTATAAGAACATGGAGTGAATTGTACTTACTTCTATGTTACGATGCGTGGAAAGGTGAAATTTTGGAGATTTGTTGTTCCATTAGGACAGTGGACATTTTCCCAAACCACCACTATAACATCTTCCCCTCACAAAAATGTTCAATTATGTTATGATAAGTGCTAAAGCACTTAGTATATGTATATATTTAAATGTAAATTTTATTATGACCATCTACCTAATTATGACCACCTACCTAATAATGTGCTGGGCCACCGTCGTTCGCAGCATGGTTAATATTCGCTTTTCTCCAAGGCATTGATTCCACTAGATGTCTGAAGGCGTCCGTAGAGATCTGCCTGCAAGACTTTCCACAGCGTCAGAATAGAAGACTGTTGCTTGTCCATACACCTCACTTAACCATTCCAAAACATCCCGCAGGTGTTCAATTGGATTGAGGTCAGGTGAATTTGTAGGCCAATCAAGATGATTGATATCTGCACTGTGTTCTTCGAGCCACTTGGAAAATGCGACATGGCAGAATGTACATGGTCTCCTAAGAGCTGCCGGTAGACCTCACAAGTGAAATGTTGGTCCATATGCACTAAGGGTTATAGTTCCTGTCACCAAAATGTCCCATATTAAGCAACCACCGCCACCTGCCTGGATAGTGGGCATCATGCACGGTTGGGTCCATGGTGTGTTGCTTGCGCTACATACGAAGGCGTCCACCGGCGTGCTGTGCCAGGTATTTGGACTCATCCGACGAGCACACTCGTTCCCAGTCCTCCAGTGTCCAACGAGCGTGTTGTTGACACCACAGCATTCGCCATCGACAATGATCAGCGGTGAGGAGCGGGTGTCTCCTTGGATCTTCTCCTGTGGAACTCCATACGTCTGAGTGAGCGGCGCATTCTCATTTGGGATATTGTTCTTGAATTCCCCATACTGTATTGCGATAACAACATGCCTTTCGCTCACCGATGACAAATCAATCAAGATCATCCATCTTGCGTAATCCTTTACAGTTCTGTCAGTGGTTTGTAACCCTATTATTTGTATACACCTTAACCACAGTGGGCTGTGAGCAACCGACAAGACGTGCCATTTCGCGTGCCATGCTGCGAGCAACGAGGCATACTCCATTACGGATGGGGTGGTCATAATTTAGTGATCACTAAGTGTATATATTAATTGATGTATTGTGTCAATTGCTTTTACTATTATTTATGATTTCACAAAACAATTGTTTTTACTTTTCTTACTGGGGATTTGTAGATTTCGGAGCTAGGATGCACCTTCACAGTGCCTAAAGAAGGAAAAAAAAAACTTGTGTGGACCTACCTTAGTCCTGAATTAAAGTATTGATCTTTGTGGAGGACTTTGGACAGAATAATAGTCATTGAAATTTGAGCCACTTCCCTATTACACTTCTTAAACGCATAGTCAGTTGTCGACTTAAAAATGTTCAATTCCTGAGTCTCCCCCCCCCCCGCCTACATGTTCCACCGTCATTCACCACTGAAACTGTTAGCTCCTTTCGTGTGCTCACTACTGTACACATTTGAAATGACTTCCACAATATTTCACACATTTCAGAGTCGCACTTAATCAGAGGGTGTTCTAATCCTTTTGATAGGATAGTGTACATGTTTACTTCTAACTTGCTTTATTGCAGATACATGATTACATTCTGCACTTTAATTAGCAATTTAAGATCTAAAGATTATATAAGAAAAGAAACTTCAGTGCTGGTTATCGAGAAAATCTAAGCCGAACTGAAAGAGTAATTTTATGCCGGTTAATTAATGACTATTTTTGAATAACAAAGTAAGAAACTTTAATAGGAAACTAGGCTTAATAGAGCAGCAATCTAAAGGAAGGTAAAATCAAAGAAACCGGAAGTCTCCTTAAAAATTAAAATCCAACGTTTAATATAATGATCGTTGGAGTAAGGATTGGTTTTGAAAATGCGTAATAATAATCGAAAGCGAAAAAGACGTAACAGATTTGATTAATCTATTTATTTCTTATTATATTTTGCATACACTGTTATACCCTATGTATATCTGAATAATTAAGAACTTTTTTTCTCTAGTCTATATCAAGAAAATTCACTTAAAAGCTAAAATTGATAAATTTCTTAAATAACCAAACTTTGTAGAACTATGCTGCAAGCACGAAAGGCTTGCATGCTTTATCCTTTGAGAAATAAATAGATGTAAAATCGGTACAAACTCTTCCTAAGACTAAGATGAAATCGACCTACTGGTTAGGCCATCCCTCCTCTCGTTATGGAAAGACATTGTACTTGAGCAGACGTCAACAATAATTGTTAACGTTTCGGGCCATCTTGTAATTCCCAACAGGGTGAGTTACATTCTTCAAACGCACCAATGTTGCCCTTCATCGGAGACTCAGAACAGCAAGAATCCGTTGGCATGGTCACAAGACCTGAGAGGAGACAGAAATTAACACTCACGACACGGCAAGATAAGCGAGTGTGGGTAAAGTACCTGCCCGGCAACCCAAAGGTCGCGGGTTCGATTCCCGCCTCGGGCTTGGATCAAAGTACTGCAAAAACCTTGGGAGGTGCAATATGGCCACAGAAGCCGATGCGCCAACAACTACCAAATCAAAAAAAAAAAAAAAATAAAAAAAAAAAAAAATAAGCGAGTGTGTCCATGTGGCAGGACTGGCACAGCGTTTCATCATTGTCTCATTACTGTCACTCCATCTTTACTCCCGCAACCTTACATTTCAGTTAATTATTTTCATAAGAGTTTTACAAACAAACTTTATGCTCCAGGTAATCGCTAATTGAAATACGCTGCAAATGGGGAAACGGAGGCTATTTAAGTGATCCTCGGCAGTTAGGAGAAATTTCAGTTTTGCCAAGAGATCCCTCATTAACTCTTTGGGATTGCGTTGGATTTGGAAGTGGTGGAAATGATTTATTAACAAAGTTACATTTTATTCTATTTAAACAGCTTTTATAACAGTTATAAAGTATAAATTGGCAATTAGATTTTTAAAGTGTTTGCAGTATTTGACATTAGTTTGAATTTGAACAACGAGGTAGATGTCTTTCATCTGGACGAATTCTTCGCCTACAAAACTGGCATAAGGAAGCACTATGGTTGACAGGACCTCAGCTTTATACTGAGTGCAGTCGTGGTCCCGTTTCCTGGTAATGTGGAAGTCTGTACTACCACAGAGTCCACACCAGAAACCCAATTCCTTCGTCTGTGTTCCTGTAGGTGTTCAGAGTTTTTTTTTCTGGATCCTCTTTCATGCCATACTAGAATCTAAAGAGAATCCGACTACAGGCTAGGACTGGACTCGTCTCTGAAGAGTACAACTTTTAGTCAGTCCAGTTAGTACGATATATTCAAATACCAGTTCTTTTGATTCTAGAGCAATGGAGACTCACTATGGATCTTCTCTCATAATGTTGGTCTATGACTCTGATGTGGATGTCTCAATGACTGTCCCGCTTCCAATCTCCCGTGACTGTCCAAAGCCTCGGTAAAATCCGTCTAAGATGACACTTTCTAACGCAGCCACAATCGATATCAGTACGGTAAATGGTCCAGCAGACTGTGAAGTGACCGCTAATTGTTTTGACTAGTGTATTTACAACGACGGACTTATCTCCATCTCTAGTTATTTCTTAGTTTAGTAAAAGTCAGTCTCTGTCTAAAAACTTCCAGGAGTAATTGCATAAAAAAAGAATGCAGGGTATCAACAACAGAAGTTTACTGAAGCAGCTGTAGAAGTCACATTTTGGGTCATTCGTTGCTCACCAGCTCTCGCGCATCGACTGTTGACCATCTCTTCAATGTTATTTGGGAAATCGTTCGCTAATTCGAAAAGGTTCCCTTTCACTCGTATTCTTTAAACGAGTATAAAGGACCATTCCTTAACAAAGCCAGTCTTTCCTCTGCATGATAACTGTTCCATTCGAAATGCATTGTTTTCTATTGGCTTCTGTTCCATTACCTGTAATCGTAGACATCACTCATACGTAATGGACAAGAACGAAACCACGCCATTCAACAATAGACAAACGTCGCTATGGTTACCAAAGAAACTAAAGTGGCGCGTTTTCGAATTACAAGCGGGGGTGGGGTGGGGAAGAAACCCTTCGTTTTCCATACAACTTGGAATGAAAAGCAGGTTCGTGGAGAACTGTCTTTAACCAGACCAAATCGTAATTACTGATTTCAATCATTACGGACGTAAACAAGCGGGAGAAGTGCCAAGCTGCGTCCCTTAGCTGTCTACATCAAATGGAAGTCTAACATTCAATTATACCTGAGTTAACGGGCTTCTCAAGACATGCAGTCCCTTGTTGGTTGAGGAATATTACCTCGCTCAAAGAGAGGGAGAGATGCGAGCCGGGTTAGCTGTCTCATTTAAGAAAACTGGCGTACAAAGAGAGACATCGTCGGAATTAGCATTCATCGCGAATTGAGTCGTCTGCAATTGAATCTGTGTACGTCTGCTCCTGTGGGAAATGTGCGAATCCACTATTAGGAAACCTCACTTTTCATGGTTTGTTAGGCACATTTAACATCACTTAAGAGAGAGAGAGAGTGTGCCACTGTGGTATTTAATCTTCTTTGCAACGCTACAGTCACTTATCCCTGCCAAAGCAGCTTACATGTTGACAGAACTAAGCTAACATACTACTTAAAAAGAGCAGACGACCTAAAGTGTCTTAGACTGCAATGGAATTAGGAAAATTCATTTGCGACTGCCTTTTTTTCCTTTTTCCTCTACTTTTCTTCGGGCTTCACTGGCCAGCTGTTCTTATAAGAAGTTGTCCGTATTTCTTAAGACGTTTTTGTAAGAGTAAATCGGAAGATGCGTTAAGTAATTGTTCTTAGAGAAGCGTCTGCCTATTTCTCAGCTCTTCCTTCCCCTCGAATACGCGCTAGGGGTTAATTTGCGCCACGGTTTCACCACTAAATGAGGGATTAAAAATGTTAAGTAGCAATTAGCTCGATTTGAATACCAAATTTCCTATTAACCTTATGAACCTGTCAACGGGTAATTTGGTGTCGCATAAAATGAAACTTTGCTTAAGTGTTTTAACCGCCTTTTCAAGTGTTATATTTTATTTAAATAGCTAATAACGGTCTTTGTAAGTTGTTAACATGTGAAGAGCTAATATTCCTTGAAAGGTGTTATTTCCAGTTTCTGAACAGCCAACTTTCTAACACATCCATTAAAACAGCGAGTCAAAATAAAGTTGCTAAGCCTTTTAGCTGGATGGGATAATCTTTGTCCCCAATGGCAAGCAAATTGTCGCATGTTCCAAAGAGATTCTAAATCGGAAAAGATAGAGGCTCTGTTGTCATTATTATTACTTCATGTAGCACGTTAGCTTTAAATTTCATATATTGCGCAGTGTGTTTGTAATGTTTCACGTTGTGCGGGATGAAAAATCCGGCATAAACTCATGTGGAAAGCCTTTACTTTCTCAGCTTGAGATTTACTACTGCGGTCTCGACCGAAAAGGCAATCCATAAACTGTCACGAAGAGTGGATAGTTTACTGGCTCTACTGAGTCCTAAAACATTAATAATAGTAAAATGACAATTGATAAATAAGACCATGATTTAGCGTGTTTATTGGTGGAAATTTCGTGATTATTTATACTTCTGTAAAAGCTTATTAGGCTGTGATTTCATTTATATTGCAATAGTCAATTATTCTAACGGATTCTCCTTTTGGGATGGGAAAAATAAAAGAGAAATTCCTCGAGTAAATACGGTTTTCCAATGATAAAAGGATTTGCCACCCTGTGCGATTGCCATGATTTATTTCTATTTAATTGCCACACATCATATGATAGGGAAAATTCCCAAATTACATAATACGAGATATACGTAACAGACTTTACCACAAAAATAAATAGATAATGTCACTTAAACTGTGGTATTTTGTTCCGTAATTTATAAATTCTAATAACTCACAAGGAAGGAAGGATTCCCTCGCCTCTGCTTAAAACTGACTAACTGAATCCTAAATGAAAATGCAATCAGAAATTCTTCCGATCTTCTAAGACTGGACTCGAATCCAAACCTTAACAGGTATGATGACCTTGAGAGTTATTGTCCGTGCATGGCTTTCTTTCCTTCTATTCCCGCTCAAGCCAACCCCTTTATCAGCATGATATATTAGGCAAATTTAACACGAAAAGCAAGCGCGATTGGAGTTTAAAAGAAGGGGGATGGGTGGGTATTAAAGCGCCACCAGAGCTATCCTCAGTAAACTTTGGTCAGGAGAGAACAGATTCCATCAAATATGTACGCACAAGATGCTAGCGTTGTCATTTATTTTCAACGGGCGTTCTCCTACTCGCTTGGCTGTTGTCAACACGTCAGGGTGGGTTACGAAAGGACTCCATGCATGAGACGGTTCGGAGAGGTGACACCACTCAGCCGCAAGACAGCGGACGTCGCAGTTAAACTAGAAATACTGTTGACAACGTCAAGCGTTTGAAGGATGTGAGGAGAAAAGTATGTTGAATGGTCGACACCACGTGCCTCCAGCCATTCTGTCTTACTTCTCTCCCTCCCCCAGCGTCTTCTTCTTCTTCTTCTCCTCAGCTTCCATCTTGTCACCATCTGGTTGAATCCATAAAGTATTTCACTGAGTAGGAGTTACAATCGGCCGCTGACGCCAAGCGATACTATACATTCGAAAAAAAAGGACACAAAAACCGTTATTAGTAAAATAATGAGGGAATATTTGCATTTATACTTGAAAAAACTTGCTACACAAGAGCTTAAGCGTAAATTTTAATTTTAAAAAATAAAGTACAATTTTTATATTTAAAAAAATGCTAAGGTTATAGTTTCTAAATGCTAATTAAGGAAGTTAAAGTTATTTTGATTGGCCTTGGCTTAATGTGATTATTTAACGAAATAATATCGAAGTTGCGCTCCTTCGTATGACGTGTATTATGCTTCTACGTGACGTAACACGTCATTAAAATTTGATGTAGATTTCACTTATTTCTCCACGCGCTATTTCAGAGAGTTTTAAGTTGTTTCAAATGACGCGCGATATGTCTCCGCGTGCTGCAATTATTACGTCATGATTTGTTGTTAATATCATTTCATTGGGTAGCTGTTTCATTAACGCGCAATATAATGCACGTGCTGCAGCTCTTACGTCATTAAAAATTGATGTCGATTTCATTTATTGAATCACGCGCGTAATACGCAGATTTAGAATAAAGTTATGACGTGAGCAAATTTTTGCTAAAATAAAATTGAGAAATCTCTCTTTTAAAGACACTAATTTTTAACAAATGAAGTTTTATTAATTCTTTATTGTTTTGTTATATAAAACATATTTAACTACAAATAATTCAGACTTTTTTTTTTTTGAACAAAAAGAAAAAAAGGGTCACAGCTGTAATGTGCCAAATCACGAACTGATACGAATGTTGACCAGCGAGAAGAAACAAGAGAGGAAGAAAAGAAACTCGAAGGCAAAGATTTGGTACAGGAGGACGCATGTGCCTTCCGAATCAGTTGGGATAAAATGGTCGATAAAGGTCTAGAGCATCGTCCCTCTCGTTCTCTCGTAAGTCGCGGCAGCAGACACTCCTGGATCTCAACGCTTCCCTGTACGATCGCACAGAAGGTTGAGGGGAGGAGAAACGGGGGTTCAAAAGATTTATTTATCTCCTGGGACGCACCAGCAACTGCTCTACTTGCCGCATCACTGATAGGCAGAATTCCTCACTCCGAACAGCAGTGACGAGCTTTCCCGACCACTAAGTAACCCCTTTAGCGTTGGGTGACATGAAAGACAGCATGACATTCGGGCCATCGCTGGGGAAACACTGTCGCATCACGGCCTGCAGATGGTCCGTAAAGGAGATATTGAAGGGAGTTTAGTGTATCCTATTAAGTAGAACAAGTAATGGCGGATGGAGCCTCCCCGAGTGGATTGCAGTGAAAAGTCGTTTGTCTTGCAGTGGGAGTGGAGGAAGCAGTCGGGTAATCTTTGCCTAATTAAAGAAAGACAGCAGAAATTAGTCTTAATGGAAATGAACAAAGGAACTCAACCCCCGCTTTCTTCACGATCCAGAGACTTGTACGAACTTCGATGAGCGTATTTCATTAAATAAAATCAGGCAGAAGAGCACATTTATGTCAAACGAATTTCTAAACTTTCATGCATTGTTGTAATGCAGACGACATTTAGTTATTTTTAGCATCATCGTTTGCTGGAAACTTCAACCAATGAGAAAGAGAAGAAATGTGCTTTCTGCTCAGTTTATAGAATATTGATGAAGTATTGAAAAAAAAAAAAAGAGGAATGCTAATGAAACGCAATCCTGAGTTTCATCAATATTTAAAATTCGCGCTTGTAGTAATACAGACGTTGATGAAATCTGAAAAATCTTTATAAACGAACCCGATTTAATCCCGATAGTTGCGTTCAGCCAAAAAACAATCCTTTTAGCAATATAAATACTGATATTATTTCTATAGATAAAAATAACATTTATTCATTTAACCAAATGCATTCCGCCATACGTGCTTACTTATTGCATCTTTCATAAGCTTTGCAGTAAATAATAAATTATCACGTATCAGTGGATAGCTTTTTTTCTTTTTTTTCCCCAGTTCTTACAAGCCGCTTCTTAAGTCAAACAGACAACTGTGTGTATCAAAAATTAAGTGCTCCAGGCAATCGAACCGCCACTGACATCTCTACAAAGGTTTCCATACGTATATGTTGTTATGGAACAAAAACGAAAAGAAAATAATAACAGATACTTTTCTATTGGTATTTTGTATTTATCAGTCTTCGCGAACAGTACCTCTAAAATAAACTATTTCTTTCATCTTATCACCCGCTGCAGGGTACGAGTTACATCTTGCATAGTAGGAATGTTTGTCCATTGAAAGTGTTCGTAGGCAGGTGAACTTTGGGTTTAATATCAGCCGGAAAATATTGGTATGCTTTTGCCCATTTTTTTAAATTCCTGCAACTCTTTCCTCTCAAAGTGTGTGTACTCACACGACAAAAATAGCAGGTAATACCATACACTTCTTAATATGTGAACTAACGCAAATAGTGATCGATTTGACACTTCGAAAATGTATTATCCTGATATGATTACCATCTGTTAACAGTGTCTATTGTAAAATCTTTTATAAATTACAAGTTGCTTTATAAGTTTCCTGTATATGATCAGCATAAGTACAGATACAAATGATCGTCGCAATGATATATCATAATCACCACCACTGGTGGACGGCCTCTCCCATCGGTGAGGTAGACAGTCAATCGCGGCACTGTAATCAGCAATACTCGGGCAGCATAAAGATTCCATCGTAGCTGTGTTGATAGGATCTACAGGTTTAAACTGGTATTAGCTCCTTCAGTTGAATGAACAGAAAGAAATATAGAGCTAAGCCGAAAGAAAAGGAGGGCCGGTCAGCTCCTCAGGACTGAAGAAATTATTAGGAAGTACAGGGACTATTGTCACCATGCATACCGTGAACGATTTCCTTGCATTACAATTTAGCCATCTTAAAACAAAATGAATAAAAAAAGGTTTATTTGTTTCAATATTGTGCATACACTGAGTTAGCTTTGCATTAGGACCAACCTCTTGTGCAGGAATGGACTAATCTGTGACGCTGGTGAAGGCTCAAATTCGAAAACGGCTAATATAAGATTGTGATTAGGGGATCAGGTTTTGAGTGTCTGCGAGGAAGAATGGGTCGGAGTAGAGATCTTTCCGACTTCCAACATGAATGATTGCGGGAGCAAGACGCGCAGGTGCCAGTATTTCGGCAACAACCAACATGGTTAAGTGCTCCCGTTCTGTAGTGTTGTCACGAATCTACAGTGGCTAGCTTAACTGCGGTCGAACGATCAGCCAAACGTCACACCAAATGGCTACTTGCTGTCGACGACTGTGGTGAACGTCGTGTGTATATCTCTTCTTGTAACAGAGCAGCGAAGCAACACAGTGGCCAAGCTAACAGTCAGTAGGTCTTTTACCACACAGGACAACGTAGGAACAGCAATACTGGACATTAGCTCGTATAGGCTATGGCAGTCGAGCCGTCACGGGTATCCATGCTCATTGCGAGACTGCGCGCATTTTAGCCAAAGCAGCTTATGCGCCATAAAACCTCCACAGCAACAACAAGGAACTCAGTTTGCATGGGCACGCAAGCACCAACACTGGACTACCGACTGGTGGGAATCTGCTGACTGATCTGATGGGTTCGGTTTCCAACCATGTCATGCTGATGGGCGTATCTGCATTTGAAGAAAGCAACATGAGGCCATGGCACCTGGATGCATTGTTGATGTTCGGCATGCTGGAGGCCGTCGTATTATTGTTTGGAGACTGTTTTCGTGGCATCCCCTATTCCTGTGATTACCTTTAATTAACAGCTAGGGAAACGCCTACCTTTCTATCGTCACCGACCAAGCACACCCTTTCATGATAATAGTCCATCCAGACAACTCTGGTGTCTATCAATAAGACAACGCACCACGCTACACGGATTGGCAGGTTTCAGGAACATGACAACGAATTCTCCTATGGCCGCCCAGCTTAGTATGTTTAGACCTACTGTAAACGGACATTCGATGCTACAACCATCTGTGGGCAGATGAATGGGCGTAGTGTGCAAGCATTTCTTGGAACATTGAGCAACGCATGGGTAGCATTACCACAGGATACCCCGCAACACCATCACAGTGGAGTTCATGGCAAGACGTGTACGGGCTGTATTATTGGTAAAAGGTGGTCCCATGAGAAATTAGGCGGATGTTGTTAATGCGAAGCCAACTCGGTGTATAACGAAAACAAGCTACTTACCTTGGCTGACAAGTCAGAAGAACTGCAGGGTTAAACGAGTTGTTAACTGAATTATGATTTGAAGCTAGAAAGTGTACATGACAGAGAACAAACTTTTAGAATGCTCATATCATATGGGTATTCTATCAGAATTGGGTGGAATGCCTCTACCAATTATCATCTACCACACAGATCTTGGCACCATGGTGGTGTCTTGATGGGATAGAGGTTTAACAAAATGATCTTTTACGCAAATTCAAGAGAGGAAAGTTTAAATTGGCTTGTATTCCTTTTTGGAATACTCATTCAGACAGAATAGATTCTAAATATAAACCAGAACAGCTACAACGAAAGTGCTAAGTCGTACGATGATGAAATGTGTTCAACCATATCCAGGATGGTTCATGCTTGGAAGGAGTTGTTATGTGTTTGTTTAGTGAAGCACACTGTCGGGCGTAGATCTCATGCCAAGATGAAAATGCATTGGACGGAATTTGTATAATAGGCTTTGGGGGAAACAAAGCCAGTTCACCGAAGAATAGCATGGCACAGAAACAGACTATACTATTTTTATTTACTTATTTGTAGGTCTTTATGATGCTGACACTTTGAACACGTGTTTCATTAATAAAAGCAGTGATGTTTATTTTCGTTGGCTTGTTGGAGAACCTTGCCAATTTCCAGCAGTTCAGGTTGGCAACTTTTCAAGGAGCAACATTCAGAAATGAGCACCATTAACAGCGACACCAGATGGCACGGAATGATCAAGCCCAAATCTTTGAGACAGGCTGATAAAGTCAAGATAAAGAAGTGGTACTTCCTGTACCACTTCTTCAATGAGTTTTAGCTTTCTGAGTCTTTCAACGAATTGTTTATTCTTTAAACGAGCCGTGACTCTGCTTCCTCACCGAGAATTAAATTTCTTTCCAGTTTTTTTTTTATAACGAGTTCCCTTCAGAAAATAGTCAGTGTTCTTCTCTAGCTGAAATTGTCGCAGTGGCTACCTTTTCTTGTTTACCAACTGACTCGATGGCTTTGAATGTTGTTGTGTTATATTTCCTGTTACCCTATATTAGCACTGGTTCTCAGATAAGGGCTGCCAAGACTTTACAAATCCTAGTCATTTAATCGCTGTCTTACAGATTTCCAATTGCTCTCACGGAACCCTGGAGGAACTTCGGCAATTTTTTAAATTTTATTATTGATTTAAAAAAAAAATTAATCTTGCTCGGTAAAAAAGGTTGGCTGGAAGTAATCAGAGAATTATTATTCATTTGGAGACTAATTATATTATATGCACACGAACTGACGATTTGTTGGATGAATACAGGACCATGCTAAAAAAAAAATGCCATGAATTAGATCACAATCTTTCAGTCTGCAGATTCTGTCCAGGCACGACAGGAGGAATTATAGAGTGGAAGCTTGGTGGATTAACTCAAGACTTGAAGGACTCTGCAAGGCTTTTCAGGGGATATTTTTATCAGATCGTAGTAACCGGCACTTGTAGAAATGGGACACATTTAAACAAAGATAATGCAAGGATTTTTGACAGTATCATTGAGGACATCTTAACGGTTTAGGGAAAATTTCTAATTATGGGGGTATGGGTAATATAGGCACGTTTATCTGATTATATGGGTCAAAGTTACAATTACGTACATCTCAATAGTTCTTGTTTGTTGTCGCAACAGCCGATATCGACAAGATGTTGCCAATATCAGCAAGGAGACCATTTACCAATATTGTAAATGGTTTCGCTGGCCATTCTTTTCATTCATCTCATTAGCCAATATTCCAGGCTCGTGATGCATTGGACACAGCAGGGAGCAAATGTCCAAATAATTGATGCACGCATAGGAATTGGGACTGCGCAGGATTGGAGATTTCGGTCTGATATGGGTCAAGTGTCGCTTGAGTACCAGTCCTTCATCCCAAAATCGTTGACCTTTTTTATCTATCGTCCATCATTTTTAATTTTCCAATGTATAAATGTCATTTGCACTGTTTTACTGGGTTTATGGTTCATCCAACAGACTCCAGGAAATTTTCAAACCTCCGAGGTCATTGGTAACTTTGTCCATAACCGTTAGCATATTTCCTAACGTAAAGGTCATCCGAGTACGACGTAAACCTCAGGATATGTTGCCAAAAATGGTTCTAACGCTGCTGCATGTGGTAGAGGAAATATCTTTCACTTTCGAGCATGCGCAAATGAAAGTGGGAAAATCAGAATCCCGATGATTGAAAAGAATTCTGTACAAAGGTCTGATTTACGAAGGATTTTGTTGATGTACTTTTATTTTCTGTCTGACTTCTTGATATTATCTTTGCTTCACTTCCTTAGTACTATTTTCCAGTATTTTAGCTTTGCAAGCGTTTTTTTTTTTTATTTTTTAAAATCTTTTTTTCACACAGCGAGTCTTTTTATTAAATCATTTATGCACTTAAGAGGATATTCGTTATTATGCAAATGACCTCTTTGAGAAAATAACTTACAAAGCCCTCCCTGTAAACGGATTACAGCGTCCTAAGGTGTTTCTATAGAGCGGAAGCCACTAGAAAAGGTCACATGTGTTATCTATCATCAAGTACTTGGCGTGCAGGATCCAACGAGCTGGAATGTGAAGAGAATCAGAAATAAATTTATTCCATTTTTTTTACAAACTTCAAATACTCTGCGTACTGTCTGATACAACTTTTATCGCCCCCTGTTTTTTTTTTTTTAATTCGGGTTCCTTCCCCCCACGTACCCCCCAGTTGCCACTGGCTGCACTACTCAACCAGTTCTGTCGTAACACTTCCGACATACGACCTCATATCACGTTCTCGGTTTATTGAGCGTAAAGTATTGATGCCTCCAGCGTTGCCCTATCTCTGGAGGATTTTCTGAGTGCTCAAGGAATTTTCTCGCTACGGGAATTACATCGCATAAAAATAGAACACTGCTTGTTTGTTTATTTTCCCTTTTTTTTTTTTTTTACTTATTCGAAGATGAGGTTGGAAATGGTTGGCTGTAAAACTCCCGACATTCAATCGTTTCTGCAGACATCAACCCGAAACAGAAGGAGGGTATAAAGTTCTTTTTATCAATGCCACTCTTACTAACTCCTACCAATCTGCATTGTAAACAACTTACTCACGCTATCAGTACGTTTTTGGTTCTGGAGTAACTGTGTATTTGCAAGATTATGAGGTGATAAAGCTGTTTTGTAGCCATTATATACTACTCGCTTGGTATAGGTTTACCTGTTAGCATCCATCTGCAAAAGTACCCATTTCATCGGGCTTGTTCTTCGAGGAATCTCTTTTTACAATTCATCAGAGCTATTAATACAAGTTTAAAGGGCTCTCAGTATTCACAGCTTCGTTTATGGATTGTTTATCTTACAAGCACTGAAGAATAATTCTGGCATTGGCGTTTTAAAAATGCCTTACAACATAGACCAACCCTGTTCACTACTAATGGAAAGTTCTTCAAAGTACTAGAAATCCAAATTGCAAATGAACTTATCGTAAACAACAAAACCGTCCAAGTATTAAAGGTAAGAGATCAGTTACAAACGAAATAAAGCTAATTGTACACAAATTATAAAAGGTGTGCGATAGGAGAATAAATTTGCATTTGTACAACGAGTTGCCCTGGTATTGCACTACTCTTAAACAAATTACCTCGACAATTATTGACGTATAAAGGACTTCTGTTCTTTTGAAACTCAATTAAAATACACCATTTAAATATAAAACAGCGCATCCACTTATAGATGCATTATCCAAATGCGTAGTAGTTCTAAACAAATCTGTAAAAATACAATGACCAAAAAAACCACCAGACTTATTCCCAAGTTAGCTCGGCTTTCTCTGACAGTAAAACGAAACCCTTAAAAAGACAGCCGAAGAGCGCTCGCGGTTTAATATTAGAAGACAAACACTTTCGTAAAATGAAACCTGTCACGACATCATTCCGGAACTTTTACCTCTACCACAGTAAAGCTCCAGTTTACGGGAGGAAAGTGTGCTGTGAATCTGCCATCCAGGCGGATTTCCTTTATATATTTCCTATATGTATGCTAACGTTCGTGGGCTTCAACTGGGAGCCAAATATTGATTATCTTTATACCAATATACGAAACAACATTTTCCATCCTTCAGTCGTATATTCGTGGAATGATTTGAATACTTAATGTTTCCCAAGCAGACATTTTCGAACTTGGGACGGTTGACATCGGATCTTCGTCGATCTTATGAGGTGACCCCTTCTCGGAAATGGTCTTGGGCTGAAGGCCTTTTGGTTTAGATCCAAGCTTTCGGTGTAAACTTTCATCACACGGAAGCAACCACTTCCCTCCCCTTTAGTATCCTCTGCCACATCCCATTTGCCAGAAACCCATGAAAGAAAAAGTATACTGTATAATTTACGGATGGCTCTTCAAAGATTTTTATCGGTTCATGCATAAAACATATGGGAAGATAAGATGGCGCCGCTTGCCTACCAATGGCTATTTCGTCTCTTTTAGTGACTTTTTTTTCTTTTTTTGTAACTTCAAGTTACAAAGAAGCTTTACTGAGAGACCACAAAGACTATTTGTCTTACAAAAGTTAGCATTTTGGGTAGAAGTCACTGTCTTCGTTTCATACGAACAATTAGAATCCTCTTATAGTCTTCGACATTTTATCTACAAACAGCACTTAACCCAAACTTTGAATTTCTGGTAACATCTAAGCTTATATCATTTGCTTAAAACCTAAGAGAAGTTTTCTCTCCGGGTAATCTCTAATTGTCTCTGTTAACAGAATAGGGATTATTAGTTTAGAACCATTTGCGGTGACTGAGAAAATAGCAATATTCTTTCTTTGTTAGAGGCGGAAAAGAAAGGTAAATATCTCTTCTATTCCTATTATTTTGGTCCAACAAAGCTCATGGTATCAACTGGAAGCAATTTATTGATTTCAATCCGGTTTTCAGTACGCTAATCACAAAAGAACAGAACTTACATTAAAAGTAAACACAAACTGTGTCCCCAATCAGTGGATCTTCGCTTTTAGCTTTAAGAATAATTTTATCTCTTCAAAACAGACTCGCTGTGCGAGTATAAACCGAACTGTATATATCCACAGTTTCGTTATTTCTGCAAAGCGTCCCTTTTCATTCGTTTCTCTTCCCCCCCCCCCCTACCACATCCCCATTTCAGAGGACCGAATGAAAAATTCAACAATAGGTTGCGCTGTAAATGGACTGCTATTATTTTCATTAAAGTTCTTTCAGCTGTAAATAAATATTATCTTCTGCAAACAGCTAGTTGCAGCTTCAATCTACTGAGGTTGGCAAATAAAATATTGCCTAAAGGGACTCGCAGGCCTTCGTTTTCAGAGCTTCGAACCAATAGGTTTGTATCTAGGTAGACGGTTTTTCAAGGTAAATAACGTATAGAGAAATAGTATAGTTGCTCTTAGAGGTTCGAACAAAACGATGCCGGAAACAGTATATAACATTTTTATTTATTTTTTTGCATTCATGGAAACGCAATATCTCTGGATTCGACTGGACGTGACCAAAATGGAGAATCTCGCATTTTTAATCCTGTTCACTGATACGTGAGAAAACTTGGCACGGTTGTCTTGTAATTGCTGAACTAAAATCGATTAATGTAGTTTAACAAAGCATAATTTTGTGAAATAACTTTAAAAATCCCAAAATAACTTTCAAATGAAATAATTTTCAAAATCACAAAACTTTAATAGAAGAATAAACAGAAGAATTTTACAATCTCTTTTGCAATTTTTTTGAGAATTGAAATAACTTTTCAATTTTTTCGCATTATTTTGGTGTGTATTAATTTAAATATTTATTTTGTAATTTTTAATCATTCTGATTAGAGAGAAAAAAAAACAGAGTGCAGTAAGTATTATTAATTTTATTAAATTTAAGAATTTTAATCTTCTGAAACATAACACTTTATATTTGTAAACAAATATAATTTTGGCTTTACTATCATCCTAATTCATTTAGCCACTTTAAGGTAAAGGGAAACAAAATTAAAAAGCAAAAATAAATAAATATTTTTAAATGCTTTTTATATTTTATAATGTTTTAAAAATAAATATTTAAATTTGGTTTCTTATATTTATTAATTATTTTAATGATTATATCAACCATTAAACTAAAATTTATTCAAACACCATTTTTTAAAATATGATTTTTATTGTGATTGAATATTTGAGTAAATTCATATAAGAGGTGAAGTCGTCTAATAATTTTCCATGGTTATATAAAATCCCTGTAGTTTTGGTACGATTTTCAAACTGTTCTGGCAATTTGAACAGCTTGAAATATAAATGGTGTCCATTATAGCTGGCCTTAATGTGGAAAAACTCATGTTTAATTATTGCTTTTTGCGGCCTTCTTTCTGCTTTATCCCCAGCTAATAAAGGCTGAACATCTAGGCTAGTGTGTATGCAAGGGATCTGAATATAGTCTTGCTTTGTATACACCATAATCAAAAATTTTAATCAATACAAGTTCCCCGGAATACTTTTACCTCCTCTACACCGCATCACGAATAGTCAAATTAATTGAACAAACTTATCTGTGGAGAGAGCCAAATCTTCCTGAAACTTAGTTAATTTTACAAATATAAAATTCTCTCAGTTCTGATCTCAATGATATATTTCCATCTACAAGTTCCCCTTACTTTTTCCGACAGAGTCTCAATTATCGGTTGCATCGGCAATCTCTTTCTAACTATCCGTTCAATGGTTCCTTTCGCTTCAAAGATCTTGCGTCTATATGCACGCCGATATACTTTGTCAACAAAATTCTTCCTAATTTGGAATCTCCTCCGAGTTCCTGTCAAATTCACCTATTGCTCCTTTCGAACTCCAGAAATTATCCAGAACCTTTGACTTCCTTCTTTCGAAACTCCACTTTCTCCATTTTAACTTTCCCAATGGTGAAGTAATTTTACTTGGTGTTTTTAATGCTCACAACTCCAGTTGGCTTCAATTTTCTATTTGCACGGACTCAGCTAGTAGAGCTCTGAGAAAATCAGACAATCCTAACTGCATACTTAACACACTTAATCTCTTTCTCTCCACCAACAACCCTTCTAAGTACTCTTTAAGTGATCCTCAGACTGTAACTTATTCATGGTCTCTTTCCTGAAGGAGTCTCTCCCATGGTCATTGACATCTTCGTGTCATTTGGCATTACAAGAATGTTAAATAAGATGATCTGCGTGATTTTTGATTGTGTTACTGTTTTAAATCTTCTAATCCTAATGTTCGTTCAGATCATATCAGTGACGTTATTCTTGTAGGGAATCTTTTATAACTGCCCTAATCGGCTAATTATAGCCTTGATTGAAATGTCTAGAAATTCCTTTAGTCCATGACGGACTTGAACCAGGGACCGAACCTGAAGAGCTTCAGGTTCGGTCCCTGAAGAGGACTTGGCCAATGTAGCTAAGTCCTCTTCGCGGATCAGAGAGTTTTCAGCTTGTAACCTAATTTTCTATAAAATGTACCGTAATTTATGAGCAGTTTAATTGCACGTGTAAACTAACTTTTGGTACCTTTTTTATTAGTAATTCAACAGCTGAAGTTTTTTGCTTTTCTTGGTGACATTTTCTGATTAAAATTTCTTTGGCCATTACAAACAGGAATGTACTGGAACTCTCAAAATATTTAATGTTTGATTTGTCTGGCGTTTATTCCGCGTTGCCGTATACATAGTTTGATGTTGCAAACGACAGGTGGAGAAAAATATTGCGTCTGAAGGCGCCGAGTACTTTGATTTTTTTTTTTTTAAACTCATCTCCTTTGAAGACAGGAAAATGTTGCATAGGAGAGACAGCAGAGGATCAAAAAAGGTTCAATATGTTTGTCTCTTTGTGTATTACGCATGTAAGATTGCACTTCGTGCCGAAGTTGTCTTTCAGAAGAAGAGTTAAGTCTATTTCCTTAGAAGCTTGAATAATTTGTGAGGTATTTTTCCCTCGAGGCATGGCTTTTCATCCCGACAAGCTCCTTTTTTCTTCGAGTCTAATGCTACCTTCGTCTACAAAGCAAACAAAAAAAAAATAAATAAAAACCAACAATCTTCCAGAATTGCTGGATAAAAGTGGTCTCGGACAAAACACGACTTGCGCATTTGTATTCTCGGCTTTGAGAGAGTTGTGAACAGTCTGGGAACTGAGACAGTGTTGAAAACAAAGTAATTAATCTAAGTAATGTATGGGATTGCGTATAACTTTGTCACCATATGGAAATAAAAACGCAAATTACTTAATTTTTTTTTTTTAAAAACGTAAAAATATAAATCTACATACAAGAAAACACAACTAAGTTTCATTGCGGTGATTCAAAGTAAAAGGAAACATAAAAATACGTCAATATGTGTTGAATACAACTAATTGTTTTGAAAATATAATGGGCACTTTGTTATTGAATCTGTGGATGGACAAAGATTTACAGATATGTTGGAAGACGTTGTTATTCCAGATTTGATAGAGAGAGAAGTGTTGGACCACGCGATCTTTCCACAGGCTGGGATTTCTCGACCCATTCAACAGAATTATTACTGCATCATTAAGGAATATTTTGGTGGAAGAAACTTCGGTAGAACTTT
The DNA here is from genome assembly GCF_048544385.1 of Mastigoproctus giganteus. Classification (NCBI taxonomy): domain Eukaryota; kingdom Metazoa; phylum Arthropoda; class Arachnida; order Uropygi; family Thelyphonidae; genus Mastigoproctus; species Mastigoproctus giganteus. The sequence goes on from NC_143575.1 coordinate 225,279,082, forward strand.
TGGAACAAAACTGTCACATCGCAGTGGAGATTTGAATCCTGTTGATGACTGACAAAAATTTCTCACTGTACTCAAAATAAAATCCTCCAATTTTTTTTGAGTACAGTGAGGAGATTATCGGAGATCCTGAAGTAGTTCTTCAGGATGTAATGGAAATCCTAGAAAAATGGTCTCGAGCTGGGTTAGAGAATTCAAGGCTTTCTGTATGTGAAAGAGAGTTTGAAGGCTCTTTGTATTTTCTGCTTTGTTATACACTTTAAATGGGCTTACGCCTGTTGTGTATATTATATGTTAATAATAAATAAAAATGAATCTACGGTATACATCGAAGAGGGCCTAAAGCAGAACCTTGTGGGACTCTGTGTGATAGGTACGAGAAACTGATTCTTCACTTTCGATGGAAACTGAGAAATAACGAATACTCTTAGCTGTATGACAACATAATAGCATGGACCCCAAATGCTCCTTTCCATGATTTCTTACGCTCAGTTCACAAATAAAATTGTTTCCATAACTGAAGAATCAAAATCTGAGGAAAAAGCGAAATTTTTCATGTTCACTTGTGAATATAACCGTAATATCTGTGAATATACGTATATTAAACTACTCCCCATATTAATAACACTCGTTTTTAGCGAATTTTTCTTCATAATAACGAATTTTCATTTTATTTATTTTCTTCTACTTGCAAGTAGATAAATTCCAAGCTACTCTTAAAACTCAGTTTCTCGACAACATGAACTGACGCTTCCTAACACAAGTGGAATGTAATCCTAACTCAGTTTAAATCTGTGTCCCTCAACAGGTGAACCTCTTGGGCATCAAGTCTCAGTAGGAATTCCTGGTGATCTCTTTCTATCAAATGTTGAAGTTACCGCACGCAGATATCTTTCGAATCTCCACGTCATTTTCTCAGTTAAAACAGCTGTCAAAAGGGAAGCTTTACTGCAGATAAAACTTCCATGCATTGTCAAGAAAATCCGTCGAATTCTCATTTTAGAAGAACTATTTACCCTCTCTCCTCCAATAAAAAACCGCTTCTGATATCGGGGAGAAAAGGAATAGGGTAAGTGGGTGGGCGGGAAGGAAAAGTTTAACTGCAAGACACCAACTTGATTGATTGATTTTTTTTTTTTTCCTTTGACGTATCTTAGAAACGCCTGATGTGCTTCTACATGTGGATTCGTGAGAGGGGAAACACATGGCTTTTGCCATGGAAAGCGGCTTTTTTTTTGTTTCTTTTATACTTCTTCTTTTCAGAGATCTCGTAGAAATGAAGAAGAGATTGTGAAAAATCCAAAATCGATCGCGTGACTCCGGGTAAAAGGTGCCAAGGTTTCATAATATTCAACACTAAGGCCGACGTTTGCCACTTGCACACTGCGATGTCAACCTCTCTGGAATCCTTCGTGAAGTATCGAGATCTTCTTTCTTTTTTTATTGATGAGCGGAACGCTGTAAAAGAAACGCCTTCACGTTTAATAGGAACATAACAACACCCTCCTCCGTGCCTACAGTAAAAGAAAAGTTTTTATGGTGGCAGATACATATATCTTGGGAAATGGATCGAAAATATCCGTTTCTTTTTCAATTCAAATCGGATAGTGGCCAGAATAGAAGAAGATCTCTACAGGAATAATATTCTAACCTACGTAGGAGACTGTATTGCATCTACGCAGGAGATTGTCTTGCGTCTTTATAGAGAAAAGTTATCCGCCATAGACGTGGTTGGCATACAAATACTGCACGTGGGATTGATAAACAAGATGAATAAAAGAAAATCGTATCTTTCATTGGACGTTATGCAAATGAATCAGTTTATTGATACTGGCCAATATATTTTCTATATATATATTTTTTTCTTTTAATGTATTTTGTATAATATTCGCCCTCGAACGATATTATGTACGCATGCGTACAGTTTATAAATACAGTATATGTGAAAGAAATCGCACGTTTTTTGCCTTCTCAAAATAAAAGATTGTTTGGCGAGTGAAACACGTTCGTGAACAATTCACGAGCAGATCTATCACACGGAAAAAATAGGTTTTTCATCCAGAGAATCCGTGCCATTGTTATTCAATGCATTTATGAGAACTGACTGTGTGAAGTGCAAGTAACAGATGGTTGTTTTTGTTCTTCACATTAAGAAGTCTGTCATGCATCGAAAGAATGTTTAAACACTGTCCCAGTGACGTGAAAATCGACATCCCTTGTACTTCCTGGGAAACAGGAATTGTCTACAACGAAGTGACCAGCTAAGGAAGCAATAAATTTTGTATAGAAATTTTATATGAAACATATGCAGTACATTTTTTTTTTTATGAAACCACAAGCACGAAAAGTATTAGGACCTGTAGTACTTAGTATCGTGCGTGGGTTGAAGATTGACAAGATGAAAGAAGATACTCGTTGATTTAGACTTGAATTTATGTAGATTGTAATCTCCAGGAAATGCGGATGAAGGGATGGAAGTTGAAGAAAATTTTGGTTCTGTGAATTTGGGCTGTAAAAGGATGTTGAGTGGTTGTGGCACGTGTTCGGTACTATTTTGGAAGAGAAAGCCGGAATTAGAGAAGCCAATTCAGAAGAACAGTGCCCGTGGAAGCATCTATAGAAAAGGCATGTAGCAGAAACAGAATGTCTATGAGACAGAGAATGGAAAGACTGTTAGAGATGAGTCATTAATTTACCTAACTGCCCTCTTTTGACTAAAGTATGGAAGCTTGATTTTGGGGGTACCGCCCCAGATGTGGGAACAATATTCTATGGTAGTGCGGATTTGGGGTTTGTATAGGGTGACAGCTGTTTAAAAGAAAAGAAACGCCGATCGCGAAAGAGAAAACCAAGTTTTTTTATATGCAGAGAAAGCAATATTTGTAATGTGCTTGTGCCAAGAGATTAGAAGTTAGGGTAATCCCCAAATGAGATATATCAATTGCCTAGAAATCAGAGTGTCATCGAAGATAAGCATAGAAACATATAAGGCAGGACTGAGTTTTAGAAGGATTAAAATCAACCAAGCTAATTTTGCCCCACTAGAAATTTGCCTGAAGATCAGAATTTAAGGAATTGATAGCGGATATTCGAGAAGTTAAAGCTGTTTTGTGTAGGGCAAGGTTTCGCAGATTGGAACATGGAATGCAATGTGCTATCCTCAGTAAACTATGGATAGGATTTACGGTCAATGGAAGAAGATCATGAATATACACAAGTGCGAAAAGAGTGGGAGAACGAATTTTACCTTAGGGAACATCTGCATTAGTGGAGAAATTAGAAGACAGAGCCACCTACCATAACTGCAGTGAGCGATCAGAGAGAAAACTGGATGCCCAATTACAAAAACATAAGATGGAAGCTTATTTAGAAGACCTTTGTGTCAAACATGATCAATATTCTTTGAAATATCAGGAACAACTGCTTAAGTTTCACCAAACTTTTCCATTGAATTTGTCTGTAGATGGGTAACATTCACCAATGTATTCTACACTGGAAATCATTAATCAGTAGAGGTTAGGTCAACGGGACGCTAATTGGAGGGGAGGGATTTGTCACCATATTTAGGAACTGGCTGGACATGAGAAAATTTCCAAGTGTGAGGGAAAACACCAAGAGTACAAGGAAAACAAGAGTAACATGAGGGCACAGGTTTCTAGAGAAAGTGGAGAAATTCCATCAGGATCTGTCGTTTTCTTGGCATCAAGAATGTCCAAAATCTTTTGACCTCCTTTTGATGGAAGAAGCTTTAAACGTTGATTTTTCATATATTAAATATGCGACGAATATATGATTTTCATCGTACTTTGTCACTTCTTACTAATACCTGTCGAGAATATTTCAATCAATATTATCCCAAAACTCTCTAGTTGTCTCAAACTTTTTTTTTAACATCCTTAAAACTTATTTTAGTTGGTTCATCATTAAATAAATCAGCTCAAATTCTGTGAATAATTTTGCCCTTAATTTTTAATTAGACCAAGTCTTAAAATATAACCCAAATGGGCACAGTTCAATATCAAAAATGAAAGCAACTCGTGACAACAGAGGGCGCTATTCAAGCAAATTCCTCCTCAGACAGAAAGAATTTATAGTTACATTATTATTAAAACGATCCCCACAGAAGCACATTTAAGAAAATGAACTTTTCACAATGGATCGAGTTTCATGTTGGGAGGCTCTACCTCCTTATATATCCAAGAATAAATGATAAGAACGTCTTTACTCACAAAAGACAGAATCTCTCCTGATTAAAAGGTATTACGCTCTACAAACCGGGTCTATATCTACACCGTTTAATTTGTTTTTTTTTTCTCGACCAAACCGTCATTAGAAAGAGCAGTAGAAGGTTGGATGTGCCACGGGGAGGCTAACGGTGTACTTTTCCTACTCATTTCAGCGTCTCTATAACAAGGGCGGGTGGCTATAACATGTTTAAAGACGGCCAATTGTCTATTTTTTTTTTTTAGAAAACGGGGATAATATTTTACAGGATTTCTTTGTTATCTTGCGAAATTAGGAAGGCGCCATCAGCATTTCTCATGCAGTGATGTTTGATCTAGCGGATGACAGCCCGAAAGTGCTTTTCTTGGCCTGTTTTGTGCCATAAATGGTGTCGTAAATCTTCCACACCTTCTTAGAAGAGAACTCGCTATTTGCTTAAGTTCACAGAATTAGTTATTTATGTAACGGGGGGGGGCGAGAAGGGGAATTTGGAATGCATCACAGTTTCATATTTTTTATTTGTTTCTTAAAGTAACAGACCACTTCTTTACTTTGTTCTTACTTTAATAGTCACCGTAGACAACTCTTCAAGCAAGAATGTATTAAAGAACGCCTATAAATTATATAGCCTAAATTTTGGGTTTTTTTTTTAAACCCAGTTCTTTCCAGTACGTCATGGTGTAAAATTAGAAAAAAAAAAAAAAAGAATAAAAGATCCTAAAACTTTAGATTAGAAATTAGGCATCGTTAATGTTACATTGTTCTTAAAATTGCTCTTAAGAAGTCATCATACTCTGTTCAGAATCAGATCTACAATTTAAGATTTTCTACAATATGCTTTACATTACAATCGGCCTTCAGATAGATACAATGACGTGTGGTGACGTCATAATGACCTTACTGCGCATGTCATTAGGATCTCAAAAATTGCCTTTTTTTATATGAGAATTATGAAATGCAAATTTGACGATCTCTTTCACTTTTAAATTACAAATAAAAAGACGTTTCTTAGATTTTATGGTCATTAAATATATTTGCAATTCATACCGTGTTATTAAATTGGAATTATACACATTTTGTATTTCAGTATTAAGCTTAAACTTAGTTTTAATAAAGAAAATATATTAATTTTCTTCAAAATTATCGTTTTTAAAGACATTATGTAGGAACTGATAACTACTTTAATAGAATATCCACTACGTTGGATGCTTATTAGATTTTAATGAATTGACCAAGAATTTGAAGATTACAATTTGTGAATAATACTTGAATGTATTAAAATTTTATGTCCAATTAAGTTTGTATTGAGTTCATGCTTAAAGTTAATTATTAGAGTGTTTACCACGGGATGTTCTGAGAGTATTGCGATGGCACTTTCCCTAAGGAAATGCATAAATTATAGAACTAGAGTTATGTGAATAAAAAAAATTGTTTTTAGACAAATTTATCCTTTTTTTTTTTAAGTAATGAATAAAATACAGCAATGCCTATATAATTTTTTTGAAAAGATATATATATATAAAATAATCATAAGAATTTCCTTACACAGTATTACGCAAAATGTTGTAAATTTGAATGATCTCAAGGGATTACGACAGTGTCAGTTGTGATTGCATAATCCACTTTTTTTCTATTTAAGTTTATAGGGAAAGTATGGCACAGTTTTTCTGCTAGCAATGAATAAATGTTTTAAATTTTCATAACGTCCGAACCGTTCCTACAACTGTGTAATAGAACCGAAAGCTTATCAACCTAGTTGGTAAGCTTTCAGATCTGTAAATGAAACTGGTCGAAGACATATCCATCATTCTAATGATACGTAGGATATCTGACATTGAAAAGGTAAGCAATTTTAGTTTCATTGCTTTAACAGTGAAATATATACTGTGTGGCCACTTTATTAGGTATTCTACCCCTTTTCATGGTATGAACACGTGTTGTTTTTTATTCAGTAACAGCATCACGTGTTTGTACCATGCGATATCAGGAAGGTGGGTACATAAATAGAGATAATGTTTGTGTGTGCAGTTCAGTGCGAAAATAGCCCAGGTCTTTTTTCCCCATTTTACACTACCCTCGTGTAGTACCACAAAGTTGGTACACGTTACCCTTATGCAATAACTTGCATTTTTCTAGCTTTTGTTTCAGTACCTTACCTTGATTACTGACATTAACCATCCTACCGACCTTAGCATCATCTGCAAAATTGGACATTAGATGGATTCCACTAAGAGCAGTGCCCATTGATAACCGCTCTCTGTCTTCTCCTACTCAACCGTCCCTTTATCCATAGCAGCAACTTGCCCTTAATACCACACTGCTCCAGTTTGAACAGTCTTTGATGTGTAACAGTATCAAAAGCTTTTCTGATGCATATTATGTCAAACTTTTCATCTACTTCCTTTATTACTGCGCCATAATGTCCAGACAGTTCGTCCGTTAACAAATCCATTCTGCAACTGCATTCCAGTCTAGATGATCCTGCACTATTTCTCTAACCAACGACTCCATTATTTCTCTTGGAGCAGAACTCCAGCTAATATGTATGTCTATAATTACTTTGATCCACCTTTTGTGAACTTGGCATTTATTCACGCATATCGAGTCCACAGGGACCTCGCCTGAATCGAAACGTATTCTCATAATTATGGTTAAGCCTTTGCTTTCCTCATTTTCTGCCTTCCTGAATATAATTAGAGATTTCGTCTACCCCAATCGCCTTTTTCATGTTTAGCTTCAACAATTTCTTTTCTACTTTATTCTCAGTTATCTCAAAACCATTTAACTCTGTGTCAGAGTTCGATAAACTTCTGGCATCCCCTTCACTAAAGAATTCCTCATGTGTGAATGTAAATTAAAAATACCTATTCAGTTTATCTGAAAAACGTCTGAAATATAATATTTCAGACATTTGATTGCAGTCTTATTAAATCGAAATACGGAATAAGCAAACTAATAAAGTATTTAATAATTTCAGAATCGATAACTGATGCTTCAATCGATTTTATATTATTCAATATAGTAATGCGAATCCGACATATGAAACACGTTAGTGTTCACATTCAAGAAAATCCCAGTATCCCGGGATAATCATAAAACATCTCGGTTAAAATTCAAATCGCCCATATCCGCTTATATGTCATCTCATTTGTGGATCTGATGGCGGAGTTTTCCTAATCATATCTCTTCCCTTTGCTCTTTCCGCTGCGAGGTAATTACGCTAACGTTGCTCATGTAATAAAGGAAATAGGGATTGCCGCCTGCACGCGTGAAACCCACGTGTCAGAGCCCATATAGCGTTTCATGTGGCCATTGATCTTTGCAAGCGATACAGCTCAAGTCCAAATGTCAGGTTTGGGGCTGCGGAGGGAAAATAGGATTTGTACTAATAATCACGACCATGCCAAGTAATCTTTTTTCCTCCCCTCCACTGCCCTCCCCAGCTGGTGACACGCGCGTTGCAGCGTCACCAAGATAACCATTTGGAGGGGACAAATACAATATGGAATGAACGACGATTATTTAACTTTGTCAGGTTTTGAACTTGTTCCAAAGGATACACGGAACAGTGTTTTCTTAATATGATAGGCTGTCAAGAATTGCCCGAGACATAAAGAAAGTTTTTAACTTGCCAACAATATTCGCTAGTGAAAAATTCAGGGTTTAGTTTTGCTTAAAAACGGCTTTTGTTAGTATTAATACTGTTATTTACATGGCGGAATGACGCAAGGGGTTTAATTTACTCTGCATCTGCCAAAAAAGGAAGAAAAAAATTCTTGTTTTACTCCCTTCTTCAAAGAGTGCCTGTCCAATTCTTTGACTTTTCCAAACTCTTCGCCTCAGTCACTTTTGCAAGCAATTTAGAAACAGGACTCATTATAAAAATAAGTCATCAATAAACTCTGACAGATCTCCTGTATTCTGCCATTAGTATCATTTAGGAGGATAAGTTAGAAGACAGGACCCTCGTAGATAGCACAGTTCGTAGGATCGCCATCCTCCCCACACCGGGTGGAAAAGACTTGAGTTCGAATCTCGTCGATGCCGTGAGGAATTTTTATGGGCCTTTTTACAACGCGGCCGAGTTAGTCGGTCTCAGGCGACGGCAGCATGGTTTTTCATCCAGTAAATTCTGGTTTTTCATCACCCACCAATAGATTTTCCCTGTTTCTTTCCATTGCAAAGGTTTACTGTTCGTACAGATTTTCCATCTGTACGAACAGTAAACCTTTGCAATGGAAAGAAAGTTTTTGAATTTATAAATGATTGAACGCATTTGAGCAGAATTACTAAAGAGAGCTCCCTATAGAGATTTGCAACGTGCTACGTATCACGCATAGGGAATACATCTATTGAATTATCGTGACGCTTCTAACTCGGACGAAATTACTTGTTCCGAAAGAGGGTATAAAACGTTAGTTTGATTTCTTATCGACGCCATCAAAACCTAAATAATAGATCTCTTTCATTGAAGAAATTGGTGCACGCTGCTTTTTTTTTTTTTTTAAGTTTCCCTTCCTCTCAATGTCTTCCTATCGTATATAGTAACTAGAGCGAAGGTTTGCTGGCAGATTTGAAGACTAAAGACATTATCTTGTCCCTCTGGAGGCAACGGCTGACATTAAACCGGATATAGAGTGAAGACACGTCAGTCACGCGTCGGTGACATCATTTAGTGCAACAGCTGGGAGAGATGGACGGACAATTTAAGCCTCGCACGGAGTTCAGAGCGCGTGCAACTATCTACTCCCCATCCTCTTTCGGATTCCCTCCCCCCCCTTGCTAAGACGAGGAAAAACGAACATTAAAATGATCTTAAACGGGCTTCAATTTTAAGACGTTAAATATTTGATCGAAACCCGGTACGAAAATATTAAAGACGAAATTAACTCGTCTTTAGTAACATCGACACCGGAGGTGACGTCACAATGACGTCGAGATTGCGTCTTTCCTCTATCATTTACTACTTTCTTCAAAGATTATTAGCTGTTGTTGTAATAGGGTTTTAGGAGCATCGGCAGCTAACGCCATATTGCTCCGTGTATATTGTCTGTAAATTGGGAGTGATCTGTGGCCGATTTTCTGTTTGCTGGATGAAAAACCCTAGTTTTCGGGAGGAAAAACCATGCTACTGGCGTCTGAGACCGACCACCTTGTGTAAAAATTCCTCCCGTCATCGACTGGACTCTAACTCGGATCTTTTCCACCCAATGTGGGGTGGACGATTCTACCAACTGTGCTAACCACGAGGATGGATGAGCAGTATGACGCTGTGCATTGTCGTGCTGAAGCATAAAAGGTCGTTCCTATACTGCTACTACATCGTAGGAAGAGCGAAATTGTCCATATAGTTAATGTCACGCATGACATTCATTGGTCCAGGAAGAAGGATCAATGGTCCAAGCCCAAATCCCGATAAGAGTAATAACTGTACATCTTCCACCAAGGAAACTCCAATTCTGAGGGCATTATTCGACGCACTCTCCATTAATTTGCTACCTAGAATTCTTCAGAAACACCTACTTGAGTTTTTCAGTGAACTGTTAACCAGGAGACAAATTCTCGCGTTGTATGATGACACTTGGCTCAAATACCTCCTGCATAGAGATGTTGTTTGCAACTGCCTTTAACCCCCTTTTGCTGCTACCTAAGAATTTTATTTCTTACGAGGTTCCTTACCCTAAATGACGTTCTGCGCTCAAGATGCTCATCGCCTCACGTGTAAACCGAATATAAAGTTCAGTTGTAAGGTCTCCTATGCGTTACGAAGTATATTTTTTAAAGATAGGAGTTATTGAGCTGCCAAAAACAGCCGAGAAAGAGAAAAAAACTGCAGATAATGACAGAGCAGAAGTGCATTATTTACTTCACTCCATCCTGTTCTGTATTCTTCTATCGCTTGTCTGGTTACTTTACTTTTTTACGAACAAACAGAGCTACGAATGAATCTTAAACGCGAAAAAACACCTCCTTGTTTAGTGTTGATTTATACTAGGAATTCGGTAAACAGTTTTGCCTCCCCCAACGCTTTCACAAGGGGTGAAGAAAATACAAAGTAGCTCGTCTAAGGCTCCACATCACCGCCTCATTGTTATGCCTGCAGTGTCCATTTCCGTCACTCAAAAACCCGGTCTACGACTCGTTAAAATATCTTGATATACGACATGTTAAACCTGCTACCATTACAAGAATCCTTCTTGTCCTGCTGTAGTCACCCTCTCAGTCAGTTCATCAGCATCCCTCGAAATATAAAAAAAAGGAAAAAATATATTTATAAAGAACTTCCATCGGTGATAGTTATCATTTGGCAGCGTCTGGAAGTTCCTTCCCCTTCGCTCCCTTTCTTAAACTGGAAGTCATCAATCATATCGGATGGAGAGAGGCCTTCAATCCCGGTACAACATGGTGCACGGCTCGAAAAAATTCAATAATGTTCGAGGTTTGGGTTAAACTGATCTCGGCGAGCATACAAGTGCATCAAACCCGAACTGATCAGGGAGTCGAATTTATTATGGAACTGGGGAGAATGGGAGTGGAGGGACAGTCCCGCCAACCCTCCTTACAAAACAAACGAAAAATATCACTGATTCCTATTGAGGACAAAATGCCATCTTATTCATTTATTAGAATATGCTTATGGAATTAAATGTATGGTGTTTTAGGATACTCGTTTTAATTTAAATATATATTAAAAAATTAAAACAGAAGGCATTTCTTCTATATGAAATGCCCAAACTGCCTTCTTTATGAAATGCCCAAACTTTGAAATTCAAATTCTGTATTGGAAAAGGGTCAGATCTTGAATATAGAAAGCCAGTTTCCTCCACAACGAGTTGCCTTGATATTGCACTACTTCAAGAAAGAATAAACGTAATTACGAAGATGGTGAACGTGTTCTGTGAAAAATTTGCACCATTTAGGGAGAAAAAAATATATATATATAATCATAACATCTTCAGTAGTTGAGAATCGTGTGCAATGTTTACAGTTGTCTGAAAGCGAGCATTTAACCGGCTCGCTCAATTGAACGCAGAGAAAATGAAGAGGGGGAAACGAAAAAAGGCACCTTACTAAAAGGTATCCGCCAATGAGTTGCTATCGATCGCGCCACTCTGATGTGGGTCAGGCAGCGGAGACGATGTCAAAGAGAAGCGTGCTAGCTGTTGACGCGGACGTGAACTCGGTTTGCCAAAGTTGCATTTAAGGCGATTCCGATATACGACCTGCAATTTAGAACGATCATTAGGGCCGGTAATAGGTTTGGCAAGGCATTGTTTTCTACAAGTGTTAGCAAGAAACTGTATCTGTTGCGAAGGGTGCGCGCTATTTATTGGTAACAGTTCGAAATCGGTGTGTTCTGTGAGCAACAATTTTCTAGACACCTAAAGGTGCTCATTTCGAAGTTCGCTACTTCTGTTCGAATGACGTAATGAAATTTCGCGAAATTTATGAAAGTGACACATTGTGTGAATGGTAAAGCAATTGTTGAGCGCGATAATGAACTTTTTTTAATTGTTGAGTAACTGTCGAGCGCGATAATGAACTTTTTATAATTGTTGAGCACGGTAATGAACTTTTTTTATAGCAAACACCTACAGGAAAAGTACGGCGATCCATCATTCCCAATGGAACTACCAACTGATATCCATCAAGCAAAGGAGAGAAAAGGGAAGTTTAAGGAAGGAAAGCGGGGATGGAAGAAAGGGGGGAAGTATAGAGTAGCACAAAGCCATTTACTCCTGCGAATAATAGAGTTATAACTGCAGACTCTAACCATTTGACTTCCGCCAACCTTTTAGCTTGCGTTGCATTACAAGCAATCTCTAGGAGAAAAAAAAATAGTTACAGCAGACGGTTCGCCACCCATGGGAGGTTTATATGTCATCTTCATTGCCCCGTTGAGCGTCAGCGTATAAGAAGCCACAGCTGAAAAACAAAGCTAGTGGGGATGGGGGGGCGGAGTTTACTTATCAGAATTCTGGCCACCTGCCGGCGAAGTTTTAAAGGCATAACCATACATCACTTTATTTCCTCTCGGAAATTCGCGCACGTTCAGGGTTCGCCAGATCGGTGCACGAGTTGTAAAAGGGGGTTGAGTAGAGCGAAAGGGGGGGGACGTAAGGTGCACCGGTGGTCTCCAGAGAGTCGTGCAACAAATTTATTGTTCCCAAGAGTGACTGGTCCATTACGTGTGATCTGAAGTCCTCAAATAATGATGGAGGGAGGGCTGTTTACATGCCGCGCATGTTGTCGTATTTTGCCGGCTCTGGCGATAGCGAAACGTTCTTATTGCCGAATATAACGGAAACGTTAGCTAAGTCTGGCAAAAGGGCGCGCGGAGAGTGACTGCAGCCTGTTTATGCGAACCCCATTGTCTTCTACACTCCCCCACCGCTTCGCATCATAATAAAAGACACGCGGACTGACGCTTTTATGTGATAGATTGCGAGCAGTTCACGGCAAATTTTACTGGCTTCGCGTCGGGGGATTAATGGCCCACACGGAGCAAGGTCAGTTACGTGTCTCGAACCTCCTTAAGATTATTTGAATCTTGAAAAGGTGTTAGCTTTTTTTTTTTCTCTTCCACTTTTGACTCGGTATAATAAGTGCTTCGCGCATGCGCCACAACTACAACAACAGCAAGATGTAACAGCTGAAAACCAACAGGTTGCCAAGCGAAGGTCGTGTAATATGCTGTTCGGTAGTTGTCAGTTTCTGTTACTATGGTTACGTTCCCGGTTACTATGGAGATCTCTCTCTCTTTTTTTTTTTTTTGTTTTGAAGCTATTGTAACGTTTTATCTTAATACATAACTATGACGATCCGGTTTTGTTGCTATGGTGACGATCCGGTGTCTATGGAAACTTCATTGCGGGTATGCCACGCTCCTATCGCTGTTTCCTCCTAGATGTCTGCTGTCCGGATTCGCATCCCCTCCATTTCAATAAAAAAACTTGTTGACAAACCGAATTATGACAGGTGCATCTTAAAAATACGACGCAATAGTGACGCCTCTGTGCCTGAGTTGCCTAGTTAGCGTTTACACCTTAAACTGTTTCCAGATATGACGCTGGTGGTCGTATTTTTTCTGAGAAAACGAATTCTTAATCAAATCAATAGTGACGGTTGCAAATAAATTTTGTAACAAAACAGATTGCTCAAGTCTGTGCTTCCCGTAGTTTGAACAAAGAAAAATGCTGCCCCTCTATCGTTTGTAACGAAGCAACTTCGTCTTTTGCCCGGATATTCTAAACCCGTGTTTTGAACTTCCTTTATAAGCAATTATACGCGCGTTATCCGTCTTCGTACTGATTAACTGCTGGTCCCGTTAATGCCACAATGGTCCCTCTCCGAAATCGAACCCTGAATTATCGGCTTTTGAAGTTAACGAACAACAAAGTTAAATCTGGTTAGGATCATCAGGCCGTGTAACTTGCCCCGGCAGATTGCGAGGCTTTTAATTTTCCAGTCACTTCGGGAACAGAGAGTGTAATAAATCCCTTATGGGGACTTTAACAGATGGCCGATATCGGCTGTTTTGCTTAAACAGAGAGACCGCATGTTTTATCTCCAAAAGATGTAGGTCAGCACAGTGATAAACATCTTAGCAAACAGTGCTACCGAACGTGAAGGGGATAAACAACAGCGATGGGTGAAGGCGATACTGTTCGGGTGGAAGGAAGTGGGGGAGGAGACGCGACCAGTGACAGATACCGGAGGGGGATTTAGATGATAAACTAAATTTTTAAATACAACCTGTTCCCCTCATCGTATGATAGTTTCGCCACTGAACACGTCTCTCTCTCTCTCTGTTAAATAAGTGCAACAATGCGACCCTCCTCAACAATTTTAAAGTCATAACATTTATTGTTTCTTAAGCGAATAGTACAATTACTAGAAGTAAGTTCTAAATCTTTCCCTAAATCCTCTTCATCTCCCCATTTTTGAACAAATACAACAGCAATACAACTCTCTTCATTCTTGTCCTACATTAATAGCGTGACATTTTTCTGACAAACAACATTAAAGTCAAACTTTCGCCCGATAAAACTCGATTTTTCTCTTACATTTCCTCGCATTTAATACAGAACGTTTTTACGTCATAGAAAATGCTAACGTAATTTCACTGTGGATAATTAATTAGGTTAATTATCTCGATGAAAGTAAGCCGCATTTTGGACAGCAGCCAGATCTGGTAGGGTTACAGGGTGGAGGGGGGGGATTAACTAAATGCTCTTTAAAAAAAAAAGAAGGAAAAACATAACTTGACTAAACTTCAAACGATCAACAAACGTTTAATTATAATCGAATTAAGCAATACATCTTAAAGCGGGTGCCCTAATAATTTCACAGAATACTGACAAATAATCGGACACTTTTCATCCCGAACAAATTTATTCCTGGCGTTCCACGCAACGCAGTTTCATCCAGTGACCTCCGTGGAACGGAAGGAGCGGTCAGTCGTGACAGTTCAAGTCCGGGAAAGCGAGGCGACAGCCTGTTAATGAGTTAAATCACCAAATTGGCCACTTCGGTGTTCGCTACAAAAACGAGATCATGACGCATGAGCGACATGCTGTTTACCCACGTTTTAGCCAGAACAAAGAGCGCGTGTGACATTATTTGCATTCACATTCTAATTAAAGCTTTTACGCGAGTACGTTGACGAGGCCTGTTTTTGTAACCCTCAAGCACCGATGCCTTATTTTATTTTTTTTTTTTTTCGCGGAGGTACCGTCCCTAACCCACATAGTTCGTAATGAGAAGATTATATCTTATGAATTATGCAGATTAAACACGACTCAGTGCAGCTTACACTGCGAACAGAGGCAGATTTCTTCACAATGGATGAATCGTGTCATTTTGTCGTCCATAAAAAGCTCTAAATTATCCTCTGTGTCAATAAAAGCGAAGATAAATTACCCCCAAATTTCTTTTCCCATATCGGACATAAGAAACGACTGCTTTTGGCAGCTTGCTTTTGTGCTCTGCTCTAAGTTACAGCATAATTATTTCTTACATAGATTCAATTAAAGTATGGACGAGACGATCAAATTTTCCTTAAGTCAAGGGTTTTTAAAGAACGATTTTTTTTTTTTTTTTTTGGTCGCCTTTAATACTAGCTGAAACGAGGATCGCTTTCAGGGAAGTCTCGGCTTATTGCATGAAGTTCACTTAGCTTGCTAGTAACAAGACTCCCTTTGTGATAATTACCTTCTTAAAAACTTTATGAAAATATGAACGGAAATACAGCAGCTGAATACGTATTTTCTTTAGTAAAGTTCATTTAAGAAGCGCGTGTAGTTAGTTAGTATAACGTTAAAAAACGATACAAGTCAAGTGGATCAACGACTGAATGAAACTGGCTAATAATGCGCAACAATACGTAACATAATATGCAATGATAAAAAGACTAATGCGTAAAAGGAATAAACACGAAGCTAGACAATACGCAATAATAAAAGGACAATAATGCGTAAAATACAACAATACGAAGCACAGTATGCAATAATAAAACGGCAATAATGCGAAGCACGAATAAATGAAATCCACAATACGACGTAACAATGCTGAACAAATAAATGAAGCAGACGATTTTTTGTTTTCCTTTTCCTTCGCGTTTTCATTTCAGAGATATCAATTATGACTTAACAATGAAGATGGCAATAATTGAGGTAATGTAGTTGACCTTATTATGATTAAAAAAAAAAGAAAAAAAAGTCTATGAAAGTCGGATACCAATTTCGGATAGAATAACAAGAGAAACAATTTAAAGCGTAATAAAGAAAAAAAAAATAAAAAAATCCGGAAAGCAGTTTGATGTAACTTTAACTTGAAAATAAATTGCCACTGAGGCAGTATCTGTTGAATGTACGAGTATTGTTGTGGTGGCAATCTCGGTGCCGTATCTGTGTTCAGTATTTACGCAAGTAACTGCCTATGGCTTCATTACTAAACAAGAGATTAATGACGTTCGGCCGGAGCAAAATAGGAAGTAGAAGAGGAATTATGGATAAATTATTACCTGTTTAATTTGAGAAGATCGTTCTTTCAGGAAAATCCAATTAACTTTCGGCTTTGAATAATGGTGTCCGTTAGTTGGATGCTAGATAAAATTTCATCCACTGTTCTCCATATTGCAGTAGATCAGTTCCAGTTTCTCGATGTACTCCACCGAAAAGCCTACCACTTATTGTGTACTTTGGACAAATAAACCGATCTCTGTAATTAACAATGGATGTAATTGAATTGGCTGAACTCGATTATATACGCATCAAAATAGATTCTTTTTCTTAATATTAACTGATTTGCGCAGTACGGTCAAACGACTTAAATTAAAAAAAAAAAAAAAAAAAAAATGATCTCCTAAGCTCCTAAAAAAACTTCTAAACTCGCTTTCTAGATTTTTAAAAATGTTATAGTATATCAATAGATTGTAAAAATCTATTGGTATATTTATGAAAGAACATAAAAGGTGTTTTATTTATATAGGAAAATTTTAATGTATTATTAAATTTAATTGATTATTAAAAGATTTTAATATAATTTTTATAAATTACAAATAGTTCTTAACTTTTATGATTTTTATCAATAAATTCAGATTATATATCAATAATATAAAGAATGTCTTCGCTTATCGACTTCCACCGTATAGTTTGACTGGTTCAATGTATTCTGGGTAATAATACAAAACAAATGGGCCCTAATTTTTCAGATCGTGTTAAGAGCATAACAAAACTAGCAATTTCTTTATCCATTAATGTCATTTACTATCTTTCTATTCATGCACCCCCGTGATATATCGTCTTGGAGGGAGGCGTAAAGAAATATACAAAAAACTAGGTCAAGTGTTTATTGAGAAGGTTTTCCCCCCTTCGGATCTGCCCTGAAAATTTATGGATAGCCGAAGTATATAGAAGGTAAAACGAATCATTTAATCTTAGCCTTCGAAAAATTCTCTCTCAAAGGATATTTCGTCCAAGAGGATTCAAAGAAATGGCTTTGTGGCAATCGTACATCATATCTTACGACAACATAAAAACTTCGATGTTACAGAGAACCACTCAGAAGGAACATAATTCAGAGTTTTCTTTACTAACTGGTAGCTTGCTTTACGTTTATATATTGGATGCATTCTGTACAAGTCGATTGTAAAAAAAAAAAAAAAAAAGCTTCTGAAGTTATAATGAAACATTTTAATGGCAATATGAAATGTATACTACCCTACCAAAGTATTATAGTTCATTAATATTTCGGTTTGACAGGTGGTACTGGTGAGTCAGGATTTCTTGTTCTCTAATATTTTGGCACAGCAGCGTATAAGGGTTGTTAAAATGGAACGCAAACTTTTGGAATTAATAATTAAACAATTTCCCTTAAACTTCAGGTAGCCAAAGATGTAATAGTCAGAATGACAGATCAAGCCTGTAGGCTGGGTGTTGCAGCACTTCATTTTCTTCAATGTTCTTATAAAGTTCTTATAAAGGCGTTCACCAATGTTTTAGGTGATCAGAAATTACTTTTGTGGTCGATGTATTATTCAGACCATCTCTCATAAATTTGACCAGAAAATTTTCCCGTGTTCCCTCAGGATAATTGGCTGGCCCAGGGTTCGGGAGTTACTCATAAAAATCGTCTTTACTGATTATCTAGCCCTTATTGTCCTTGACTCGTCTCGTGATGTCTTGGAACGTAATCCCAACAGAGTTGTTGAACAATCTTTTTTCTCGACACACGGATAAATCGTCTTAAAATCTCTAGTGAGAAGACAAAGACTGTTCTTGAAGATCTGTTATCTTCTACGAGACCAACTGTTGTGCAAATTAATGGAAAATGAATACAGACTGTCAAAATCATAAAATATTTATAAATTCTCCTAGATGAGAAGCTAATCCTCTCCAAACAAATAATCTACATTTAAAGAAATGGTTATAAAGTATTTTTCTATCCTTCTACCAAATAGAAAAGAATGAAATTTGTGGCAAAGACTGGAACATTGTATCTTGAGAGGAACAATATCTCATTTCAACAAAAAAAGAATTTTAGATTCTTCAATGAATTTTTCGTCACTATTTTTAAGAAAAGGATTCATCTAAATCGTTTTATTTTTATTATTTAATTTTTTTTGCGCATTGGGTTTCTTTTCCCAGACAAGTAACATCGACCTAAATGGCCGACCTCCTTGTGGCTGGGACGGGAACAAGCGATCAGCTTAACTGGTGCTTTCTGGTTGCAAAGTGACTAATTGAACAACCTCCCCTATATACACATTGACTGGCTTGGTAGAGATGTCCCATCACATTGCAACAAGGCACATTTGAGCTAGTACTCGGGAAACTCCATGACATAGATATATACATCCCTGTGTAACCGTTGAGGCCGTAACACTTTTTAAAGTCCGTCCTGCACATGGCTATAACGCGGCAATGAATATTGGTGATTAAGCCTATGCAAGCACTATTTCATGCCACAGGCTGGACGCATTTGGACTTATCCATGTTATTCACAGCACTCAACCTACGACTATCATTTCGCCTCTCTTTGATGCCTATAATACCGAACCTAGAGTGTTCATTTTCAAAATTCTGCTTTTTATAAACGTAATTAACTCAGTCTTAATTTGGAGAAAATAATAAAATTGCAAAGCATAACTCTTAAACCAACTCTTCTTCCAAATTAATTATCAAAATTCAGAAATCTGACAGAACCTGAAACGAATGTCACTCTCCAAGAATTAAAGGCCAAAAGGCAGCATAAGGTCAAAGAATCAGTCGCATTCCGATTTAATACTCCAAGGTCAAGGACGGATATCGTTCATCTAGTTACAGGTCAGAGGCCAAGGTTGAAAAATTTGGAGTTCGCAGGAAGATTAAAGGATTGCTGCGCGCATGTTCCGACATTATAAATGCCTTTTATTTTTATCAGCATTTGCGGCATTAAAGATCAAGATGGTACCGTAACAACGCATTACGGCGGCTATTAAACCATCCGACCCGTGTTACATTTGATAGCATACGGCGGAGGCTGTCGATTTTCTGTTATTGCCGCTGGTAGCAAATCATAAAACGAAAAACACTTGGCCGACATGATAAATGATTTTAAGCCTGCCTCCAAGGGTGCATTGGCCTTTTCAGCTGTTCCAGCGACAATTCATCTTATTTTTGTTGTTAACAGACATCTTGACAGTGTTGCGTTTGTTCGAGCAATGGCAGGAGAGTTTCTATTGTTCGCCATCGAGCATTCTTCGCCATGACATTCAGCGACGTACGAAGACAATTCGTTCTCTTTGGCCTTTGTACATAGGCCCAGTAATATTTTTATTAAGAACATCCCACGAAGCAAAGCTTTTATTATAAAATCCAATGAATCTCTTGGTTGCTTTAAACATCTTTTTTTTTTTTTTTTCTTTTTACCGGACGAATGTAGAGGAACAAATTTATTTCTCCGTAAGATAATTTATTATTCTAAAGAAGGGACGCAATTGGTGCATGAAGGGATTTTTATTGGGTGCCACTTACTTACTTGAATGATTCAAAAATTTCCTTCCAGAAATGAAATGAAAAAGAAAAAAGTACGACGATGGATGATCATTGAGTAATATTACTTAACTATGGTTCGTGGTTAACAATTTATGCAACATGTGTTCCAGACAACGGTGGTTCAGCTAGTAAGGATTTAACCTTCAACAGACCTTGGAACAGAATATCATTAGAGTGCTCTCTAAAAGACTTTGTCACAAGATTTAAAAATGATTGTGTACGACAAGATTGGTCCTTCGTGGTAGCTTAGTTTTACAAAATGATCACGTCAGATGAACACGAAAAAGTGACTTTTTACCATAAGATTTTATACAGCAAGATTTAAAAATGGCCTAGTACCAGAGGATTAAAAAGCGAGTACCATAAGAGTTAAAATGACTCTGCAACATGAGATTAAAACATTTTAAATATTGGACGGAAAAGTTTTTTTTAAAAATTACGTAAAAGATTTAAAAAGAACTTTGCACCACATAAAAAAAAAAAAAATCTGCATCGAAATTCAAGGAATTTAAAAATACTTTGCAACAATCAACGATATTTAAAAATATCTTTTCATTAGAGATTTAAAATAACCTTATACCAAGATTTATGACTTTTTAACACGATTTTGTAAAATTAAGAACATAATTATTGCATAATAGATAATTTTATGGTATGAATAGTGGGTTAATTAGAGTTTGTGTAGCATGTAGTTTAGAGCAGTTTGTACAATATGTAAATTAGTTCATTATCTTTGTATAATGTGGAGCATAATCTATTACACCACGAAATTTAGCTTAAATAAAAAAATATAACTTTTTATATACAGATTTAAAATAACCACAAGATTTATGACTTTGCAACACAATTTAAAAGGGAAAATTTATAACACGATTTTGTACACCATAAAATTTAGAACATAATTATTGTATAATAAATAATTAGTTCTCGTGTATAGTTTGTTTAGAGTATAACTGTGAAACGTCCAGTATTCGTTTATCCTGAAAATTTATTCTGGAAATTTGGCTTTCTGTAATAAAATTATCGAACACAGTGGTCACACTCCAGTGCATAATAAAATGGAATCGTAAAACTTTTTTCCCCTAAAAATGACTTTTCTTTCTTCCTAAAACGACTCTGAAACAACAGCAAGCGTCTGTTTCTTCCCCCTTCCCCGGTCCAAAGTTGTTTAAACAGAGTTTAACCACCGGCTGGAGAGGAAAAAAAAAGTGCAGTTGACAAGACGAACAGAGGAATTGGATCGAATAATCGAAACATAGCCTCGTTATTGTGGCTCAGGGGACCGGCAAACTAAAACCAAAAAAAAAAAAATGCGAGTCATCGCGAGACAGAATGTTTGGCCTATCAGATCGCTAAAGGAGGATCCTTTGTTTCTTCTGGAAATTTATGGGCTTTGTGTGACGGTGAAATCTGCGAAGCGTGTACGCCTGTCAGTCTAATATTGTGACTTCCGTAACGTCGGTGTTTCTTGATTTTGCCGTGGCAGGATTTGAGGTCATTCGCTTTCATATTTTCGATGTAGTTTCGCAATAGTCCCAAGTTTCCTTCCACTAACTAAACACAATCGCGGTGATGCTATTTAAGTCCACTTAATGTTTAATGGCTTACTGACGTTATAGAAGACTAAGTGAAATCATTTTACTATTACAAGTGATCATTTTATAGCATAATTTGCAGAAATCATGCTGAGTTAATAAAAGCGAGACTTAATGGCATGTTGAAATAGGATTAAAATAAATCATAATAGCAATTTTCAATCACTCTTCAGTTTCCCACTCGCATAGAACACTCCCCTGTAAATGTCGCCTTACCGCATTACGCAAAAGACGTGAGGGAACCGCGTTTATATAGAAAGTAGGATTAATGTAGCTGTGTGAAGAGAGAGAAAAGAGTAGGAGAAATATACAGACAGAAAAATAGAGAAAGGGGAGGAATAGAGGAGAAGGGGAGAATAGGGAAGATTAGGAGACAGAAAATGAGAGTAGGAGACACAGAGAGAACAGATTTGTGTCAGAAAAAAGGAAAAATTAGGAGAGAGAGAGAGGATTTGTGTGAGAGAAAGAGAGACAGGACTAGGAGAACGAAGGAGTAGAGAAAAGAAATAGAGGGAGGAGAAAGAATATTAAAGGAGAGAAGGTGTAGAGGGGGAAAAGAGAGAAAATGTTAGAATAAGGAGAGAGGAGAGATTAGGAGCAGAAGAGATTGAGGGAGGGAGCAAAGGATTACGATAAAGAGAGGATTAGTTGTGAGAGAGATGCATAAAGAGTCAGAAAGACAAGAATTGTTTATAAGGACTGTTTATTGCTCAGTACATCACGCAAGGCAGGGTACATTTGAAGAACAATGCAATCCAAGTGGAACAATGCAATTCATATTACACGATCACAGTGCGATTTCTATGCAGGCGCATTTTTTTTTTTTTTTTCCAGAAGTCCGAGCAAGAAGTGGTCTATCGTCTGACGGTTTCCTAATTTACCTCGCTAACAGGACCCTCGCCGATGCTCCGCTCACGACTGCCAAACACACCTGGTCGCCACTTTTTCGCTCACAAATTAAGATTTGCGCCCGAGGCGTGCCACTAATGCAGTCACTTTCTGCTCTCCACTCTTTTGTTCGCCGCGTAACTGTTGTCTTCCGAAGCGTCACTAACTTTGCATGGTGGCCGGCCAGTTAAACAATTGGGCAAAAACCGAGTCCTTGTGAACGCCCTCTGGCGATGGAAACTTCATCTTTTGCCTCTCAAGAATTTTTTTCTCGTCCGGACACTTCAGCAATTTGTCTTAATTAGTTTTATAAATTGCCGCGCATCTTATTACTATTTTCTGGTAACTCGCGCCTGCCCGCCTGCCTGCCTGCCTGCCTGCCAGCTACTTCCAAACACGAGTGTCAAATGTGAGAAACGGGCAGGCGAAAAGCGGAAGGAACTAACGTCGCTCTTTCTGCACACACATGACGTTCTGGCGACAGACACAAAAAGACTCTATCATCATGACGGGCTAATTAAAAATCGATGAATAGCTTGTTAACAGATTTTAGATAATATTTTTAATTCAGGAAACACGAGGTTGCTTTAATTATTCAAGCTTCCGGACGAACTTTAACCACACGCTCGCAAAATTCTTTAAAACGAAACTAGAAGTGGGGAAAAAAAAACAAACAAACATACGAACACCCCATCAGTCAAATTTTACATTTGAAGAATATTTACTTCATAAAAAATAATTAAATCGTTTTATTAATAATTCTTTAAAACGTGAATTAAAATAATAGACATAACTTATTAAAATATTAATCTTCAGAAAAAACAATTTTAAATATACTTTTTCTAAAAACACCTTTTTTTTGTAGATTATTTTTATATTAATGTTAATGTGAATAAATTTCAGAATATACAACTGTATTACTATGGTCGCTAGAGGGCTTATAAGGAAATAATTTAAAAATGCCCGATTTCAGCAGTAGTACTGACACTAGAGGGCGTATAAGAAAATATAATAATAATTATTTTAAAATGTGCGATTGCAGCAGTATTAAAGCCGCTAGAGGGCGTACAAGAATCATATTTACTTTTCGAAGAATTAATAAACATGATTATTTTTCATAGTTCCCACTAGAGGGAGTTAATGAATTCAAGATAGAACTCCAAATCATTTTTTTTTATTAATATAATTTTTCAAAAAGATTATGGCATCAAAAAAAATCATCTCATTCTGATGGGGATGTACGCACGTGTTCCTTCTTTTAAAAAACTAATCGGAAGTAGTTGCGATTACTTCAGGCAGTTTTCTTATTGTCAAATAAAATCCACTGATTCATTATCATGTTAATAGTAACAATTAAGCAGCAGATGAAGGATTTGTATAAGTATGTACCTGTCTTGCCTTTTTTTTTGTCTCTCCACCGACTCTCCAGAAGAGATAAAGAGGTCTGAAAAATCCATTAATTCTGAATAATCAGCGTAAAAAAGCCCAATTATCGATGTCTATTCAGCTCTTTCCTTAATTACAAAGAAGATGTGTTTCAGAACTAATGACAGTTACCAAAGAAAGCCACGAAGATATTTTATTAGAGTAATGTATTTGCGGAAGGACCAAAAAGAAAGGAAAAAAAATGAATTAAAGATTTATGTAAGGCAGAGGTAGTGCTTGGAGATAAGTTCTTCGTACTTTAATGCAGATGCCATTAGAATATTATGGGAAGAGCAGGAAACATTTTGCGATTTGACCTTTGTCACGTATCGTCTGGATCAGAAGAGATAAATGATGTCGCCTTCACTTTTTTCTGCAAACACACTGATGATGCTTAACTTGATTATTCGTGCAACAGTCTATTCGCTGACAAGTTTTGTCACCTCTTTCTATCTTTCTTTTAGTTGTTTTCATATTTTAACTTTGTCGTCACTCCTGTGAAATGTATTACGAAATTTCTTTACTGACAAGTCAACATATTTGCCGATATTTTAGATTATAGATTATGAAAATGCATTTTTAACTTTTTTATCATCTCCCTTCCCCTGTAAAAATTTCTCAGAAAGAGTTTTGATTCCTCTCTCTATTATTACATAATGAAATACCCCAAATTACAGTGTATATTTAAATAACATGCGCGTAATTATGGGTAACTCCTCTAAACATTTTTTATTTGGATCCCCCGGCTTCTTATTCTGAAAACTAAAATTAAACTCAGGTCAACACCCAGCAAATAACATCACCGATGCTTAATATAAGAGTGTATTAGTTATCGGTAGGCTTAAACAATGTGGGAATTATTATTATTATTATTATTATTATTATTATTTTTTTTTTTCAAATAATTGAGAGAACTAATGCGTTTCCCATAATTCTATGCCATTTAAACGGGATAAAATACATTTTAAGATTAAATATTTTTTTAATTCTGAGATAAGAAAAAGAAAACAGTTCATTCAAGACCCGGCCAGACGCCAGTTGAAGCATTTTTTCTCAATCAATCAATCATGGTGCCCACTTACATTCTTTATTACGTTTTTAATACCCAACTGGACAAAATTAACAGAACAAAATGTTTTTCAGGAATTCTTTATTGTGAACAGTGGCCAATGGTGAATATTTGATATAATAGGCATCCTGGCATAGAAATTTCGAGTATCCAATAGAAATCGGTCAACCCCCTTACAGAGCCGCACATCATGCAAATTATTCATGCCTATTAAAACGTGTGTTGCGACCGCATTACTTCGTTTCAATTTTTGGCGTGCTCAGTGGGACAGCCACATCTCCATTACTCAGGATGGCAAGTCATCGTCGTTTAAATGATTCTTTGAAATGGTGAGCCGTTGGACTATTTGAAGCCGATCGGTCGCAGGCGGAGGTGGCACGTTGGCTTAATGTGTCACGCAGTGACGTCTCGGCACTATGGAAGCAGTTTCACGAGACAAAAACCATTACAACAAGAGCTGGCCAAGTTCACTCAAGGGCCACGCAAACTAAAACGGACCGCTATCTGACTCTAACAGCAAGACGGAATCCTACGATGTCCCGTCATCAAATGTCTTTTAAGGTGGCTGCGGCAACAGGTGAAAACATTTCCAACCGGACTTTGTTAAGAAGGCTCAATTCTAGAGAACTCTACACAAGTAAGCCAGACTTAAATTTTATCCCAGACTTAAATTGCTGTCCCATTAACCTCAAACCATCTCAGAGCTTGTCGAAATTGGTGCCATGAACATGTGACTTGAAGCCCAGACGAATGGGGTGCAGTTCTGTTATGAGTCCCATTTTAGCCTGCAGACAGGTTCTAGACGTTATTTCATCTGAAGACAACGAGGAATGCGGCACCACCCCTCCAACGGCGCCTCCGTAGCCAGGTGGGCAGGAGCAGCAGTGGTAGCACACGCTTCTTGATTAGACTGGGGTTCGAGCCAGTGACCACCAAATACGGAGGATGCGGAAAGGTCAGGGAATGACCACCGCATACCCCCGGAGCAATATGGCCTTAGTTGCTAATGCTCCTAAAAACCAAAACAACAACAATCCCTCCAACATCAGAGAAAGGGTTCTTGTGTGGAGTGGAATAATGATCAACGGCGGTACACCTCGTTACGTTTTTGATTGGGGTACCGTAACTGCGCAAAATAATGAACCAATGTATACTCCCCACCATGACTTATGGAAGTGAAACTTGGGCACTCACCAAAAGAATGGAAGAGAAGCTGAGAACTACACAGCGAAGAATGGAACGAATTCTATTGGGAATCAGACTGTTAGATAAGAAGAGAAACACATGGATTATGCAGCAAACTCAAGTAAAGGACATTCTTATCAAAACTAAAGAACTAAAATGGTCTTGGGCAGGACACATAGCTCGAAGACATGATGACAGATGGACTAAGAAAATAACAGAATGGTACCCAAGAGGAGCTAGAAGAAAACCTGGAAGACCAAGGCGGAGATGGATAGATGAGATTCATGAGTTTGTGGGTAGTAAATGGATGGCCAGTGCTCAAAACAGAAGGAACTAGAAAGTTGCTGGAGAAGCCTTCATCCTGCAGTGGATTCAAAATGGCTGATGATGATGATGAACTGCGCAAAAGTACCGAGTACAGATCCTCGAACCCTATGGCGACTTTTTAGGGGTTTGGTTGGCCCAGAATTTCTTTTCATGCACAACAACGCCGCTGCATATAGATCTCAAGTGGTGGATCTGAAAGGCGAAGATATCCAACGACTGCCGCGAACAGCGCAATCACCACGCAAATCCAATCGAACATGTGTGGGACTCCCTTGGGCGTCGCATTACAAGCCAGTAGCCAACTCCTCGGTACTGGTGTAAGAACGGGATTTGTTGCCACTGAATCTTATAGAACCCTAATATCGAGCATGGCCCACCGCTTTCCAGGTCTCTTTAGCCGTTGGAGGGAATCATACGCCGTATTGATGTCATATGACCATATTTTAGCATCTTGTATCGATTTCTGTAATGTGACTTTTTGGTAATTGTTATACAACCCCTATAAATGTCGCTTTTATCTGTCTGAAGATTTTCGCGCTCTCTTAATTTCATCGTCATTCTATGGTACACCACTACATCAAATTTTGTCTCGCTTCATCGCAAGGTGTACGAGTGACACCACGTTTTTTATGTGTATGTTCTGTTAATTATGTCGAACAGTGTAATTAATTCTATTGTAAATGCATTGACTTATTATGATTATAACGTTTTCTCTCTTTTCAATACTTGAATGGTGCAATGCCTAGGGAACTCGTTGTGAAGGTGGATCAATATCATTAAAAAGAAAAAAATGTTTTCTAATTCGATATTTGAAGTACTGCCATCTCGGGGGGGGAACTCTTTGTGAGGGCACAACAAATCCAGAATTAAATATAACATTAAAGTTTTATTTATAATATATGCTGGATCTCTATTGTTTCAAATATATACATTTCACGCAGTTATAACGAAAATGTCATACATCCCTAACGCCATCTAGTGGTGATATCACACATCACTATAAATTATCACATTTATTCGAAGTTTAAAAACCTTAATACTTGTTTTATTATTATTATTTTTTTTCTACTGTTGCTCTCTATATTATTTTATCATAATTTTTTCTGAGGATGAAAATTGCTTCCTTAAAAGAAAAAAAAGTAGGCATTATCTTTGACTGAAGTTATCACTTTTTTTTTTTTTCTTTTAGGTATGACGGATTATCTTAATGCTTAATTTATAATCCTATGAGCATTATTCATATCTTATTCTTGCAAAAAGTGATTTCTACAGCAAAATGCAGTCGCTGTTTATCGAATAATAATATGACGCTTGATGTTGCGGACCCAAAATTGACTTGGTCGTGCGTGTTACTACTCTAAGGACTCTGGCGTGCCTTGTGACAATAATGTGCAGATGCACAGCAGAGGAGATAAAGAGTTGATGTATTTACTGCAATTTATGTCACTTTTGGGGATGAACGTGCCAACGGTCTCTTCGTGGGGGAGTTGAATAAAAGAAGGGAGGGTGGTCTTTTAAGCAAGAGAAGTGCGATGTCAAATCCTGTAAATTTATTTTAACTGAGTGCGTAGGCGAGAATTCCCCGTTTAGGGAGAGGGAGAAAGAAGGATGAAAAATAAAGAAAAAAATTAATTTCGTTGAAGCCAGTTATGTATTTAGTCTGTTATATAAGGTTCTTTCAAATCTAATGGTTTCAATAGGGATAAAATATTAAATAACGGTGAAATAAACGTATTTAGGAGAGCAAGACAAACTTGCTCATCATAGAATTCCAAAAGGAGATCAATAGAAAGACATCTGCAAGCTCTTAAGAGACAACAGACTAGCAATATGTGCTTCTTTACTGCTAGACTTATTGAGAAGCTGTCTGACAAAGACAAGCCTCCTTTAGAGAGAGAGAGAGAGAAAAGGCCTTGACGGGCTGTTGATGATAGAGAAACATCTAAGTGAATTGAAGATGGTGGGTGGGCACGAAGAAACAGAGTGCAGTGTAAGGTATCTCAATTAAGTGAGCTTGACCGTTAAAAAGATCGCCGTTATTGGATTAGCGGCAGCAAGAGTCACCAGATCAACATCCCTACGGCAAAGGCCGATGTAATTTGCGCTCGGTTAGGGCAACGGTTTCGGGATCAGCCGATTAAATTCTACCTGAGGGCAAGACTCCTTTTCGTCCATACAAAGCTTTACGTCTCGTGCTTTCAAAGCACACGGAGTTTAACAATATGATGCTGTAAGCAGTAGCGGCACCAGTTAATTATCTTGAATAATCCACTAAAGCCATGGATGGATAATTAGAAGCAACCTGATCGTTGAATATAACTACGTGCGAGGTGTCTACTACTCGGTCTAGCGAATTGTTTCGAAGCAATTTCTTCAATGGAAAAGGCGTAGATTAAAAAAAGAAAACTGCCTCGTGTGAATTTTATCCTTCTAATGTCCTCTCGATGCTCTTAAATATTGTTCGGAGAATGAATTGATCACCATTGAATTATGAAGCGAACCCCATCTATTTAAAATGCTGCTCAATATTTCCATAACTTATCGACACCGCGTGATGAAGCTATTGCCAGGGATCTCATTATTAATAGCATTTTTAGACACTTGCAGCTAATTTACTTCGCCAAACTCTGTAAACCAATACAGGAAACTTTCCACCATTTATCATCCCAGCCATGATAAGTATGCTTGGCCACTGTACCGTTCTTCTGGCTTTTTAAAATTCCTCTGCGATAGCCAGAAATGGCGTCTTGAAAAACGTTTCTATCATGTTCTCATTCATTATTTTGTAGGCGGATTTATTCTTACTATAAAATGCTACTTTCTTTCTCTCCTTCTTTCTTTTTCCTGTCTAAATTGACTTGTGCTCTTCGGAATCCCAAGTGGGTTTCTTAGTGAGCAGTTCCCCCCACGGCACTAGTGGAGAGAGGGAGTAAAGATCATCTATCACATTAGAATAGATGAGGATGCCCCATCTTGCCCTCTCAGAATCGTGTGTGAGGTCTGAGGAACCAGTTAAAATATCCAAAAGCTACGGATTCAGTATTCACAGAGTTAAACGTAATTCCTTGCCTCTCTCAATGAATAATGGATTAAAAGGATGTAGGTTTATCCATTTACGTATTTTGATCCTTTTATGACAGCTATTAGTTTGTAAGTTGATAGGGTTCATCGGTCGAAATCTATTTCATCAATTATATTAATGATAAATTATAATCTGGTACTTTATCTGCGCATCTTTTGCGTGGCTATCAAAAATAATTTTCTTTTCCTCTTCAAGATACTACGCGTCTTGTCGATCTTAGGAAAATATTTTCACCTATAGGCAGATCCAATAAGGAAATTGCAAAGCTTTGATCGATTTGTTCGCCTCCATTATTAAATCCAAATCTCTTGTTCCTGTGCTCATCCTCGACAATAACTTTCTAACTCACTCAAATAAGCAACAGCAGGCAAATTCTAGTGAGCCAATTGCAATAAATGTAAAGGAGTTTTAAATGCTTCAATAACTTTCAATCCAATTACAAACTCGCATTATAACACTGTTTTTGTAATATTTTTATGGTGTACTTTTGATACTATCCTCTCTCGAGAAAAAAAAAATATTTAATTACAATAATCGGTGGATTATGACTTCGTTGTATCAATGAAACTTTATAGAAATTAATTTTGAAGACAGATTTCTATTGGATTTCGTTTATGTTATAAATGGTCCGGGGAAACTGTAAGATAATTCTCTAAATTGACTACTCCCGGTTCGGGCATTGAGGGACTAAACGAAGCTACCCGTTATTACATTATAAGATAATAAATCATCAACATTGTATATCATGAATAATTATCCCAAGCTGCAGTCCGAGGAGATGGTGTTCGAAATAAATGAATATCTATAATGATGTTTAATGGAAAGATTCAATCCAATTAAGGAACGCTTTCCAGACAACGATGCGAATGGAAGGATCTGAGGATATGTTCTGATCAATACTGCGATCTATATCACTCGGAAATAATTTACTCTCGTATGGAGTTACTATTTCGCATATCCTGATTAGGGCATCGTTGTAGTGAGAACTTCTCTGATGGCTTTTGGCAGAATAGCAACCAGTAACACGCTCGGATAGGAGTTCCATGTATCTGACTTGAGTTTTCCACATTAAGAGCGAATCCAATAAATCACATTTTTACCAAATCATTCAAATGAATACCATGGCCAACATCAAATGCGTATTATGCAAAAACTGATGACGATCTTGTGCCAAATTATTAATCGAAGTATGTTGGCAATACTGAGCGCTCACATGCCGCTATCTGCTGGTGGTATTTGAAAATGGTCAGTTTTCAAGATGGCGGCGCTCTTGAGGTTACGTACCAAGTGCAAATGCGATCTGTTGAACGTAGAATGAAACCTGATGATATTAAGTATGGAACGTTGGCGAAGCGTGCAGGGTCAACGACAAGTCTAGAGTGGGTGAATAAGTTAAGGGTATTGAAAGTGTTGAGGGATTACAGGAGATTTAGTTTAAGGTAGTACCTCTATTCTTCATATTCTGAGCTCCACATGATTATCACCTATTTTGGCTACTGAAGGACGCATTAAAAGGGCGACAGATCAAGGGTTTTGCTGTCCTTAGTATGTCAGAGCTTGGTATAGGTGAATCAAAGATTTTGACTGGTCTTATGTCCCTATTTGTGTTTTCTAAAGGTCGGATTTCGCAAGATTAAACGTTCAAGTATTCATGTGCTAGATTTGAACTTTATTGGGCTGTCAGCAATAGCTAATGGCGCACTAGGGCGTTTAAAATATTACATTGTAAACATTTTGTTGCATTATAAGATATGGCCCACGGAATTAGAGTGAGAATAAAATAGACAGAAAGAAAAAGTGAGCTGAAACGAACGGTGCATTCCATAACGAAGTAAACAGCGTTGTTCGTTGAGCATAATGCAAAGAACATTATAAAAAAAAAACATATGAACGGATAGACAAGGAGAGAGAGAGAAAAAGAATAGTAATTAAATGAGAAAATTAATCATTCTTGTCTGCGTATACTTTTCTTTGCGGTGTCTGTTAGTCTCTGCAAGCGTGTATACGCTTTTAGAAAAGGAAATTGGACACTTATCTTGGTACAGGCAGGTGGCTCTTTAAGGGATATTTTCGTATTTTGCTGTACCTACACCGAAATGTCTGAAAATATTTATTCCTATATTTTTCTCCCACTCGCTGCTTTTATTGGCTGCAACCCTTTGATTTCCGACCCAAACTGTCACGTTTCCTCGTATCTTCCGGCGACAGACCACTACTGCTGTTATTGTGCCAGAGATAAGTCTGGTGTACGTTATTTGTCAGTGAGAAACTAACTTAACTATTGTTCTGGCCTCTGTTTCACGCAGAAACACCCACCACGTAGAGAATTTCTAACAATTCTGCCTGCCAGCTCAAAACATAAATATGTCTCTTGTAAAAATATTTGTTGCAGAATATTTGTTTTTAAGAGAGGGAGTTTTAATGCTCGAAATATTCTTATGTTTGAACACTGGATAATATCGACTAAACTCGAAGGAATACGAAAAATGTGTGCTGTTTCACCAGTCGTAAATATCTCCTCAGTCAGTTATTTGAAAAGCTTATTTCGACTTTGGAAAACCATTATTTTCCGATAATGTTTGGGAATATATCAACGTACAGCGTAGTATAGTTCAACAATTTAACACACACACTTCCATCTGGTGTTGAAATTGTTAACTACAGTAATATATTTAAATTTATTCTAAGTTCGCTCCGCCTCAAAAAAATACCAATCTCCAGAGGTATTTGCCTAATCAAGTCAGTTCTTTAATGGAACATGGATTTAGTCAATATTGTCCCAGACGTGAGGGTGCACGCACATCGCGTGCTATTATTCTTGCCAAAACGAACATCAGTAGCTGTCTGGTTGACATAAAGTACTTCAACGAGGTTGTTTGCTCGGAGTTTCAAACTTACATCAGATTGGCGAGAAATATATTTCGCACATTTCACGATTCGTCAGAATGCTTGCAGTAAAATAATTTTGTTTGTACAGTTAATTTTATTTGTTGATTCTACTTTGAGTGCCGGTGTAATTTGTGGAGATTTAAAATCCTTATTAATTTGGGTCATTTTTGGTCCTAAGACTCTGAGATTCATTTCTGCTGATTTGTATTCTCTGAGCTCAGCTAGTATTAGCGAAATCTGAAGTAGCAACTGTAAAAATATTCGCTGAGCTAGATTCTCTATTGCGAGGGTAATATGTAAACACGACACGTATGTTTGTTCTCATCAAATTGCTGCTCTAGCTAGACCTTCGAAAGCAGATGTTGAAAGTATGCTGAATATAAGTATTTTGCTGAATAGATCCTTTTACAGAAGGAAAAAAAAAAGGAAGATTAGTCGTTTTATTTAAAATATGTAGCATTTTATTAATAAATGACTTTATTTGACTAACTTTATTTTAAATTAAGCATAAACAATACGAAAAAAAAAATCCCTATTGTTTAATCTAATCCCTATTATTTCCAGAATTTATTAATTAAATTCTGGAAATAATAAGGATTAGATAATGTTCTTTTCAGCATTAAGATAAACTTGTTATTGGCATGTGTATCATGTGATTTTGACGTATGTCAAAATAGCTACGTGTTACATAATTTTACAAATATTACGTATTTAAAAATATAAATTATTTTAATGGCACTCTGGCGAATCTCTTTATAAAACACAAAGGATCTTTTGAATAACAACGTATTTTAAACAAAATTTAAACGTATTTTAAACAAAATGGTGTAAAAAGATATATATCTTTTTACACCATTAAACTTATTTTAAACTGCCCATAAATAAGAGATTTACATATTCTCCTCATTAATATAAATTGCCCATGCTTATCTTGTAAATTGAAATAATTTTATAGAAATTATTTTAATGATAATCTGATAAATCCGTTTCTGAAATACCCGGGGATCCTTTAAAATACGCATTTCTTATCTAATCCTTATATAGGATTAGTCCTTAGGTCTAATCCTTATATAGAGATTAAATAAAACATTATCTAATCCCATATTGGGATTACATAATGTTTTCAGCATTAAGATAAATTGTTACTGCACATGCATGTGATTTTTACGTATATCGAAATATTTACATGTTACTATATTAGCTGTATAATTTTAAACAGAAATTATTTTAATGGTACTGTGGTGAATCTGTCTATAAAACAGACCGGGAAATTTTAAATAACAACGTATTTTAAACAAAATTTATAAAATTAATAAGATAATTACATATTGATCTTCTTAGAACATTATTCTTTTTTAGATCTAGAGCCAAAGTTCTCCATCTTTATAGAGGGGTTTCTGTGTTGGTGTTAGCCACCCAATTATTTACCCTCCACGCGTGTTTTAAGATTCTACAAAGTCTGTGTAAGTTCTTTCTCGAAGGCACCGTTAATTCCATTCCTGCTAATAAATAAAAGCACCATTCAAAATGAGTCCATTCAAGTTTCCATCTTCTGTATGCGGCCTGAGGCTGTTAAACAATAAGGTGGGGGTACTCAAGCGATAATTAAAAATGATGTTGAATTAGATTTGTCCAATTTAAATAATTACCTTTCGGGATCTTTTAAGAACAACATCTGCGAAGGGCTTGGCTTCGTATGTCCCGTCTCCGATAATTTTATTCCGAGATGACACCGGGAACACTTGGAAAAGTTAATTTATTAATTAAATTACAGATAAACTTGTTAGTTCCTTTAAGGAAAACTTAAGGGAACGTATTTCTCTTAAAGCACTAGGAAAATATTAACATCTAGACAAAAAGACACTAATTTGGTCATTCACATGCAAACTTAACATTGGGACGCCTCTGAGAATAAAATATAAAGTGCAGTTCTCACATCGGTTTGGAAGATTTCTTTTAGATGTTAACGACAGGTATTTTAGATATTAACGAAATCTAATTGCGTACAAGTTTTAGTTCGAAATTACTATTTTTCGAAAGTAATATGGATAAGACTGAATTTTTTTATAAAATTTAACAAAGTTTATCGTTACCATGGGAACACAAACGTATATAAAGGTGCGTACACATGTAACGCACCAATTCGTAAACTCTATAGAAATATTTAAAAAATAAGTATATGCTACTAAGCAGCTTTTGAAAGGGTCGTTCGAATAATCAAGTAAAAAACGTGATTTTACGTTGGTTTTTGAAACAAAAACAAAAGTAGTGATCAACAAGTATGCCACAGGAAAGGATATACTGTATGATCATTGAAGGAGCAGAAATTGAAAAGGAGGATTCATGCACTTATCTTGGACAAGTCATTAGTTGTAATGGCGATAAATGGCTGGAAGTCAAGAGAAGAATAAATTTCGGATCGATAGCATTCAGGAAATATAGTCTCATACTGAGGAGCATCCCAATTTGTCTGAAACGTAAAATAAGGAACCAATGTATACTCCTCACCATGACTTATGGAAGTGAAACTTGGGCACTCACCAAAAGAATGGAAGAGAAGCTGCAAACTACAAAATGAAGAATGGAACGAATTACATTAGGAATCAGACTGTTGGATAAGCAGAGGTGGATTAGGCAGAAAACTCAAGTAAAGGACATTGTTATCAAAACTAAATAGCTGATTTGGACTTGGGCAGGACACACAGGCAAAGACATGATGACAGATGGACTAAGGAAATAATAGAATGATACCCAAGGAGAGCTAAAATAAAACCTGGAAGACAACAATGGAGATGAAATTCAAGAGTCGTGGTTAGTAAATGGATGGCCATTTCACAAAACAGAAGGGAACTGGAAAGTTGCTGGAGAGGCCTTCATCCTGCAGTGGATTGAAAATGGCTGATGATGATGACTCGCTTTAACTCCAAGATACAAGTTGTAGTTTTTAATAAATAACTGAAATATACCTCTTCAAAGAACTGTGGATAATTAATTCGGAACTAACGAACTTCTATTTCATTTTATTAATTTTTGATAGAAGAATTAAATAGCTTCCTTTTCGGATTTAGATAAATTTCCCTATCGGGTCCTCAAAAATAATTTTTCAGCACGTTTTGGAGATTTAAAATTTTATCTTCTACGTCAACATTTATATCAACTTTCTAATACCATATTTAGGATTTTAATGAACATTTTAATAAAATAGTGACGAGAGAGACCCCAAATAAAGACGAACTGTTGAAATTGGACGCCATGGATGATATATTCGTAAATAGATTCACTCCACGACTTCCCCTCGCCGGATGAAAACCACAAACGGTCCGATGAATGCGATTAACAAATTATTTAACCAACAAAGGATGTAATTTGAACTTAGACAACAGCGACAAATTGCTTCTCCATCTAATACTGTATTTTAATAAAAGACAAATTAACACACTGTCCTAATTCCTTTTCATAGCCGAACAATACATCAGACTTCTAATTGCAAACTTTATTGTTCTGCATTTGGATGAATTCCTATCTCTAGCAAACCATAAGGGTCGGAGAGTAAGAAAGAATTAGAAAGCAGAGTAAACCAAACTTAAATAATTAATTCTTACAGACCGAAAACATTGTCTTGCATCGTCAATGCAAACATTAGCCTGGCGGTTATTTCTCCTTAGGGAACACCAAACATTCATCCATAATTAAGACACTCGGAGATACTAAAAGGACGCTTGTCGCGAGAGACGTATCGTCAATGTTCTGTTTGCTTGTATCTGCCAGTAAATTAACTAAATAAAACGTTCTTAATAACTTTATGATTTGTCGTCGAAGGCAATGCGAAGAAAACTGTTTTTAAGTAATTAAATTGATTCGTTGACAAACTTAATTACATGTTGCGATATTGTGCGTCCTTAAATCTGGTTACTAATTATTCTTCTAGGCGTTCACCCGTACCAAAGCGAAGTTGTCGACAGTTCGTTTCATAATAACAACCCACCTAAAGCCAATGATATCGATTCAAATGAAAGAAAGTAATTTAAAACTGAACAAACACGCATTCTGTTGTCTGTTAAAATTGCTTCGATGTAGCAGAATAATTTCAGGCATTTATATTAATTAGAGTTGGAAAATTATTTTATTATTTTTTTATACAGTATCCACTGTATCTTTCGCCGGCCATTTTGTTTTTCTCTCACTGGCCGACGCCATTTTGTAGCTTCTGATAGTCAAGATGGCGCCACTCGAATAAACATTGCCCAGAGAATGTGAAACTTAAATATAATCGTCACTTCCGGTTTACATAAATACCGGAAGTGACGACAAGCTAGCGATTTCCCAGTTAAGAAGCGTCTTTTTTAGTGTAAAAACAACGAGAACAACACTAACTCGCCGCTTATTCTAAAATTCCCCTGGGGAAGAAGGAGGGGTGGTCGCCAATGATTTACTACCCACACGAAATACACTTCTAATGTCGTGGAACTGGAGATAACTGAAAGTCTTAAATCATTCGTGCTTCAAAACTAATCGCCCATACATATCGGCAAGCGACGGGGTCTTTACTCTCTTAGAAGTGTCTTGGCGGCGTTAAAAGCTTGATAGTTCGTTCTTTCTTTCTTTCTTTCTTTCTCGAAAAACATTTGCGACTCTTCACTATATGGAAAATATGAGTGCTGTTACAGAGGAGAAGTTTTCCAAGAATAGAAGATTTTTAGCTCTTTCATCTTTTTGTTTTTGAACTTTTAAGTTGTCACTAGCTAAGGCTGTTGTAGTGAGGCGTTCTAAACTTCATTTCAGTTCGCCTCCGAAGCTGAAACGAAAAATTGAGAGACCTTGAGTAAGAAATCGAGTTCACCCCTCTAGTTAGAGTTCTGAGAAGTGAACTAAAGTTTTTAAGCAACTTTTTAAATTAAAAAAAAAAAGAAAAGTTTTAAGTAAACAATTTTAATAAGTCCACGAAATTTCTTTGCGTCGTCGATGGGATTCGAACCTGGGATTCTCTGTCACCGGGTGGGAGGAGGATGGTGATTATAACCACTGGGTGCGCTCGAAGGCAGTTCTCGGGCTTATCAAGATCCCCATATTTAAGTGCGTGATCCTTTACTTTTGGACAATGGTGTATATTAAGGCGACGATTGGATATAAACGGTAGCCTGAATGAGTGTTCCGTATAACGATTACGTACAATCAATAAAAGGTCGCTTACACTCCTTCGCTCTTTCGTAAACTTGCTAATACTGCGAAGATGGTGGTGTGCGCGCAAAATGATGGAAAAACGGCGTCTGAAAATTCAGTGGCGAGTGAAAAATGAGAATTTTTTGGTGCTTGTTCGTCGATTTATAATAAAGACAGGCGCGGAGGAATCGGCTTTTGCTTTTGTGACCAGAAACTAAAGGGCGTTTGTACTCGCCACGGGTACTTTGAACCCTCATTGAAATTTAAAACGGAATAAGGAAAAAAATGGAGGCTCCGTCTTCAATATGGAGAGAAGTGCCAAATATCCGCGCACACCGACTCGGGGTCCGCTAAAGCCTCCTCTTATTCCTCCGAACTGTCTCCATCGCTAACTTGATATTCCCGTATCCGTGTGCGCGCACTCTTCTGTCATTCAAAACAAATCTACATTTTCGCAGTCGCTTTTTCATTTCTTGCCGTGTCCATTTATGCTCTTATCCTGTGCCGGGAATGAAGAACTCCCCGAGATCGATCGGCACGAGGGGATTTCGTGTATTGGCGGCGACTTGGTCATCATGCAAAATCGGCGGATATAAAACAGGGACTTCATCTGCGAAAGATCCTTTAAGAGTGATCGGATGTAAGAGCCATCTTTGAGTAAACGCACCGAGATTCAGACCCACGCCGATTCATCATCCTCTTCCGTAGTCCATCGTAATTTATCATCACACTACCACTCCGCTAGGTCACACGCGACTCATATAGCGTGAGCTGCTGCGGAGAATACAGTGGCACGAACACACACACAGAGAGAGAGAGAGAGAGAGAGAGAGAGAGAGAGAGAGAGAGAGAGAGAGAGAGAGAGAGAGAGAGAGAGAGGAGAGAGAGAGAGAGAGAGAGAGAGAGAGAGAGAGAGAATGGACAAGTGGAGAGAAAGAAAGAGGGAAATGAGCAAGTGGAGAGAAGCAGAGACGAAATTAACAAGTTAGAGAGAGAGAAAAAGAGAGAGAGAGAGAGGGAGAATGTACAAGTGGGGGAGAGAGGGGGAATGTACAAGTGGGGGGAGAGAGAGAGAGAGAGAGAGAGAGAGGGAGGGGGAATGTAAAAGTGGAGAGAGAAAGAAAGAAACAAGTAAAGAGAGGGGAATGAAAAACTGGAGAAAGGGGGAAGGAACAAGTGGGGACAGAACGAGAGAGACAGAGAAAAGAAATGAACAAGTGGAGAGAGTGAGAGAAAAAAGAATGAGCAAGTGGAGAAAGAAAGTGAATAACAGTGAGAGAGAGGAAACAGAATGAAAATGAAAGATAATAGAAAAGTGGGAGAGAATGAATAACAGACACAGGAAGAGAGGGAAAGACAAAGGGCGGGAAGGACACACACACACACATACAAAAATTATGAAAACAAAAGAAAGGAAGAACGTGAGGAGGATTTAGTGAAAGAAAGAAAAGAAGAGGGACTGGGGGGAGAGGAAAGAAGAAGAGGAAACAAAACAGATAGAGAATGCGTGGTAATGAACCCTCACCGTCCGTACAAAGGAAGGCGAGTTGCAGCTGATCAAGGGCGTCAATGAAAGAAGGAAGAGTGAAGCGAGTCCACATTAGCGACCCGCGGCCTGTTTCAGCACATTTCGCGTGTTGCACCCGCACCGAGTTCCCTCTGCTGTGGAGAGACGAAAAACGAAACTTCGTCAGAACGCGGTCAGCCACTTCTTTCGTACTGACCCTAATTGTACCTGCAAGGAACGGGATTGTCAGTCAGGGTTACCAATCAATGAACGGACGCGAGCCTGCATAGAAGTTACGGACATGGCCTCCGACACCACTTAATGCCTTTCGATCCGCTTGTTTCTTGTTTTTCTCGTCGCACACGTGACAAGGGTGCCACTCAACAATGTAGAAAGTGAGCGCGGCTATCGACAGCAAGTAGCTCGTAAAAGCGACCAGTCCGCTGGTGAAATTTGACCTATATCCCCGCTATTTGCATCGCACACAATAAATAAACACGCCGGGAAGATCAAAGCACTTCACAAAAAAAGCTGCTCTAATAACTAAACGAAAACAGAAAATCTTTAAAATAACTGATATCCAAAACACGCATAAAATAATTAAACAAATTAAATTTATTTTAATTTTACTTTATTTAATAATAGATATTTTGTAAATTAGTTATTAAATATAACTTTTATAAAAACACCTTTTCATAATAAACTACTGATTTGTATTTGTAACCAATATATGAAAGTATTTTTGTTTCAAATACAAATCGGCCTTCGGCAGAATGCGTTGGTTGTTATTTTGTTCATAAAAGGTATAATATTGTCCTGAGTCGCTATGTGGCGCTGCTGGCATTTTTCGGTTTATGACGTAAGTAAAACATCTCAGTCATTACAGTATTTGTTTTTGAAATAGCATGTTGCGAGCGTTTAGTATTTCACAATGAATGACAATTACAAATTGATAATTGTCATTTAATTTCTATCTAATTCGTTTCCAATTAGTTTATCACGAAATAATTTTCGGTTTCTTTTAATGTTGGGGGGAAAAAAAAGGAGTCGGTCATTTCTTTTGAAAGCAAATAAATTATTTTGTTTCTTAGCAAACATTTACATTCCTCTTTTCCGATAAACAATTCTTGCAGATAAAAAAAAAATAAATAAACATTTAATATGTTTATTTATTTTTTTGCTGAAATCCAAAATGGCTAAAAACGGTGATTTTTCTCTCAAAATATTCAGCACCATTTACTACCGCAACTATTCTCCAATTAATAGTAATGGCGAAATCATTACAGATTCTCATTAACTATATTAAATGAGGCATCTGTTAATGAGACCGTCAGTTGACAATCGAATGTTTCCTGCTGTTGTGCAGATCCCAATTAATGAAGACAAATTCTTGTAAACTCAAAATTTATAACGTGGTTCATCCTTTCTCTTTTTTGTAGAAAGAAAGAAGAGAAGACACTTTACTAGCTTGTTAGTGTACTGTCTAGACTATAATACAGATTATCTTTGCTTGCTCCCATGAAATGTCTCAACGATATCTTAAATGAAAAAAAAAAAAAAAAAAACAAAGTCAAAAGAAACAGTTTACACACATGGAAATTTCTGATGATAATTGGATGTAAACAGCCTATTAGGACTTGATTTTAATGAACTGCTAAGTATAGCCGATATATGAATAGGCTTATATTATCGGATTGCTATTTCAAAGCCACTGAAATAGTTTATTAAAATAACGATAGTGTAACTGTGAAGAATCACTCTGTACGAGCAATTGAACTCAATTTCTAGATAGATCAGAAAAGAATTTAATTTGAAACCACCCCTTTACGCAAATTTGAGTTGATGTTCAACGCCTTCGTTAATATGACTTGAAACTTAAAATCCAAATGTGGCTTTTTGAAGCAGGATATCAATTCAGAAGGGGGACTCGTTGAGACCAAAAACATTTTGGCTATTAAAGACTGTCTTCTTCCGAAAACAGTGAAAGACTTTAGGAAATCCATCAAAGAAGAAGATTTTTACCACTTACAAGATTTAGCATCAAATTTGGAATGATGGATAGACGTCCTGCAGTATGTCGGCTTTTCTTCATTAATTAAGTAGAGCGAAGTAATTTATGAGACTATTTTAAAGAAGCTGTCTTCCTATCCTGCAAATATACAAGGAAAGTCATAAATTTTACGATTTTGAAGCTGAATATCGTTAAATCGTTTATTGACAGAATCCTGAGTGTTGTGTTTTATTCCTGTTGTTTGTAAACCTTTTAAGATTCGCTAGAATGACTTGGGGATTGGATAAAGAAGGAAGAATTTTAATAAAAAGTTTTTTTACAAACCTAATGGGTATAAGTCATCCGAAAGCA
Source organism: Mastigoproctus giganteus (assembly GCF_048544385.1). Classification (NCBI taxonomy): domain Eukaryota; kingdom Metazoa; phylum Arthropoda; class Arachnida; order Uropygi; family Thelyphonidae; genus Mastigoproctus; species Mastigoproctus giganteus. Next base: position 225,320,331 of record NC_143575.1, read on the forward strand.
ACGGGTAAGACATTTTGATGTTGCTCCATTATTATGAACCCAGCAATTAATGAAACAAACTATCTGAAGGGCACGCTCAGATCCTACTCCCTTACTTGAAGTGGTAGACCGCATTCTATTAGAACTACCGAAAATGCTGGCGAATTTATTAAGTTCTGTAGAACAGTCCCATATCCATTGAACAAAACATTTTTGGTTCACCGAACTAAATCGATTTGGAGTCTTGGTAAGCCACTTATAATTCTGCGAGACGTTTTCTAACCCCTTTTATTGGAAAGTACAGCCCGAGTCAGAAAGAAGTTAGTTTGCAAGACTTTGACAATATATCAACGTAGATGTCGGTAAGTAATTGATTCTCTTCTCACTGGAATGGTAAAAAAAGTACTTTCCAACCTGTAAAATACTGTAAAAAATCACGTGAACGCCATTTCAGATCATTACTTAGTTCAAATAAACAAGCAGAGAAATGGGAACTACCGAACGTATTTTACTTCATTATTTGAAACGAGCATTTCTTGATATTTCATCATTGAGTAGGGACAGTTCGTTCTTAGTGAGTAGGGCAAAACCTATTCACCTTTTTTATTAACTGGCTCAGTTTCCTATGGAAGAGAAAGATCAAAAGATCGTTAGCAATTTGTCTTTCTCATTTCAACAGAGCTTTTTTGATTGATGAATCAAAGCTTACTTAAATTCCTCTTTTCGCTGAATCCTGCTTACGATTTTATTATTTCCCAATAAAGGAAAACTCCCTCTGATGCCTATTAACAAACTCTGTAAAATAATAAAATTCTAATTGAGCAGAACTTTGCATTTCTAAGAGCAAATCAAGAAAACGTTAAGAAGCTTGTAACATAAGCCTTAAAATGCCGAGAGACTTGCAGAGAAAATTTTTGTTCGATCATTGCTTCGCTCGAAGTTGCTAACCCTACTGTCGATGGAGACCCCCGCTTTCATTACCTGCACGAGCCATAAGATGCTACGGAATCATAGGATTTATGATATCATTATTGTTAATTCCTGAAAGAGATATTACCTCATCGCAACTAAGTCGTTTCGCTATCAGGAAGAGGAAGGAGAAATATCGTAGAGGGCGCTGCTCGTTAACATTTCGAGATTTGTGATCGTTTGATTACTTTTTCGTATTTATCCCATTTAGATGGCTTGATCGCTCATATACTTCTAAAGCCGATGCATTATCACTAATTTATGCTGGACAAAGTGGAAAGCATAAAAAAGCGATTTGAATTTTACCATTTGCTCGAATACTGCAATGACAAATGAATTCTTCAGACTTCCTTTCAATGGGATTCTTTGTTGAAGAAAGACGGTCTACTTGACAGTGCTTCACGTATAAACGTGAAGGGAGCTATTAACATCCCCAAAACGGTTAAAATACGTTCACGAGGCAAATTAAATATATAATTAATTCCCTAATTGGAGTGTACTGCTTTTCCATTTATCGAAATCAAATAATAAACTAACCTGCACACCATTTCAGATTTCATCGAGAAGGTTTTTAATATTGTGTGACGTCATGCAATGAAACTTTTGCGTGTGTAAATTTGACGTGACATTATGGAGTTTGAAATAAAAGGGTATTTAGTTCATTCGAATGCTTCTAATTACTTTAATTAACTTATTTACCGATTACAATAACATTTGCGAACTGTTATCGGCGGGTTAGCGATCGTAGACGATTTCTCATTAGCGTTTGCCGTTTCCGATATGTGTGTATATGTGCGTAAAAGGGGACGAAAGCTTTTTCTCATTTGGTGTGATTACAATTCGCTCTCGGAGTTTTGTAAAGTAAATATTTGCCCAACGTTTTCGCTACTGACCCTTCGTGTGTTGGGGGAGTGGGGAGACGTTGTGGGGGTGATTTAGGAACGGAATCAGAGGAACCCTATTCCCAAGGTATTCTCTAAAGAAAACAAAGTCACTAATTGAGTAGCTGGTTCTCATTCGTTCGAATTTATCAAGCGAAGAAAGGCAACCAACCGAATAGTGTTTCAGAGCTCCCAGTGGGAGGCTGAAAGTAAATCAGATCTGACTCCGAACAGGATGTTTTGTTTCTTTCGGTCACGTGCCAGTCCGCTGTGGTCGATTCCGTCGCTCCCAGGATAGTTGCCGTCAGCCTAGTCCGCTCCAAAAGAATGAAGGAATGATAGGCCAGGCTGTTCCCAAAAGACGGTACTTCTCTACAGTTGCTCTCCGCAACTGCACGTGCGAAATGATGTTGCTTGTTTTTGGTGAAATATGAGGCGTCCGATGGAAAAATGCGAGAAACCCACGTTGTCCGTTTGACGTCAAAATAAAGACATCATGGATAGGTCGGCCATGTTTGGTGTGCCCATTCCACGTATCTTTTTTTAAAAATCTTTTCAACTTAACTTATTATCTCTCTCTTTCTCTCACTGTGTGTTGGGATAAAAATCGTAATGACTAAATTGGAGAAATTTCTCCAGTTGTTTATCTCAGGCAATTGTTTCCTACTGTCGAGTTTATTATAAGTTCATTCTGGTTACGCTCACTAATTGGAGCCAGCATAGTAAGTATACGTTTGCTGCGTTAGCTGCTTCTGTTTCCTTTGTAATCCTGGTTGGATTAAACGTACTTAAGGTGAAAATGCGCGACCCTTATCTTCCAAGTAGAGAACGTTTTAAGTCATATATATTTCAAAGGATACGATCAGTCGGCGTGGCTGATTATAGAACAGTAAGTCCAACGTAAAACTTAATACAGCGAAGAAGAAGAGTTTAAATCTTACGGGGAATTAAATAAGGACCAATTTGGAAGGTTGAAGGTTTGATAGCTTACGAAACAAGGTGATGGAATAATACGATCGAATAACTGTTTGGAGGGAAGAGATTTGGCTGTGCTGTGATAAAAGGTAGCGAATCTGTTTTAAATAATTTGCTGCACCATTCGTGGTTCTCGCTATACATTACGCATGCGCATATCAGAAATAAAGCGAAAAGAAAAGAACTGATTATACGAGTGGAGTATATTAATATCAAAGGAAGCTATTGTTTACAAATTTTAGTGGTGAACTTAAACTATGCGCGTGTTATTCTTTAGCTGTTAAAAATTAAGTTTAGCGAAGGTTTACGAATATTTTGGAAGATTGGTTGGCTAGGTTTTATGGCGCGCGCATTGGCAGTATTTTGAAAGATAAAAATGCTTCATGATGCTCTTGAGCATACTTTTAATGGGCTGTCATTGGAAAAACTATGGATTGATTTACTAGTCAATGGCAGATCTTCACATACAAGAGGAAAAGTACTTGCAGGATTGGTTGAGAAGCTCTAAAATCAACAGAAGTGCCTTTTACCACTACACGTAGTAAGCACCAGAGAGTAACGTGGCTGCCTAATTGCACCAAACAGATGGAAAGTTGCTTAGAAGACCTTCATGCCAAATCCAATCAAATATCTGTAACTGCTTGAGTTTCTCCAAATTATTTTCCACCGAATTTGTCCAAAGATGAATAACATGTTACTGTCGGATCAACATTGACGGGTTCCATATTGGAAGTCATTGATCAGATGGTAGGTTTCCAGGTAGTGCAAGAGTTAGAGGTTGATAGATTTTTACGTTACTTTGGAAAGGGCTGAAGTAATGCAATAGGATGATAACAAAGCGAAGGAGTTCTCATCCTTTTTAGGAACAGCATGAAAATTTAGAAAAACTTCATGCAGACGAATGAAAGAGCGATCGAATAAGGGTGTAAAAAGGCAACTCAAAACAGGAACAAGGCTCTGGAAAATAGGTTTTAACAAGTGGAGAAATGCCATCAGGACCTCGAAACTTCTTGCATGAAGATTGTGGAGAGGCCTTCTAACGTCTTTGCGATGGGAGGCATTGGATGCAATGTGTATGGTAGAAAGTGATTTTCTAAGGTGGTCCATGAAAGAGATGTAGATGCTCTAATAAGTCAACATTATCTTTATGATACAGCGGAACCGTCAGGGTATAAAGTAGTAAGAAGTGCTCTACCTTCGCTAAAGAAGGTATTAGTCAAAGGATTAGACAGAAGTTTGTTTTTAAAGCTCCCAGCTTGCGAACAAATACGCACACCTATTCACATAAGACCACTGATTTTACACGCAGCATAAGATATGGTCCTATCTAGGGGAGAACTTCTAAGATTGGCAGCTTCGATCCGGAAACCGCGATCATCTTTTCGATGTTCTATTATCAACGGACTGCGAAAGTCAGTCTCGGATACTCGTCAGAGATAATTGTAATCCATTAACAAGTTCCATCTAATTTGCAAAAATGATTAGCTTATTTATTTCCCCTCTAGATGCTTGAGTATTTTTTTTTTTCTTTGTCTGTTTTATTGACCTCCTCGTGCTGTTCTCCAGACGCAGTAATCTCTATAATTGCCACGGCTTTAACTGATTTCGTGCTTATGCCTTAGACGTGTTTCACGAGTTGCTTTGGGTATTTTATTATGAGACTCTTCTTCAGAGCGCTCTATTTGGTAAATAAAAGAGTACATTCGCAACCGTCTTACGAAAAGGACCCGGATGAAATGACTCGCATATCCACGAACATCCTCTGTAAGCAGGTTAGACTTCGCCGCCTTAATTGCCCTAACAAGACGCCGCACATGACCATGTCGGTGGTTGTCCAAAGCTGGTGTTCGAGACAGTGGCTAATTATACAGAAGTGCTCGGAGAAACTTACGCAAACTATTTACTGATTGGGATCCACGAGACCACCCCAGCCTTCGAAACTGTTAGGCAAATTACCTTCGGCTTGAAATATTTAATACACAACATGGAGCATCGTTGATTGCTCCCTTGCGCTGGCTTTATGTTTTCCTTGGCGTTAGTTAATAGTTTTCCCACTTGCCGCTAGGAGACCACAAACTGATTGGTGAATAATTTATTTCGATATTTATTAGCGGCCATTAACTCGAACACTGCGTAATGGTCTCCACTTCCTATGCATTTTCAAAGACTATCGTTTCGTTCTTGTTCTGGAGTAACGGATTTATGAAATATGTCGATGATATTTTACAGTTTGTAGGAGAGATAGGAAATTATTTAGTGAGAGTTTATTTATTATTTTCAAGCGAAGTAGAGATTGCAGTATATTGGAATAGAGATTTACATTTATGCGCAAGGTGGGTGAAAGATATTGCTCGAGTCCCTTTTGAATGGAAAAAGTACTGTGAAAGATTTTTCTTCGAGTTTTGTTGGTCTCAGATGACACCAACAAATTATCGCCTAGCAAACAAGCAAACCGACCAAAGAATATACGTTATTTTAGACATCATATACTTCGCCTCAAGGCCTTAGTTGTTTTGGCGCTTAACGTTCACCAATCAACCAGCAAATCTCTTGCTTTCTCCCACGACCCACACTACAAACACAGTGGTTGTATCTTTCCAAATCGTGTTTAAAAATTTCCGGAATTTGAATCCTGTCTCAACGAAAGAAACTTTTTCTGCATTTTTTTTTTTTTTTTTTTTTTTGACACCATGGTCCAGTTATTGGGTCTTCGGAGAAGATTTCATATTTATATACACTGTGCTGCCACTTTATTCGGTACATCTACCTAGTAGCGTGTTGAGCCTCCTTTAGCCTTCAAAACAGCCTGATTTCGTCTAGGCATGGATTGAACAAGATGCTGAAAACGTTGTGCAGGAATGGAGTACCATGCAGACATGAGTGTGTCACACAGTTCCCTGAGATTCGACGGAGGTGTAGGCCTAAAGCGAATAGCCCTTTTCAGCTCATCCCAAAGATGTTCAATAGGATTGAGATCCAGGGACTGAGCGGGCCACTGCAGCAAAGAAAAGTCATTGGCATGTTCCTGGAACCATTCCATAGTGATTCGGGCTTTGTGCACCGGCGCATTATCCTGCTGGAAGTGACCATCTGACTGAGGATAAACTGTCAACATGAACGTATGCACTTGGTCAGCAACGATGTTTTGGTACGATGTGGCATTCAGACGTGAATCTATGGGTATTAATGGACCCAACGTGTACCAAGAAAACATTCCCCCCACCATAACACTGTCCTCATCACCTTGCACAGTAGTGGTCAGACGTGACAGGTCGATGGATTCATGTTGTTTTCGCCAAATTCTGAGCCTTCCATCAACATGATGCACCAGGAACTTCGACTCGTCAGACTAAGCAACTGTTTTCCAATCCTCGATAGTCCAGTGCTGGTGTTTCTGTGCCCACAGGAGGCGTGCTCTCTTGTTCTTCATTGATAAGAAAGGTACGCGATGTGGCCGTCGGCTGTTGTAGCCCATTCGCGACAAAGTGGACTAGTGGTCCGTGGCAATATTTTGTTCTGCGCACCAAGGTTGTATTCTGACGTGATGTGCGCCATTGTGGCCCGTCTGTTTGCTTGCACAATTCTAGCTATCCTCCTCTGACCTCTCTCATGAACAAGCGATTTTCTTCCACAGGAGTGCCGTTGAGAGGATGTTTTCTGTTCGTTGCACCATTCTCGATACACCCCTGAAACTGTGTTGCGTGAAAAGTTCAGGAGAACTGCAGTTTCAGATATTCTTTGTCCAGCACGTCTTTCACCTACTACCATGCCACGTTCGAAGTCCGTTAGATCACTTCTTTTCCCAATTCTTGCTAACGTTTGCACGCTTAACTGATACTAGAAAGGTTGTTCTGCTGCATTTATATCCACAACCGTAGTCATGTGACTTGCAACGTTGTGAGACAAACCATTTGTGTGCACAGCAGGAGTGTACCTAATAAAGTGGCAGCACAGTGTGTATATATATATATTATACCGGAAACTTGTTTTTTTATACCACCACCAATAAGCCCATTGTACACACTTTAAAATCAACCCTTCCCTCTGCACGCTGGGTAGAAAAGAACTGGGTTCGAATTGAGTGTGGACGTGAGGAATTTTCATGGGCCTTTTCCACGGCGTGGCTGAGTTAGTCGGTCTCAGGCAAGGGTAGGTTCCCCCCTCCGGAAATCGGGTGTTTCATCCAGCAAACAGCAAATCGATCACAGAAGGCATGCAGTTTTCAGATGTATTACATACGGCGCAATATGGCCTGAGTCGCTCATGCGCCTAAAACCCTACAACAACAATACCTTTAAAGATTTGAATGGTCATTAAGCAAGTTTTTAAACATAGCTGAGAAATCCTACTACTGTAGGAAACAGAAAATAAGAAACAATCCACAGAAGTATTGGTCATGCATAGTACTTAGTGCCCAGAAACCATGAATCTGAATATTATTGCCGATTTTCAGAGTCTGTACTTATTGGTGGATGTGGTATGCATTGAGGCAACAGTGACGTTCGGAGAAGACAGAGTTATGATTTAGGGCTCTTTCTCATGATATAGCCAAGGGCCTTCAGCGATTTTGCGGGTAACCGTAAACGCCGACGTATGTCTTAATATCCTGAAAAATTACAGAATATTAAGCTTACCCACAATGTAGACCCGTGTTTGTTTCAACAGGAAAATGCACTATGCTATGTTATACTTCTGGGGATATTCGAGAATGGTTCATGGACATGAACGTAGGAAAATTGAAATGGCCGACGCAGAGTTCAGATTTAAAATCTGTGGAACCCATATGGGATGGGCTGGAACGTCGAGGGAGGGCCAGCCAACATGCTGGTACATTGGTAGCTTAACTGGTCACCCTTCAGCGAGTGGAATGGAGGACCATATTCGCTGCAGTCTACCGTTCCTTGTGGAAAGCATACCCAGCTGGGCGGAGTGTACGATGACCAAAGAGCGACTGACACGCTATTGATGCGAGTGGCAGTGACGTCACTGTGAAAACGAAATATGTCCGGATACTTTTTGGAGAGTATCGCAGGTCATCTAGTTTACTAAGGAGACGACGACTGTTCCACTTAATTAAAATAGATATTGTTTGGATTTATTTTATCTTTCTGTCTTTTCAAGAGGTTTATTTATGCAGGTCTACTTTTATCTCTTCTATAGTTTTGGAGGGGGAAAATTGCTTCCTATTGCCCATAACCATATGAGAATACTTAAGGGATGGTTTCACTACACTGCACCTTGTTATCAATTTCAATTGTGAAGCGGAATTATGGGAGTGTTAAGGCACAGTTGATGGTACAGCGACTTTTGTATTTCTGTGGCCCTTCTTCTAGATCACTGAAGCATAGGTAGTCGTTTTAGTGCATATGAGAAATTGTTATTTAGCCTCTCGATATGATATTTTATGTTGGACTCTTAATTTTCGTTTCTCTTTTCCATTATTCACATTCTTTGCAAAAGGCGAAATCGCTACCGACCAGTTGGGACATTTTTGTTTGTGCGGAGCAATCTGCATACGCTCCTTGGGGTGGCAGAAGGCGAATGGTGACCGTGTTTGCCCGAAGTTTTGCCATTTAAAGCATCCTGTTGGGTTATGGATAACGTCAAACTCAGCAATCCATTTAACTAACTTTTATGGCTGACGACACATTTGCCTGTGAATATGAAGATAATGTTAAGGGGGGGTGAGTGTCCCATCTTTTTAATGACCTATTCTTCTTTCTTGTATAGTCCTTCCTTCTCAAGAACTCCTGAAACGTTTTAAGTGTCTTTCAGCATGCCGATATTTCTCCTATAAGGTCATAAAATGTGTGTGTGTACATTTCTAGAAGGAACCATCATATTTCTATACTTCTATAAATAAGATGACACTTTTTTTCAATGGCTCATGGAATAACGCAGGAAGGATCTAAATCTGTCACAAGGTACCTTCGTGAGCAGCACATCGATTGTAATCACCGTCCTCACACGTTGTCTAGGAAAGGCATGGGTTCGAATCCCTAGCGTGAGGAACTTTAATGGATTCATTTTCACAGTGCGGCCGAGTTAGTCGGTCTCGGTCGATGTTATCAAGATTTTCTTCTAAAGAACAGATAAAACTACACAAGGAATGCACACAATTTTCAACAAAAGACTGTAAGTCACTGCTTAGATAAATCGTAACTTTAAAATGTTTTGTTTTAATGAGTCCATGATTGTCCCTTTCATTCCTTGAAGAAGGAACTTTTTCGTAAAGGTCACCAAACCTGCGTGGAGACACGAACAGGTCAGTAGATTAGTAAAGTTAGTTTTAAGTAAGCAGAAAGGTATCTTTCCTTTTGTAGACCTTGGTGACTTTTAAGTATGTGTACTAGAGAGAGTTCTGTGATAACAATAACGAACTGAGGGATTCTCAGTGCACAGATTGAGAGATTCTTTGTACGTGACAGAAGATTATGACCTTGGGAATTAAAAATGGTTCGAATATATTTGTATACACACTACGGTTATTTATTTATTTTAGGTAACTAGTGTTTTCTATGTCCGTGAAACCTCAGAGAAATGAATCGAGTCGATATTGAATGCGATGAACTTCATTTTCCCTACGTGGACTCTTCTGGCCCTGGTTTACCAATATTAATTTATCAGCTCGCTAAACAAACAAGTCGACGCTTAATTTGGTCATTTTGTGGCTGTAATGACCTTCATTGAAAGCCGTTATAATTAGATTGGGAGAGGCATTTTAGACATGAAAAGGACGCTGCTTCCATCATCCTGGCGGGTTGTCTCATAAAGAGTTCTGCAAGTGACGTGTGATTAGGAGAGGCGCTTAATGCCTATTGTTGACAATCTTAACTCCCACTCCTAATACAACGACCATACATATTGGCAGAACTATCGAAGGACTTCTCTATACATTCCATTGAACAATAAGTATTTAACAAACGCATCAGTCTTTTTAAATCCATTCTTTTATTATTTTTCTTATCCTTACGAAAATAATTTTTGTATGAATTAACAGTTTGTTGTTGCAGTAAATCCATATTGCTCCGCGTGTATTTATCTGTGTTCTTAGGGCGATTTTTTTGTTTGCTGGATGAGAACCCCGATTTTCTGGGAGAAAAAACCATGCTACACTCGCCTAAGACAGACTAATTCAACCACGTTGTGAAATAAGACCATAAAAATTCCTCCAGTTATCGATGGGACTGGAGTTCAGGTCTTTACCACCCGTTGGGGGGGACGGTGATTGTACCAACTGTGCTACCCACGAGGACAATTGACAGGTACGCTTGGAGACAGTAAAGTTGCTGAATCAACCCCCCAGATTCTTATCACAGTGTTTTTTTCTTTTAACTTAATCTGTAAATGCATATTTAGAAAAGAAAAAAAAATTGTATTAAAAAGTGACACCTTTCTCATTCGTTAGGATCTGAAGTTTGTTCTGCGGATATCTACGCTATCTCCAGAGAATAAACAACATATTCTCATCAATATTTTAGTCCAACAGTTTCTAATTTCATAATCTGGAACCTACAGACCATTATGACCGAATTACCACTGATTTTTTTCTACTGATATAAGAAGATGAATAATTTAATTGAGTACATCGTCATCTACTCTGTTATGATATTCCACCTTTCGGTTTATAGAAGCAAGTGAAGCACGAAGGCTGTCTAATTCGTATTTAATAAGATAAAACAGACTTTCAAGCAGACATCTTTTCATCTCTTTTGATTCTGTTGAATTCATTAACGATGGATTAGCATATAACTGGTCCTAAAATTGTCGGAAAACGTTGTAAATGAAAATATAATAAATGAATACATAAACAAAAGCTAAAAACTTATTTTTAGCTCAGATTTCTTATTCACGATGCTTCTAAATAAACAACATTAATAATAAAAATGTTTACGTGAACTTAGATGTTATTAATTAGAAACCTTTTTGGATTGTAGACCGTGCACGTAGTGGCATGAAGCCTCGAGGTGCCGGAGGGAGCTCCAGATTGCCTATTCTTCCATCAGGATATTTGTCAGCTGCTGTATTACGGTCGGTAGAGAACTACAAAGCCGAAATGCTCTTTCAAACACACTCCAGACATTCTTAATTGGAGTTATAGTTGGAGAATTAAGGCACTCCGGCTGGAAATATCGGGAATATTCCTCAACCAGATAGTTTTTGCTTGGCAGATAGTTGCGTTGTCATCTTGAATCTATTGCAATTCGGGGTAAAATGAGAGATGGTCACCATTGATTAATAAAAGTAGCCGATGTCGTGTTACCTTCACTGGAGGTGAAGGTAACACGACACTGAGCAGACTCAGTTTGTATCAACAGACTATGCTCCATACCATGATACCACCACCACCGGCCCCTTCAGTGGTGGGCACGAGACAATCTGGATCATGAGGTCATCCCACCTACTATTGGTGCAACAAAAGTGTAAATCGAGATCATGATCTTTTTACACAGTCCAGTGTTGGAGTTAGCAACACCATTCCAGTGTCGAATGTTATAGAAAGTGGCCTTATATAGACACGCGACTTTCAAATCCCGGATTCTTCAACTCGAGCCACTTAGTCCAGCTGGAAAAAGTCTTTCTTTACCTGAATTGAATTTTTCGGTCATTTTCTGCACACTGAACTGCAAAGTTCTAAGGTTCAAAGTTCAAAGTTTCTATTCTAAGGTCTCATTCTTGGATTAACCACTTTCTGTCACATTCTTCCTCTTAGAGCTGCATTTTCCTTTAGTCTTCCATTCATTGTATACCTTGAGACGGTTGCTTTCTTTCCACCAATGATTTCCTTTGTTTTCTCAGTTGTGGCTCCGCTCAACGTGTTCCAAAAATAACACTCTCTGAAAATTGGCAAGATCACCTGTTTTCTTCACTACCTGATTGATTAAGATGCCTCAGTAAAGTGTATACTATTTATCCGATGCCAAGGAACTCGTGATCATACCATGTGACAACTTATATTTGCATAATGTAGGTTCAATTATCTGTTAACGTTTATTACAAAAAGTTTTTAAATTTTTTTTTTTTTTTTTGGCCAATGAGTGTACATAGTTAACATTTAATTTTAAAAATAGATATTTGTAATTCCAAAATCCAAAGGTTGATTTATAAACAGGAAAAACATTTTGTAAAACCTAAATCTTCAAAATAAAATAGAAATATTTGTTTTGCTAAAACAAATCCGGGAAGGGCGATGGAAAGGGAGTATTAAGTTTAAAAATAGTAAGTATTAAGATTGGATATTTAGTTTTAATGTAAATAAAGTTAGAATTTGAAGAAACACTGGATTTGGGGATGGGAAAGTTATAGAAGTATGTGCTAAATTGCGGCTAAATGGAAACAAGTAATTTCGAAAAATATAAGAGAGCTAACAGGGACAGCAGCCTAGGGAGGAGGTGCTATTTGCGAACAGGCGAGAAAGGGTTGCTGAGGGCAAGAACAATAGGACCGTGAAACTGGATTATGAAGCATCTCTTTTGATCTAAGCCACCGTTAGGAAGTAAACAACAAATGAGTGAACGTCCAGTGTTCGCATAAAAAGAAAACGGCGTCAGGTTGACAGATATTTGGGTAAGTTCGATATATTTAGCAGAGAAGGTGTGAACACGAAACTGAGTGTTTTGGAGGTGACCGGCAGATATGAAAAGGTCATACTGCCATGTGAAAAAAAAAAAAGAATTTCTAGAGAAGGGTTGGTTTGTGCGCTAGGGAGACAGCTGGGGCGAGATGTTTTAGTAAATAGGAAGGAATGAAAAATTAAACAGTATGGGGATTGGTTGAAGTCCTTGTAGGAGGCGTTCCAAACTTGTAGGAAAAAGAAAAGTTCGGGGGAGTAATTGAGCAAGTGTACACTATGTATCTGACTTCTCTGTGGTCTAAGGGGGGAAGGGCGTGAGTTTGCGGGTTGAAGTGAAGTAGATTTTTTGGTGGTCGGAATTCACATCTCGTTAGATGTGAATGATTGGTAGCAAGATAAAGAAGAAAATATGGGTGGGAGCAATTGAGTGATAGTCCTAGTCCTTTTAAAAAAGAACATTCCTGTTGTATTAGGCAAGTTAGTTACTGAAGTTGAGATTTTTTTTTTTTTTTTTTTGTTAGTTGTTGGCGCATCGACTTCTGTGGCCATAATGCACCTCCCAAAGTTTTTGCATTTTCTATTCTGATCCAAGCCCGAGGCGGGATTCGAACCCGCGACCTTTGGGTTGCCAAGCAGGCACTTGAAGTTGAGATGAATGGTAATAAATGTTATTGCTCATGGGTAACGAAAGGGTGGTACAGCGAAAGTAATAGTATAATAGAATTAGTAAATAAATTGTATCTATAGGGGTAGTACTGTAAGGATATATTAACCTATATCATTAAATTAGGACAGGTGCCAACACCAGATAACATATCAGATGAGGAGTAAAGAGAAAGAAATTTTATTAATAGAGAAACCTCATGAGTAAAGAGGGATGAATAAGATGGTAACTAGAGAGTAACTAAGGTAGAATGAGTGATTTGTGGCGAACATTACTGAGGTAAGAAGATAACAGTTGTAATACACTTCGTGGGTTAAGGGTTAGAAAAAATATAATAAGAGTTGAAATGAGTTTTACTGATGTAAGTGATAAAAATTGGTAATGCAAGAGAATGATTGAGTAATCATTGATGATTCGTAATAAGTAAGATACACCTGATACAAACTGATGTTAATGATTTGTAAGGGAAGGGGAACGACCTGATGAGGGAGAAATAGTGTCTTGTACTGTAAAAAACAGCTAACTGCAGTCTTTATCAACCCACTGCAAGATGGAAGCCTTCTCAGCATGAAATGTTGAGGAAAAATGGACCATAATCTGCGACGCTGGTCCAGTGCGGTTGGCAGATCGACCGTATTTAGCAGTCAGGAGCTTGAACCCCGGTCTACTCAAAGAGCATGTGCTACTGCACTCCTGCTCATGACCACTCGGCTACGGAGTAGTATGGTTCATATATGGAAATTGGTATATTTGTATGTTGTTATTTGTTTTTTATTTAAATGCTGTATATAATGTTCATTAAAGGTTGAATTTAAAAAAAATAAATGTGTGTCTTTAATGATTCAAACTGATCCAACAACTGATTCAAATTTCTAGAATTTCAATAAGGAGAGTGCTTGTTTTTCCAGCTATGTGGGGTGGCTATGGATTGACCTCTTAAAGTAGATTTAGGCATCTTAGTTTGTAAACTTACCGAAACAACAAAATCACAAGTCTTTCTTATGGTAAACGTCCCTAGCACTAAATCCCAATTCCGTTTTCCTTTTCGTTCACTCTCCGTGGGAAGTACTATGTAAAGACGTTCATCTCATTATAGGGGAAAAAAAAACTTCCAAGTTCTTGTCTGACTTTAAGTTGGCCGCATTCACTACTGGCAAGGATGCTGTGCCTCGCACGCTTTGCTATCGAAAAGAAATAAAGTCGTCTGTGGTTGGAGCAAGAAGTACGGTCGAGAGCTCTTCAACCAAGGTCAGAAGTGAAAGCTGAGTTTTGTAAAGGAAAAGAAGTTCATCGTCATTCGTAAGCCATCTGAATCAGATTCGGGTGCATACAGATTTTTCCTGAAGAGGACAACAAACAAGGGGGATTTATTTGGACATAGAAACATCCTCGTAGAACCAAATTTCATCAACACGAAAATAAGGAGGTGAACATTGTAATTCACTTTCTACTCTTGATTTGTATATGCGTATCATATTCTCTCCCTCCCTCCCTTAATTTTGTATTTTGTGGGTGTCTTCATATTCTCTCTAATATAAAGAGAACAAATGGCGCCATACATATCAACCAACAGAGTTGTATGTGATCAATCTTTCATTCATATACACTGAGTGTCCATTTCATTAGGTACAGTTATTATTTCCAATATGTGGAGCGCTCTTTCAGTAACACCATCGCGCCTTTGTACCATGCGATATGAAGCCGGTGGGTAGATACTTAGCGACCGCTGTGTGTGCAATTTAGTGCGAGAATTGGCGTGATGAAAGTTGTTTTAAGTGATTTTGAACGTGGTATGTCGATGGCCAGGAAGTCGATGCCAGAAACCGCTGGTACGAATAGCTCAAAAATTGCAATCTTGATGAAGTTTTCACGTATGACCGTGTTTCGGGTGCATCAAGATTTGTCCAATATCCAAATAACATCCAACGAATGGCGATCCTGTTAGAAACTGCACGTTGATGCAAGAGGCCAACTGAGGTCAAGATCTGCAGAGTAACAAAGGCTCAAATAACAACTTAGTACAACGGTGGTAACCAAAGAGACATTTCAGAACGCACAGCTCCCTGCCTTTTTACCGATGGGGTACTGCAGCCGATGACCGAATCGGGTTCCACTTCTGTCAGTAAAAAACAAGAAGGTACGGTTATAGTGGGAGCAGGAACAGTAGAAGATTGGAAAAACGTCCACTGGTCCGACGAATCCTAGTTCCTGATGTTCCATCTGGTGGTAGGACCAAAATATGGCAAAAACAGCATGACTACGTGTACTCATCTTATGTCAACAATGCGGGCTGGTGGTGGCAGTGTAATGATGGAGAATGTTTTCATGGTGCACATTGGTCCTTTCGATACCTGCTGAGGAACATGTGGTTGTCACAGGTCGTCTGGAAACTTCAAATATAATAACAGGACACCCCACAGAATTATAAAGAACCGGTTACAGGAACGTGAGAGTGAATTCAACCTGTTGTGGTAGCTTCTGCGCAGTCACCAGATCTCAATCCAGTTCAGGCTGTTCTGAGGTGCCCCTACTCGCTCTTACGGAGGTGTACCTAATACATTTTACGCTCGGTGTAAGTCTTTAAATACATGCCAGTAATATTATATCGCGTGAATCATCGCAACTTGTTTAGGTGAGGGGGAAGAGAGTTGGAGAGAATGGAAAGACAGTTCCAAGAGCCAATGACATTGGCCAATATTTCTAATGAGGAAAAGAAAGAGAAAAAAAAAGTTAAAAAAAGGTTTCGAGTTCGTCATTAATCACATGTCGCCGTAACGAGCCTACTCTGGCACGCACCCTTACTAACGTCCTGTTCGATAACATTATTAAAGATATTACGCTTGCTATCATAATTTGGACGCGTACCTTCATTAGTCTAGTGGCTTGGTAGCAGCCAACAGTTGCCGAAATGGCACTACGCCCCAAGAAGCCTATTTCACCCCCCTTCAAACCCCGTTTCTCCTCCCCCTTTCTAAACGTTTATTTTTTTTCCGCCTTTAAAAGTACTCGTAGAGACAATGGACAGTCATATTTTAATTTTAAACTTCCCTTTTGCTGTTTTTTTCTTTTTTGCGTTTTTTTTTTTTCTTCTTTGTGTCTTCTTAGAAGTAGACGAGCGTAATATCTCTGCGAAGATAATCATGATTTATTATAGGAAGCCGAGTTGCTGCACGCGCTCCAGTCGAGGGAGTGTCTTCCGTTTAAATCCAGTGCGAAGACAGTTGGTCGTGTTATTATGTAAAATACAATGATTGCAACTACCAGCACGAAAAGAGAAATGAGGTTATTTCTTGGAAGAAAAGAAGCACAGGTTGCTGGCCATTTTTTTTTTTTTTTTGTTTGTTTTTTGATGTTAATCTTTACTGCAAGCAGTCTATTCTATACACGTTCGTGTTGTTCCCTTTAAATCCTACTGAATGTTTGAGCCATAGCGTAATCAGCACATAGTGAGGAAAGTCCAGGTGTTTTATGTATCAAGTGATTCATTTATTTGTCTTATTCCACTTCCTAAAATTCTCGTTTCTCCTTGTGACTCACGAGAATGCTCTAATGTTTACTAAAAAAAAAAAAAAAAACTATTATTATAAACACTCATTGTGAACGCAAAGACAAATTATTAACGTTTTGGCGATGCCAACTGTTTCTAAGTAGTGCAGTATCAAGGCAACTTGTTGTGAAGGCAAAGTTTTTGCCTTCTGTGAGCCTTAAGACCATTGAATTTAATATCGAGTTTTACTGTTTTTTTTTTTTTTTTTTTTTTATTGACATTTCAAACATTCATTCATTCAAGTTACTGATTTCCTATTTAACTTTCTTTTATCAGATTCCAAATGCTAGTAATTCATCTTTGATTTCCGATTTCCTGACAAGT
Source organism: Mastigoproctus giganteus (assembly GCF_048544385.1). NCBI lineage: Eukaryota > Metazoa > Arthropoda > Arachnida > Uropygi > Thelyphonidae > Mastigoproctus > Mastigoproctus giganteus. The sequence goes on from NC_143575.1 coordinate 225,337,244, forward strand.
TTCTTCTCTAACTTTTTTTTTTTTTTTTTCTGTCGAAAACTTCGCGGTTGTTACAAACCCACATGTTCTTTATATTAACTGGGCAACATTGTTTTCTTGGATGTTTTCGTAGTGTTAGCTGATCAATGAAATAAAAAAAAAAGGGAAAAAAAGGGAGAATTGATTAGTTTCCTTCCATCATTATTGCCCTACACTATGATGTATCGCGTGTCACGTGCGGAACTTACACGCTTCTCTGCTTGTACAAAAATAAAACACCGCAGCGATTACTGATACCAGTGACACACAAATCAGTAATGTTACCACATATAAATGTGCTTATTTTCATTAATGATCATTCTCTATCGAGGTTGGAGCAATTTGTAGATTTTTAGTTCTGCTAGAATCTATTGATGTAGAACTTCGATCTTCTGTTGTTGTTGTATATCCCCCTGCCCCCGGACATATGTATTATGCTTTAATATTATGATAAAATACTTAATTTTCTTAAGTGTGTGGATTTATATAATCAAAGGGATTGTTTAATGTTTTTACTGTATATCTTTTCTTATGCATTTTTAAAAGTATAAGGCAAATTTCTAGTGGATCAAAGGGTTCTAGATATATCCTGGTACTCAAACTAAGGAGCAAACAACACCAATACATTTTAAATATAAACAAAATAAACAGTTGAAAACTAAATAATGGTCAGCAAGATTCTCAGACCACAATCGAAAAGAGCATGCCTTGGATGCTCTAGGTAGAATTATTATTATGTATAACAGGTATGTACCCATTTAAAGTGTACAACAGAGTACATAAAATTATAAACATTAACTGATAAATAAAGTGATAGTACAATTCTATCAGGAAGTTAGTTTAGTAGGGGGAAAATAATACAAAACGTTCATGGATTTTCTTTAATCCCATATCACAAGAAACCAGGCTGTCCCATGAGACTACATCGCATACCACAGACCGATGAAGACACCATCACGTATGAAAAAACCATCAACCAGATAACCGCTTGCAGACAACCCTGTGAAATGCTTTTCTGTCCAAAGCAAAATCCAAGTCATATATGTTTGTTAATGCCATAATTCTTTTAAAGAAGTGGTTCTTGGATATGGAAATGGTCTTCTCAAATCTTGATCTTATATGGAAGGTAATCTATCCGGTGCATGGAAATTAAGGTGTCAATGGCTTCTGGAAAGATGGTGGATGAATTTCATTTGCAATGATTCTATTTGTTGTATCAAAGTTGTACCCCGAGGGTATTGGAACAACAAATTCCAATATAAGAATCTAGTTGCTTTTAATAGAAGCTCGGGAAATTGAGGATCTTTGATTCTCCACGTTTGATGAAGTCTTTTTATTTTTATTTATTTAAAGTGTGACAAATGATGGCCTCCGAAATCGAAACAGGAAGGTGGTTATTATGAGAAGATTGCTAAACGACCTTTAAGTATTTTGGTAGATGGTTTCTGATGGAAGAAAAGTTTGACTCGAATCCATCGCAAGTTAAATTAAATAGATCCATTTGTCAGTTGCTTCATAACTGAATCGATTACACATGTAAGAAGAGATGTTTTGGATCATATGTAAACAGAATCTGCTTTTAAGGAAATATTTCAAGAAAGTATTTTCCATCTTCTTATAATATCATATGATGCGTTAACATCTCAAAAACCTCGAGATTACTAGCATACTAAGAAAGGAAATGGAATATTTTAGGTTAAAAAACGCTGCTAAAAAGACAAATAGGAAAATAAACAAAAACAAACAAATAAACTGAGATTAAATTTCAAACTACGAACAAAATCTGTTTATTTGAAGTCAGTATTTCATTAAAAGTAAATGCTAAAGAAAATCGAGTCTGTTTTTATAGATAAAAAAAAAAAAATACCGGGCGGGCCATAAGAGATTGGCTGAGAAGTTGGAAAAGAGAATAGGAGTTGAAAGAAATATCACGAAATAAATCGACTAGAGAACCAGCGCAAGAAAAAAGAAATAGCATTAAAGGTCATAAATAAGATATTGAAGAAGTATAGTGTAGGCAGAAGTTGTTAAAATAAAATGTAGGATTTTTGTTGTAGAAAAAGAAGTCGATTCGATAATGCTCTTAAAAATACAAAATCTAAAAATCATAGTTCGTATCTCGCGCAGAGATACGACAAGATATTGGATGGTGGATAATAATTGAGTTATTCTCGAAAATATGTCATCTTTGGTAAAAAAACATAAGAAATATGAGGAACTGATCTTGTGTGATTGCTTCAACATCGTGTCGGGTTAATGTTACTGGACTGCAGGTGGTATGAACGTACCAGTTGTTCACTTACAACGGTTGCTGTAGTTACAGAATCTAAACAGCATATAAAGACATGCTTGGAGGAGTTTATTAATTACTAAATAATTTATAAAATAAATAAAATGTTTATTATATAAATGAAAATAATCTAAAAAGTATCCAATATATTTTTTTTAATAAGGAAATAAACAAAATTAGTGTAAAATACCATTTGAAAGTACATATCATCTTATGACAAATGGGCCTGGAGTAGTAGAATCATCTGGGCTTGGAGCACCCATGTGCAAATCGTAGATGTTGTCTGCGGCGAAGGACCTCATTTTACATATAATCTTGATTTTAAAATCGGAAAAATAGAGGTTTTTTCCGATTTTAAATGGTAAAATTGTAAAAATGTATTTTTTTAAAGAATCATGAATAATTTGAATCTTGATGCTGTATTTTCTTGATCTGATCATGATCTGTAAAGCGTGTAATGTTTTGTGTTCTGACTGTTCGAGCTGAATTACGTTTCCTTAAGTGAGTATTTATAGATTTTATAGTAATTTATTAATAGTATTTTATATTACTGCTGTAAAATCCCTCATTTGTTTATATATATTCTTTCCTTCTGTTCTCATAATAGCTAGACGCATGATTACAAATTGGAATACGTACTTAATTTCTAACAGAAAAGACTGCTGCTTGAAAAATCAATTAATTTGAAGATAGTCAATTAACTTTAAAATGCGTTTTACGCTTATTTTAATTTATGCTTCTATTACTTCTTGCCCTTAGCCCGGTGGTTATGGCAGCTGATTTTCCGTATCAAGGGGCACTTACTGTAGGCTCCTTTTTTCTTTCTTTCTTTCTTCTTTTTTTTTTCTTCACATCACGGGGAAGAGGGAGTAGCTGACTTCGGATAAGAGGTACAGTTTTTTCTGACTTTTCAAGACACATCATCATATACTGCATCTCATGACCTTCATTTAAAGAAAAAGAGGCGTATATTTTGCTGATATAAATTATAATTCCAATTAAATAACATTTAAAAAAATCACTGCCGTATTTTTCGAAACCATTCACTGTATTTAATGAAGAATAAAGTCCCTAGCATTTATTCTTAAGTTCCTCCCTTGCTTGACGTCACAAAACCTACAGCAGTGTTCTTCGCAGTTGTATCAGTGTGTGTTTTAAGCGGTTTATTCTATACTGACTGGCCACTTTATTAAGACCACGCGCTGACAGCTTATTTGGCGCAGTTGGGTTGAATAAATACGTTGAATTACTGCCCCGAGCACAGTAAATAAAATGTTGAAGAGAGAATGAAACTGGCTAATTCCTGCTGACGAACGCACCTTTCCAGTTCATCCGACAGATGCTCAATAGGGATTACCACAGTAAAATATCCCTCGGTAGTTATGGGTAATTATGGATGTTTTTCCATTCATTAAAGACTCGAATGACTAGCCTTTGAACACTGGAGCTGCGCTCTCTGCTGTAGCACCTCATAAAGAGGCACCGACAATCAGGCCTCTTTAGAAGTCTTTGAGATCGTGTCCATTGCCATTGAACTTTGGCACTAGTCGGGTGACCTCTTTAAGTTACATATTTTTACACTGGTCGCTGCATATGACCCGAACATGGTCCTAATAAAATGGCCAGGCAGTGTTCTTACTTAATATCACCTATTACTAGTTTGACTTAACTACAAACAACAGAAAGGTTGTCTTAAGTGAGTAATTTAAGAAACGGTGGATTGAAAAGGTAACGCAACACCTTTATATTGTAAGTGCCCCAAACAGCAAAGAAAAAGTAATTCCTCAAACGTAAGTGTAAACATAATGCCGAATGACACGGCACAGGGACTTGGAGTTTGTCTTTAGCGTCTTACATAGCGCGCTGTCAAAGGGCATTATGGGATCCTGTTCGGTTGTGTTTATTGCCAATGCCCCTCAACATATATGATTATTCTTACGTCTTAAGTTCTTATTTTACAAGGAGGATGCAGTGAAAGCAGAAACAGTCAAACCTCTGAGCGATCGCGAAGTAATATATAATTTTTTTTTTTCCTGGAAAATCTCGTGTCTTAAAAATATGTTTATTACTTCTTTAACCGGCGAAACACCCTTCGACTGTCGTTTCTGAGTAAGCCCTCTTTATCGATAAATAAGACACAGAAGAGAGAAACGTCACTGTGAATAATGCTCGACAAAAAACTGCGTCCGTGATTTTGGTCTCAAAGAAACGCCGCTGTCTGTCTGAAGTGATTCGCCAGCACCTGTCAAAAAACATAAGCGTACATCTAGCGAACTCGACAGGAGGGTACCACTACCACGTGCGAAAAGACGAAAACATCTTAATGACATAAGGGACTCGTAAGACGTTTCTTGCCAGAGTTGCTAAGCACTTGCTTCCAAGAGTCTTTCATATTTAAAATGAAAAACTTCGAGAAAATCGCTACAATTAAGAATTTCTCTTGTATACGCTCCCGGAAGTTTTCATATATCGGTGACATTAACGCCTGTTGTCATGGTAACGAAGTGGCAATTTTTTTTCACCCGAAAACTTCGCTTTAAGAGTTTAATTTTCTTTTTTAAATAGAAGTAGAAGAAAGGAACTTCCTAAGCTGTGATGAATGACGTAAGAGGCAGAAGTGTATTGTGGGAAGATCAAAACGCAAATTAAATACGTGGATTTTATTATTAATAGAAGAGTCCCGTTCGTATCTCACCTGGTGCGATGTACCTTCACTAATTTCCTCGGAAACCCCCCTCCCCCATCCTTCTCCACAAAGTATAACAACCATTAGGAGATCGATAGAAGCGGGTCAATGGTGGGAACAATTGAAAACAAACTCGGTGGAAGTTCATCGCTTTTCTATCTAGGGGGAGGAGCATTTCTTGTCCTTGCTTGATGAAGCAGTCCTTCGTAAATGACCTGGTTCCCTTTCACTTATATTTGTTCGTCGAGGCACAAGGGGTTGCGAGAAAGCGCTAGCTTTATCGCGCATGTGATTTGAAAAGTTGATAACATCCGTTAAGAGTGATTTGTAGATTATCCTACTGACAGCGGTCGTGTTTTGGCCCATGCAATATTTCATTCTCGCGTGGAGCGTGCGGTAAGGAATGACAGCTCTGGAGAAGCCCCTTCCCCCTTCCCCCGTTCTCCAAGTTATACCGAAGACACAGATTTTAAAGGTTGTGTGAACCACAAAAGAAAGCATGCCTTGCAGGAATAATCATCCATTCAGCTACCCAGCGAAGATTACTACTGACACTTCTACTCTTCGATGTTCTGTGGTTTCGTTTCTAAATTCATGACGAACGTCAACTGAAAGTGAATGAATGACAGCATCTTAAACCCCGTCACGAACCTTAAAGGGTTTACTAGCGTTTTGTTTTCGCACATAATAAATCCAGCGATTCACATCGAATGCGTGGACTGTCAGATGCTTGATTTTCAGCCAGCTGTGTTTGCTTTCCTGTTCGTTCTACCTTAGTCGGGATCAATTTGTTGCATCTCTCTTTCTCAAAGCTCCCCTCATCTCCCACATATATACTTTATTTATTTATAAAGTTCATTATTTTAGAACTGTGGGTTTTGAAGGTCGGCTTGTCTGTTTTTTTTAATGTACAATCGGTAAGAACATTGCATATGTCTCTGTCAAGACCAACTAACGTGGCATTTGATGAAGAAAAGCTGGAAAAATTGACCCGATATCTAACTGGATTCAAACCCAAAAAATACTAACCTTTAGCGAGTGTGGTCACCTTTAAAGTGTTCTCATTAAGTCTTTACGTACACCGAACACTTCCATACCTGAAAACATTAACATTTCTTTAAATAAGTCTGAATACCTTCAGTTGTTTCAAAACAAGATCTTTTAAAGACGTTTTCAGTTTTGAAAATATGAAAAAATTGCATGAGGCAAGATCAGGCACTCAGTTTTACAACAATTGTCGCACTGACAAATTTTTGGGTGGGGGGAGCAACGAATTACTATCAGGAAATTTGTTTGATATCGCGAGACGAGCCCAGTGGAATATCATCCTATGGTGCAGTCACATCAGAGCCCTCAGGGCGCTGTTGTGACTATACTGGAAGACCCAAGATTCGTCACCACGAACGATTTTCCCAAAATTCTTTCTGAGAAGTTTGAACAGATTTCTTTTCTTCATTTTTAGCACTCAGTTAAAAATAAGAAACGATACGCCTTCTGGACGTCTACAACCCATCACATAACTAAAATAGTAGTAAACAAACAACCCAAAACAACTTTAAATTCCTTAATTGTGAATAAGGATTTTTAGATATACTTTAATGTTAATATTCGCTAAAATCAGACAATCAATCGATTTTTCTTTCATATTCTTTTCTTTTTGATAGGGGATAAAGTTTTACATTTCTCTCTTTGACAAATATTCGTATCTGTCGTTTATAAATTTAAGTTGATTTACCAGAATATTTTTAAACATCTTTCCGAAAATATTAACCACTTAAAAAAATATATAAATTTTTTTTGTGTTAGAGGAGATTGTATTTCGCTGTTACGTGTGCTCCTACAACGGATGCTGGTGTTGGCGAAGAAAAAGGAGCAATTTCCTATTAAATTTGATGGAGAGAGTTGACGAGTCATTTAACAGTATCCACCAGTCGGCTAATCGCTGCATGATTATGTATGGTTGCTTTAGTTGGTTTGACCGCAGTGTGGTGGACGTTGTACCAACCTAAGCGGAAGTAATTTGTGGATTATAAATAGACTGCAGTGTTGTATTTCGCCTTTTCAACGTGTACAGCCGAAATAGGTTGTCAAATCTCGAGCAGTGAAGCCGAGAGTGCTAAATAATGAATGCACGAGACGTAGCAACACCCGTGAATGATGAAATAGAGGATACAAAGCTCTCCATTTCTGCGCATCCATTGAGGGTGGGGTCGCAGAGGGGGGGAACTTTTATCCATCAACAACAAAGTGACATCAGAAGATTCTTGGGTGGATCCGAAATGTCAAATCAGTGTAGATAATGTCATTGGATGGTTGATTAATATTTGACATTTTATTTCTTAATTCCGAAATGATCAATCTGTTGCGCTAATAGCTAACAATTGCGATGTACGCCACTAGAGGGCGCAATGTTCGGTCGACCCTTTTGTAATGCGTCCAATTATGACACTTATTCTGGTGTTAAAGGAAAATGGCAATACGCAAAATAAATTGATATCATAGTGTTAAAATCGATAAGTAAAAAACAGTTAAAATAAGAATTACCCTTTTTTTTTTATACTCCAAAATTTCAGTTATTTTAAATTTCTTATATTGTTTTATTAAAATTCAAATTCGTTCATCTAAAACCTAGAAGCTACAGGAAAAAACCAACCATTTGGATGCAGATTTATTTTTGTAGTCATTCCGGCCTTGAATTGTTACAAAATAAATAACTTAAAAAATAAAGGTTTTTCGGCCACCTATTAGCAAAAAAACTGCCAAATAAAATCGTAAGATTTTTAAAAACAGATATTTAAAAATATTTGAAAAAAAAAAAAAATTACGATTAGTCAGTCAATTTCTGCTTATTGTTTTCTTGTAGATTTATAGGACAAAACAGTTGGTTTTCAAGTTGTCCTGGTATTGCAGGACAACTTGAAAACCAACAAATAACCTTACCAAAAGATTAATTACTCGTCACATTCACAACGAGTTGTCTAGGTATTGCATTACCCAAATAAAAAATCCAGATCTGTATTAGAAAACAACAACAACAAAAAAATGCTTCTTCTTTTATGACGCAGATTTCTCATGCAGTGCATTCTCTAGATCGTGATGCGATCTATTTTTTTTCTTCAAAATGTGCCGCGATCTACCATCTCAAAAATTTCATTGCGCACGGTTAAAAAAAAAAAGTCAAATCGACACATATTGAAAAATGTTGTTTATAAATTTTAAAATTAAATACAATTCAGAATTCTTATTTTAAATTCATACGTATTTAATCTTTTGCTGGCTAGGACTTGTTGGTGGATGATACAGTGGTAACTCAAAAAATCTGGGAATTCATCATCCTTTTGGCATAATGTTGTTGTTTGGTTGGTTTTTAGGAGAATTAGTAACTAAGGCCATATTGCTCCGTTGGCATAATGCAAAGAATGCATTAAGATGCCTCATTATTGCTTTAGCTCCACCTGTTGTTATTGACACGAGCTTAAATAGTGGTAGTTTAATTTTTTAAATAAAATGTTTGAACGTGTTAAATATATCAAGACCTCTAGTTCTTTCTTTTAACGAAACAATACCCAGCAGTTCTTCTCTCTACTGGCAGAATCATCAAAAAACATACCAACAAAAACGAGCAATTGAGCTATATCACTGACGTCTGTAGATTCTCATCCCGTTGCAAAGAAAAGGACACACAATTAGCAATATCAGTACGCAATTGTTCCCTCACATTTATACTAATTTTTTTGTCCCATCACAGTATTTCGAGATAATTACAGACCTTGAAGAGCACTTTTAATTTCATTTTACTTCTTAAAATTTTCAAAAAGAGAATCTGTTATTTCTAAAAATGCGTGTTTGATGAATTGGCCATCAGAAAATGGTTTGCATTTTTTTTGCAAGAAGAGGACTCAGTTTAAATGACGCTACAGTTACTGCTTTAGATTGTAAATTAGGTTTCTTGAAGAAATTTTGTTGCGCGAATAATCCGGATTTAAGTTATTTTAATTTATTTTTTCTAAGTTCACTATTAGGCGAAAAATCCGATTGGTATTTACCATGGAGTGCTTTTCTTTCATTATTACAAAAAAGAATTCGAGTTCCCACTCTTGATGAAAATGATACATTTTACTCTCTTTCGTAGTATTCATTTTAAATCAAAGGTCATACGCTTCTCTGAGTATGACCTTGGAGTTGTGTACATGGTTACTGTTACGAATACCCTGTGAGATCAATTAATCGAAGAGTATAAAAGGAAGTTTTATTTTGAGTAGTACAATACTAAGGCAACGCGTGATGAAGGCTAGTTGATCGACGTCTGACACGAATTCCGAATAAGGAATTTCAAATGTTTTTAACTGCCTGATCATCAGAGGAATAATTCCGTTGTTTGAAATGGTCTAGTGAAGAACACCTTGCTTTCCAAAGCAAACCGACATTTTCCCATCAGTGTTTATTATGAAATCCATGATTTATACAAAAGTATGCGCTCTAATAATTACAATTGAGCAGTGAGGGTAGTCGAGAGAACTTAAATTATGAATACGTCTTTTGTTTATCATACTTGCTTCGAAATCCCTCGTATAGTCTCCTCTCTATCTGTCCTTAACAGCTTCCTACGGGACGTAATTAAAATTCAAAGCCTTCGCAAATCTCTCGTAATTTCAATCGCTGTGTGCTGCAATTAGAAGGAGGGATTTTGTTTTTTCTTCGCGTCCATGGCAGGAATTACGGTCCCGATCGATATCCGATGCCACCGTTTCTTTAAGCTGCGCAAAATAAATAAGATGGGGATGCTCGAAGAATACGCGAATTGCGTAAAATCGACGAGAGAAACCGTCGAAAATCGCTTGACCTTTCACCTCCGTCTCGGGATGGTAATATCCGCGATTTCTTTCGCAGTTAATTCTGCGGACGCCTGTTTACCTCTTCCCGAGAAGGTTTTCCAAATATTGTTTCGCGTAGTTAGCGTGACATGTAATTTGTGGCGGTGTTGTGTTTTCTTGGGACGCTCTTTCTTGAAGAAACATCGCGCAACTACATCCCCCAAGAGTGCTTTATGCGTAGGCTGTCATTCCAGCAACGGAAAAAATCCAATTAGTCGACGACAGTCAAGTAGAGAGGTTGAATGTCGAGTGGTCCGCATGTCTACGAACTTCAGGGACACTTATTGGTCCGTAGACAAACATTGTCTCAGCGAGTGAAGCAGTCTGACAGTTTTGGGCTGTGTAAGTACAAATCCCTTTACTTTCTCAGATATTTCGTGTTTCTGCGGCTGCGCCTTGCCACAGCTTCTTATTGTTTGCAACTCGTAGAACCTTTCACTGTTGTTAAGACTCGGCAGAATATTTTCTCCGTGGCTATAGAACACTCTTCTGTGGCTATAACGATCACAGAACATTTCTCAATAGCTACTGAACTTCATAGAACATTCCTCCATCACTATTAGCAGCTCGCAGAACATTTCTCCATGGTAATAACGATCGTAAGACTCCATCGCTAAAGAAACTCATAGCACAATTCTCTATCAGAATAGCAACTAGCAGAATACTTTCTCCTTGACTATGACGATCGCAGAACATTTCTCTATCGTCATAGAACAATTCTCCAACTCCATAGCAATTAGTAAAACATTTCGTTGTCATCACAGAACATTTCTCCGGCGCCGTAGTAGCTAGTAGAACATTTATCCACCACGATATCAACTACAAGAACATATCTACACTATGATAGCAATTACTAGAACATATGTACATCATGATAGCATCTAATAGACCAATTTCTTCATGACTATAACGATCACAGAACATTTCGCTGTCATTATAGAACTAGTAGACCAATTCTCCAACGCCATAGTAACTAGTAGAACATATTTACACCATGATAGCAACTACTAGAACATTTTCTTCATGACTATAATGATCACAGAACATTTTTCTGTCATCATAGAACTCAAAAACCAATTCTCCAACTCCATAGGAATTAGTAAAACATTCCGCTGTCATTACAGAACATTCCTCCATCACGAAAGCAGCTCACAGAATATTTCTCCCCCACGATAGCATCTACTAGAATATTTTCTTCATGACTATAACAATCGCAGAACATTTCGTTGTCATTATAGAACTAGTAGACCAATTCTCCAACGTCATAGTAACTAGTAGAACATTATTCGATCGCTGTATGAATTCATCTAACATTTTTTTCCCATCGTTATTATAGCAGATAGTAGAACCTTTTTACTTCCATCACTGTCGAAACTCGTACAACTCGTTATGTTTCGAGTGGAGGAATATTTTAATTCTGGTTGCAACTTGTAGAATCTTTTATGGTTGTTGTTGCAACAGGCAGCCAGAATCGGGTTTCTGTTTCCAATCCTGACGCTGGCAGTCAATGTGATTACGTGGCATGTCGTTACCGACAATTACGTTCAACTATGAGGAATGCTAGCTGCACGCGAAATGCTATAGCAACTGTAATTAAATATTCACGACTATCCCTCGAATTTTAATTATAAAAGATGGAAATTCCGATCCGGTAAGTTTGTGCTGCGCAGAATGTCCGTATATTGGCTTTACGTGAACAATGTGGTTCGCGTTACCTGTTGGGATTAGCTGCATGATTCCATGAGGTTAGGGATGCTCATCAGAAATCCTGGTGTTCGCTGATCTTATTTATTTATGGCGCACACGCACAATAACTCGCTTGCTTCCTCCGCCAAAGGCTCGAGAGCAGATGGTGTACGTTGCTGGCACTTCCACGAACACCATTCTCGTGTACTGAGTAGGAGGCAACTGCTAATGAAGTAAGGGACCCCGACCACGTCAAATATGGATGCTCGCCAGCGAGAATTGTTTAACGGCACAGATAATCGTGGCCGAAGTACTTACTCGTAGTGCCTTTCGGAATTTAGCTACCCCCTCTCTCTCCTGTCCCCCTTGTTTAATGATAGACAGAAAAACAAAGGAAGGACGTAAAAATACAGAACAGGAGGAGACAACAAAAATAGAGAAATAGGTGGAAATTGTCAGAAGATGCTGTATATTGCTCTATGGGATTAGTACACGAAATACACACGAGCAGTGAAGAGAAACAGAATGATACAACAACCTGCATTACACTTCTCCTCCACCTACGCAAACATCTGAGCATTTTCTCATCGGTGAGGCAGACAATCAATCGCAGCGCTGTAATTGGCCACACTCAGGAGACGTAATGATCCTAAGAAAGCTCTGTTGTTGAACCTGCAGATTCACATTGGTGTCCCCGAAGTAGCTCATTCACCCGAGAGAACATAAGGTAATCGCATGAGAATCTGAAGAGTAAGGAAGAAAGTGAATAACACAGAGTCCAGTTTCAGCAGCTGACGTTGCTTACAATGCAATGCAGATCGCAAAACTGATGCTACCATAAAGGAAGCTCCATTCCAAAAAGAAAAAGTTGTAAGATAGAAGAAATAGAGACAGAGACGACTGTGGGGGGAAGTAAGAAGACTAACAGAAAGAAACTTGGAATGATCGACTTTAAGTTAACAGAAAACGAGAGTGCAGAGCGATCAGTCTGATTAAAGAGAAAACGAAGAAGTAAGAAAAAAGATAAATGGGATGCGTGAGGCGAATACGTTTACTTCGAATCGTGTCCGAGAAAGCTTTTTAGACCGCTGCTTTCCAACTTGTGGTCCGTGAGACGATCGGATATGTTCCGCTGAGTGGCCACCCTTCAAAGCGATAGTCCCGGAAAGAAAAAGTTTATAAACGACTGTTTTCTTCACAATATCGAACCTTATATCGCGAAAAAGCGTGTACAATGGGGTGTGACCAAAGTGCTGCGTCTACGCGCATCCGCCATTTTAAAATTCAGAAAATTTCTTCGACCAGGAAGGTGTCATAATCTCACGAAATCAAGTTCTCCAACATAACAGGTATAATAAAACAGAACGGTTATTACGTCATAAACGTATGATACGTGACGTCGTTTCCTCTCTGCTACCCGTACCTCGGTTATTGGGGAAATAAACGGCCGGCGAATAAGGAAAAATAAACTTCAATCATATAGTCATCAAGCTTGTAAACACCTTTGTCATTTCTGCGCAAAACAGAGCGCATGACACTTCATTAACATTTATTACATTGTTGGCGAAACTTGATTGTTGCCTTAGCTCACGTAATGTCAGGCACGCGATGGCAAGTGCGTGCCGGCCCGTGGAGCACTTGCAGTGTAATGTTTCCTTTATCGCTAGGAGGCGCAGCAGAAAGAAACAATACCCGCCTTTTCTAACAGCGTTCCGAGGAAACAATGATAGTATTTCGTGCGAGCAGCCGATAACATGATTCGCGTGCTAATGTTAACAATAAAAAAAAAAGTTGCCTAGGTAACCACTGCTCACGTGGAAATTGTCAGTTTCGTCTGCTGTCGTATTAGTCATCCAATTTAATGATAAACTCGATTATTAAAAATGTATTTATAAATATTTATTTTTCGGAAACGTTTTGTTATCGAATGATTATAATGATCGTGATTGCGTGAATATTTATCACGCATTCCTGCAGCTTGAAAACGGGTCAAGTTGAACAAAGAAAGAGGTGTAATTGATTTTTCTTTCTGAGGAAGATGAAGTGATAGTTTGTTGCATCAGTCGTTACAATATGCACTGGCATTTTCTCTTGGGAAAGAAAGAAAGCGTCAGTACTCGAGAGAAAATATTTAGTGTGTGGCTTTGGATCTTATTTGGAGATACTGTGTCGGCCACAGCAGTACGGTAATAAATTCTCTCTGGGTCGCTATTAAGAGAGAGAGAGAGAAAAAAAAAAACAGAGAACCAAAAAAAAAAAAAAAGGCCAACTGATCTCGAGGCGGTTGCTAAGGTGATGGCTTAGTGAATTTGGTGAAGGCGTTGCGTGCAGAGAAAGTTAATTATGTCATTTAATTTTCTGGGTTAATTGTGTGGGCAAGCTGTCTACACTGTACAGCTTTTCTGTTCCTTCTGTATTTGTAGCCAGATTATCTTTTGCTATATTGCGTTTATTTATTAAGCTCCTTAAATTTCATATAATGTACTCATAAAAAGAGAGAGAGAGAGAAGGAAAAAAAAGCACTTTTCAATTATGAATGACTAATAATAATAATAAGCGTTTTTATATATTATATTAATAATAAAATAATTAATATATAATAAATTTATATATTATTTTATATTAATATATATTCAATAAATAATTTATTTTATTGAATGATAATTTACTCTATTTATTATCAACATATTCTGTTTAATAATAAATACAATAAGGTTATAGCATTCTTCGACTGCGGAAGCCACTTTTATAAAGCGCGTAGTGCAATACCGGGGCAACTCGCGGTGAATTTATTCACAACACGAGATCGATGTATTTCATAAATAATGGATGCATGTTTTATTAAAATAAATCACTTTATTCTTCTCCGGGAGAAGTTATTTTTGTATAAGGTTTGCAGTGCATTACTGAGACAACTCGTGGTGAAGTTCACAAAATGAGATCGATGAATTTCGTAGCAAACTGTTTGTTTGCTACGAAACAAACCTGTATACAAAAACTGAAAAGATGAAATTAATTCTTGAATTATTAAATCTAAAATTAGTAAACAATTCTAAATACAATATTTTTTCGATAATGGGGGATGAGAGGATTCCTAAATGGATTGTGCACGGGGGCGCAGTTTCCACCCCCCTCCCCTCCCTCCCTCGCACAACTAGCGCTTTAATTTTGTCCCCTGGCTTCATCAGGCGCCTACATTAATAAAAAATCTTTTAGGGCTATTGTTTAAGGATCTGTTTCATCATCACGAAGACTAATTACACCCACTCGTTGCTCCGGTACTTCTAATTATGTTCCAGTCTGCACAACATGTTGTTTACACTCTTTGGGGAAGGGGGAGGAATGTATAGCAAGGCGCTAGCCATTGTTTTGGGTATTAAGCAACCTGATCTCAATGGGAAGCACTTCATTCTCCGAATTATTGATTGTTTGTTGGCCTCCTGTTCGAGTGTCTATTAACTTCCGGAACACTTTTACCGCACCGCAATAAGAGTGAGTGACGTCACTTCCGGTTTGTAGGTTTCCTATTAGGAACGCGAACTAGTGCGCATGCGGCTGGTCTTAAACTACGCATGGCCTTTCGATATTCAAAAAGAAGACATCTTTTCGTGGTAATTAGGAGAGGGTGCCTGCGCTTCCACGTTCTACCACACTTTCAGTCCAGGTAATAACTCAATGGAAGACAATAGGGCAGCCTGACTGATCGAGCTCACCCATTAAATCTATCACATGCTGGGCTGCTCGTGAGTCGGCTACCAATTTGACCTCATTTTATTTATTAGCTAAAGTTTGGGCTATCGGATAAAAAATAAACAATAAAAAAAGCCTCGCGTGCTTGATAGCAGCTTTTTTTTTTTTTTTTTTTTTCTAATTCTTTTATTTCGCTCCATTAAATTGGGTCGTTTACAGCTAACCCGATCAATATTCATCAATTGTCTTTCGAGATAGCCCAAGTGCGAAGAAAACGGACAGTGTACACACTCCGGGTAATTGGATGAGTGACAGAAAGTAATGACAGAAAGAGAGATAAACAGAAGGCAGGAAGGATAAACAGGGAGAGGGTAAAAGTAAGGTTGGTGGGAAGGCAAAGAAAGATGAGAAGGGGAGAAAGAGAGATAAATTAGAGATAGTAAGAAGGAAAGAGATAAAAGAAAGTAGAAAAAAAAAAGGGTAAATAATTGAAAATAAGATGAAAGAGAAAAAAAAGAATCGAGGGACTTATTTATACACCAGGTGTCGTGCAGATATGGGTGAATGCATCTTTTTTTTTTGTGATGTAGACTAAAAATCCCACTAGATGTCGCTAAGTATCAGTTTACATCTATCTGTCGCCAGATGTCGCTAAGTGTCATACTCTTAGATTATACATCTGTCTGTGGTGTTTATATCCGTTTTGGTCAATCGGATAGTGTTCAGATTAAAAATAAATAAATAAATAATAATCAATATTTTTTTAATGAACAAAGTTTCCCAGAATGACCACCGTTCGGCCATTTGTTAAAGCGTTTTGGTGGACTTTTAATGTTTTCTGTTTTAATTGTGCTATTTAAAAAACAGCAGCAGCAGCGTTCATTTTTACAAAAGACGCGAGCGAATAGAAAGACGCACGAGCTAAAAGCTCATTGTCAGATGACTGCGCCAAACGATATTTCATCTTTGCCAGCTTCATTGTGTCCGTTCAATTTTTCTTCTTTTTTTTTTTAAGTCTTGAAAGGGACTTTTAAAAGATGTTTCTGTCTAAGAATTACAAACATACCATTAGGGAAATTAGTGCAACGCATTACACTTAATTGACATTCATCAGCTTAAGACGTTTTAATTAGAACTCGATGTCTGAATGAGCTGTAGAAATTAGACTGAATTTTATTTTATTTCCTCCCTCCCTCCTTCCCCCCCCTTTTCTAGATAACATTTGTTTCTGCCCGAATGCTAAGTTAAATCCGTTTTTACTGTTCGCAGAAAGACAGTATTATATGAGCAGAAGAAGTCAATATTAATTAACGCTTGATAAATTATGTACAGTACTTCCGCGTACAGTACTACGCCAGTAATTACGCGCGCGCGTGCACATTTTGTTAATTATACAAATTCTAAATCACCGGTAAGAAGTTTAATTATATTTTTATCGCTTCCAACTAGCGACATCTCGCGGATATAATAGTAAAGCATTTTCACTACAACAATAACTGTTACGTTTCTATTACGTCACTGTGACGTCATCTTGTATATTTGAGAAGCCAAAATGGCCGCGTTTATACTCATACAGATTTATGACGTGCAGATGGTGGTTAGATGAATAAAATTGAGGGAAATTGAGGATTCTGGCTACTGCTAAGGTGGATTAACTGTCAGTGGGCGCTTATATATCACGTGTCATTTTTAAAGCTACAATTTTCGATAAATCGGTGCGCAGTACATAAATATGTGGGCATTAATTGTTTTGGATGAGGGGATTGGCTTCTCAGGCATCTATCGATTCATTTGCCCCAGTCTTCGTTTCCCCGGGTCTCTTAAGCGAGGCCCGGCCTTGATTGACTTCATTTACCTGACTCCCATCAGAATAAAGACGATACTGCGAAATGTTCGCTTAAATGACAGAACTTAACCGTAACGGAGATGAAGTGGTTTGCCAACACGGGTCGTTGCTATGGCAATAGTCTTCTTTAAGTCGTAAACACTCGAACAGCATTTTGCTAAAAGGATGCGCTCATGACATACACTCCATGATCGCAGTGCCATCTTCAGTGCCAAGTGAGTTCGTTATAAAAGCTACAGTGTTTAGATGGAAAAAATAAAAAAAATACTCGATGGGCGCTCTTTTAGAGTAATAAAAATATTGCAGCAGGAAAGCGTATTGAATCGCTGCAAATTTGAGGCAGAACTGATGTTAGCAGCAGCGTGAGGTTGGTATGTAAGGATGTGCTGTTGACTTTAGTCTAATATTTTTCTCTCTCTCTCTCTCTCTCTCTCTATATATATATATATATATATTAGAAGTTTGTGAAAAAGTCAGACGAGATTAATTTTGTTAGAAAACTAAACTTACGAGATGATTACATCCACGTAACCCCAGCAAAGGAATATTAACCTTTTATATACGTTTGATACGTTAACTCGTACAGAAATGTGTTAGTTTTAATATTGTTAAGGTTAACGTTGAAATATTAAGAAAGAATAAAAAATTAAGAAATATTTCTTTAATTTTTTTCCAACTATTTTTATTCTCCAGAGCCCTTATAATGTGATGTTTATTGCTCCACTGAAGAAAAAAATCTCTTTATTTCGTCAACTACATCCAAAGCTGTTAGCCACGTTGATCAATGAATACGCAATTTCAACTTAAATGCTATTGGCCTAACAATCGTGACGTCACATCCCTACCGTTTCTTTCTGTGGACGTCATAATTGACCTTTTTATTCTCTCCGGGTGCGGATGACAGATCGAGTGGTCAAGTGGTACACGCGTTTGTGTTTACCGTGGTTCGATCGCTGAATATGGTTAATGATCAGGTGGTGTTGGTGGCTTTTAGTCATCATTGTCCTTGTCTTTCTCCTGATATCTTCCAGCTCGGTGGTAGTCCAATCTATATTTATAAATGATATCGATGATGGTATATCAAGCTTAATGTCCAAGTTTGCAGACGATACGAAGGTTGGCAGAGTTGTTAAGGACACTACTGACACTATGCTGCTGCAACAGGATCTAGAAAAGTTGAGCAGATGGGTTGAGAGGTGGCAAATGAAGTTTAACACTGACAAATGTAAAGTACTACATATGGGAA
Organism: Mastigoproctus giganteus; assembly: GCF_048544385.1. Lineage (NCBI taxonomy): Eukaryota > Metazoa > Arthropoda > Arachnida > Uropygi > Thelyphonidae > Mastigoproctus > Mastigoproctus giganteus. Next base: position 225,355,580 of record NC_143575.1, read on the forward strand.
ACAGCAACCCCAGAGCAACGTATCAACTCTGTGGTACTACACTGACAGTGGTAGAGAATGAAAGGGACCTGGGGGTAATTGTGTAGGCAGATATGAAGTTCTCTGAACAGTGCAGACGGGCTGCAAGAGTAGCTCATGGTGTATTGTCAATGATATACAGGAATTTTTCTAGCAGGGATAAGGAGGTGATTATTCCCTTGTATAAAGCAATGGTCAGGCCACACCTAGAGTACTGTATACAGGTCTGGAGGCCTCATTTTAAGAAGGATGTAGAGCTGTTGGAATGATTACAGAGAAGGGCAACAAGATTAGTGAATGGAACAAAGGGGTGCTCTTACGAAGAAAGGCTTAAGTTTTGCAAATTACAGTGTCTGGAGACTAGGCACCGGCGAGGTGATCTGATAGAGGTGTATAAAGCCTTGAATGGTTTGAGCATGCTCAATGCTGATGGGATTCTTCCTCTAGCTCAGAAAAATCACCTGAGAGGGCATAAATTCAAATTGAGGAAGGACGGATGTCGGATAGATGTGCGGAAATTTGCCTTTGGCCAGCGGGTGGTTGGTTGGTGGAACAGACTTCCATCCCTTGTCGTGGAGGTTGATAGCCTAAATAAGTTTAAGGCTGGGCTGGATAGGTATTTGAGACGAACGGAGGGGTGAAATGGGAGAGTTTTTTTTTTTTTGGCTGATGCTGCATAAGCTTGCTTTCTTGCATCATATGCCTCTGCTAATGCTATGACCCCGAAAGAGTATATTAGCACTGGGACTGCATATGTGTTTATGGCTTTAACTGTGTTCCCTCAGTTCAGCTTTGCTTTCAACAGGCTTCTTAGTCTGTGATAGTATTTTCCGGTCAGGCAAGCCTTGATTTCCTTGAGCTGTAACTGCTGAACCTGCATCATCCCCAGGTATTTGTAGGTCTTTCCCTCTGTCATGGCTTCGATCTCTTTACCAGTCTGCACTTGGTAGTTTCGGCCCACTAATTTCCCCTGGTGCAATCCGTGGGCCTTGTTATTATTTTGTGGGTTAATTAGTAGCCACGCAGAGATCGAAATGGGACATCGTTTATCAGTGATGCCAAGACATCGCATTACGAACCCATCACATAAATTCAAAATAATATCAGTTAACTGGACAAAAGCAAGCAGATTTATCCGACCCCCAACTGACATGCGCACAGTACATGTAAAAAATCTCATTTTATGCTGATAATTACCTTATGATAACAGCTAATTGTTTTACATTAACTATAAAATAAGCAGACGACATTGACTCTCTTTGATAGCAATAATAAAATTACTTTAAGGGCAATCCGACAATATAAAATGTGCACGCACTTTTGCATTGTTAATTTGAAATATAGACTGGGATTGTTGCATTGTTAACTAAAAGGCTAAGCAGACTTTCAATTGCGTTTAAAAATTCAACCGGAGCTCAAGAGTGCTTTCCTTTTAGTGCTGAAATAAAACGGCATTACTTCATTTTAGCATAAACTGTCCTCGGTGCAGTAAAAGAGTTATACTTGAAATAGCGCTTGAAGTTTTCGAAGGCTTTTTAAACATTCATCAAAACAGACAACTTCATCTCTTTTATTCCGGTCTTTCGGTGTAAGTAAGATGCCACAATCATTAGAAAAAAAAGAGAAAAAAGAGTCGAATACAGGAATTAAGACTTTTACTTCCTCCTTAATGTCGCTTAAAAATTTATTACGCAATTAGTTTTATTGCGGGCAAACCATTTTTATTTACTTCTCAAAGAAGCTTCATTATAAGAGAGAGAGAAAGAGAGAGAGAGAGAGAAAACTAAATATCGTAAATGGGCTGCAGTTCATGGGGGCATCCATCGGCACTCTCTGATGGATTGAAATAAAAAATATATATATTTTTGTACGTTTCTATGTGTAAAGGGAAACACAGAAGATTGCTTTAAAACAAAATATTCCCAGAGAGAATATGTGGTTTTAAAGATGTTCTCTGTGGGAATATTTTAACAGAGGAAAGACCCTAAAAACACCCTGGTTAAGTAATCTTACATACTAAATGGTATATCAATCTTAAAAAATATATATGTTCTGTAGTCCCAACGGAATCCACATATCCACATTCCGTCCCGAATTCGAATCCATTGGTATTTGAATCGAAATCCGTTCGTTAGTGGAATACACCTCCTCCCAATTATAAACTGTATACTGGATATTATACATAAACATCTGTGAGCGTGAAAATATACTTTATATATACTCAGTGGCAAAAAAATTGTTCTATCCTAAAGTTACAGTGATTTACCTCAGTTCTGTTTTATAAATAGATAAGGATGTGATCAAGATACGATAAAAGCATCAGAACAAAAAATCCTTATGAATCCTGGCAGTATAGATAAGAGTCACACTGATGTACCGTCACTCCAAAGCCCAGCTTTCCATTGATCTACGGCCCAACAACTGTTAGATGACGTCTGGCAGTAGTCAGGGTGCTTAGTGATTTGTGGACGGCTGTAGAACCGTGGTAACCCATATCATGCACTCCCATGCACTGTACTAGTGCTAACATGTGTCTCAATCGTCTCATTGAGGACCTGTGTGTGTGCTGCGACAACGTCGACCTGCGTGCCAAGTTGACGATTCTTTGGAGGGCTGCTCTTCTGTCACGTTGGAGCTTAGGAGGTTTACCAGGACGTTTCGTGATGGTTTTAGCACCAGTCTGCTTCTATTTGCAGTTTACATCCTCCTAGGATCTGCAGTACCTTTTCGAAATGTCACGCATTGACCGATTGTTTATGTGCAGTCTATTATCATTCCGGGTTAGACGTACGTAAGCAAATTCCGCATCTGACTCCTTTGTACGGGATCGAAGGGACTTCTCGTCACGTTTAGGTCGCATCTGCGAGTACGAGCGTGGAAGTAAACAAAGGTAAAGTGAGGGGAAAGAAGTTCCTCACCAACAAAACCTCCCTTGATTAATATTGATTTTAATTAAGGAGCAGAATACACGATGAGTAATCAGGGCTGTGAGCAGAAGTCAAACAAAAAAAAAAAAAAAAAAAAAAAAAAAAAGAAACCAGAAGACTTTAATACAATCACTTCACTGTTGACTTCTCGTTTTTCCTCTATTTTTTCCCCCCCGGAGCCTGCCTATCGCAGTTTGTTTCCATAATCCCAGCTTACTTGCCCGAATAATGCCACACACACACACACACACACACACACACACACACACACACACACACACACACACACACACACACACACACACACAATATCTTTCTCATAACAGGCTTTGTGCGCTGTTTTGCTGCATTTTCGCATCACTTTTAATTACGCCCGTTATTCTAGTGGCTTTTGAATAAACTTTTACGACGCTCTTACACACAGCAAACATTCGAAATGCCTGAAAAACATATCTGCCTTCCCCTCCCCATCCCAGGGCCTCTCCCCCGACATCAGTAGAGCTCATTACAAGGGCTAAGAAAGAAAGAAGATTAATTATGTTGTCCATGCAAATAATTTTTCCATGGTTCATTATGCCACATAATTACATGTTTAGGATGAAGACTTACAACCCCTGCTTTGCTTGTCTTTTTTTTTTTTTTTTTTCGAAAGGAAAAATACCTTAATTTTTAAAGTGCGCTGACTTCCACTGTCGCTTCGTAACTACCAGTAAGCGTGTCATCCTCAGAGGCTCACCAAACCAACAATGCAGAGACACTGTAGGATACAACATCGACTTATAAATGTAGTTTGTACCAAGATATTGTACTTGAAGACATCAACTGGTAGCTTCTGATACTCTAATAGAAATTTCGCTATAATTTAAACTCCCGCTCTTACGTTCTTGTAAACAACGTTCCACCCTTGTCATTCTCAAGCAATATCTTCCCAGGCGTTCCAATTTTCGAAAACTTAGACACTCCAAACGACTCTCAAAGTTTCTCGGCTAATTATTTGTTCTGTTAAGTGGACAAGACATGTCTTTGGAGAAGGATGAATATTTTGAACAACACCCAATCGATTTTTCTTAAGAAAACTTACATCGACGGAACAAGCTTGTCGAAGTCTGAGTGTAAAGACAGCCGGAGAGAAAGATGGCACACTCGTCTATCGGTTAGTAAATGAAGATCTCTAGAGAAAGCGAATTAAAGTATATTAAAAAAAAAAAAAATGATTATCATAAAATGGAATTGTCCTTCCCCACCAAAAAAAATTATCCCTGATGAACGGAAATTTCGTTTAATGATATTGAAAGTAATTAATAAAGAGAAGACAATTTCGCGAAGATGGACTGAATATATCCATCACCGGATTTTTTATATCCATCACGGTGTTGCCATGGAAACGCTCTTGAGCTTCATTCAAGTTTGTAACTAATTGAAAACGAATTTATTGCAGATTTTTTTTTTCTTATTAATAAAGGTCTCGGTGTTCATTATTTTGGACAGTAGTGCAGACATTCCTTACAGCTGTGTTAGTTTTTCTGGTTTTCTACGTCTTATCTACCACTGTGTTGCCATGGAAACGCTCTTGAGCTTCTTTAAGGTTTCTAACTAATTGATTGGAGTTTTTTCCTTATTAATAAAAGTCTCGGTGTTCATTATTTTAAATGGTAGTGTAGATACATTCCCTGTTACAGCTGTTTTCGTTTTTCTGTTTTTCAACGTCTTCAGCGTGGAAAATATCCGTAGCCCCGTCAGCATGTACGACTACACCTAATAGCAGTTTGCCACCACCAACAAGAGAGTCGGCAATGTTTCGAAGGACCATAAAGACAGACGAAAGGTAAATGAACCTCCATGGCGGCCTTCTGGTGAGAAAGATTTTCGCTTTTAATGAGACATAAAAGATATTTAGAGTCGCTTTGTTTTTCCCCGATGTGTAGCGTGCGTTGCTACTACACCCCCACTTCCCAAATAAGAATTTATGGGGTATTAAACCTGAGATCTGATGTTGGGTAGAGTGGACGGTTATAAGCTTTGTCTCTGAGATGCAGGCGGGCCACACATTTCTCTTCACTTAAAAAAAAAAAAAAAAAAACATCAACAAAGGGTTCTAATCCAATGCGAATAACATTAATTTCTCGGCCAATTCCTTCTTTGCAGATTCACGTGCAAATAGCAAACATTTTTCGGTGTTTAGCCACGATAAATTAAAATTAAATTAATTTAGTTTAATTCTATTAATTAAATCCGCTTTTAGCTTTACAAAGCTGGCAGAACTTGAAGCAAACGATCAAAACAATAGAAATTATATTGTTTTAATAGTTTCCAGTCTTATTGTTTGTATTGTTGAAAATTGTTGAAAATAAACACTTGTTTCAAACAATTAAGTATTTATTTTTAATACTTCGTTCCTAGTGTTTCGTCAATATGAAACAGAGTGTGTTTAATCATATTGTTTATATTGTCCAAAATAAACATTTCATTGTTTCGAACCCGCGTTTCAATCCCGCTGTGTCTATTATCACAACAATAGGAATCCTATTTTTCAATCTGTTGCTTATAATGTTATTGTTTGTATTGTTGAAACAATAAAAAGCTGATTGCTTTGAATGAACTGTATTGTTTCTGTTGTCTGAACTGAACAGTTCATTATTTCGAATAAGCTTTCAATTCCATTGTTTCTGTTGTTCGAACAATAGAATTCTGCTGCTTTCAAATCCTTGTTTTTAATCCTGTTACTTCTATTTTTGAAACAACAGACGTTTTGTTGTTTCTGCATGTTATTTTCGGTTGTACTGTCTTTATCATTCAAACAACAGAAACTCTTAAGTTCTAGTGAAGCAACAAGTTTAAACAAGTTGCAATTTTCGGGAATTTATGCAACCACGTGAAACAATAGAGATCCTATTGTGCGCAGACAAAAATATTTCTGCTTTTGGGAACAGGTTGTAAATACATTAAAAATCTGAGACTAGATTAAGAGCCCCAAAGGATAGTGTTTCTTGTTTTTCTGACTTCTGCAGCGAAGTTTTTATATATAAAAAGTGCAATAATCCCGTACAGCGCCCTCTGCCGGTGATATTTACAATGAACAAGAATCGTTCGTTATATCACCAGCAGAGGGCGAATGACGTCACTGCTTTTAACTGACTGAGAGCGCCCCCTGCCGTTGATATTCATAATTAACGAGAAAAATCAACGAATAATGATTGGTACTTCGAATAATGTCATTGATTAGTGGTTGGTGTTCTTAAAATGCAATCGTGTGGCCTTATTTCTTTGGGTTAAATTTTTAAATAAAACAAGCATCAGTTTTCGGCTCTGTTGTTTGTATTTTCGAAAGAAAATAGTTTACTTAGGAAAACGACACAAAAGCTTTTTTTTTTTTTTTTTTTTCTCTGTTGTTGGCAATGAAACAACAGAACGTGCATTATATTCCTTCTCCATTTAATACGGGTTTACATCGCTTGGCTGCAATGCAATCGCCGTAAAGAAAATCGGCCGTTCAGTTGTATTCCTCCCCCCCTTCTCCGTACACCCCTCTTCCGTACCCTGCTTTGTGTCTTTATGTGGCTGCCAAGCATAACATGGTGGCGTTTTATAGCAACTCTCTGACCGATGTTTGGACTTATGATAACGCATTAAGACAGGGTGGCGCCCATTGCTGCTAGTGACCGATCGCTGGGTGAGGCTCGAGATGTTGGGGAATGGAAAATTGACTGTATAGAAGACGTGTGGCTAGGATAAAAGCTGTCTGGGGGCCGGGGGAAAAGAAAGATGCACGTGTTACCATATGGTCTGCTGGTCCTGACCTAGAAAGTAGTTCGGATGGGAAATTTTCTTTTGTGTGTGTGCGCGACGTCCTCAGTTTTATCCACCCTCGTTCAGAATCCTCATCCCTCGAATCCATACATACTTGTTAGTGTTGTCAGACCTGCTGTCCTGTGTTTAGTATACGATGTCTGTGTGTGTGGGTGTGCTGCTGATGCCCAAATAAACATAACCTTTCACTCGTAACCAATAAAAGTATTTATTCAGTTTAAAAGGGTTAACTCATTTACGAAAATAAACTAGAACAAACAAAAAAAGAAAAAGTAAAAATATGACTTAGAATTAAAGATATATAATATCATCTTTGTACTAATATAAAATCAGATTTAAATAGGCAAAATTAACAATGAAAAGTATATCAAAATAAAATCAAAAACCTTTTCTTAGCAGGAATGTAGCAAAGAAACTAGATATTTACAAGATCAAATTTTGGACTATTCTTATCAAATGTCTTATAGATAATAGTTATCTGGTCACGAGGCTATCTTGATTCTTTCTAAATGACAAGTACAGACAAACATGGCTTTTTTGCACTTTGGCTAACAATTTTAGGCTTTTCGAACACATGCATGCATGTTGAACACTTAGCAAAGTTCAATGGGTGGCTGGCCACAACGTTTTTGTCTGCTCGTTTGTAGGATTGGTTGAAGCACTCCATTGAACTATACAACATCTAGCCATACGAGAGGTTTGTCTCCTATAAAATGGGATAAAATTTATCCCAGATAGAATACTAAAATTTATCTTAGTATTAATTATATATAATATCATTAGGAGCACGTTTACAAAGTGGAAAAGTAAAACGCAGATGGTTTTATAATGAATAATCTCCTCTGTTTGCAGTCATCTGAGTATTTTCCACCCTAGAGACAAATAGCTATAACGGCTTTTGCATTTTCCACTCTGCCATAAATCGTAAAGAGATGTTGTTCGTCCAAATGTTGCGTTGTCAAGAAGACATTTATGATCAGAGTGTCTAAATTAAAGCCATTAAGTTATAATTAGTTGAGTGAAAACACGCGAATTAGAAAAATCATTATCGTCTACAATTCCCATTTAAAGCTATAAGAATGCGCAAAAATATTTCGGTTCAAATGATTTGTGTGAAATTTGTTAAAACTGATTATCCTCTTGGAAACCATCTATAAAATATCTTTGAAAGCTATACTAAAAAACATATTTCGGGATAAAATATTTGTTAAAGGCGTTTTTATCATTGGAAAATGAGTCGGAGGTTCAGTAACCTTCGATTAGCTTACATATTTTAACCAAAGTTGCCCGGATGGAGCATTTTAATTATGACTTTAAAGGAATGGCCGTAGAGGGCGCTTGTATCTCGTATAAATGGCTAGATGTTGTGCGCTGTTTTGTCAATTCAATATTGTAAATATATATATTATTTTATATAAACAAATACTCCTCAATGTTGGGCTTTGTCACACACGAAGGAGGAGTTAGCAATCGCATGCTGTTACATATACATATATTCGAGTGATGATATTAATCCGAATGATTCGCATGCTCACCTTTGACTACATATCTTGATGTTGTCGGATAAGAAATCAAAAAATAAATGGAACTATTCTTCTCAGAAAACACCACTAAATAGAGTTGTATATGACTTGTTTTTCAACACATCTGGCAGAAGAACGAGTTGAGGATTCTGTTTTTTTGTTTCTCCTCCTGGCCAAGGTCTCTATTGGTTATCAATGTGGCCACGAACCAAAAGCCTCTGAAGAGAAAGGTGACCAGGTTTCTGGAGGTAAAAGTTGGCACATCTGTTAATGTCTCCTCGGGTTATTGAGCTATAAATGCCCGAGAACGTCCGTACAAGATGCATTTCTTGAGACTCCTTCCATTTTGGATCAGAGCGTGGTGGTAAACAAAGTGACGCGAAATCGATTTTGTTGGCGATGAAAAAATGATTCTTTCTCTCTCTCTTCATCACTTATCTATCGCTCACCCATTCATCCTTCGTTTTTTTTTTTTTTTTTTTTTGGTGGAAGCTATTTTCTAATTTAAACTTTAACTCCACCAATGTCTTCAGAAAAAAAAATAATAATAAATAAAAAGAACAAAGGATTGTTTTTTTTTTTTTTGTTTTTGTTTTGGTTTTCATCTTCAATAAGGAAGTGCAAAAAGTTCGTTTCTAACAAGCGATAGAATTTCGGATGTCCTGTTTGGAAGAAGATGTTGGAATTCAAAGTCTTCCCGATATGATGATAATCTTCCAGAGGAGTGTCGTCTGAAGGAGTATGATGCTAGGCAGGTTTCTCGTACACATGTTTTTGAAGCGTCGACTTTCTTTGCGCTCTGCACCTAAGAAAAAAGAATTAAGTAAGAACTGAATAAGAAACAACTGATATAATTAAATAAAAAGGTAATTAGGTAGAGATTATAGCACTCATCTGTTCTACCATTCTCAAGTCACTACAACTGATTTCATTGAGATTATAGTGCTCTTACAGAAAGCACAATATACTGCCTTGCCAAAAGTATCCGAGAATGGGGAAAAGTAAAACCTCTAGTTCTGACCAATACTGTGTATATGAAGGATGGTCGAAATGTCCTGAGAACCAGGTTCCACACCTGCTTTTAGCTCTTTATAATTTTTAAAACGACTTCCACGATGAGACTAGACTTTTCTCAACAAATTGTAGTCAATTGGGACCAGATGTGGCTGCACCTGAGGGTTGGTTTAATTTTTCAATTCCACATTCAATAATATTTTAACCAGTGTGCCACTGGAGCTTTGTGCACGGATGTATTTTCATGCAGAAGTAAAACTCGATGACTCAAATTTCCTCCGCATTTTCTCCTGAATCACAGCTTTTAACTTTGGAATAAGGCTGGCATAATAATCTCCCGCGATTGCGATTTTAAGTTCCAGGTAATCAATTAAGCATGCAGTGGAAGCATAAAGTAAAGTGCAGCCATTATCAACCCACTGCAGGGTGGAAGCCTCCTCAACAATTCATGCTGAGGGAAATGGACCATAATCTGCCACGCTGGTCCAGTGCGGGTTGGCAGATCGACCGTATTCAGCAGTCAGGGGCTTGAACCCCGGTCTACTCAAAGAGCATGTGCTACTGCACTCCCGCTCCTGCCCACTCGGCTACGGAGGCCTTGGAAGCACTCACTGCATGCTTTGAAATTTGGGCTTAGGATAATACAAATGTAGCCAAGATTCATCACCAGTCACCAGACAAGATAAGTCTACTGGATCAGCAAGAATTAACTTTAACTTCTCTTTTGATGACTCCATCCTGTGATGTTTGTCATAAATAGAAATGTTTCTGGGGAACCATTCTGCACGAACTATGGACATTTCCAAATGCCCGTGTAAAATGCTTTCATGGAAAACGTTGAGTACTTTTTCATGTTCAGATTGGTTTCTTCAGATGGCTGACCAGACCTTGAATCATCCTCAACTGACCCTGTCATCTTTTGAACTCTTTCTGACCATCTTGCAACAGTAGCATAACTGGGCGATACCTCCCCAAACACTGTGGTCACTCTTTCGTTGAATTCTCTATCATTTCTGCTCTCTCTCTCAAAAAGATTACTGAACGATGCTCGGTTTTGTGGAAATTCATTCTTCTTCCACTTACCAACATAAAAAAAAAAGATTAAATTTCAGAAACTACAAAAGGTATTGACGTATATTTTTGTCATGGTATTTTATAATACATTGAACTATCAAAATAACCGATTACATAATTTATTAATGCATTTTATATACCCTGTTCTCAGAACTTTTGACCCCTCTGAGAAAAATTGCGCATGCTCTGTATCCAAACAAATTTCATCAAAAACATTTATGGAAAAAATGGAACATTTTATGATGGCCGATGTCTATTTTTTTTACTACATTTGGAAAACGATGTATAATAGAAAAAAAAATGCTCATGAATATTAAACACGAATAAAACTGTAGCTAATCACCTTTTTTTTTCTTCAGAACCTCTAAAAAAAACAGCAAATAGTTTATTAATTAAGAAAAGCGCTTGAAGTAATCACGTTTACAATTAACCACAAAACTTATCGAGAACTACTGGGTGAATAGAAGTTTTCTCACAACGTTGGAAAGGAACGAAGAGAATAGGTATTTTATAAGCGAATACTTGTGCTAAACTGTCTAATTACGTTTGGCGGGCATTGTGCAACCTTAACAAACTTAAGAGACCACGCTAAACTAGCAATAACCACAAGGCTGCGCATTTAATGGCGAAACAAGAGACGGAATCCAGAAGAGCGAATCTAAGAGACCTCCAAGAAAACGGAGTAATTAAGTTAGATGTAAACAAAAATTGAAGCCCGCATTACAAATACACTTGGGCCCCACTTGAGCGAAAACTCCCTTTAAACATCCAGATTACTCGGTGCCCAAATCATGTTAGCCATAGTTAGAAGTAGTTGAGAGTAAACTTTGAGTGGCAGAATGCCCACTAAAGCAGCATTCATTTTTAATGAATGTCTTGCGCACTGCAGGAAGATGCTAAAGTGGAGAAAACTGAAAAATTCCAGTCTCCGGATAATGCCTTAGCTTATATCTAGCAATGGGAGGATTGCCATGCGCAGAATGAAATATTTCTGAACCAAATTTCAAAAACAAAAACAAAAATCAGTTGTTGACAGTAACGAGAATAGATATCTGCTTTATATCATGCATGTACGCCTATTGTTTTTGCCATGTCCGTTCGCCCGTCCGCATGTAAGATAGAGGCTCCTAGTGGACGTATTTTCATGAAATTTCATATTTATGCCCTTTCAAAATATTTGTCCAGCCATACAATATTTCATTAAGATCGGAAAAATAGAAATCCAGCCATGTTTTTAAGTGCTAAAACTTTTTTGTGATAGTGTTATACCACTACAACCCTTTGGTAAATGTTATCCTAGCGGTAACTGAGGCAACTGGTACCTGTCTTCAGTTAACGTCTATTATAATGCCAATAACAGAAGAGAAAGCGCACCAAAATCTTTAAGCCTGGTTCATTATGAAAATTAAAATGTCCAAGTACTTTCCAGTATCTTTACTGAACAATCAAGCATCGCAGTATTCTTCACCTGAGTCTTATTTGTTCAAAATGGGAATCCTTTGGGGGGAAAAAATACAAAAATTTCAGGATGGCCAGTAATTTATGTCACGGAGGATAAAGTAAAATATTGCTCAGTGAATCCCTCAACTACCATTCCAGAAGGTGCAAAGGATTCCAGATCTGTATATATAAACTTTGACTACGTGCAGCAATGGCCAGAATGACATTGTTTCTCTAATTACAGCTATGGATGAGACTTGGATTCGTCGTTTTAATTCTGAAACTATGGAACGTTCCAGATAGTGAAAATCTTCTCAGTTAGGGGACCCCGATGAAGGCCGGAGTGCATGAATCTGCTGGTAGGTGACGTTCAGTTATTTTCTGGTTAAGAGGGTTTTCTGGAAGGCGCGATCCTCAGCACTACAATGACCGGATCATACAATCCCAACCGTCTGTTTTTCTTGATATTTATCCATTTTACATAAAACCTAAACCTTGGTGGGTGTGCCATTGGATAAGACAACTCCATTGAGTCGAATGGCAATCGCTCTTTAGTGTGTCGGGTGACATAGCCTTGAAAATCACTGGACTAGGAGATTCTTGGTGAATATTTAGTAAACTACACTCGAAATACTCAAATAACCTTATGTTACCTTCTAAACCATAGCATCGAATCCGCGTGGGATTACGTCTGGCGATCATGGAGGCTATGATATCGTCCTACACGACTGATCCAAGCATTGGGAAACGCCCTGCTGAGGAACGCTCTCAACTCTAAATGATAATGGAGTAATGCTCCATCTTGTTGGAAGATGAGACCTCTCCCATCGGCATCCTGCTCCAATTGAGGCACAAGAAAACTAAAGTTTATACGGTTTTATTGTTTTCTACCTAAGATATGCCAGACTTTTATTTAAGGTATCTTAGTGCGGTAGTTCGCAATCTTTTGGCACTGAAGTCACGCTTAAATACTGATTGTCATTGAACTCAATGGAGTTTTTTCTAATCTCGCTGCACACCAATGTGCCGGGACACAACCATTGCGAATTACTGTCTTAGTGGACATTCTTGGACTACTCTGGTAATTTTCTCGAGTAGTTGCATCAGAAACAGATGGGCGGCCTTGTCCTGGTTGGCAATGCACCTCGCACGCAGTTGCAGCAAAAAGTGCAAATTGGGATACGATGGCCTTACGTTCCTGTGTTTGTTTTCCACAATTTTCTCGGAAACGTTGCTGTACAGTGGCCACAGATTGACTTTCACCTCAACACATAACGCTCGCTCACTGCTGGAGAAATTAGGGCCATCAGCGCCATCACCGGGAAATTCTGTAAACCGAAATAGTGAGTATGAAAACTTTACGCTTCAACGCCTTGTTTCTTATTGCATACCTTTCTTCATTTCGTAGTTATAATGTTTTTCTAAAATCGCAACCTAATTTAGAATTGATGAAAAAATAGAATTCTAGAGACATAAAACATTAGAAACAAATCATTTTAACAAAATAAATACAACAAAAATATTCAAAATAGACGAAAAACTAAAATATAGTGTGAAAAAAAAATCTTATAAATTCTTAATCTTATCGTAAAAATTCCCACTTCTTTCGGAGTAAATTTAGCCAATTTAAACGATAGTTCCCTAAATTTTGCTCATGCAGTGTACACACTTTTATAAAATCATACCACGGAAGATTGTTCGAATGAAGATATTTTACAAAATTAAGTTGTTTGAGAAGGAAAAATTGGGCCGAGATGAAAGTTATTTAGCCGAGAATTTTCTCCGAAAAGAAGTCTTAAATCTGGCCCTTTAAAACAGAAGCCTCTAAGAAAACGCTGACTTATATGATTCAGGGAACGACGTGTTTAAACCCGTTTACTTCAAAATCAAGACAAATCGTAGCAACTTGAGCTACCGGGTTAGACTTAAGGCTTGTCTCTAACGCTCTCTCTATGAAGGACACAAATCTTACTTGTCGGCTGGAAAAATGGAAGCTCAATGCTCTGACAGTAATGTTCCCGGGTCGAGATGCACAGATTTCCAACTTCTATTAGCTACTGCAACTATGGCTTTTATAACGGTTGTGTTGACCATGGGGGAGGGCGAGATAATCTCATTATAGCAACCTTAAACCGATAAATTTAGAAATAGAAAGAAGAATGGTCATTGCCAGAGTGAGAGACAGACAGAAGGAAGGACAGGAAGTATATAAAAGAAGGAAAGAACGAGGAGATAAGTTTTAGTACTTTGGCGAAAAGCTATCTCGCGTCAACTGTGTACTCCTCATTCTACGTGCGCTAATATCCTGTCGCGATGAACCCTTCAGGGACCTTGGAGGAACTAATACTGGGCAATCTAACGAGGGGGATGTCTATGGTGGACGATTTAAGCTTTAAGCACAGGTGTTCGTATTACGTGCAGTCATCTGCGAGAGTTTGAATTTTGTAATTACGTAAATTTTCTCTTGCATCCAAAGCACAGACGTGCGGGTGGGGTGACCAGATTTGCTAAACAAGATGACATCCGACGGGCTTACGGTGTTTTCGTGTATTACGGCAACGAGGAAAGATTTCTCCACGCTCCCAGAAGGTTAAGCTACGTGAGGTTAGATAACATCTCGCGAGTTGCCCTCTACAACAGCTGCACTCTGCATTAAATAGTTTAAATAAGGAGCGCTCTCTCTTCAAGTTCAACCAGCACTAACCTGATTAAACAGGAAGTAATAATTGTTGCTATAGAAACGAGTGAAAGTTGTGATTTGCATATCAGTCTTAAGCTACAAGTTAAGCCTACGAGTGTTGCAGGGATTTCTAGTAATCACCTGAGTAATCAATTCTTTGGCGTATTTTAACGCTCCAACAGAAACGTGGAACATGTATATTAAGTGTGAAAATTATTAGTAACACCTCCCCCCCCCATCCAAAAGAAATTTAAGCAACCATACCAAGGCAATACCAAGTTGGGATGTGTGTGAATCTGTGGCACTTACACTTTTATTTTTCGTTGAAAATAAAAATATTGGTTGTATTAAGATACCGTAAACCATCGTTTATTTATACTCTACAAATTAAGAGGTTTTTTTTAAGACATTTCAGACAATCTACCGACTTATTGGGGTAAATAGAAAACATACCTTGTTCTCGATATTCGTGGTCAGCTGCGGAAAGACCCACGGTGCTCTCTTTATCCAGCAATTCTGTGGAAAGCTCTGTCTTTTTAGCTGCAAAGAGAATTTACAAGTTATAAAAAGAGAAAATCATTTCAGGTTGAAGTTATATGTATAATATACAGAGTGAGTTTAATAATAGAACCAATCAAAAGAGATAATCTATTTAGACGCGGCTTGGATGGGCCCTCTGGATGGGGAGAATACACTAAGTCCACTCTGCGATCGGCACGGGTAGGGGAGACTGATACCTCTGCTCTAGACTGATAATTTAACTGGCTAGTCAATACAGTACGTGCTTGACCAGGCCTTTGTCAATCCTCCAGTTTTCTCCCGCCTTTGAAACGTAATACCCCAGAGCCATCCTGACACGAAACTGAGTATCACAAGTAGGATATATTCGACTATAATTATGCACTGCTTATTGGGCACTTCATTTGAACACCACTCATATGAAATACACTCACTGGCCAAAAATGTGCGAACCTTTTTGTGTGCGAGACAGCAAACCATCAGTGGCTTGCTGTCTCGTTCAGCATAAAGACTGCATAGGCCGTTTAACTGCAGTAATTTGAGGCCAGAATGGGAGAAATTCGTGATCTATCAGACGTTGAGAAAGGTCTTATCATGGGTGCATATTTAGCAGGAGCCACGAGTCACGAAACGAAAGCCATAACTGGTTTCTCAAAAGCATCCATCTCAAAGGTTTTTAATGACTGGAAAGCAAGCGGTTCTTCCACATCTTAAAGGCGTAAATGTGGCAGAAAAACAATACTTCAAGGGTGAAGCGGTCTTACTCTAAAGAGGACTGTAGGGCATCGAGTGCAGCAAAGTACATCTGAATTCAACCAAACCCAGAAGTCTCTTATTTCAACCCTTACCATCCACAGAGAATTGAAAAACTTTGGTATTGGCAGTCTCCTGTCTATTCAGAAGCCACTTGTTTCAGAGAAAACTAGAAAAATACGCTTGCATTGGTGCCGAGAATGTTGTGATTGGACAACGGAAGGTCATGTGGTCAGACGAATCACGATATACCTTGTTTTGCACTTATGGTAGGCAGAGACTGGCGAAGCGATTGACTCTGTATGCCTTGTTAAGACAACCCCAGCATCTGAAGGTAGTATAATTTATGGGGAATGTTTCGTTGGAACACAGACTCGGTCCGTTAATACCGGTGAAAGGTCGAATGTCAGCCATTAAGGACCCTGCAATGTTACACTTTTATCCCGAAGGTCGTGACCACTTTATGAATGATTGTGCAACAGGGCATCATGCCGGAATCGTTCATGAATTGTTCGGAGAACATGATATTGATTTCCAATGGAAGTTGACCCTCACATTCACCTGATCTTAATCCTATTGAGAATGTGTGGGTTATGCTGGAGAGAACTATTCGGCAACGAAGTCCTCTTAAACGCACTAAAACACTTTATAGAATCCACACACTTCCTGTTATTTTAAAAGATGGTTGCTGATTCGATACTGAATAAAGGTTCGTATTATTTTGGCCAGTGTATGTACTTGAACACTATAAATGCGCTTTAAATCTGTAACATTTGAGCCTACCGTCATTTTCATCTTTAACCAAGGAGTTCTGCCAAGTTCCAATGAGCATCTTCTCACTTGTAGTATGCTGGGACCCTAAAATAGAAAAAAAAAATCAACTTTAAACGAAGAGAGAAGAATTAATTCTTTTTATACTTCCTTCGTCATTCCATACGTCAAACATACAACACAACCCACGTTTTCGGTTGCTATGAAAATGGAAAAGTTTAACTGCCCTCAAAAGAGCATAGTGATACCTTTCGGAATTGGTAGCTTTATTATCAAGTATGCAAGAAAGTAATTCCTGTTTTTAATCGACTAAATTAAATCATTATAGTTTGCTCAATTTTTAATTGCAATTAACGCAAGAAATTAAAATAAAATAAATTATTAAATGTTAAAGTAATTATTACAGTATTTCGGCATCCAAAATGGCTCTCCATTGCTTTCTTTCTCCGGTTGAACAGTTCTACAGTTCTATGCTATAAGATAACATTTAAAAAAAAAAAAAAAAACCAATGCTTGGAGGAGAAGGGGTTTTGAAGGAGCAGCGCTCCTTTTTTTTTCAGATGTTGATTCCATTAAATCGGAAAGGCGTCGAAGACCACTTTTTACGAAAATTAGTACAGAATTTATTTTTCAATTTAGGTACTGAACAGTTATAAAAGTTAAGCCTTTCATTACGTCTTTGTAATTTAATATTCTCTTTCTCTCTTTTGATTGATTTATTGTTTTCCGTTATTTTTTTCTTTTCTCTGATCATTTTGCTCACATCTGTTATACTAAATGAATTCCTGACATTTAATTTAACTAAATCCATTGACTTCGAATTAAACTTTCATTTGTTTCAATCTTATCACTGAAATCATTTTACAGGCTCAGGCGTCTTTACTCTCTTGTATTACGTAATTACAAACATCGTTCCATAACAAGAAAAGATTGTAGTTTATCTCTATCCTTTTCTTTCAACTACACAAACTAAGAATACCTAAAACATCAGACTTGAGCTTTAACAAATAAGAAATTTCATCATTGTACGCTGCCCTCCAATTAATATCCGGACACCTGCACATCTAAAAATAACTTATTTACCAGAAAGCTGATAACGTGTTCTGAACCCCTTTAGCCTTTATGACAGCCTCTGTTTTCCGTGGAACACTCCACCAGATTTTCAAAATGTCTTTGGATATCTTCGGCCCTCAAAGCGGCGACCAATTCACCCTTCTTTGGACAGTTTCTCCTAACACGCATCCGACAATTCACTCCATCCCAGAGGTTCTCTATAGGATTGAGTTCAGGGCGCTGCGGTCTGGCCAGTCCAACTTTTTGGACCCTCATGTTCTCAGCGTACTGCCACAATGTAGGTAAGGCATAATTGTCCAATAAAACAATGGTCCCAGGCAAAATAATGAAAAACAGCTCCAGACTTCATTGGTGGGATGTTACAGCTCAGACTAGTAGACCACGTATGGTAACTCATCACTCCAAAGCACAGCTTCCATTGGTCTACGATCCAAGAACGGCGAGCCTTACACACTCAAGGCTTGTGTGCGTGCTGTGACAACGTCGACCTTCGTTCTGACCGGTCGATTCTTTTCAAGGCGCTCCTGTCAACGTTCTGTTAGCTTCGAAGGTTATCTGGGCGGTTTCAGCACCAGTCCACTTCCATTTGCAGATAATATCGTCAATCGTCCACCTAAGGATCTTCAGTGCCATTTGAAAAGTCACGTACCAACTGATTGTTTATGTGACACCCTATTATAAATGTGCAGTATGTTAACTCCATCAATCGAAACATCTTGCATGCACTAATTGTACGACTGTATCCTTGAAAGTCTCGAGCATATTTATAGATGTCTGACGCGGTGCTTGGATAGGACATGACCAGCTATCAGCAGAAGTGTGTACGAATGTTAATGTTAGGGCAGTGTAGATAAATACTGAACTTTTAAAGAGGACCGATAGTTGGTAACGCCTGCAAAATACATCAAATGAATTTATTTGAAATTTAAGATCATTATCTAAAAATTGCAACGTAAATGCTGCCTAAATTCAGACCACTATGCTTTTAAAAGGCCGAAAAACAGATAAACAAACAAAAAAAGGTAGATAAAATGTTTCATATTTCAAATATTCTGTTTAAGTTATCAGAATAACTTATCAAGCAATTATGGTATAAAAATAACTATCCACAGAGGAGCACGTGCACAATTACTGTAATGTTATTATAGAAGTAATTACTTACCTTCTGTTTTACTTGTGCGGACTGTGTAATGAGATGATGTTGTGGAAGTAGTGGTCGGCTTGGGAATTTCTGAAGAATAGAAAAAAAAAAAAAAAAAAAAGGGAAAACAAGTCAGAGTTAATGCAAGTTGCTAGTAAAGTAAACGAACTCTTATCTACGAGAATAATCAAATGAAAGTGTTTTTGTTAAACGAGCCAAAATTTTATTTATTAAAAAACTTTCTTATAAAATATAATTTAGATATTTAACATAAAACTGATCAGAATAATTTTTTTAAGACTTTATTTAAATAAAAATGGTAAACAGCAAATATAGGAAAGAATAAAATTAAAATGAATTAAAGCAGAAAGGAGGTTTTAGCTTCTAATATCTGCAACTTTCAGGTATTACTTGAATGTGGATAAAGATAACGACTGAAATATTTCGGATTATCGAAGCGATTAATCCATCATCAAAGATAATCCTAATCAAGCAAGAACTCTGACAGATTTATCCCTAAGCCATGAACACCTTTTAGACACTTTCATCCATTTCGTTGATAATAAAACAATAGAAAAACTTGGCTCATCATTTTCGCTAGAGGGGGATGTCTTTTTATTAGAAGAATGCAGTTCATTAACTAAATTACCTTCTCAGTATTTTTTAGCAGCTAAAAACACAAAAGTTTTTTTCCTTGACGCTCTTATCAATAAACCCAAACTCGAATAAAATATTTGTCTTTGAGACACTAAAACATGTCTTAGTATTTTCAATTTCTTTATGCCCCTTCCGGTAGCTAGTGAGGAGAGGTCATTGACCTTCTCCTCCCCTCTCTGAACGAAAATTAATTAATTTATAAAGTTTTCCTTTCAGGCAAATTCACGTCTTAAATCTCCGAATTAGAAAAAAAATTGCGCTCAACGAAGAGAATGGTACGCCATGGGACGATCACCACGAGATTTTAGCTCGCAGTTAGCGGATAGACAGAAAGAGAGAGAGAGACACATCCTGTGACATCTCTCTCTGGGCAATCTGTGCTCTCTCTTCCTCTACAATCGCGCTGTTTTGCATATTTATAATTCAGGAGGCTGAGAAGGAAGTAGAAAGCCTTGATGGCTGACTATAGCCAATAAACAAACAAGGCGAGTTGAGAGTGGAGTTGATTTCGCTTTCAGAGTGCATTTTTAATGCACGACTAACATGCATATTCGCTGCGGCGCAGAAAGAAACTTCGTCCAATGATCTATCGACCTGCAAGAGCCCTCACTTTTCGGAAGAGGAAAATGTTGTAGAGACATTTTCGTACAGCGAGCAAAGAAGTGATAGCATAATTGCTGATTATCTTCTCCCGTTCATGGGAGAAACTGCAGCTATGGCAATCACCTCTCCTTCTCTCTGTCTATCTATCTCTTGTCTTTCTCTAAAAATAAAACACATTACCAACTTTGTTACTTGATGGAAAAGATAGTAGAGCTGTTCAACAACTACGTCATCCCTCCTCCTCCTCCTCCTCAGCATCCTGTATCGTAGAAAAAAGTCTCACTTCTGACAATTAACGGGAACTTAAGTGCTGTCTTTATCAGGAGTGGTACACACTGGCCCATTTCTTTGCATAACATAAACATTGCATTAGGTAGTTTTTTCCATAGTAATTTTTGTATTTTATTGAGAGAGGGCCCTATACGCATAATGAACCACATATTATGATACGGTTTTTACCTCATAATTTTTTATATTAATACTTACTAGTGGGCTTCGCTCGCTGCACTCGCTTATTTCGATAAAATAAAATAAAATGCAGAAGCTTTCGACACCGTGTGTCTCTTCTTCGGTTATGAATACATAAATACGTTACATATGAAAATAAAGAATGGTACCGCGTGGTCATGCTAGATAAACAAAGCGCGTGCACGAGGTTTATCTAGCATGACCATGCTAAAAAGAAGCTTGTTTTACCACAGTAAAACAAACTTGTTTCAGCGCTAGGACCATTGTTATTTTCTATATTTATTAATGATACTGATGAAGGTATGTCAAGTTTGTCTAAGTTTGCAGATTATACAAAGGTTGGCAGGGTTTTTAAAGACAGTAATCAGGGTAGGCTTCTTCAACAAGATCTAGAAATATTAGGCAGATGAGCTGAGAATTGGCAATTGAAGTTTGACAAATGCAAGATAGCGATAATCCCAGATTAATGTACCAATTATGTTATACCACACTCAATATAATGGAGAGTGAAAAAGATCTGGAGGTCATTGTGCAGTCAGATATAAAGAGTTCTCTGAACAGTGCAGACAGGTGCCAGGACAACTCATGGGTTTTAAAGGTAGAAGATATGTTTTTTTTTTTTTTTTTTTAAGAGGAAAATCCCAAAGCGGAACTCAGTTGAGGGTGCATCTAACGACTATCAAGGTTAGATGAAGAGCATTGCCAAAAGATCAGTTTTTATCTTTATTTGAAATGATATACTGGAATTTTGGCTGGGATAAGGCAATGGGATATGGGAAATGGCAATGAGCGCTGCAGACAGGTCTGGAAGGCCAATATTAAGAAGGATATGGAGCGAAATTAGTGAGGGGGTGAAAACGGGCGCTCCTGCAAAGAAAGGCTTCGGTTCTGCAAATTGCAGCATCTAGAAACTAGGCTCTTGAATATCTGATTGAGATGTTCAAGAGCTTAATCGATTCAAGGCTTTGAATGGATTAAGCTCAATAGTATCCTTCCTCTTGCTTAGACTAGATACATAAGGGGACATAAATTCAAATTGAGGAAGGATCGTTGGAGGATAGATGTGAAGAAATCTGCTTTCATCCTGAGGGTATTTGATTGTTTGGAACAAACTTCTATCTGGTATCGTACAGGTGTGTCGTTTGAATAAATTTAAAGTATAATTAAGACGTTTTATCAGAGGGGATTGCTTTTATTTTTGCTGATGCTGTATAAGCTTCCTTCCTTGCATCATTTGCCACTACTAATACTAAATGAAAGCGGCTCATGACTTGAGACCTCACCCACAGATAATAGATAGAGCCAGGAGTTGAACTTGAAAGTTTTATGAAACTGAACTCTCTTAAGAGGTCAGTTTTTAAGAATCAAGCAGATAGGTGAAATTGCCGATGAGTGTAAAGAACAGGGACCCCGTTCCAGTCAATTCGGAACCTTGGATAGAGAAATAAATATATTTCTGTAATAATAATAGCTTCGGTATGATATACAAAACTCCGTTTCTGTACAGTGTCTGTGTTAGAACGGAAAGGTCAGGGGTTGCGAAGAAAAAGGAATATTAATTATTCCCTGTAGATCACCAGTTAGAAGCAGCACTGGCGATTATTAATTAAGCGTGGCGTTTCGAAGCAGTTTAAGAAGTCAGAGTTAATGGATTTCTCTATCACTTCATAAAGGGTTAAATAAGGATAATAGAATAATGATAATGGATGGTAAAGATGTAGACTTCATGTGGGAAATTCCACCCCTCCCACCTTTTTTTTCAGTAGCATTGCAGAAATTCCCATCTCGACTAGAGCATGTCCTCCAAAAGATTTAAAACGTTTTTCTTGAGAGAAACCTCAAGGAGGAAATCAGTTTAAGGTGTTCGGTGAAGTAGGAGAACATCTAGCAAGCTTGACAGTTGTTAAATGATGAGCAGCTTTATTTTTATCTGTATATGAAATTTATAATAACACTAAAAAGATGTGGAAGTGAGGATGGATAGAAGTTGCACCCATTAATTCTTTAGCGTCGCTTGCAAGTAATAAATAAAAAATTTAGAATAATTTTTCGACATCCAAGAAGCTTACAGTCAACCATAAGACTAATATTTTCCCAATTTTTCATGCGATAAATATTAAACGTCTTAGAAAACGCCATGTAATCAGAAATTGTTAAATATTTACAGTAAATTAGTAGGATATTTAGATGGAAGGCCATGCGGTGCCCAAAACGATGTAGTTTCTAAAGAGACACGCTGAATAGATAAAAAGAACGAGAGAGAGACTTACCGTACAATTTGATGGTGCCTTCTGTCTCCCCTAAGGAATTCTTGGCCACGCAGATGTAAGGCCCATAGTCTTCTGGTCGGAGGTGTTTGATACGTAGCCGCATCTGTGACTTATAAATACCAGTGTCCAGCAACATACTGTCGTACTTGGAATTGGACAGTATCATCATGCCACCTTCTCTTGTCCAGTAGGTAACAGAACGTGGATGGGATTCGAGTCCACAGTCCAAAAGAACATCTGTTTCAACTGGCGCACCAACCAGTTGGTTTGGTATCCATATCATTGGAGCAACTGGAAAGAGGAAATAAATTGACGTAAAACGAATCCAATATTAGCTAAAGAATTCAACATAATTGAGAGAAAACTAATTAAATTATATTAGGAAGTCCTTTACGTTAAGTTCGTCTTTCAACTCAACATTACAGCCGTTGGCAATACTGAACGTGCCAACACTTATCCTAAAAGTGTCCAATTATTAGATTTATTGGCAAAGTTTTTCCAGAGGTTGTTATCACGAAAACGAGGACAATACGGAATGTTCGCTGATGCAAATAGACAGAAGCAACCGTACTTAGACACACACGGAGAATAATGTTATTGACACAACTGTCTTTAAACTTATCTGCTACATCCTGATGGAGACATCTTTGCCCGGATTGCAGCCTCAGCTAAACATATTTCGTTGCGGGCGAAATATTGGAGTCTTTATTACTCGCAATGGAACCATAAAGACGATTTATGTCTCCTATACCTCCTAATTATTCCATTTGAATCCGAATCTTCCGAAGCATGCGGTGGGTATCGACAGTAGAAAGAGTGTAAAAAAAGAAGAAGAGGAAATTCGGTGAGGGGATTTGTCTGAAACAAAGCGTCTCTCGGTCGAAGAAAACGGGGTTGTCTCCAAGAGCACATGGGATTACTAAATTACCACTTATTAACGAACTCGCTAACACATATGACTCGCAGAGTTTTAATTAGCAGGATTGCAGTATCGACCATATACCGAATATGTTCTTATCTGATGAATTCCTTTAATTGAAACATAATTCTCCATAACAACCACAAAACAAAGAGCTAGAAAGGAAGGATCGATATAAATAAGCTCCGAAGGGGATTAAGAAGACAGGAGAAAATATAAAACCCAAACATAACTCTAAAATGATTGCGAATAATATTTTAAAGGAATGTAAACAGATATAGAAAGCGGATATACAAAATCAGATGATCCTAATAATCTTCTCTTGAAACACAAGAAAGACTGTTACAATAAACGCCAGAAGTATTAATTTATGATGTGGCCGAAGTGAAGTATTCATATATGAAGTATGAAAAAAATAATCAGGTGTTCTTCCAGTCTCTCCATCTAAATGATTTATTTTATCATTTTGACCTTTCTGCTGTTTCTGTTTTCCTAATTTATTTATATACGCGATATATTTTTATTCATTTGTTACTTATAAAATATTTTTATTCCCGTTTTCCCATTTTATTCCCGCTTTCCAGTTATTACAACTTTCCCGTTAAAATAGGAAGTACTGTTTAAAGTATTTCAGTACCAAGTCAAGTCGTTGTGAAGGTGGTAGCGGGCCTTATGACAGATACGAGTACACTAGTCCCGATAATCCGAGTCTCGTTAAATCGGCTTTTGGTTAAAAGCATATTTTTGCCTGACAAGTATCTAAAAAAAGTTATTACTACTGCTTCTTTTTTTTCAGTGTGCATTTGAATAGATATATAATTATTAAAGAAATATTTGTAATGGTAGTGCTGCTATAAGCACCTAAATTTATTATATAAAAATCGACAAATGAGGTGACAAACTTTCATATATCGGATGCCAAATATCGATATTTGTCTATATTATCATATGAATAACATCGATGTTCATCTAAATAAATGTTCCTGTCGAATAATTCCAGTATCAACAATATGCAAATTAGGCAGTGTCTTGGGTTTGCTGTAGTACTCAATGTTAGGGGATTATAACTGTATGAACGTAATAATTTCTTCCAACGTGTCTGTCCCGTATTTTGATCATTGCAGAAATAGGAGAAAACTATCTGCAAGCTATGGCATAAGTCCAAAATAGATATTTGTGAAGTACAGGCAGTTCTCGCTTTACGAGTTCCCGGGTTTACGAGTTTTTTTTCCCCCAAGTATCAAGTATCAACAAAATCGAAAATATGAACATTAATTGCAAAAAATGAATGTTAAATATTCATAAATACCGCATTCCAAACCACGTGCGTAGTTATACAATACAGCGTACCCCGCTTTACGATATTAATCTGTTCCAGAGACAGTGTCCATCATATCGTTAAAATATCGTAATGTGAACCCAATAAAACATTGTTTTTTGGTAATTCGTTTCAAGTTCTCGGAAGTTGAAAATTTCGCTGTGTAACTAGGCTATTTATCTCTCTAAAATGTCATTTTTAAGGGCATATAAAAGGTCGTGAGCGTGGTTTGTAAATTGTATTAGTTACCAATTCAAATCATTAAAATGCACTACGCTTTCATCGTTATCATATGTTCCATTATAAGAATCAATTTTGAACGCCTTTGTGATGGTAGTACTGGTAGTATTTTTCTAAAACACATTTCTGGAGGTCACTACCATAAAACAATAAAATTAATTTGCACTTTCCGGTTTATTGGGCTTTTCTGTTACTGCAAGCAATTATAAACGGGTAGTAAACACGATCTTCTTGCATTTGCGAAAGTACTGATAGCTGGAATTGTGTGGGTGGGTTTTTACGTTATTATGGTGAAATGTGTTTCCCCTTCACTGAAATCTTCAATCGTATAAAAAACATAAATAAATTTTCAGAATCTTCTCTTCATTCCTTTTTTTTTTTTAAAGCTTCGTAAACTTGTTACTCCGCGCGAATCCTGTTAGTTGCAATTTGTGTGTGCCGTTAAAAAATGCTTATGCATGCAACAGTGAAATTTATAATTAAAAGAGATTATCTTGGAAACAAACGCCTCTTGAAACATTTCTGAAGAAAATGACTCCTTGTGCAACAAATCGAGTGCCGAGCCAATAATGAGTAATCAACGAGTGTGCATTTAGTCGATGATGATGAAGAATAAACATTCTTTAACATTTGTAAGTCGTAAATAATTTCTCTATTATTATAATTTGCTTGATTTTACAGGCTACATTTTCATTTCTTTCAATAAATCAAGCATTGTTTAAACATAAACTAATTAGCTAACTAATTTCATTGTTGAGAACGTAACCCCTATTTTTAACGAGATGTCTATGGGAAATATATTCCCGCTTTACAAGTTTTCGCTTTACGAGCGAGCGCTAGGATCGAATTAACTCGTAAAGTCGAGAACTGCCTGTATCTATTCTGGAAGACAGCGTTTAACTTTGAATTTTAATTTTTAGCGAGGCAATGATAAAACTCTATTGGATTATATTCAAGAATTTGTAAAGGACGGATCTAGTGATAGTAAATTGGTTGATTTGTGCTCTGTTTCACGACTTTATTAGCCAATATTCGATGCCTAAAGGCACACTTCGGGTTTTATGATGGTGCTGACGTCTAAACACATTGCTCGACAAAATTAAAAGAACAAAATGTTTTTCATGAATATTTCACTGTGAACAGTTTCGTTGAAGGCGAATATTTTAAATAATATGGATCCTGGGATGTAAATTCCGAATATCCAATAGAAATCGATCTACCGCTTTACACAGCCGCACATTATGCAAATTATTCATGCCTATAAAAACAAGAGTTGCGACCACATCACTTCATTCCCGTTTTTTTTGGATTGCTCAGTGGGATGGTCACATCTCCAGTACTCAGGATGGCAAGTCATCGTCGTTTAGATGATTCTTTCAGATGGTGTGTCGTTTGACAACTCGAAGCCCGGAAGTCGCAGGTGGAGGTGGCACGTTCGTTTAATGTGTCACGCAGTGTCGTCTCGGCATAAAAGCAGTTTCAGGAGACAGCAACCAATACAAGAAGAGCTGGCCAAGGTCGCCCAAGGGCTACGTCAACCACAACAGACCGCTATCTGGCTCTAACAGCAAAGCGGAACCCTGTGATGTCTTATCATCAACTGAAAACATAAATTTCCAACCGCACTGTCTTAAGAAGGCTCAATTCAAGTGGAGTCTTCGCAAGGAAGCCAGTGATGATTTTTATTGCATTAATCCCAAACTTCCGCAGCGCTCATCGAAACTGGTGTCATGAACACAAGACTTATCAGTTCTCTGATGAGTCTTGTTTTAGTCTACAAACAGATTCTAGACGTTATTTCATCTGGAGACAACGGGAAATGCGTTGTCATCCCTCCAACATTAGAGAACCGGACACTTACGCTGGAGGCGGTGTTCTCGTGTGGGCTGAATAATGATCATCGGCCTCATCCCTATTCTTGTTTTTGATAACTGCGCAGAGGTGCCAAGAACTGATCCTCGAACCCTATGTGCGAATTTTTAGGGGTGCGGTTGGCCCATATTTTCTTTTCATGCACGGATAACCCCACTGCACATAGAGCTCAAATGGTGGAGGAATATTTCGAAACTGAAGTTATCCAACGACTTCCGTGACCACACTTAAATCCGATCGAACATTTGTGGGGCGCCCTTGGGCGTTGCATTGCATTCCGGCAGCCAACTCCTCGGTCACTTAATAATAATAAGAGTCTTTATTAACATACTTGGTGGACTAAGGTCTGTGCTGGGAGAAGAATGGGATTTGTTACCACAGAATCGTATATACAACCTTATATCGAGCATGGTTCACTGTTGTCAGGCCTCTTTAGAAGTTGGAGGGGATCATACGCAGTACAGATATCATGTGACCATATTTTCGAGTATCTTCTATCGACTTCTGTAATGTGATGGCCGTTCTGGTATTTCTTATACAATCCTATAAAAGTCCCTTATACCTGTACGAAGTTTCTCGCTGTCTCCTCATTTCATTGTTATTCTACGGTACATCACCATACCAAATTTTGTCTAGCTTCATCGCTAGCTGCATGACTTACACCATGTGTTCTGTGAATTTTGTTGAGCAGTGTAGCTGAATCATATAGGATAATACATTAATGATATTTTGCAACAGTACTATTTGTTCACAAATACCTAATTTTTGTTTACTTTTCCACATGGTAACGTAATGCTTTGTTTTTAGATTACTGAAGTGATAATGAACCTTTTTAGGCTTTGATCCCAAAAATCTTATATACTTGTATATCGTTCCTTGAGTTATTCCAAAAGTTAGATGAGCATAGTTCTGTTTATTGATACTACGACTAACGAAACAGATGACTTTGCAATATCCTACAAGGAAACTATCTGGAATTTTACTCCATTGCGAGTTCTGACCGTGAGCATCCCCTCAGCCGTGCCGTTTCGGATATGCTCTGATCCAATCGTCGGCCATTACAATTTGGCCTTTGTCAAACTCACTAGGTCCTTGAGGTTGTCACAGACATTCTCTCAGATATGCCAGACAAGCTGTACTTGCTACCTGGGAGTCTAAAACGCTGATGGAACTGATATTCGGGTGACACTCAAGTCAAGTGGACCCAATTTCGGCGAAGTCCGGACGGTCTGTGACAACCAAATCCTCTGCTTGCACCTTCACGATGGTGGGACTGTTAGTAACCCTGGGTATAACCTCCACGCACAAGCACATGGTGGGTGACCACCCAGGTGTGAACCAACGTAAGCAGGGGTCGAGGTGTGGCGCCCACACCACATGGAGGAATGCCGCCCCTCTATGTTACCAGGCAGTACTAGGTGGTAGATGACTCTCATCAACCGGTGAAATACCACCACTTTGCTTATTGGAGGATTGAAGTGGTGGAACCCATGTTTAGTCTCTAGAGCTAAGTTCCGGTCAACCCTTCCCTATCTCTTCCATCATGCAGTATGATTGATGACTTTTGAGGTTATGATGAACGTTGTGGCGAGATCCAATATTCCTTACATTTCGAGGGTACAGCTCTAAAACGGTTTTCGCAGGCCGGCCGCTAGTTAGTACACCGGACCGAACCTATTGGTAACTCTCTAGGAGGCTTCCGGATCAGCTAGTGTATAATCTTGCTACCTCTACTCTGCCAGATAGTGACTGGAGGGAGTCCGAGTAGTGTGTATGGGGGGAGCATTGTCGAGGCCACGTTATGTCAAGGATCTGGGTATATTCTTCCCACATGTACGCCATATCCAAAAATTTCATTACTTCATACAGCATGTCCCACCCACTTTTTCTTACTATTGAATACACCATGAATTGTCAAACTAATAGAACAAGCTTATCTGCGAAAAGATCTAAACCTCCCAAGGATTTCCTAATTCATTTCACAAATATACGTGGTCTCAATTCTAATCTCAACGATGTCCATTTCCACTTGCAGTCTGCCAAACCCCATGTACTTTTTCTGACAGAATCTCAGTTATCGGCTGATTCAACTACTGTTCATCTCAGATGCCCAAATTATTCGCTGTATGATTCCTTTCGCCTCAAAGGTGGTACTTGTGTATATGTCCGTTCTGATATTCCCTGTCAGAGACTTGGCAATTTGGAATCTCCTCTCTTTGATCCTCTCTGGCTTAAAATCTCTCTACCTCATTGTGTCAAATTCATCTCTTGTCTCTACCGTTCTCCCAACTCCACTAATCACTTGGAGCTCTTTGACTTCCTCTCGTTGCAACTTGACTTTCTCCAGTCCAACTTTCCTAACAGTGAGGTAATTTTCCTTGGTGATTTTAATGTTCACAACTCCAGCTGGCTTCCGTTTTCTAGTCACACCGACCCAGCAGGTCGAGATGCTGAGGCTTTTGCAATTACTAATGACCTAGCACAGATTGTTCATTTACCTACAAGAATACCGGACAATCCTAATCATACAGCCAATACGCTTGATCTTTTTCTCACAAACAACCCTTCTAAGTACACGGTCGAAGTGAGAGGTCCTTTAGGCACTTCAGATCACAACTTGGTGATTGTCTCTTCTCCAATGGAACCTTTATCTCATGGCTATTCCCAACCTCGTGTTGTTTGGCATTACAAGAATGCAAAATGGGATGACCTGCGAGACTTCTTTTCTTCTTTTCCTTGGTCGGATTACTGTTTCAAAACTCCTGATGTCAACGTTTGCTCAGATCGTGTCAGTGAAATTATTCTTGCAGGAATGGAATCCTTTATCCCACACTCCACTTTAAAATCTCGTCCTTTATCTAAACCTTGGTTTTCCAATAAATGTGCTAAGGCTGTTCAAGAGAAGAATGTTGCATATCGTAATTGGCTTGTTTCTAATTCTTCAGTTTCATTTTCTGCCTACACCAAAGCTCGCAACAATTGTAAAGCAGTTATTAATCAGTCCAAACTAGAGTTTGAACAGGCTAAGAGTAGAAAACTTGCTTCTTGCCCTAATGGTAGCCGAGCATTCTGGTCTCTTGCCAAAGCTATTGGCCGCAACTTTTGCCCATCTCTGCTTCCACCTCTGACCAAACCAGATGGTTCTGTTGTCACTTCAGCCAAGGATAAAGCTGACCTGCTAGCATCCCATTTTTCTTCCAGCTCATGTATTAATGAACTTGGTAAAACACCTCCCACCATTCCCAACACGGTCCATTCAATGCCTCCTGTGGTCTTCCGTCAAAAGGATATCAGAAGGATTTTGATGAATCTTGATGCTAAGAAAGCTCCAGGTCCTGATGGTATTTCTCCACTTGTTCTCAAAATCTGTGCTCCTGAACTTACTCCTATTCTTTGCCGCCTTTTTTCATTTTCTTATTCCAAAGGTGTTTTTCCTTCTGCTTGGAAATTTGCTCATATCCAGCCAGTTCCTAAAAAGGGTGACAAATCCCTCCCATCCAATTATCGTCCCATTGCAATTACTTCTACTCTTTCTAAAGTAATGGAGAAATCAATTAACCGCCAACTCTTAAACCACC
This sequence comes from Mastigoproctus giganteus, assembly GCF_048544385.1. Classification (NCBI taxonomy): domain Eukaryota; kingdom Metazoa; phylum Arthropoda; class Arachnida; order Uropygi; family Thelyphonidae; genus Mastigoproctus; species Mastigoproctus giganteus. The sequence continues at coordinate 225,386,246 of NC_143575.1, forward strand.
TAGAAACCTTCCGTCTGATCAACGATCGCCAGTATGGATTCCGTCGGTGTCGATCCACTGGTGATATTCTGGCTTATGTTACCCATTTATGGACTACTTCAATGGAAAGGTTCGGTGAAACACAAGCAGTTGCTCTTGACATCTCAAAGGCTTTCGATCGTGTTTGGCATAAAGGTCTTCTAAACAAGCTTCCATCTTATGGTTTGCCAACTGTTTTTAGTAATTGGTTATCCAGTTTTCTCTCTGATCGCTCACTGAGGGTGATGGTAGATGGCTCTCTGTCTTCTAACTTCTCCACTAATGCCGGTGTCCCCCAAGGTTCAGTTCTTTCCCCCACTCTTTTCCTCTTGTATATCAATGACCTTCTTCCATTGACTGGAAATCCTATCCATAGTTTTGCCGATGATAGCACATTGCATTCAACTTTCCATTTTGAGAAACCTTGCCCTGCTCAATCAGCTTCAATTTCTCGAAAATCTGCTACCAATTCCTTAAATGCCGATCTTCAGGTAATTCTCCAGTGGGGCAAAGACAACTTAGTTGATTTCAACCCTTCTAAAACTCAGTCTTGTCTTATATCTCGCAAAAAGGATTCTTCTGCTCCTATGCTTATCTTTAGTGACACTCCAATTTCTAGGCAAAAGGATATATCTCTTTTGGGGATTACCTTGACTTCTAATCTCTCTTGGCACAAGCACATTACAAATATTGCTTCCTCTGCATCTAAAAAACTTGGTTTTCTCTTTCGCTCTCGGCGTTAATTTTCTTCCAAACAGCTGCTCACTCTGTAAATCGCAAATCCGCCCTACCATGGAATATTGTTCCCACATTTGGGGTGGTGCCCCCAAAACCTCTCTCAGGCTTCTTGATTCCATTCAGAAGAGGGCAGTTAGGTTAATTAATGATTCATCTCTAACAGAGTCTCTCCACTCGCTTTCTCATAGACGTACTGTTTCTGCTGCATGCCTCTTCTACAGATATTTCCATGGGCACTGTTCTTCTGAATTGGCTTCTATAATTCCCGCTCTCTCTTTCAAAACAGTCCGAACACGTGCCGCCACCAGCCAACATCCATTTACTGTCCAACTTCAAACCCACAGAACCAACTTTTCATCTTCCTCATTTATTCATTCAACTGCCGTTTTCTGGAACAACCTTCCTTCATACGTATTTCCTGAAAATTACAATCTACAGAAGTTCAAGTCCAATGTCAACAAATATCTTCTTTCGTCTTCTCAACCTCCAACCCAAGCAGGGTACTAAGTACTATAGGTTCTAATACCTCTCGTGTTTGGGGTTCACATAAAAAAAAAAAAAAAAAAAAAAAAAAGTCCACTGCCTTTCCCATCTGAAGAACAAGAATAACACTGATTAATGGAGTTCAGTATCATGGAGTTCAACTGTATGTTTGGAAAAAAATATGGAAAGTATTAAAGTGGCAAAAGAAAAAGAGAGAAATGAAACTTAGTATAAAGATATAGAAAAGGGGAGAGAGAGAGATTCTTTCTGGATTTTGTGCTATTATTGTTTCTAATCATATTAGAAAAATAGTTTCCTTTTAGATTCTTTTTGTTTCTGAGTTTGTCACTTTTTTTCTGTCCTTAAGTTTCGTTGTCTGATTTAATTCCTTCGTTTTCTCTTCGGCTGTACTGTTTTTTTTTTTTTTTTTTTTTTTTCTTTCCTTGTTGCCCTACTTGTTTTTTGAGGTTAAAAACACACTTAGCAACTAGCATCTGACTAATCAGAACTCCTTAGAGACCAAAAAGCTTTCTCGAGCCAGCACGTAGCTGCAACCTGCAGTCAGGCTGATTATTAACAGTTCATTCCAAGGGGAGAAAAAGCAAATTTCATTTTACCATATCCATCTCTCTCACTCCGGTTCTCCTTTCGGCTAGCTGTTTAACTTTCTTAGAATTAATTACATTATTAACAAGAGGTAATTAAGTAACCCTTTCCATGTCTCTTTTTTTTTATTCCTCTTTGGAATTTTAAATTTCGCTCTGCCGTTAATATCTTCAATAAACAAACTCACGAGGATGAGTCAGTTAATTTTAATCTGTTCACTGTTCGGAGTCTTAAATAACCAACATCCATTACATTGTTAAGGGGAATGTTATCGGGCTCGTGCACAGACACTATTTAAGTTGTGTCATGTTTATTGGGCAGTATAGATGTCTTGTAATAATCACATGCTCCAGTTTCATTCATCTACGATTTATTACGCTGATATTTTCGGTTAAATTAATTTTTTTCCTCTTCTCTAAGCATCCGTGAGATAGCCAAGATTCAGTTTGTTACGCTCGTATTGGTGGGATTATTTTACACATTATTAAAGAAATAAGTTACTACGCGAAAATCCTGAAAGAAATTCTTTTATTACTCTGAAGAAGTGTTAAAAGTTGGTAAATTAAAGTACATATAGAATATTAAATTTCCTCTCAGATTTATCAAACACAACTATTGTCTCAAGCTATGTGAAACTATTAACCAATCAGAAGCTATTCCTGGCTTGTAAATATTTATACAATGTTTTTTATTATTTTACTTAAAAAAATAATATTAAATTATACAATTTACTTGTATTTATTATTACGTATAATAATATATCTTATATTAATGCAATTTTTGTATTCTTATTAAATATTTAATATAGAATATTAAATTAACATTTGCGGCGGATGGTTTCCTGAAGTGACGTCACAAACGGACATGATGTCATTGAGTGATACCGGTTTCATCTTGCGCAGTTAGAATTAGTCCCCTGACTAACAAGTGCCAATAATGCGATCATTTAAGAATTAAGGAACGTTTATTTCTAACTAGGGTCGTCTATTTGATGCTATTGATCCCTTGTTTTTGGTGCACGGACGCCTTGGCAGCTCCCGAAGTCTATTAAGGCTGCTGCGGCGTCGTTTGGCTGAGTAGAGCTCGCTTATTTAGTCGCTTAGTTACTTAATTAGTCCCTTAATGACTACCTTAGTGAAGTCATTTCAACGAGGCCATCACTCAGAACTGAAGAATTCGCTCGAAACAACGCAAAAAAAAGGCATCACACGTCGATGCAGATCGCTAAGGAATGCCCCGCAAGAGAACTGAATTATGTCATTGCGAACTACCCAAGTTCCACAATCCTTCAACAACCAACCATTTATCTGCTCTGAAGAGTGGAAAGATTTCCTCCGCTGGAGGGAGCCACAGTAGCGCCATTTTTCTGCTTGGATTAGTGGGGGGGGGAATAAATAAAAATAAATTAACATTTCGGTGGAGGATTTTCTAATGAATTATGAAAATTTCAAGAACTTACTTAAAGAAAAGGAAGCGGATGATTTTTCTTGTACTTTAAATACGATTTGTTTATTTTTTGGTCTCGATAGTAGCGTTCGTGACTATGAAGAGGGGTGGAATATTTTCACGTGGCTCACACGTGAGATGGCTTTCGTTCCATGTGCAAATGACTGTGGTTTCTTTGCTGGAAGAACAAGAGCTCTTCACGAAACTTTACGAGAGTCGTCAGGAGCCAAGTAGCGGAGGAGTAAGAAATAATTTTTCTTCTAGTGCGGCCTCGAGGCTGCTCCGAGACGGTACAGTGCGTTCCCCAGCGGATTTTGTGTTAGTGATGTCGCGAAGGCAAGGATTCTTCAGTCTGCACCACAAAACAAAGAACCGAAAAGAGGGAGAGAATGAAGGATAGAAGGAGTGATGTAATAAGAAAAATGGGTTTCTATTCCGTGAAGTGTAAGAGGGTGCATTAGAAATGCTGAAGATACGTTTCAAGTTGATGTTTTTTAAATGGCTGCAATGTGGGAAACGGAAAATAGCAGATTTAAAGCCCCATTAACTGTCATGAAGGGTGATTTAAAAAAAAGAAAAGAAAAAGCATCTTTAAAATTTCTGCGAAGAGACAAGTTGTATAGTAAGGATAGAAAATTCACAGATACTAACTCTTAATAAGGGAAGTGAAGAAGTTAAGGGTATGCAAAGAATTAAAATTTTCAAAGAAATTTAGCTTTCTCGTTTTCATTTAACTGTATTCTAAACGAATTAGAATCACGTGATCACTAGAAATTAATTACGCAATTTTCTGGTTTTGTTCCCGTTCACATTTAGAAACAAATAAAAGGTTATGACAAATGGGCCTGGAGTATTGGTGTCCATGGTTAAATGAATATTAACGTATTTATCCAGTAAATTGTATATTTATTTAACTATAAATACATAGGAACTTTCGAGACATTCGTGTCTCTTTATCAACTAAATTTGAACATAACGTATACAGTTATGCGTGCAATGAGGCGAGTTAAGGCACGTTATTCATTAAACTGGTTTCTACTGTTGCCGCACGGACTTGCGCTCTTTTACTCCATGTAATTTACTCCGAGGCATAAAATGGTTGTCTCTAAGATGGGGTGCAATCTCTTGCCTTTGCAGCGGTTTATGGCTTTCGAACTGTTCAATATATTGAGTGATTCTAACCATAGACGGTGTCGTGAGTGGTCTAATATTTTGTAGTCACGTTTTGGATTGAGATCGTGGTGTTTAGTCCAAAAGTGCTCCGCGACTGCAGACTGGTCGGTCTCAGCAAGGCGGATTGCTCTGTCATGTTCGGTAAGGCGGTCTTGAAGACGTCTAGATGTCTCGCCTATGTAGCAGCTGTCACAGTCTCTGCAGGTTATGCGGTATATTACATTGCTGCGTAAGAGAGGTGTGACAGGGGTCTTTACACTGGAGACAAGAGAACGTAGACTTCTGCACGGCAACTGTACGCATTTTATGCGGTATTCTTTGAGGAATTTTGAGATCCGTCCTGACACACCTGGATAGTAGGGAACGTAGGCGGTCGGTGTATTGTCCTGGTTCGGGGTTCTTGGGTGGACTGTGAGCTCCTGTGCTTTCAAAAGGCACCTGTCTTTGTCACGACTTCCTTCGTCCTAAACCTGAGCAGCAAACAGCTCACCATGGAGCAGCTCAATGTCTTATCCACCGTTATGAAGTTCGCCGTCGTACCATCTAAACCACCTGTCACACAGCTCGCTATGGGGGTAGAAGCCAGTATTACCAACCTCCCAGAAGAAACTGCGAAGGAAATCCGTTTCAGAACAGCCGCCATCCTCCGCAGCACTCGGCCCACCTACTCAAACATTAACCACCGTCAACACGCCGCCCTTTCCTCTATAAGAAAGGACAACTCCATCGTCGTACTTCCTGCTGACAAAAGACGCCGGACTGTCGTATTAGACCGGTCAGCCTACTGAGAGAAAGCCCTGGCCCTCCTACTAGACCCAAACGTTTATGAACTTTTGGCAGATCCACCCATTAAGGTCTTAAAACATCTAGAGACACGCGTCAATAAGCTCGTCCACGCACGAGAAAAGAAAATCTCGGCTGCAACTCAGCGACTTCTTCATGCCACCGGCTGCCTACTGCCACAGTTTAATGGATTACCAAAAATCCATAAGACAGGTGTTCCTCTCAGACTTATAGTGTCCTGCTGCAAGGCACCCACGTATGAGTTGTCCAAGTATAGTGCGCACCTCCTCTCACCTCTTGTAGGGAATACCACACACACCGTCAAAAATAGCGGCGAATTCATCCGCCTCATAAAAGAGCTCTCCATCCCTGACAGCACCGTTATGGCATCATTTGATGTAGTGTCATTATTTACATCAATCCCTGTCCAACAGGCTGTACACTGCACCAGGAGGCTCCTTGAGAATGACTTGAATCTTTCAACCAGAACATCACTATCGACCGATGACATCTGCGCCGCCCTCAACTCGGCCCACCTACTCAAAGTAGGTGGGCCGAGTAGCATCTTCACCTTCGAGGATTCCGTATACCAGCAAGTACATGGCACCGCTATGGGTGCCCCTGTCAGTTCCGTCGTAGGCAACATCGCCATGGAAGAACAGATATTCCTGAACCCACCTGTGCCTATTACACATGGTGCAGATACGTGAACGATATTTTCACCGTCATCCCACGTGGCTCTGAGACAACATTACTTGAATATCTCAATTCCCTGTCTGAATTCATACAGTTCACTCTACAGTTAGAAGTAGACGGATCTCTCCTATTCCTGGATGTCCTAGTACAACGCGTAGGCCCACGTCTGGAGACCTCGGTATACCATAAACTTATTTGGTGCGGTCAGTTTACAAACTACAGATCCGGCCATGCACCCAGCCATCTCAACAGCACTGCCCGCACTCTTCTCTCCAGAGCTTGGAGCCATTCCAGCACTGATGCAACTAGACGCAGCGAAATTTCTCGTGTGAGGGAGGACTTAATCAACTGTGGCTATCCAACTGACGTGCTAGACACGTGCCTTTTGCAAGCACAGGAGCTCACAGTCCACCACAGGAGCCCCGAACCAGGATAATACAATTATGGACAAATCGCAAAAATCCTCAGAGACACGAAGGTCTCAAAAGCTCCTACGTATTGATAATTAAATATATGATTTACTGAATAAATAAGTTAATAATATTCATTCAAATAAAATGTCTACATATTATTTTTATTACAGCCATTAATATGAATAAATTAGGAAAATTTATTTAAAATTTTTGTTTTTCAAATTCATTTTTCAAATCTTTTCATAAAAAGAATCTCGCGAAAAATGAAATATCGATTTTTTTTTTCTGTTTGGCCTCTGAACACTCCTTAGAGCTGATTTTTATGCTTAGAAAATGAAAAAAAGTGCATAAAATAAAATATCATTTAATATAAAATTAAGAAAGTGCCAATTAACCTTGGCAAAACAAATATAAATTTCCTTTTCCTAATTTTTATATAAACTTTAATGTTATTGTCCACTTTTTTATCACGATTTTTATGTGCCCTAACATCCCGTAATATTTCCCAATTTTACCAAAGTTGGGAATTAAATCTAATCTTCTCCAATCCACGAATGTGTGACAGATAGAACGTTGAAATTTTCCTCCATAACGGACCTCTCTAAAGTAGATGCTTTTTATTGTGAAGTTCAAAGCTTTGTAGTATAACAATAAAGCTCAAAACAAATTAAAAACAAAATAATTTCACGGCCGCCATAGCAATTCACTATGTTCATGGTCGCAATTTTCGATACTAAATTTGGATAATGGAACAAAATGCTGCCTAAAAGCTGTTATTCGAATATTATACAGCAATATCACTAATAATAATAATAAATCAACATTTTGTAACTAACTTAAAGAAAGGAACTTGGAATATTACTGAATATTATCCTTAGTGATTTAATTACTGCACTTTCTACCAAAACATTCTAATAACGAGTTGAATATTCTGACGTTAGCTCGATCACCCGTAAAAACAAACTGCGTTTTAAATATAATAAATTAAAAGTGTACATAACGTCAGTATATGCAAATTCTATGTAATTGAAACACGTAAACAGTGATTAGAGTGCTAAGTATCAACCATAATAACCTGTCTGAAAGGTTCATTATAAAATTAATTATTGAGAAAACGAATATGAAAAGCGTGCTAATTATCAGACAAGTGGAACTAATAAGCGAGCTTATTAGTGTTAGGAAAAGAATTGCGAAGATGCTTGGGATATTAAGAGGATAAACAGAATAAAAACGTGAATGAATCAGTATGGTAATTGGCAGTTTTATATACAAATAACACGCCATTGAGTGACTTACGAGCCTCCAAAGGCAGAGGCCCGAAAGAGCCTGAACAGTAATCTCATGTATAATTTAAATCCGAATGAATCTAAGTGGACTGCCCTCGTGGATAGCACAGTTGGCAGGATCACCGTCCTCAGGTGGAAAAGACCCGAGTTCGTGGCGTGAGGAATTTTTACGGGTCTTTTTCACAATGTGGCTGAGTTAGTCGGTCTCAGGCGAGGGTTGCATGGTTTTTTTCTCCTGGAAACTCGGGTTTTTCGTCCAGTAAACAGAAAATAGACCACAGACCGGCCGCCCCCCCCACTTTACAGACATAATTCATAGGGCAATATGGCCTTAGTCGCTGATGCTCCTAAAACCCCTCCTGCTACTAACCGTACTCAATTATAGTTAGCAACTGTCACTTGAGTCGCTATTGTAATCAGTTCACTAACGTGTGAGAAAGGCATCTGATGACTATGTCAAGGCTATATCGATTAATTAATTGGTGTTTCTTCAAGCAACGGATCACGCAGTCCACTGGCCTAGCATAATATGAGCGTGGCGATGTTTAAGTGGATAGACATCTCTAACGAGGCAGCGAAGTTATAGAAAAACAGTGTTAAACGAAGGATCTGCACATGTTTATTATTTAAGCATATTTGACTAGCTCTATAACAAACCAAATCCAGAATAAATATCACATCAGACGAATCTGCGCAATGAGTAACGTTTCGCGTAACAGTCCCCGAGTCAAATAATTAAGAACATCTTTAAGCATTCAGTCATCTAATCAGTCATTCAGCAAATCTCATCTCTGAACAACTTCTAGTAGACTGGCTGAACACTAAACACGACATAAAAAGTAAAACTAAAAAAAGTGGTCCGAGAGAGGATCCCCGTGGTACACCTACCACAATAAAATGTGAACCCAAATCAACAATTGAAGCTCTCCTTTTGTATAATAGCTGTAAGATGAGAAAGATAAGCTAATTCAACTAAAAAGACTTGAAATCTAGCAATTTTTATGTCGGTTTAAAATTTTGATAATTCTAAATCTCATATAAATATCAACTTGGAAATCGTGTTTTATGCGCCTTCATGGTCAAAGGAATCTTCAAGTTAAGGAACTTATGACCCAAGTTTTTACTGGAATACGTGATGATAAGAAAGAATTGTGTGTAAAAGTGGAAATTGTTGTAATGGAGGGACGGATAACTACGCTTCAGATAAGATACAAGCATCCCTTCTTCGAACAAGCTCTGAAAACGCAGAAAGACAGGAAACCCGTCTTAGAAGGAAGACATACAAAGATCACATTTCCGGAGTCATACGGCATGTACACCTTAACTGCTGAATGGTGTGGAGAGTAAGTGCCCGCCACCTTGTGGCCAAACAGCAAATATCGCATAAAGTACAGCCGTTACGATAAAAATGTGGACTCTGTGTGCGCATGTGGATATCAGAAGTACGGTTGATAGCAGCTGAAAGAGGAAATGGCAGAGGGCATTAAATTCTAGACAGTAGAAATGTCTTAAGACATAGTGAGATCACAATTTCCTCTTCTTTTCATCGCACACTTTGAAAAGATCCTGGGGGTCGAGGTGAAGTAACAGCGCCTGTCAAAAGATACGAATCAGACAATGCAACATGCCCATCCTTTTCCCTCTTCGCATCATCTCCAGTATCACAAATCAGGGAAATGGAGCAGAACGATGGTATTATTATAGAGTTTGAAAGGAATCTTTTTATAGATGGACAGAAAACGAAAACAAAAACACTAATTGTCCACAGTTTATAAACTTTCTGATGAAATCATTAGAAAGTTCATTAATTAAGCAAAACGCCACCTTTTCCATTCTATCTAAGTGTATATAGAATAAAAAAACCTTCTTTAGCTGTTAATAAGCAGTGATTCCAATTATTACGACATACACACCAAATTCAAATGGTTCGATTTAATGGAAGTGCGGAAAATTGCTCTCCCCTTAGTTCTTTTGAATCATTAGCCAAGAAAGAAAGGAAATACTACGAAGAAAAAAAAAAAGAGAGAAATGTCGAATGCATTTTGTAAATGATAAACAACTTGAAACTGGATCGGTTGAACGGAAGAAATGCTAGTGCATTGTTGAGCGCCTGCAGGCCTAAGGCCTCGAGATGATAGGATGTTTATGAGCGACCACACGGGCCGCTGTCATCAGCGTGCGGCGGTGTTTTGATTGGGTGCATTATGTTCTCACACATCGTCCTTCTAACCAACAGACATAATGGTGTCGAAGAGATGCATACGACAGGTACCGAAGAAGCTTAAAGAATTACTGCTTGATTTCTTTTTCTTTTTTTAACACTCAGTGGAACGAATTTACCGAGAGAGAGAGAGAGAGAGAGAGAGAGATTTGCAACAATAGGCAGGTGATTAGCGAGAAAAACGTGGGCCCACAAACAGGGTATTACCTGCTAATCAAAGATCCACTTATCCGTTGCAGTAACGGGGGGGGGAGGATTTTTCCGAAACGTAATGGAGGCAGAAATCGCACGTCCACCCCTCGTGCACGAGCTAATAAATCATTTCGGAGAGTGCCAGATGTGGTCACTGTGTAAGGAAAAGATAAGAAAACATGAAATGCGAAAAGGTCTTCATCTATAAAATATGAGGTCTGCTTTATGGCCCATATTCTTGCGGTGGAGGCGCTTTTTTTTTTTTTTTTTTTAATACCGATAAGGAAGGAAAAAAGGTTACTTTAATATTCGTAAGAACAAGCCTGTAGATTCTTGTTAAGCACCTTATCTAATAAATATTTCTCCCTAACTTTCTTAATTTCTTGTAGACGCGTGTATTTCAATTTATCGACATCGAAATTGCAGTTGCCACATCTTGCTTTCCGTCTATTACTTTCAGATAACGTTTCTGAAGACAGAAGTTATTTTTCACGTTTTTTTTTTTTTTTTTTTTTTTTTTTTTTTAATCCGCGTATTGTTATAGGAGTGCAGAAAAGTTAGTGTTGATTGCTTAAATTTAAAAAAAAATTGCTAAATTAAATAAATGTAGACAATTATATCTTTAAATTAACTTTTAATAGCGAAGAAACGTATATAAATATTGGTCAGGATGATACTCAGCCATTGTTGAAATAAAACATTTTACATCCTCTTATTCTATGCATCTATGCACGCACACAGTGCAAATATGTAGATTTCGCCATTGTTGAATCTACTCTTATTCTATGCACGCGCACAATCGAAATATGTAGATTTCTCCATTGTTGAAATATAACATTTTAAATCCTCTTATATTCTATGCACGCGCACAATCGAAATATGTAGATTTCTCCATTGTTGAAATATAACATTTTAAATCCTCTTATATTCTATGCACGCGCACAGTGAAAAATATGTAGATTTCGCCATTGTTGAAACATCGTTTTAAATCTACTCTTATTCTATGCCCGCACACAGTGCAAATATGTAGATTTCGCCATTGTTGAAATATAACATTTTAAATCCTCTTATTCTATGCACGCGCACAACCGAAATATGTAGATTTCGCCATTGTTGAAATATGACATTTTAAATCCTCTTATATTCTATGCACGCGCACAGTGAAAAATATGTAGATTTCGCCATTGTTGAAACATATCGTTTTAAATTTATTCTTCTTCTATGCACGCGCACTGTTCAAACATGTAGATCTCAACAATGGCGAAATCAACCAATAAATATGCTTCTAGCCATTTTTCTATCTGCTGTAGCAGTAGACGTGCATTTCGTGAAATCCGTATTTTGTCTTTTGGTTTCAGCAATAGCGAGCTGAATAGCAGACGTATCGGAAATCGCTTGCAGAAATCAATGATGCATAAAGAAAATCAATAATTAAGATCGTATTTGCATTGGAAAGATGGGAAAACCATGACAGCCTTTACTATCAAATCGTTATTTCTGCAACGGTCTACGAAAATACGAATTTGATATTTTTGCAGCGAATAAAAATTTCTTTTCACCATTACGCCTTGTCTGTTGGTTATCGAAAACAGCTTTTCGGCTGACAGTTACTTACTTACGCATTCCAGCAAATACAAAGCAAACACTTTTTTAATCAAGTGCCGCATAAGCAGACGACTGTGTTAAAAGTACATATATATACATTCGATTGATGCAAATATCGATATTTTCACTTATCGAGACCATTTTCTCTCAAGATTCAAACAGTGGTGGACCTATTAATCCAGGTATTCGTATCTTTTGGTCATACCCACTGTTACCGAGAATACGCTGACGAGAATATACGTAGAAATAACACGAAACGTATAGTACTGTCGATTTTACGTTTCCTTCACCTAAAAGAGCTCTTGAAGATTTATCGATCCCTTTTGTGTGCAGCAAAAACGAAATGACTTGAATTCTTATCCACCACAGAATTTTTTTCTTCATTTTTATCGGGACTCTTAGAATTCGTACTTTCCTTGGCATTTTCTTTCCATTTTTTTTAGAAGAAACCTTAGATATGAGAAAATAAGAAGAAAATGAAAATACCGCAGTCATAATTGTGATGATCAAGATAATTCTCCATAACATGCGTCTAGAAATTTCTTGCGATGGTTTTGTCTGCAGCTCGTGTTCGGCACATGGATGCAGACAAAACGATCTTGGAGAATGCTGGAATGCAATTATTAGGACAAATTGGTCTGGGAGTTTTTGAATAGCAAACAGAAAATTATAGTGGACAGCGCATTACTTGGAAAACAGAAATGGTGTTATATACACTGGTGTACAAAAAAATTAAGGTTAAACTTTGTTTATGGTTTCTTGTCTTGTTTTATATTTTGTATTCGACACGACAATTGTCCTTGTAGTCCTGCAGAGTAGTGTTGAATGATACTAAAATCTCTCAAATGTTTAAGTCTTCCGAGGAAAAGTGTGTGGGTTATAGTAAAGCTTCTTAAAAATGAACTAGATAGATTTCGAGGATGGTCAGCAAAGTGGTAGCAATGTTGAATTCAGCAAAAATAACCAGCTATCAGTTTTTAAGGGTACGAACGGGTGCCCGCTGATCCCTATGGTAAATAATCACCTAAAATATTAACGAACTGCCGGTTTTTATTAGCTTTTTTCACTCCATGGTTCAATAAGTCAGTCTCAGATCAGGATAATGGTTCCCCCCACCGGGAAGCTTGGGTTTTTCATCCGGAAAAATAGGAAAATCGACCAGAGAACACATACACACATTGTTCTCGGGTAGCCCTGAAATGGCAGTTTTTGTTTGGCATTGAGAAAATCTTAAAATTCAGGAAGATTGCAGCCAAAACAACTAAGGCTGCGAGCTGTCATTATATTGTCTGTGAATTAGGGGTATTTTGTTGTTGGTTTTCCTGTTTCATTGAAGAAAATTCCCAGATTCCGGGAGAAAAAGCCCATAAAAATTCCTTGCGTCTTTGTATCGATTTCGAACTTTGGTCTTTTTCACCTGATGAGTGAGGATGGTGATTATAACCCCACTGCTACGGCAGCCGATTGGTGAGCCAATCGTGATTACCTCGTTATGGGAAATTTAAATGCTTCTTGCAAAAGATTTGAAATTGTGAACTGGCAATACGCGATGGGAAACAGATTTTTGAGTAATTTGAATGATCGTTGTTTATTCCAACACGATGCAGGAAATAAAAGGGCTCTAATATCCTAGATTTGGTTATCACCAATGTGCCAAACTGCGTTCAAAATTTGTTAGTGCAGGAACCAATAGCGGGTGTCCAAAAGAAGTTTTTTGGTCAAAGGAAAAGTGGAAGACTTAAGAGAAGACTTAAGAGAGCTATAGTGGAATGAGGTATTTCTTGGGCTCTGTTAACTGCAAAGACAAATATATGCTGTTGGATGCGAATAGGGAGTATTCAAGGAATTTATGCTGGAAGCTGCCAATGCAGAAGTTTCGCCAAAGAAAGATGCCCATCTGGATGATCAGAGGATAATAGTTTAACTGAGCCAAAGAAAAAAAGTATGGAAGAGTTACAGACTATCGCGAAAACTTGATGTGACAAGGAGTCAGATTATAGCGAATTAAGTAGTATTCACTCTTAGAATATCGTATTCAGCTAGGGATCCGCACATGAAGAGAGTCATACTGCAGCGCTTATAGAAAGGGTTCAAAGAAGTAAATCAAATTGATGAGAGGGACTAATTGATGCTCATATGAAAAAAAAAAACGGCTTAGAGGGTGTGGATTACAAATAACGGCAAACAGACATCTTGAGGGGTGTTTTTTTGATTGAGATGTACAAGGGAATTTAGCAAAGTGAACGAGGGAGGATGCTTTCACGTGCAAAAGAGAGAAGAAACAGAGGACATGGACACAAAACTTTGGGAATAATAGAAAGGTGGATCTCATGAAGTTTACCTTTCCACCACTTGTTGAAGATCACTGGAATGAACTGGCTGCCATAGTGATCAAGGTGGAGAATTTTGTAAAGTTTAAAGGGGAATTGGATTGCCACTTTTTAGCAACGAGGAAGGTTTTTTGACAGATGCGGAAAGAGTCTGTCTGCTTTCTTGAATAATTTAGCCTTTAATACTAATAGCAACCGCTTGAAAACGTTTTTCTTGTACTCACGTGTCATTTGTTTATCCTCTCTAAATACTTTTACTCGAAACAACAATTTTAAAGTTTTTAGACGTAAGTCTGAATCATTCTCTCTCTCTTTTATAGAAGGAATCTAAAGTCTCTCGTGTCTGAATTGGATATAAGAAAAGCTGTTGAGCGCTTCACCTTCTTGTAGCGTCACACTTCCCAGATACAATGTGTTTCAGAACGGAACTCTTTCTAGAAACTGCTTTCAGAAATAACACTTGACAATCCGCCAAAAGCATGGAAGTAGGGGCGTACCAAGGAAAAGAATCCTGAAAGCGTTAGAACATTTCTGCACAGTAAAGATCCACGCTAGTATCGACAGATAACTATTCTAGTGAGCCACTGGCATTTGCTATCTGGATATTTCAAACAAACTCCTACAACATTTTTTTTCTACACTCACCCACTTGTCCTTGATCAAAAGCAAATGACCATTGTGGTGTAGTGGACACCAGAAACCACAAAGTATCTCAAAACATGAAATTCATAGACGTATTAATTATCATAAACCATATGGGTGAAACAGAACTGTTCAATTCTTCAGGAGTCTGTATTAGCTGATTAAATCAAAGAATGAATCTTCCCAGAAGGACCTTTTCCTTTGGATAAACACCACGTCTATAATTTTTCTAGATTCGCTTAATTTCCTTTTCTTTTACTTTCCGTCTTCCCCGCTCTGATCGTGTATGTCTTGAAAAATCTCACGACAGAAAGTTAGGCAATTTCATCCCTTCCACTTTGCCTCCCCTGACCCCCGACAAAAGCGATGGTACCGTAAGGCCCGAAGGCACAACAATATTAGCTGAGATGCGAAAGGTCTTTCAGAAGCGATGCAATAAAATGTTGTGTGTAGGGGATAGGATGTTGGGGAGGAAATCAGGAACTCTAAGGTAGGGTATAACAAGGTCCCGGACTAACTCTACGCTATTTACAACTACCTTTTGACAGACAGATGCTGGAAAGTTGTGTACAGTCTCGGATGTTTAATTATATCCAACGTACATCTAGTGACAGAACGCAATGTCCCGATTCCCGGATGTTAACATTATTACAACTTTTTTTTTTGAGTAATGCCCAAGCAATGATTCAATCATGCTGGCCTATAAGAGGAATGGGGTGGTTGGTTGGGGGATCGAACAAACAGAGTGCGAATCTGACGATAAAACAGTGCTAACTGGGTACAGGTGCTAAGCGAACTGTGTTTGAAAGTGCCTTATTACTTGGAGGGAGCAGTCGCTCATACAAATAAAATGGACTCTGCGTTAGGCTGCGAATTTATGAGTTCTCCTGGGGACACAGGAAATGCTAAGTTTTCGAACAAGTGATGGTAGTTTCACTGGAGGCTAAAGCAATTTAATGCTGGGATGAAATGAAAGAAGGAGGAGGAGGGATAGAATGAACGGAGGAGTTTGTTAGAAGGAGAGAGTGAGAGAGTAGAGTGCTAAAAAAGTCCCATACTCAATGCTTGGAAATGTAGTCGCTTTTATGGCAGTGGAGGGTACAAATTAGAGAAAATGATTTTCAGGGTGGATATTGACCGCGGGCAATAAAGACTGAAAGAGATAAATAAACTCCTGAATAGAGTGAAAGAGGAAGAAAGAAAATCGTCTTTTCCCAAGTTGCGTTTATAAGAATTTATTCCTTTGAGTTTTCCACTTGTCTGATCTTCGTTAGACTAACACTCGGATATAATCAAATACGGCGGAGTTTTATGATATAAGGAAGAAATGGACGAGGCAAAATAAAATGAAAATGAGAAGAAATGAAAGGATCATGTGCTTAGAATACAGTTTTGGCTGAAAAACGTTTTTTAAAAAAAATTCAGTTGCATTTCTTATTCACGTATCTTTTTTATAAACCTCAAACGAGAAAGATATTAGAATCTGTATCAGTTAGTACTGTGTATGGGTTGGAGTTTGAGAAAATAAAAGAAACTTGTTGAAATTAGACTTGAATTGAAGCGAGGTTGTTCCAGAAATCAGAGGATAAATGAGGAAGAAAAGGTGGTTGGATGAGTTTGGAACTGGACGATGAATAGATGCTGACTGGTTGTCGCACGTATTCGACCCTCTTTGGAGAAGAACAGTGGAGTAACTGAAGAAAAGGCAAGCAGCAGAAGCAGGACGTCTATGAGAGAGAATGGAGAGATTTCGTAAAAGAATCATTAATTAACCATACTCTCTTTGAAATGGAGTCTAGAAGCTTGAGAGAGATTTTGAGACGCCACCCCAGATGTGAGAAAAATATTCCATGGTAGGGCGGATTTGCAATTGGTACAGGGCGAACAGCTGTTTGAAGAAAAGTAATGCCGAGAGCAAAAGAGGAAACCCAGTTTTTTAGATGCAGAAGAAATAATATTTGTGATGTGCTTATATCAGGAGAGATTAGAAGTCAGGGTAACAAGGTTTCTGAAATTGGAATGCAATGTACCATCAACAACAAAATTATAGATTGGATTTCCAATGAAGAAAGTTAGTAATATACTAGAGAAAAGAGTGGGAAATTGAACTGAACCTTGGGGACACGCCAGCATTAGTGGAGGAGTTCATAAGTGGGAGCCTGCTTGCAAGACCTTTATTCCGCCCTCATGTGTAGCATGGGGGGGCCGATTAATTCAGCTACGTTGTGACTGAATTAATCAGTCTCAGGCGAGGGTAGCATGGTTTTCCTCCCGGAAACTCAGGTCTTTCGTCCAGCGAACAGAACATCGACCACACGCAATTTCCAGACAGTATACATGGAGTCTTATGATTTTAGTCGCTGATGATCCTAAACTCCAATTACAACAACAAACACCTTCTTGGCATGAAGATTGTTGAGAACTTTCTAACCTATATCAAAAGACCACGTGAAGCGTTTATTTGAGTGTTTTGGGTTCGGAAAATCCTCTTGTTGCATCCTGTTTAGCTGAGGATGCAATAAAACCATCATTTGGCCCTCCCGAAAACACTTCGAGAGGACCACCCGAAAACAACAAGGAGATTCAAACCGGGCCTATTCCACCCTGATGTGTGGAGGATAGTGATTATAACCAGTATGCTACCAGAGCGGACAGGAGGCGAAATGTGGAAGAAAGGATTTCATCCCTAAAAGAGTAATTTTACTGACACAATCTGAATAAATATTGGGATCAGAAGATTTAAAACAGTAATCCAGCCAAGAAAAGGAAAAGAAAAAAATGACGCGGATCATCTTATTTTGCATTCTTGTAATGGCAAACGACGCGAGGCCCCATCAGAGACATTACCACGGTGTGTTCTGAATATCAGTTCAGGACCTGAATATCATTTCCATGAACGTTTTAGAATCCCAGGTAGCAACTGTAGCAGTCAGTATACCTGGAAAATATTTGTGACAAGCCTCAGGTATCAAATGGTGCAATAAATGAATACATAGCTAGGTATTTATACATAAAAAATCATAAATAAGTGATAGTTATTTTAATACGTGAATTTTTATCGATTTTTCTCGTTAATTTGAAAAATGTTCCTCTTCTAAGGTGGTTATTGAAATAACTATCGTGATAGTTAATGAAAAAATGTACTTACAATTAACATTGAGCATTATCCGTTTGCTGACGGATGGTTGAACCCCATTAGAGGCAATACAAAGATAAGCTCCCATATGAAGGCGGCTGACTTTTGAAATGTTGAAAAATTCCCCCTGTAAACCTGTACCTGATGCATGAAAAAGAAAAGAAAAAAAAAAGGTTTAAAACAATGTGATAAGTATAAGAATAAAATCAATAGATAATGGCTTTCTATAAAAATTCAAATATCTTCCTCAATTCGTTTATCCTGTATTTAAATTAGTATACACATTTATTGGCATTATGCCAAGAAATTCATTCAGTCATGATTTATTGGAATTATGCCAAAAAATTCATTCGTCATGATTTATTGGCATTATGCCAATAAAAATTTCACAAATTTCAGTTTTATTGCTTTTTGTACAATACCCCTCAAACTGAAATATATATAAACACCTTAAACTTAAAAAATAAATTTAATATATATGAATAAATAAATTCAAGAGACTATTTTTGTTTATAAAAATTGGTTTAATCATGGATTAAAATAATTTTAGAAAGTTTCTTGGTATTAAGCCGAGAAATTTTCTAAATGGATCAAATTTTATTGACTAATTTTCTAACTCGCATCCACAATTGAAAACAAAATGAAAAAAAAAAAAAAAAAAAAAAACGTATTAAAAATAAACAATTTATTTATTTAGTTAGTTCTGCTTAACTATCAAGATTCGTAATGAAATCTAACTTAATTCGGAAGAGAGACAGTAACTTTAACGTTTATCTTTGCATCTAAAGCTTCTTATTACAAGGTTTACGTCAAATATATTCACATTCTTTCTCTTTTTGTGTGGGTACGTGTAATTTATCCTCTAGAAATTCTCGGAAGTTTAAGATTACCGAAATATCCGAGATTGTTTTACAGTCTTGGTGCATGTGGTCGTGTAATAAGTTAGGCCTGGCTAGTAACAGCCTAGAATAATACATAATGGTTAATGCTCACGTGCAACCCCGGACAAAAATGGGGGAAAGCTCACGTGGGATGTATTCCACGAAGGTAAAAACTTAATATTTATGAACAACGAATGGGAATGTAGATTGGATAGAAAGAAAACAGGAGGGGGAGGGGGAGTTTATCTCTAGAGTTTAAGAATGGCAATGTTCTTTTCGAAATGCTATTATCAAAAGCTATCGCAAAGAATGCAGGCTCTGAATCTTTTTCTAACTCGCATCATTGCTTCAGTGAATTGGCTTTTATATCTGAAATAATTTCTCTCTCTCTCTCTGAGAATGATAAAAAAAATCTCTGTAATATTTAAGTTTTTTGTTTATACTAAAAAGTTAACTTTTCTTTTGGCGTAATGGTAAGACCGTTTCCTTTGCAGATCCGAAATAGGGTCTTAGCGTTTATGGCAATCTTGAGTTCAATTGTTTTGAAAGTTTTCCGAGTGCTTAAGAAGGACGTTTTGGTAGATATTAACGATTGTGTAGTAGACTTTATTTGTGCCAACATCCATTTTTATCCGTTTAGAATAAAAATGTCTGCGCCGATTGTATGTTGCGCCTTCTAGTGGAGAAAACGTTAGGAAATCTTCAGTCAGGTTGCACTTTTTTGTAGATTATTATATTCTCTGTTTTTTTTTTACGTACTACGACAAAAGACGTATATGCAATTTCCTGTTTATATTCGACACGAGCTATAAAGTTTTAAACTAACTATTTTGACTCTGAAGATGGGGTTTAGTAGAACCTTGACACGTTGCCAGTATTTTAAGCGTAGATCGATATGGTAACAAATACATTCCGTGTTATAGCGTACTTGTGACAAGAATATAATCATTACGGCATTTAGCAGCCAAGTCGGCTAGCACAACAGTCAACAAAAACGCGTGTACTCCCACACTGACCATTCGGCTACTTTCATTCATTCATTTATTTATATATTTGACAACTTCTCAAGGGTCACTGGCAGACTGACCTGGTATTTCAGAGATTTGGTTCCTACAATATGGCGTGCTGTTCCTTGTCAGAACAAGACAAAAATATCATCTAGGCAGGGCCTTGTTGGCATAGAAGCCTGGATGCAACCGCTTTCAGGCACTAGCACTCAGAGAATGAAAGTGTTTACTACTTCGACTTCGTGTAGTGGAGGGGTGCAGCGTGATCTTGTTTGAATTAGAGAGAGAGAGAAAGAAAAGGGGAGAGAGACTGTTTCTGAAATAAAAAACAAATACAGTGAAAGGAAAAGAAAACAGAACACAGAAAGAGAAATAGAGTTTGTGGAGAAGGCAATGCTAATAAAAATACGTTAGTTCGGGTGACATTATTTACCTATTTTCATCCCAGAAGGGATGTCTTTCTGGTCTTCTCTTCTCCATTTAATTTTCGGCGCTGGAGAACCGGACGCTCGGCATTTTAAGCTGACATCACCTCCCTCTCTGATATCTGTATCTGAGCTTGTGAATTCTTCGTCTATCTTTGGAGGAACTGGAAGAAAAGAGAGAAAAATACTGAAACGAGCGCTACAGTAGGAGCTTCCTGTCCACCGTTTTCTTTGCACAGAACTCGCGGCTAAAAATAATGAGTTCCCCTCATCGGTGAATATTATAGAGCGAATAAGAATTTATATTTATTCTAACAAAACCCCTGTACAAGGCAATTTCAACGAGTGCACTTTCCGAAGAAAATTCTCATGTGCATACAGGAAGATGGAACACGTGTGACGTCACTAAATTCTGTCTCTTTCGCTTAAATGCCACCATCACTCGAAGTGGAAGCACCAGGAGCTTCTGTCGTTGTATTCCTACGGGATGCTGAGTGCCACACGATTGTTGGTGGAACACCAAAATGATTTGTAGGCAACATATTACTAGGACTAACTTTAATGCATTTCCCATGCCCTGAGCAGCTTTTTATTTATTATTGTGAAGAGGACTGGGGAGAATGTAGGCCATCTTAAAAGACTGGAAGTTTAAAAACATTACGGGTCGAAGATCGAATAAAATGAAAGAACAGATAAGTGTAAATGAGCAAAGATAATAAAATTGAAACAGAGAAAGATAAAAGGTAGTGCAAAATAAGGCTCGCTCGTACGTGACCTTACATTTTGAAGTAATGATACAAAATAACCAAAAGGAATCAGATGGAAGGGATGGGAGAGGAGAGGAGGGGGGACACGTGCCAGTCTCTGACAGTTACCGAAAAGCAGCTGGAAGACTGATTTGGCTATTTAATAAAGCCGAATAGTTAGCAAAAGAAGAAAAATCGCTTTGGAAAAAAAAAATGCATCTTGCAGTGCTTGGGTGTCTCGGATCGAACATCTTCCGACAGCTACTGCAAATAAGCATAGATAGAAGAGGGTAGCGAGCAGACAGAAAGAGAGAGATGCCCTCGAGTGAGATCACTTCTTATGGCGGTCTCCACTGCCGCAGCTTTGCTCCAATTCGACGCTCTGCATGGAAACGCTAAGCAAACAGAAGCTCTGATTAAAAGCGAGTGATGCAAGCAAACATTCCGTACATTATGAGATTTCTAAACCCCCTTCCTATCCTCAGTCCCGATCCGACATAACTCCATCTCGTAATTTTGACCTCGGGGTATGTACGGATGCAACTTCCTTCAGCGGAGCCTGTTTTTTTTTTTTGGGGAGGTCACGTGATCGACGAGAAGATATTTCGAATGGGTAGAAGTAATAACAACGAATACGTCCGTGAGCGCATTGGTTATTTCAATATCGTGCGTTTCACATCCCCTCCCCCCCCCCTTCGCTGTTTATTCTCCCTTTTCAATATTTCCACCGTCAAGACTGTTGCGAAATAATAATCTCAATCCGCCCCTCTTAGGCTCCCTTGTTTCCGGTAATCCTTTTATCTCCTGGCTTTAGCGATGTGGCCTACGTGAATTAAGAGACAATAGTCGAGGTGATATTGCAGCAAATGCACCAAACATGACGTCGGGGTGAACAAGTCATCTGCCGGTTTCTAAGCCAACAATTCTTTAAAAGGGGTTAAAGGTTTCAGCTGTTCAGAACATCAGAAGAGATTCGTACCGGTAAATATGTAAAACCAGGCACGCAAAGAATGAACTGAAAAGTAAACAGGCTCACTCAGCTACCTTAAAAGGACGGGGGTGGGGAAATATTATTTTTTTTATTGTTAAATTCGGTAGGCAGACTAAACTGATAAATGCCAAAGAATGTGAGTGACGCCATCTGTCGTTTCGGATTATTGGGGTTTCGGATAATCGACGTCCAGCTTTATGGACGTTAAGGGACTTTTTTGCGATTTAAGCTTACACACAAGAATTACGGCAGTCTTTAATGTGGATTGAGAGAAGCTGGTCGATTGTAAGTTGGATACTATATGGTCACAAAGGAACTGGATGCAAAGAATAACTTTGATATCATATATTTGGATCTTATAAACGCTTTTGATACTGTTCCACAAATTGGAGCAGTGTGGCATTGGAGGCAAATTGCTACTATGGATAAAGGGATGGTTGAGTGGGAGAAGACAGAGTGGTAAATGGGCACTGCTCTTCGTGGACTAATGTTATTAGTGGTGTCCCTTATTCAGTGTTGGGCCCATCGTTGTTTTGTATATTTATCAATAATATCGATGAAGGTATATCAGGCTTAATATCAAAGTTTACAGATGATACAAAGTTTGGCAGTGTGCTACTGCAACAGGATCTAGAAAAGTTAGGCAGATGGGCTGAGAAGTGGGAAATGAAGTTTAACATTGACAAATGCAAAGTAATACATATGAGAAGCAGTAACCCCAGAGTAACGTACCAACTGTGTGGTACTATACTCCACCTTCCAGAGTATAGTGGAGTAATGGAGTATAATGAAAAAGACCTGAGGGTAATTGTGCAGTTAGATATGAAGTTCTTTGAGCAGTGCAGACGGGTTGCCAGAGCAGGTCATGGAGTTTTGTAAATGATATATAGGAATTTTTCTTGCAAAGACAAGGAGGTGATTATCCTCTTGTATAAAGCAGTGGTCAGGCCACGCCTTGCGTACTGCGTACAGGTCTGGAGGCCGTATTTTAGGAAGGATGTGGAGCTGCTGGAACGAGTATAGAGAAGGGCAACAAGATTAGTGAATGGGACAAGGGGTTGCTTTTACGAAGAAAGGCTTAAGTTTTGTAAATTAGTGTCTGGAGACTAGGCACTTGCGAGGTGATCTGATTGAGGTGTATAAAGCCTTGAATGGTTTGAGCATGCTCAATGCTGATGGGATTCTTCCTCTTGCTCAGAATAATCGTCTGAGAGGGCATAAATTCAAATTGAGGAAAGACAGATGTAGGATAGATGTGCGGAAGTTTGCCTTTAGCCAGCGGGTGGTTGGTTGGTGGAACAAACTTCCATCTGTCGTTGTAGAAGTTGATAGCTTCTTTTTTTTTTTGTCTGATGCTATATAAGCTTGCTTTCTTGCATCACATGCCTTTACTAAAGTTAATGCTAAAGTTGAGGCGCAGACTAATTCTGCAGTTTCGCTTTCTCTCTGGAGGAAAGAAAAGGTGTGTCCAGTGAATATTTTAAGATAGTGCAACAGGGCGTACAAGGAGAAGCACCGTTCTTTCATTTATGTCCAACTGAGTATTATATATCTGTAGTTTGAAATGTTAGAAACCCGATCAATATGTGGGACTTCAGCCCAGTTTATACCGGTGTTGTGTTATTCCAAAGAATGTCTTCCAGCAAATTCATGCAAATCAGTTTTTCAGCAGTGGAAAAGATGATATTAAATTGGAGGAAACTTAATCTCTGTTAGCTTGTAGCTGCGAGGTCTGATTTCGTGCAACAAAAACATCCCTGACGTTTTCATACACAACGCCCTATGACTTGTTTCCGCCAAGAAACAAGATATGTAGTCCGTAACGGCATCTGTCGTTGACAGCACTTGTTAGCTAATAATTAAGTTATTCAAACCCTATGTACAAGATGGTCACCAAGGCGGAAAATGACGTCCCTCGCTTTAGCTGCTCCCTTTTCCCCCCACTGGTTTGCGAAATATTGTGGGATGTCTGGGAAAAAATGACAATCGAATGAAATGGACAGATAGGGATGCGAAGAAATCAATTTAAATCTTTTTTCCTGAAAATCTGATAGGCTTAGCATTTTAATAGCAACAAAACATGCACAAAGGCAAACTATTCCGCACTGTCCACAATTCGATGCGAAGCCATCGTCCGCTGTTTGCGTTCCATTTCGCAGACTAACGATGCGTTGCCTAAACTTAGCTGAGCGTTTTTTGTTATAGGGGGAGGGGGTGATATAAATGAACGAAAAAAAAAAAAAAGATAAAAAAGACTGTGCACAGTGAAATGGGAATGTTCATCGGAATAAGGATGCTGTCATGCCCAGATCTGCTGTTTCGAGACCAATGAGTATCGTCAGTGATTCGTATCTATGGATTTTGGCTTGTGGACCTCTTTAGATGTATGTACGTGGTTTTTATACGCGGTGCATCCATCTGATAGCGAAATAGTCCTGTTATTTCGGTGTGGAAGAGTGGAAATAAAATCTTTTAGATGTATCGTGGTAATAGCTTCCAGAAATACTTTACCGTTCGCAGAATCTTAGAAAAATCTCCGAATAAGCAAATAGTAAGAAAGAAACAATGCAAATCTGGTTATATTTAAGGTTATTCTACAAAATGTAACGTAGTTTCATTATCCACGGCCCTGTAACTTATCTGTGTATGATAAAGTTAGTAACACGTATTGAGCGCCTTAAGGCAGAAGTTTAGTTCAACTTTCTGGTCTTAGCTTGAATGGGGGATAAGTACTTCAACTTTCCATCCCTCTTCCGAAGAGATGTAAACCCAGTAAAACAGTGGAAATGTTATTAAAGAGAGCATTGGCTGCAAACGTCTAAAAGTGGTAGCGAAGGAGCACACGAGGCATTAAGAAAATGAATTTTTTTTGGTGTGTGCGCTGGAGCCGTTGCGAACATACCACGTATTTTTGTTTCTTTGTTTTTAAAGGGTGTTATCGGAGAAATGGAATTTTCAAAGGAATAAATACATACTCACTACCTTAGTGCATTATTCATTATGTGGATGAATTGGGCTACATTGTGAATACGCCAGGAGTTATATAATCAATGCATTCTCATCGCATGGGATGATGGATGAAGAAGAAGGATTATCAGACTCGTGTCACAAACAAGGCTAACTGAAAACATTCTTATTCACGACACCGGCAACAATACACCACTCGGTAAGGAAATAAATAGATTTTGTTTTCGAAGAATCTTCGAATAATCAAACAGAAAGATCCAAGTATTTCAATCGATACCGAGAAAAAAATAGTCCTAGGATAAGACAAATAACATACGTAATTGTGTTGCTTGGTAACAGTCTCTGAGACCAATCAGAACGTTGCAATTGCTTTGATTATCATCAATTATGCTGGACAAGTTCTAGAAAGTGTGACTGTTAATCAGAAACTAATTATCTACATTGAGTCCTTCGCGTTAATAACACAGGAAGGTTGTTTCAAGGAATCTTTTCGTCAATAAAAGCGTTAGTAAGGGGGGGGGGAAAAACATCAGTAAGTGAACAGAGCTGCACCATCACAACACCCCCGTATGCAAATTAGGCGGTTAATGTTAACAGAACTGCAGACAAACGTGAAAAATTTGAAGAATTATCTTCACGGATCTCTGGCTTGCCTTTCTGGAACTAAAGAACAGTAAGCGGAAAATATAATAACAAAAAAAAAAAGCAGGTGGCGAAGGGTGATGTGTGAAAGAAGGGTAAAGAGGAAAATTGCTAAAACAAACAACTGTTTTGTAAGGTAAATATAGTTGGTGGAGTATAATACAAAGTGACAGGCGAGTTGGTTTGTTGAACGTGGTCTATCTGTTTTCCAACGAATAACTTGTAAAGTGGCTGTCATCGCTTGCTAGCTGATGTTTGATCGGCTTATTATGCGTTTTAAAAAGAACAGGGGGATTAGGGGGCTACCAACTGTTAAAAAAAAATTGTTTACACCGCTTGAATGAAAGCCATCTCTAGAAGGATAAGTTCTTCAAGCATAATTGCGAATAAAAAATTCATTACAAGCGTCACAGAATATCACAAGCTAAAAAAACAAACAAGATGAAGCCTTGTATTAAAATACACCACAAAATACGCGTCATTATTCTAAATATCCTAATTAATATTTTCTTAGTAAACATAATTAATGTTTTAAAAAGCGTACTTCGATTAGCCTGTATTTTTGAATTATTTAAATAATTTTCCGATTAATTTTAAAAATACTAGATAAAATTATATATTACGCATTTATATATAGATTTTTAATGATATGGACCGAAGAGCACTGTAGAAAGAGAAACATTATTAATGATAATTAATTTGAAGGCAATTAATATAAAATTATTAATTACAATTAATTAATGCTGCTCAGCAAAGTCCGATTCTACAAAAGAGTCTAAGATATGCTAGAAAATACGTGATAAACCAAAGCAACTTACGCTAGAAAATACTCATCAATAAAAGCAACTTACGCTAGAAAATACGTCATCAACCAAAGCAACTAAGGCTATGAGGCGCCAGGTGTATCCAGGAGCAAGTAATATCCAAACACACTACGTAAATTTACGAGTATATTAACTCACCCTAAACTTATTTACTTAAATATATATAAAATATATCTAATACTTTAAAAGGTATACTTCTAATTAACTTGTATTTAAACAAATAATGCTTTTTTTCAGTTATTCTAAAATATTTTAATAAAAATAATATACTTAAAAAGTATTTTTAAAAACGTCCCTAAATATTCGGGTACATTGGCACTAAGAGGATCATTGAAATAGGCAATAATATCAAAATTATTTGAAAATAATTCTTTCATGAAATCTCGTTTTATTTTTTCCTTCTCTGGAAGTCATTGGAGTTTAAAGTGGTTGCAGGCTTTGCTAGCGAATTGGACATTTCGTCTTTCCTAACCTTAACAAGCTGCAGGATGAGAAATAACTCGCTAACCAGAAGTTAAAAAGAAGAAAAAAAGAGTTGGAATCACAAACACCATCGCTAAACTCTATTGATTTGTTCGTAACGTTGGCTTTTGGTGAGTGAGGCATCTTGTCAAGGTTATTGACAGGTGGCGTTTAACTTGGAGAAGCGCCAGACGCGAAATAATCTTATCGACAAGTGTGAAAGAAATTATCAATTTTGCTGTCGCGAGATGCGTGCAATGGTAAGTTGTCCTGTTACCATAAGTTAGATAAAGGGATGTTGCAACCAGCCGACAGACTGATAAGGTAAAATCCATTAGCATCTGAGAGTTTATCGTGTCTTTATGCTCTACAGCTCAAATCCCACTTTTTTAAGGTTAACATTTCTCTTTCGGTGGACAAACAGAGATGTCGACGCATGATCCTCCCTGATTTTGCCAATTCTTTTAGCATAAGAAGAGATTGCAAATAAGTATTTACTAATGCAATCAGCAGAAAATAATGTCGAGATCGTTGACAGTTTTACAACCGGGATAATTTTTCTTTAGGTCAAGGGCTATTAGTTCACTATCAAACTGTGACAAATGTGAGTACTATCTGAATGTACCAATCAGATAGAGTGGTTTAGAATCGGCAAAAACAGAATCATTCAACTGTTTCTCTTTTCCCTGTTCGGTAATCAATTTTGATAGTTTTTATTTTATTTCAAGTGAAGGTTTAAAGCTTTGTGTTTACAGTGACAACAGACGTGGATGGAGGTGTTCTATTTAAATAAAATTAGCACCAGCATCTTAAAATTAACGAAGGTGACATTGGAGTGTCACGTAAAAACTTTAAGATGAATTGCATTGATTATAAGTAGTCTTGCTGAGATAGTAAAGCACACATTCTATATCGAGTTTTAAAACAATATGAACGAACTGGTTTTATTTATTTATTTTTTATTTTTTTTTTTTTGTAAAAAGAACAAATTTCTAAGTTTTTCGAAGAAGGAACTGTTTCTTCTAAGAAAGAAGAAGGAAAAACATTTTGTTTTTCCCTAAGGAAGAGTAAATTTTTCAAAGAAAATTGTTTTTAAAAAAACACCATTTAAGAAAATTATATGGGAAAAGGAGATTGTACTTTATAAGTATATCATTTTTATATGAAAAACAACTTTATTCGAAGAATAGATTTTTTATATGAAAAATTGCATTTTTTTTTTCATAAAATGGATTATTTTTTTTTTCTGTATGAAATATCGATTTAAGAAAATCAGAAAGAAGGAATAGTATTTTTCTAAATAGATTATTTTTCAATGAAAAATTGCTTTTTTCGAAATATAGACTATTTTAAAAATTTTCTATGAAAAGAGTTTTTTCTAAAATGGATTATTTTTTTTAAGAAATTTTTTCTTATAATTTTAAAAAATTTTGTATGATTTATTTAAGAAAATTAGAAATAAGAGAACCGTATTTTAGATTATTTTTCTATGAAAAACAGCTTTTTTTTCAAAAAACTTGATCCTTTTTTAAATTTTTGGATAAAAAAATAGTTTTTTTTTTCCAAAAATAATTATTTTATATGAAATATTCATTTAAAAATTATACAGAAGAAGAAAATTGTGTTTTCTAAGTACATTGTTTTACTGCAAAAACAGTTTTTTCTAAAAATGTATTAAAACCTTTTTCTATGAAAAATATTTTTTATGAAAATGGATCACGTTTAAGTTTTATATGAAAAATAGATTTTTTTTTAATGAAAACCTGTCTTTTTCTTAGGAAAGAGACATTTAAGACATTAAAAATACAGTTAAAACATAAATCGATAATTTAATTTAATATTATTTAATTAGACTCAATAATAAATACTTTTTTATAATTAATCTTATTGAGTCGATCACAACTGCAACTCTTTTGAAACTCTAACTATGCTCTGTAGTCTTTTAACTTTTCATCTTCCTTGTTCAATTATGAAAATGAACTCTCTTTCTCGTACTTTCTTTTTTCAGCATTTTTATTTTGTCCTTTTCAGGTGCGATTTTTTTTCTCTTAATATTTCTTTCTTTTCATTTTATTTTATTAGCTATCTTTCATATAA
Organism: Mastigoproctus giganteus; assembly: GCF_048544385.1. Classification (NCBI taxonomy): domain Eukaryota; kingdom Metazoa; phylum Arthropoda; class Arachnida; order Uropygi; family Thelyphonidae; genus Mastigoproctus; species Mastigoproctus giganteus. Next base: position 225,415,056 of record NC_143575.1, read on the forward strand.
GAAGCTGTTCGTGCATATCATTGATTTACAACTTTGTACTCCTGCTCGCATAAAAATGTATCAAGTATGCAAGAAACGAGTAAATTTTCCTCAAATATTTTAATATTTTTGCTTTCTTTGCACTTTATTTCTTGCAAATTCCATTTTTTTTTCACTAAGCCAACTGTTAAGTTCATTGACTTGTTTTCGACTGAGATTGCCGATTGAACTGATAGTTTTATTGTATAATTTATGAGGTAGGCACCACTCTTCTGCAATTCAAAGAATGATCAAAATGTCTGCAGACTCATTTTCCAGACATTCATCCTGTAAAAAGTTCTTCTTCTTTTTTTATTACCAAACTCGTTTTACATAAAAAGAAGCAAAGCAGTTATTTTAATACAGATTTCTTCTGATAGTACGGTCTATGTAATGACTACTGATCTTTTTTTTTTCCAAGAGTTTAACATCCAAAAGAACAGACACTTTTATTTCCCCTGAGCGTGATATTTGAACTGTATCATATGAAATATTGATAACAGCAGCACATCCCATTTGCAGAAAAATCTATTCCAAATTTCCTCTCGTTTAATTTTTTTCATTTCTAGAGTTTAACATCATTACGACCAAAGGACACCTAAATTGATTCTAGAAAAGAAGGCAATAAATAAGCTGATAAAATAGATTAAAATGAAGATAAACATTAAACAGCGTTTATCATGTTATTAATTTGAATCAACTGGGAATTACAATGTCCTAAAAGTTTTAAATTTTTTTAAAAATAAATTTATTACGTGCTACTTTCATATAATTCTACAAATACTTTTTTCCATAAACAATAAATCGTTTAAATTTTATAATAAACTAAGATTGATTTTTTTTCATTTTCCAAATATTGAAAAACAGGGGGGGGGGGAAATGTAATTATTGAAAGACAATTTTCAATCCAAATATGATAAATCAAAATTTCTGCAGCCTTAATTGATTTAGTGTGTAACTGTGAACCGATGATTTTAAACCAGAAAAAGAAAAATCAGCAAAAACTGCCTTCATATAATTGATTTATTATACTCAAAGAAATTCAAGAAAGTATTCTCTAGTTTCTTAAGAAAGCTTTATTAAAGCAAGAACTAAGTGCGCGTTTCTGGCTGCGACTGAAATTCTTAGGGCACGAGTTGTTTTTCTCCACGGAGGCAGAAAAAACGAAGAAAGAAAAGGCGGAGATATGGCGAGTCAGCTATAATCGTATTTGTAGATCGAGAAGTTTCCCAGAACATTGAAAGAAAAATTACACAAGTCAGGGGAAAAAGAATGGACTAGCATTAAATAGAAAATAATGAACGTTTTCTATAACAAATACTAACTCTACGCTGGGGATGAAGAGTGACAAATGGATCCTCGCGGTCAAAGGGGAATTATGGTTTCCGAGTTTAGTTTAAGTTCCCCTTACCTTTTTCTTTCAGATGATGTACGTTTGTAAAACAGACCTCGAAATCTTAAAGTTTGAAGGTACTTCTTCGTGGCATCCATATTTTATCCTGATGGTGGAAAGTAGCCTCTTCATGCGATACTCAAGGAAAAAAATAAGGTATCTCACAAGTGGATCAAGTGAGAAGGCTGTTTTTTTGAGGTAATAAATACCGGAGGTTGAATGTTGGTAGGCATAAAGCTAGAGCTTCTTCCCACCAACGAGAAACCCATAAATACAAGTATAATATCAGGTCTCGTTGAAACAGTTTTACATACTGTTTGGAAGCACAGCAATATTCTTTTCAACACCTGTCATCTTCAGTTTAATAAAAGAGATTCCAATTTCGAATGAACAAAAACCATTCATGATTTCGAAGCTGTTTTCTGACAATGAGTTATTAGCTTCGGCAGCTGTAGGCTAAGTAGTTATTCTCGAAGTCATTAAGTTTTACTTACTATCAGTTTATTAACACAAGGTTCACCCCCTGTACAGCAAGTGAGCTAGGAGGGTGTACAGAAATTTTAAAATATACATTATACACTTTTGTACAAATTTTCAGATCTTTACAATATAATTATTGTATAATAATAACTATTAAATAGATATATACATTTGCTTAATTGTATTCACTTTGAAATAACATAGATCTTGATAATTGAAGAGTTAAATATATAGGTTGACAACTTTATCAGCGACATAACAGATTTATTTATATTCATTACATTATTGCATTTAATTGTTCGTATCATCAAATTTCTAATAAAAACTGCTCACTTTTCACAGCAATCCTGGTGATTTAGTCCAGATTTGGTCTATAATTTGGCTTTTGTAGGTTTCATTGACTTCAAACTTTACCGGATCAATGGAGAAAGTGTTAAAGTGTTCAATGGTGTTACATGGGAACATTCCTTTTAGGGAGTCCACGTTTGATAGCTTCATCCTAAGTGGGTGATGGCTTCTATTTCTTCCTCTTGTTAGTGCGATGATATCTTCTATTGATGGGGCATCAATATGGCGAGTTAGCAGCTTGGTAAACGTTGACAGATTTTTTTTTTAGGACAATGAGCTTCCAGGAGGTCATGCCTAGGTTGACTAGGAGAATGGATTTCGAGATGGTGAAGGGGTTCCCTCCCAGACGGTTCAGCCACCGCAGAATCCAATATTCCATTGACAGAAATTTATTACATCGAGGGGTAGATGCAGAGGACCAGATTTCTGAGGCATATAGTGGTATAGGGTGTGAGACATCTATTAATGTATTGCCCAATCAGTTTGGTGTTGTGACAGCCTGCGAGCTCCTGGCAGATAGCCCAGGAAGCAGCATAGGTCTTCTTCTTTGCCTTTAGGAAGTGTTCCTTGAAATTTAAGTCTCCATTTCACGTTAGTCCCAGGTCAGTATGAGATGAAACTCTGGGGACTGACTCACCAATAACCGTAACTCGAATGTCATTCTTGACCTTCCTCTTCGTGATTGTCATGTGGGCTGACTTGGCATTGTTGATTTGGAGTCCAGCTCGCTGTAAAAAGTCAATTAACTGTTGAATTTGCTTGGAGGTTTCATTATTAATTTTTTGTATCTGTTTGGGGTCTTTTGAATTGATCAAGAATTTTAGATCATCAGCGAAGGAACTAAAATTTGGATTTTTTGCGAGGAATGGTTCAAGTAGGATTGCAAAGACGGTTGTCGACATCACCCCACCTTGAGGTACACCCCTCGTTGCATAGATTGTTTTCTGGTGAGTTCTGTTGGCTATAATTAAGTGTCTCCGCTGTAGTGAGGGCTTCAGAATGCTGACAATTTGGTTAGATACTTTGAAATATTCTATTAAGATGCCTATAAGAGTAGGAATGGAGACAGTATCGAAGGCAGATTTGATATCGAAGAAGATTATGTCCAGTTGGGCTCTGTCATTCAAGGCTTTTTGTGCTCTGAAGAGAGTATCGAGGAGATTAGAGGTCGTGGACCTATGGTGCAGGACTGTGTGGAGGTAGGGTGGTCGGTGAGCAAAACAGTGTTGAATAATCACTGGGTGTATGAGTTTTTCAAATATCTTTAATAATGTGCATCCTATGGATATTGGACGGAAGTCCTTAGGCATCTATATGAAGTTATTCTAACAGAAATCGTTGTTCTCATAAGAGTTGTTCTAATCGAAGTTATAAATAAGGTTCTGATATTCTGATTATACTGAGAATGACTTCAATTAGAATAACTTTCTTTGAACAACTTCAATTAGAATAACTTTGTAAATCAGTATAATCAAAATGTCAGAACCTTATTTATAACTTCTATAAGAACAACTCTTATGAGAAGTTAACGATTTCTGTTAGAATAACTTCATATAACAACTGTTTTGACACTGTTGCACTTGGAAGACTATTGTACAAATTGGAGCAGAATGGTATTAAGGGTAAGTTGCTACAATGGATAAAAGGATGGTTGAGTGGGAGAAGACAGAGGGTGGTAAGTAATGGGTGCTGCTCTTCGTGGACTAATGTTATTAGTGGAGTCCCACAGGGTTCGGTGTTGGGTCCTCTGTTGTTTTGTATATTTATCAATGATATTGATAAATATACAAAATATACAAAATATGATCAGGCTTAATGTCGAAGTTTGCAGATGATACAAAGGTTGGCAAGGTTGTTAATGATAGTAATGGCAGTGTGCTACTGCAACAGGATCTAGATAATTTGGGCAGATGGGCTAAGAAGTGGCAACTGAAGTTTAACCTTGACAAACGTAAAGTACTGCATATGGGTAGAAGCAACCCCAGAGAAACGTACCAACTGTGTGGTACTACACTTAAGGTGGTAGAAAATGAAAAAGACCTGGGAGTAATTGTGCAGTCAGATATGAAGTTCTCTGAGCAATGCAGACAGGCTGCCAGGGCAGGTCATGGGGTTTTGTCAATGATATATAGAATTTTGCTAGCAGGGAAAAGGAGGTGATTATCCCTCTGTATAAGGCAATGGTCAGGCCACGCCTTGAGTACTGCGTACAGGTCTGGAGGCCTCATTTTAGGAAGGATGTAGATTTGCTTGAGTGTGTACAGAGAAGGGCGACAAGATTGGTGAGGGGAATGAAGGGATCCTCTTACCAAGAGAGGCTTAAGTTCTGCAAATTGCAGTGGCTGGAGTCTAGGCACCTGCGCAGTTATCTGATTGAGGTATATAAGGCCTTGAATGGGTTGAGCACGCTGAATTCTGATGGGATCCTTCCACTTGTTCAGATTAAGAACCTAAGTGAGCATAAATTCAAATTAAGAAAAGACAGATGTAGAATAGATGTACGGAAATTTGCCTTTAGCCAGCGAGTGGTTAATTGCTGGAACAAACTTCCATCTCCATCTTTCGTTGTGGAAGTTGATAGGTTAAATAAATTTAAGGAGGAACTGGACAGGCATTTGGAGGGAATGGTGTGATTTTTTTTTTTTTTTTGGCTGATGCTGCATAAGCTCATACACATGCCTTCTTGCATCACATGCCACTACTACTACTACTTAATGACTTCGAGAATAGCTGCTTAACCTACAGCTTCCGAAGCTGATAACTCATTGTCAGAAAATGTTCAGTCTAATTGAAGTTATTCAAAGAAAGTTATTCTAACTGAAGTTATTCAAAGAAAGAAATTTATTCTAACTGAAGTTAATATAAAGGGACATAACTTCTGTTTTGCGTATAAAATATATACCTGCAGTTATCTTTTTCACAATATTTAAGAGCGAATTTTTGATATATAGACTAAACAACAGTTTGCAAAGCGGCTGAGTTAACCAAGGTCTACAGCTGGATTAACCGTCGTCTAACTATAATTTTGGATAATCTATTAATTTGGGATTTTTATTAATGTTAATTATATTAATGCAAAGGTATGACGATTTCTTAGTAGAGGTAGGCAAATTTTTGCGAAGGATGAATACTTACCGACTACTTCTAAGTATCCCACTTGACTTTTCATCGGAGAAGTATTAATTTGGCACATGTATTCTCCGCTGTCTCTCTCTTCTACGTCACTAATGTGCAACCACCAGGTTCGGTAGCCGTTGTGAGATATCGTATACCTGGTGTTTCTTGTGATGGCACGGTCATGCAAGGTCAACAGGGTGTGTCTGTCTGTGTGAATCCAAGCTACCTAGAAAAAAAAAAAACAAATACAGTGAGCTAAGATACCACGGATTGGTCTACAAATAGGGCTCATAGAGGATTTAGACAAAGGGGGGAATATTATTAAAGTTTCCTTCAAATTCCGTGTGAATTTCGAAGCTGCAGTTGATATTATTTGAACACCATTAAATTTTCAGCGACATTATTTAACGCGCAGAGGAATATTATTTCGCTTACTTGAGAAAACTCGGTATCTATAAAGCAAACTCTGTCAGGTGGAGAAGCTACCTGACGTCGAGCAACACAAAATAGATCTGCATATTTGAAAAGCTGTTCGCGTATTGTCTTACACTTGGATGCCTCGGCGGCAGTAATTCTTGCTGACTCGGGACAATGAGTCCTGCGAGTGACGGTGTCAGCATATTCCGTGGGAATGACACTTCCACGCCAAACATTGGCAAAAAACTCTTTTAGGAAACGAACTTAAAAGCGTAAGGCCGTTTTGAAGATCTTAAATTTCATAAGCCTACAAGTACGTAAAAGTCAATTCGTTTTGGTGGGTGGATGGATGCTGTGGGAGGGAAATCTTTCAAATAATCCACTTGCCCAGATGTTGCTTTGCTGATTGCAATCGTAAAATATAATTACAGTTTTAAATATTTCTTGCCTCTCTCTTTATCGCCTTTCTATCCATCTCTTCTGCTTCCTATCTTTTTCTTTCCCTCTGTCTCTATATATTTCTCTTTTCCTTATCTCCTTCTTCCTTCTGTTTCTCTCTTTTTCTCCTTATCTTCTTTCTCTTTCTCTACATTATTCATTTATTCCGGTTTTTTTTTCTACCTTTTTTATCCTTTCCCTAGTCGAGTTAGCTCGTTTCGAGCGAGGGCTGCATGGGTTTTGATTCCCGAAGCTTGAACTTGCGTTTTTTATCTTGCAAAATATGCTAAAATACCGCTTACGCGGGGTGGAGGTGGTGGGGTGGTGTTGAAAAGTTAGTGGCCTGATTATGAAAGGGTAGCGGTACATTGTTAAAGATTTGTGTTTTAATATAAAAACTTCAAATAGTAACCTACGAAGTTTCATCCATTCAATAATGTGTTTTTTTAATTACAGGTACTGAAGTCAACAAAGTTGTCTGAATGAGGAAAGATGGACAAATTCAGTCACCGTGCAGCAATAGTTGGGAGAAAGGGGATCAACGCCAAAGACAATTCATGAGAATATAGTTGCCACATTGAGGGAAGATGTCACTTTATATTCCATGATTGAGAAATGGGCAACACAATTTAAACAAAGAAGAGAGAGAGAGAGAGAGAGAGAGAGAGAGAGAGAGCCTGAAAGATGAACCACGCTGTAGAAGACCTGCAGCGTCCATTACTCGAGAAGATGGTGACAGTGTGCATGAAATGAATGATCCGCGAGTGACAGTTCAGTACATTGCCGGCATCTCATCCTGAATGTATACATAATAACAGAGGTTCTCGCTATGAAAAAGGTGTCAGCACGATGGATTTGCAAAGTTGTAGACAGAAGATCAAAAACTCAAGAGTTCACAAGTCAAGTGAACATTTGCATTGTTTTTAAGCAGATGCAGCAAGTTTCCTTGAAAGGTTTGTGATCATGGATGAGACGCGAGTACAACACTTTCAGCCAGAGACAAAGGAGCATCCCAAATAATGGAAACACAGGACTTCTCCTCCTCCAAAGGAAGTCAAGTTGATTCCTTCTGCAGGCAAGGTGATGGTATCGGGTTTTCGTATGTTGATGGAGTGTTGCTAGCGGATTACCTTCAGAAAAGGCCAGACAGTTAAGAGGCATAGTACGCAGACCTTGTGAGGCATTTGCATAAAATCATCAAAGACAAAACGCCCAGTAAAACTCAGTAAATGAGTCTTGTTCCTCCAGGACAACGCGTCCACTCACAAGTCTCTCATTGCCATGGCTGCACTGAATGAGTGCGACTTTGAAATCATGGACCATTCCAAATATTCTCCAGATTTAGCGCCATTGGACTTTCACCTGTTTCCTAATTTAAAAAAATACCTAGCTGGCATCCATTTTCCGTCATTATTGCAATGGATGCATTCCTGGAACCCCAGAAGAAAGCTTTCTTCGCAGCTGGAATCAACGCATTGCAACATCGACTACAAAAGTGTATTGACTCCAAAAGGGACTATGTTGAAAAGTAACATGTTACCAGACGCCTCAATTAAACCCTTCATACTCAGTCACAAACTCTTCAAACGCCCTTTCTGTCTTTTCTCCTTCTCTATCTATTCGCATTTCTTTGTTTCAACTATTTTTTTCTCGATTATTCAGTAATCTCAGAATTATTTTTGAAAATTGTTGGATGGAATTAGTCTGAAATCTCTATTGCCTTCGTACGTACTTAATATTCAAAAAAAATGCCCGAAATATAAACAAAATACGTAAATTACTTAACTTCTCAAACAGCCAAGCCGAAGAGTTGTCAAAGAGTGCGATGGGAAATCGTTCCATCCACAAGAAAGATGATGGTATGACGCCACAGAATCTATCTGTGAAAGAATGTCTTTCATCCGTAGCATTAACAGAAAGCAAGTAAATACAAAGAAAGGAGACTGGGGAAAAGTATTAGATATATTCGAGGCTTCTTATTAAGATAAACGTCACCGCAGGAGGACAACAGTGGCGGTATTTTCCCCTTCCACTTGAAGCCATTTTTCTAAGCGCAGCCAATCATTTAAATGTGTCAAGGGAAAGAGTTACAAAAGCAGAGAGCCAACGCGCGGGTTAAAAGCAGACAAACGCATTTTTGCCGATATAAAACGGGCGAAAGACGGCTCGGAAGAAACAGTCGATGCCCTGGTTTGCCTGCCTAAACGAAACATTCGGCAAAACCTTTCAGATGTGATTGCATGCAGGCGAGCGACTACCTCAAAAGAAACAGCCCAGGGATGCTATTGAAAGGCAGTTCGCTATTTAGATTCCTGCTGAGGCATCCCATCCCTTCCTCCCCCTCAACTACCCCTCCCGTGGAATGGCTCCACGGTGCAAGACGGGAAAGTGCCAACTTACTCTCTTATGTGACCTGTCACAGTTATTCACAAACCCATCATGGTGACGTCGCGCTCTCCAAGGGGCGTAGGTGGACTTGCAGAGGGGAGAAGGGCATTGGGGGAGCATAACAGGTCGTACAAAGAATGGTACAAGCTCATAAAATCCGAAAGTCGTGGCAAAAAGGAAGTACTGATTGGATTTCCTTTGGCACAGTTATTGTTCGAATGTATGGCTGGATGCATGAGGGTGGGTTCTTATCTCTAAAAGCAATTTATTTAGGAACTGCACGTCTTGAAAACAAATCGCAATATTCAGAAGTTGTAGCCTCTAACATACTTTTAAATTCGTTTAACTTCTGGGACTAGTCAATGCATCTTTTTCAACAGTGTTCTCGTCCTGGATCTCCTTGTTCGAACGAGCCCAAAGAAATTGATGACGTATAAACATTCATTAAGCGCAAAGGACTCTATCCTAAATTACCACAGCTCTATTTAGGGATGTTGGCAAAGAACAACAGAGCCCGCAATATGTCAAACGGATGATGAACATCATAATAATGTTGCATCATTGGAAAAAGACAAAATGTGCGCATGTGTGTGTGCCTGATGTTGTCCCGAATAGAATTTCTTTGGCTGCGTTACACGAAGCTATTCATTTCCCGATAAAAATTTTTAGAATCTTCCTATGTTTAATGACATGGACCCACATTGGCAACTTTCCAGAAATGTATGAATGTTAAAGATGACTTGAGTAATGATTCGAGGAAAACAGGGGTCATTCACAGACATCTTGAAACAACCATTGCTGTTTATAGTTCATTACCGACTTATTTCCATTATCTGAGAGCCAAATGATAATTAAACGCCAGACAAATATCCGTTTTCTACATCGAGTAGTAGTTACTGGAAAAACGATATTTAGTTCGATTTATGAGGAAAAATATTCAGAAATCGCTAAATCAATCATTAATAACTTGTAATTGTTGAGTTAATAAAACCATACAGACTTTAAATAACTGTTGCACATGCGCATTTCGACATTTCTCGCTATTTAATCATTCTAATGTTTTTGAAACCGCGCGCGTTAGTGTTAAATGTCACGTGCTCACGAACTATTGATCAAAAAAACAAAAGCTGTCACGTGCTCACGAACTACTAATCAAAAAAAAAAAAAAAAGCTTTCACGTGCTCACGAACTGCTGATCAAAAAGACAAGCTGTCACATGACGCGAATTATAAACAAAATCTTTTGGACACAAAATTGGCATTTTGATTAAGTTGCCAATTGATAACCACTCACGCAACCTCGGTTTGTGTGAATGATTATCAATTGGAGCCGATCTGGGTTTACAGAGAGCGGGTTGAATCCTTTTATTTATGGTTTCACTGTTCTAATACATGATTAAGTGAAGTTTACCGCTCATTATACAGTTATTGTTTCCGGTTAATTAATGCGCATTCTGCGCATTCCATACACAGTAATTAGCAGTTGATCAGTCAAATTTTCTCCTTCGTTAAATTGCTTGTTTAGAAGTTTAAGCTTGCAAAAGTAATGAAATCTTTATGCTCGAAGGCAATCTGTTTGCTAGCCTTGTATACGTGAGTCAGCCAGCTTCGTATATCCATCCAGCAAACTTAATTACTAATAATTTTCTCGGCTGCTGAGGAAAGAAGTTGAGGTAAGAGCACGTGTGTATATCCCGCACACATACACGACAATAAGGTCAGTGGTCCCCCCCTCTCTCTATACCTCCATCTAGCACCTCCATTCATAATTTATTTACCGAAAGTCTTGAACACTTCTAGCTTAGGCACCTAACTGAACCACGAGCATACGTGAGATGCGAGTTGGAGGAGCTTTTGCTCTTAGCGAAATACCCTCCCCTAATTCATTTAGTAAGTGATTTAACAACTTTGGTCTTTCCATAGGAAGTTGCTGAACGTCCCTTCTATTCATCCAACGCATTGAGAGTGAGATAAAAAGAAAGAAAAAAAGTAAAATAAACATTCTTACTCTTCTCCCCCCTCTCTAAGCTCATTACTGTGGTGATTCCTATAACGTACAGCTGACGATAATTTTGCTTTAAACTGACTCAATTATCGCGCGCACGGTTAACTGCGCATGCGCTGCAGTGAACGATTTTAGTTTTTTCCCTTTCAGAGTCCAATTGAAGACAAAAATATCCATCCATCGAGTTGTCTTCACTAACCCTAATACAGAAATAATAATAATGCACGAAACAGCGTTATTAATCCTTTTTGTTCAAAGACATTATCGGGGTTGGACAATTTCTGCCATTGTATTCATTACCGAAGTTCTGTTAAAAGAGACAAGGATCAAGCAGCACGCAACAAACCAAACATTATGAGACTGGTGGAGTTAATCGTTCGCTTGACAGAAAATCGATATTTTGTTTTCTTCTTTTGTACTTTTTTTTCGGTTATTACTGGCAAATCTTTAGGTAGCATCTCAAACGGGCAATTAGGAAAACTCTGACAGTTCTCTTTGAGCATGACGACCACACACGAACCTTTTGAACGGTGAACGTAATCTAATTAATTAAGAAATAAATATTGCCGACTTTGATAAAACTCTCATTACATAAAGATGCATTGATTGGAGTGACCGAGGAGAGAGCCCTCTGGTGTCCAGTTGTGGCAGACTAATTGTTGGTTCTTTTATGCGCGACTGACAACTTTACGAATAATTTTATTCAATGATTTGCAAAGGGTCCTCTTGAAAACCGCATGCGCCAATTAAACTGACCAGATTCATCATTTCATTAACAAAAAAAAAAAAAGGGAAAACAACAACAACAAAAGATTTGGCACAAGAAACCCACTTCCTGTTTTTATCAGAGATGACACCGGGAGCTAGCTGCTATTATTCCACCATCACCACTCCTATTGGCATTATGATTCCGTCTGCCTTCCGCGGTCACTTACAGCCTCTGGCGGGCGGGAGGTCGGTCAGTCTTTTCTGCTTCGGATATCGATCAGTTGTCTGCTGCACGGCAGCCAAACGATAATATCTCAGTTATCTCTGGGGGCATGTGGAGTTCAGATCGCTAGGATCATGACCCCGTCGTTGACCAGTCGATGGCGTTCTCAGCGGTCACGTAAAGAAGGCGTTATAAATAGTCGGCGAACTCCGCCAGCCCACTAGCGGGCCAGCCTGAGGTTACGGGGAAGGGAACTCCATCACCTAACTGAATTATCGTTCCTCATTCGTCAGATCGCTTGCACTCTGTTTCCACGTGCCATCGCTGCAGAGATGATTAAGTCTGGGGGAGATGGGCGGGAGAGGTTCGTCCGTAATGTAGCATCTCAGGTCAGATCTTATGTGTGAGAAAAGAAGGAAAAAATACGATTCTCTCAAAGGTCATGTAAGGTCGAAGGTTGCACTGGGACAATGGATGTATTGAATAAAAGGTTGCGTTCAAATGCCTGGCGCTACCACTTGGCTCTGGTCAAAATCAGGTAAACAGAAAACAAAACTATTTCTATTACAGGCGGGTAATAGAAACGCCATGAATCCCATTCAAGGATTAGTGGCGTTTGGGGTGTTTAACGTGAAAGAAAAAACGAACAGGTCTTCTTAGAGAGTGCCGTTTACCAAATAACGATAATTGAAACCATAGAAGACTTTGAGCAAATTGTTTAGCAGGCAGTTCGTTTGGGGTGTTTAGAATCAGAGCCAAAGTAAAGTCATGAGGTGTCGCCGTGTTATGTCCACAAACTGCGTGCATTTTATGATCTCATTGGAATTAAAAATCCCAGTTTTCTGAAAGGAAATCTCTGAGACCGATTAACTCGGCCATTGTCAGCAAAGCCATTAAAGTTCGTCCACGTATCCAACCTAGGTCTTTTAAAAAACTGTTCCAAAAGGAGACTTCCATATTATGTACACTAATCCAACAGAAGTATTTGGATACCATCATTTTTGGAACACGAGTTTTGATGGACATATTAATAAGGTCTAAGGCCCCCAGGGACGACACTGATGGGAGGTAGCGGGAATTTCTACTCTTTCCTCCTTCAGTGCAGTACAGAGTTCAGCTGAAGAAAAAGGGCTGTACTGATCCAGTTCGAGTTCATCCCAAAGGCGTTTGAAGTCTTCGAGTCTGGACTAATTTTAGCCTGTTTATTTAAATAGGCGAGGTGCGGATGGTTCTAATGAATAGCCTCCCAAATATGACACAGATAATTGCACTAAGAAGAGTTGGTTTTTTTGCAGTATACTCTACGGCTATTTCAAGGCCCCACATTTTTTTATAAAGCTACTTTATTCTTCAGCACTGTTACTTTTATCCCGCTCTAAGGACATTGTTTTACCACAAATAGTATTGCTGTAACAGTTGCCAAACACGGCTTCTTCCACGTTTTAAAATATCCGTTAAAAACAGCGATTCGCTGAATTCCTCACTACTGGAAACAACTGTGATCAACTACAAAAGAGATGGAGATGATGCTGTTGACCGCAGCACAATTGGTCGCTGGACCAAGCAGATGTTGTCCACAGACGATGAACATAGCAATCTTCGCGACTTGACGTTGCACAATAGATCCTATCTTTAAAATAACCCAGTAGTGATGAAAAGGGGAGACAAGGATCATAAAAGTTGAGCAAAATGGTTTTATGATGTGTCATCACCTGGTGACGTGCTATGGAACTAACGTTAGTTTGTAATTCTGCTTTACGTAACGTGCGCCACCTGGTGGCGATATTTGGAACTTTTGAGTAATTCTCTTTCGTATAAAGATATTTCCTCACATGGAACGGAAATAACGGTACGTGCAGTAACCCGCCGCTAGGGGGCTCCACGTAACGATAACCAATCAGTGCTACCCATTACGGAATCAATCCCACTGACAAATCGAGAGTTTGCCGCTCATCCCTCAATTTTCTAAATTCCATTACTTTTAGAGTTTCTTAGATTGCCTTTGATTTGCCTTTCGCTTTATTCAGAAAGAATTCGTTCTCTCCAGCTTTGTCTACAATAGTCGAATAACATTTATTTTGCATCCAAACTGGCCCGCATACATCATGGAGTATAAATGCCAAGTGTTTTTATATTGGTTGGCAGCCGTGACAAATGTCCTTTGTTGTTTTTGACACCGGCATTTCGTACTAAACGCCTGTTAACCGTCTGATATCCAGCGCCACCTTTACACGAAATCTAAAAGGAAAAGATTTGTGTGTTGTATGAGAGAAAGTGGATGTACAACACTCCGAATGGCTCGCTGCTATTTATCAAACCCTATGGATGCATCCGGAGGAGATGCAAAGAATTTCTTTATCGTTCTACCTTTTCTTTGATGCTCGAGAGTCAAATTTGTCCGCCTACCAAAGCACGTGTCTGAAAGTACTGTCTTAGGTTTCAATCGATCTTTATGTCACGGTTTTCCTTCCTGCAAACGGCCGTCATCAGGTTTTAAACTGGAACAGATACTTCTTCCCTTTTATTGGGAATCTTAACATCGTCCAGTCACTGTCTAAGAACAGATCGAAAGGGTTGAAGAATTTCTTGAAGACAAAAAACAATGTAGGTCAAAGTAAATTTAAAAACTCATAATTGAAATGATTCTTCTTGAAATCAATTAACCTATATGCGTTTCCATTTCGATTACCCCATAGATTTAATAAACACATAAACTCGAAAAATATATTTTAATGTTGTCTAGACTATTTCTTCAGATCCATACTTTCTCAAGAAACTGAAAGGTGTAGACTTTCGTAAGAGGATTTAACCGACCTCGCTGAAATGGAGTTGGTGAAAGCCTCTTATGTTTGGTACTTTAATAGCACACTTGGGTTCCATTACGGTTAAATATCTGATTTTGTAAATACATAAATAAACCAGTTCTAAAGCAGTATAAGAAAAGCGTATACCACCTTCTTGGGTTGTTTCTCTAGCTGAAAGAGCATCGGTAAAGTCTCCCCTCCTAAATTTTTTTTGGTACTTTCTTATCTGTCTAGTTTCGTTCATCATTTAAGAAGTTTCTATGGTTTCTGAAGTGTAAGTATTTGCCAATATAGTCAGATATGAAAGGTCTTTCCATCTTAAAGTTATTTTAACTTGTGCTTACTATATTGAGTTGATTTATTGCAGTATTGAATCTAAAAGAGCACAAAATTTTGTATAATAGTGTCTTTCTAATACCTGCGTTCGAACTGGGAAGAAAATTGGACTGCTTTTAGAGATTTCAATCTAATTTAACTCTTCTTCATTTACCGGGTTCTTTTACCTTTTTCATTACTCTGAATAATTTGGGTGAAATTATTAAGTTTAGAGTGAAGATATCCGCATGGTTGAATGTACATTATTCACGGAAATTCAGGCTTCTACAAATATACAAGAAAGCCAAACTAGTTGGCTTTGAAATGAAGAGACACTGATGTATGATCCCTCCTGTGGCTAAACAGGCCTAACAGCAGTGAACCACTCCCTAAAAGGGTATTCATAAGATTCTATGGCAACAAATCCCATTCTTCTACCAGCGCACACCTTATCCCACCAAGAGACTGAGGAGTTGGCTGTCGGCGTGCAATGCAACGCCAAAGGATGTCCCACACATGTTCGATCAGATTTAAGTCTGATGATCGTGCTGGCCACGGCAGTCGTTGGGTATCTTCAGTTTCAAGATATTCCTTCACCACTTGAGCTCTATGTGCAGTGGCGTTGTCGTGCATGAAAAGAAAATCTGGGCTAACCGCACTCCTAAAAAGTCGCACATAGGGTTCGAGGATCTGTTCTCAGTATCTCTGCGCAGTTATGGTACCTCTATCAAAAACATGAGGGGTGCGGCCGTTAATCATTATTCCGGCTCCACCGTAAGTGTCCCTTTCTCCGATGTTGGAGGGATGGTACCGCATTCCTCCTTGTCTCCAGATAACGTCTAGAATCTGTTTGTAGGCTAACGCGGGATTCATCAGAGAACGGAACTCTACCCCATTTGCCAAAAAACGGGAATGCATCTTGTTCTGTTCATTTTGTCAGAGCAGTGTAGCACAATATTTCCGGCCCAAAGGGGTCGACTTTCTACTGTGGGGATCGATACTAGAGATTTTAGACGTGCGACCCGATTGGTAAGGAGCGTTAAGTGATGCTCAGGTGAAAACAGTTTAGAAGTTGCAGATTGCAAAGCTTGGCAATTAGATACCTTATCGAGGGAGACTTACTGAGGTGCATACCGTCTTAAAGGGGATCAGTAAATTGAAAATATATTCCCACTGGTAGGAGAAACAAGATTATGGAGGTACACATTTAAGTTCTTAAGAGACTGCTGAATTCCATGATGCTCACTTTCGGGTAGTGTATTGTAAGTTATTTAAAAAAAAAAATTACCTGACTGTGCCGAAGGAAGAGAGTTTGGTAAATTTCAAAGCGTAATCGGATAGTCGTTTTTGGTGAGCAGAAAATAAAAATAGATTGGGTTCTTTTGTTTTTGACAGTTGCAGGATGAAGTCCCCATCCATTTAAGTACTCAAGATTTCAAACCTCAAGATTTCACTATCATTGTACATTTTGGAGCTACGCCGACAGATGGCACTAAAGATTTTTTTTTTTTATCCTGAATTTTTTAGGACTTTTAAATTGACAAAGAAGTTTAAAAGAGATTTAATCCATAAACTAACGTTTTTCGTATGGATGTTAACGTTACATTACTTTGACAGTAATTAATTAATTAGTAATTTCGAATGAGCTAATTAACTGAAAGGCTGAGATAAATATTTTAGCGATCTATTTGCTGCCACGGTACCCGAACATGAGAAGAAGAAAATGAACCATGGTGTTCCTGAAAACTTTTTTTTTTAAAAAAAGAGATATCAGCTCATTTAAGTTTTAAACAAGATAGCTTCTTTTAACATTTAAAGGAATATGATCAGAGGTAAGAAATAAACATCCTTGATTAGACACCGCTTAAATAATTAAGAAACTTTCTTTTAACAAATTTCAAAAATATATTCGAGAACCTCGCTAAATTATCCACAGGCTTAGCCACAAAACACACGCTCTCTCTCTCTATCTGTCTCTCTGAACTGTGTTAAATATGAGGATCAATTGGCTAAGTAACTAATGTCCGGAAGTACATGAGAATCTCCATCAAAGCAGTGTTTCACGTAGATTGAGAAGCAATGAGAATACAGAATGAAATTTATCACCATAGATCACCGCTGCATATTTAAACTAATTAAAATTGGCAAGGCGCCTTCGGTTTCAATCCATGTAATTGCTGTGTCAGGGCAGTTTAGCCGCATTGCCCTTCTCGTTATGGGAAGCTGTGATAATCCATAAAATATGTCACAAGTCATCTCTCCAGAACCGAACACGACCATCTACCACACAGTAATGAGCAATCACCGGGCTTCACATAATCCACTAAAAAAGTACTATTAGATTAATCACCGCAGCTCGCGTGTTAGAATTTTCTGCCAAGAATTATTCGAACTGACTTAAGACGTCACTGTCTTTCTGATGTATGCACACTTTTTTTTTCGTTTTAGTTGAACGAAGAATATGCACTTATATACTGCCTTTTTTAACCCTTTTTCTGCTATGTCTCTCAAGTCCTAGTGGGTAGCCCAGTTGGTAGAATTTCCGTCCTCCCCACAGTGGAAAAGACCCGAGTTCGAGTACCATCGATAGCGTGAGGAATTTATATGGACCTTTGCACAACGTGGCTGAGTTAGTCGGTTTAGGCGAGAAGAGCATGGTTTTTTCTCCTGGAAACTTGAGTTTTTCATTCAGAAAGCACAAAATCGACCACAGAACACAATGCCCCTAGTCGCTGATGCTCTTAAAACCCCACTACAGTAACAATACGCAAAATTTGTGCTCTTTTTTTACCCTTAAAAGGTGGTGTGATTGTTCTTAATAGTACTCAGCCACTGTAAATGAGGATCTTAGTATCCATTAACAATTCGAATTCCCAATATTAGATAAAAAAAAATAGTAAATTCTTAATATTATCGTAAAAACATCTTAGCAAAGGAATTGTTAAGATCAAATGTCTTCTGGATAGTGTGATCTTCCAAAGTCATCTTTCAAATGGTAACTTGGTTATAATTAAAAAAATAAAAAAAAATGCTTAAAAAGGACAATTAAACAATTAACAGTACTTAATTAAAATGGGGGAAACGACCATTGAGTATTTGGCATCATCTAAAAGCTACAGTGACATATTTTTGACTATTCATTCATTATTTTATATTTGTCTGTTAACCTTTTATAGAGATCATCTGCTTGAAAACAGTGCAACACCGGGGCGACTCTTTGCAAAGGCAAGTTTGTTCTGCTGTGAGAATTTAAAACTATTTCATTATCTGTGCAGTTTAAATCTTTCTTGCCAAAAAATCATATTAAATAGCACGCAAGTATCTTATAAAGAGTCCTGCAAGCATCTTATAAAGAAAGGTCACTCTTTTTTTGTATGAATTGCTAAAAGACATGCAATCATTGATAGACCTTGCCATGAGTGCTGGATTGCTGTTTTAGTATTTCTGGTTATAAAAATGTTATTTATTAATTATTATTATTTATTTATCTTTTATAAAATGTGCTATATTTTAAAGACATTCCGGATTTTAGAATGTCAGAAAAATTTAAAAATTATAAACCTAATTTATCGATATACAGCGTTTAATATATAGTATATTGATTAATAAAATTTTTTCTGACAAAAAAAAATATTGTTTATATTTAAACTTCAGACATTTTCATTTCAGAATTGAGATTTATTAATAATTTTCCATTAATAAAAAAAATAAGAAATACAAAAAAAATAAATAAATAAATAAACGAGAATTTTCGTAGGAGATGAATATTAGAGCTCAGAAAAGTTTGGGGGTTAAGATTTTTTTTGCTTTAAAATAAGATGATGGGGTGGTTTATTATTAAGACTCGGATGCCATGGAGATTCTTTATAGTCTGTTCAATAGTAAATTCTGGATATAAATGGATTAGGAAGAGCACAGTTCTTGTGATAAACGAGTTCCGAGGAAGGAATGTTTGACTAAAGCATGAAAAATACACAAGAGTGGAAGAACTTACTTTGTAGTTTCCAAGGTTTTCTACCACGCAAGGCAGTGTCACGTCTCTACTGGCCGCTACCGTGACGTTAGGTATGGGCTCGGCAAACGTCGGTTCCGGCCCCTCGGGCGGAGGAGCTGCAATAAGGAAGAATCAAGTAAATAACAGAAAGTCAGTAAGCTTCGTTGGGAGTACTGCTAATAAGAAACTACAGAACGCTACAAAGCATGATCACATGCTCAACCGATCAATTCATAGATTAATTATTACGGTTATGTTCAGGCTTAAATGTGGATTTAAATGTATGGTATATTTACAAAATTACATTTAATTTTCTATAATTGCATTTTTTCGCAAAATTTTGGTAACTTTTATTTGAATAATACCTTTTAGAAATTAATGCTAATTTATTATCGGAATTAATATTGCTGTAACTATTTTTTTAAGATATTATTGCGGTTCATCAGAGGATATCTATTATGCGGACATTAAGATCAACACCTTTTCTGTCTTTAGCAGTAGTTCTTTACTGTCATGGTAATTTCATTATCACTAACGACTTACTAGTAGTTGCATTGCGGTAAAGTCATTCATCTGAAAGCATTATTGCATGATTTCATTATGCGCTTCTTTCGTTAGACTAATGAGACGCTACTGTAATGAGTTCAATAATTCTATTTTCTGCTACGGTTTTCATTCTTTATTTCTATCCACCAACAGGGGGCAAGAGATAATCAAAACATAAGTGTGTGCGTGTTTGTTCTCAAAGAAATGATCACAATTGGAAACTAAGCAGCATTAGAAATAGAAAAAGGCTTAAAATAGATAGAGATGTTGTGACGTCACATAATTCAAGATGGCCACTAGAGCAGTGACAAATTTCTATCTCCTCGGGGAAATCAGTGCTTGTCGTAGCTGTAAGAAAGTGTCAACTTGGGTTATGTGACAACTTGGGTTATGTTTAATAGTGTCCTGCAAACAATCCACTCGTAAGTAATCATGGACAACAAATAAACAGCGAGTGCACACTTTGTCCAGTGGGCACATGAATCACACTGAAATGGATTTACGTCGATATGAAAGGGGTCAAATGAAAAGTGTCAGTAGTTTTTGTCGATACGAAAAGTTCCTTTTCTGCTATGCACTTTATTAATTTTTAGCTCTCTGCCACTCTGTTTTTCTCATTTGTTGACATCCACTCTTAGCGTTTCTATCCATTTCTGTCTTTTCTACATCTTTTCGACATATAGATGTGATACGTTGTCTCATTTCTTTTGAATTAATTCATTTTAATTTCCTGCTTATATCTTTCTTATTTTTTTCGCTCGTTCTCTCTCTCTCTCTTCCATCTTGACGCGAATCGATTCCTCTGTTACCATAGCAACAGCCTTCCACCCCCCCCCCCCCCCCACACCTCATGAATGACGCGTTTTTACTAAGGACACTAGCATATTCTGTTTATGGAGTTAGAATTGCGATATTGTGAATTATTCCATAAAAGCGATAAATACCATCTCTATTATGTAAATTTTATTTCATAATACTCATCCTTGTATATGTTACAGTAAAAAATCCGAATTCCTTTGCTACCAGTTCTTTGCTACGCATTCGACAAAACTAGTTTTACCATCAAGAACTAGAAAATCCGAATCCACAGTGTAACTTCTAGTATTTACTCACATTAGTAAAAACTAGTTCTTACCGCGTACCTTTTTAGTAAAAATTAGTTCCTTCGGTAGTTCAGTTAGCGACAACCACTAAGGACGCTAAAAAATGTAATACAGGTTCTGAGGTTAAACTTTAGAACAAGAGTCTTACCCACGGATCTTTGCGAGAGCCAGATGGCCAGATCTAGCTCCTCCCACTGCTTCGCGTTGATTGGCTACTAATCACTATGATTTTGCATTACAGTGAATGCTGTTCTGCAAGCGAGTAGAGCCAGTAGGAATTCAATAGACAATCAGGGGAACCTCACCATCGTTTGTAGTAGGAATTTTCTTAACAGATTTTCATTTCCACTAGTGAAAAAAGGTCAGGTTTGTTTAAGCCACCAAATTCGGAACGGATTCAAGTGAAAAACAATGTCCGTAATGTTCAGTACACCGTTTTTCGCTTGAATCCTTCCCGAATTGGTGGCGCAATATAACTAACCTTTTTTTACTAGCTGAACATGGAAGTGTATTAAATTCCTTCTGGCTCTACTAGCTTGCAGAACTGCTTTCACTCTAACGCAAAATCGTGGTAATTAGCAGCCAATCAGAACGAAACAGTGGATAGACAGAACTAGATCTAGCCATCATTTGCTGTCGCAAAGATCGGTGGACAAGGCTCTTGTTCTAAAGTTGTCGACGTTATCTGCTTGGTCTCTATCAATTCCGTATGTGATGTAAAGGTTGGTTTATCCATTCTCCATTTGAAACCCTAATTATCGTATGAGTAAAGATAAAATAAGCAGAAATAACAAAATAATACTTGCAAGAGCAGAAAGAAAAACGTACACTGGTGGACAAAAATTAAGATAACAGTTTTAGTCGTCGATAGTTTATACCTATGTCACGGCGGTTAACAGAGACGTTATTGCACGTTCCATGGCGCCGATCAAATTTACATGCTAATCATTTACGTCCATATACGTCACAGTGCATGAAAACTTTCAGATAAATCCAACCAGTTTTCCTAGAAGGGATCATTTCAATTAACAACACTTTATAATATGAAATAGGAGGCTAAAAATGAAAAGAAACATTCTAATTTGTCTTCTAAAAAAAATAAATTTTTTAAGAGTAAAATGAATAAAATATCAATTCAATAGAGCTTTGCTTCCAAACAATGGAGTTTCCGTTTAAACATATTCTTTCAATGAAAAAAAAAAAAAGTGTTGCCAGTTTCTTTATTTTAAATATTCAAAAGCAACTGCCAAATGTAGTCATATTTTTTCCATTCTTATCTGTCCCTATATGCAAAAGGGGTGGTAAGTCAGAGTAAAAAAGAAATAAAACATAATACAGCGACACTTCGTAGCGCCTCACATAACCGCATTGTTCCTAAAAATAGACGTGGTGTCAGAATAAGGCAAATTTAAGAAGAATGCCGTATCACCCGCAGGTGTTTTTGGTGGAAACAGAAGAAAAATGTCAACAGTATCAATTGTGACAACACTCGCTAGAGACGACCAGCTGTGACATTGCTAACGCTTGATGTGAATTTCAATGGCGGTGCTATTCCGCAATATACGGGCTTCTTTATAATTCTGGATACACCCGTCGCAAGTACAATGCGTAATTGTCATGCGGGGCTCACTAGGATACACAAATTGATCGCTGAAAAGCGAAAGGTAAGGTGCGAAATCATTTTACAACGATATTAGAGGTTATTATCACGATATGATCGCAATACAAAGATTTTATTTTAGTGGAAATGCGAAAGATGAAGCTCGCGATGAAAAAGAAATGGATATCGTGGTAAAAGAGAACGTAAATG
Organism: Mastigoproctus giganteus; assembly: GCF_048544385.1. Taxonomy (NCBI): domain Eukaryota; kingdom Metazoa; phylum Arthropoda; class Arachnida; order Uropygi; family Thelyphonidae; genus Mastigoproctus; species Mastigoproctus giganteus. The sequence goes on from NC_143575.1 coordinate 225,437,162, forward strand.
TATTTTCTAAAGCTTTATTTCTTTTTCTTTTTTCTAGAAAACGCATAATATTTTTCTTAGGAACATTGTTGTTAAGAGTGTATGAAGATTTATCCATCACAAAGCCTGCTGAAATATATTTATTTCAAGGGATACAATTGCAGCTTTGCTACAGCACTGCCACCTGGTTTATGATATGAATTAGCTTTTTCCTTTTTATTAAAATATTTTCAATAATCATACGTATCGCATAATTTTTTATAAAATAATACTTCAAATTTAATATAAATTTAAAATATAATATGCATTTATGATTATTTTTTAAAATATTTTGATATTAAATTATTACGTTTAATATACGTTAGTTGATCATGAGATACAATTGCAACTTTGCTACCGCACTGCCACCTGGTTTATGATATGAAATAGCTTTTTCCTTCTTATTAAAATATTTTCGATAGTCATAGGTATGGCATATTTTTTAATAAACAATACTTCACATTTAATGTAAATTTAAAATATAATATGTAATTATTTTTTAATAATATGATATTAAATTATTACGTTTAATATACGTTAGTTGATCAAGGGATACAATTGCAGCTTTACTATCGCACTGCCACCTGGTTTATGATATCAATTAGCTTTTTTTCTCTTATTAAAATATTTTCAATAGTCATAAGTATCGCGTATTTTTTTTATAAAATAATACTTCAAATTTAATATAAATTTAAAATATAATATGCAATATGATTAGTTTTTAAATTATTTTGATATTAAATTATTGTTTAATATACGTTAGTTGATCAAGCGATACAATTGCAGCTTTGCTATCGCACTGCCACCTGGTTTATGATATCAATTAGCTTTTTTCCCTTCTTATTAAAATATTATCAATAGTCATAAGTATCGCATATTTTTTTTTATAAAATAATACTTCAAATTTAATATAAACTTAAGATATAATATGATTTTTAAAAAATATTTCGATATTAAATTATTACATTTAATATTCATTAGTTGGTCGAGGAATACAATTGCAACTTTGCTACTGCACTGCCACCTGGTTTATGATATGAATTGTATTTTTTCCTTCTTATTAAAATATTTTCAATAGTTATAGGTACTGTATCGGACATTTTTTATTTAAAATAATAATTAAAATTTAATGTAAATTTAAAATATAATACGTAATGATTTATTTTTTAATGTTTTGGTATATTATTACTGTTTAATATACATAAAAGTTGACCAAGGGATACAATTGCAGCTTTGCTACTGCACTGCCACCTGGTTTATGATATAAATTAGCTTTTTCCTTCTTATTAAAATATTTTCAATAGTCATAAGTACCGCTTAATTTTTTTAAAAAAATAATACTTAACATTTTTAATGTAAATTTAAAATATAATATATAATATGATTTCTTAAAATATTTTAATATTAAGTTATTAAACTAATAATACCTCGTTTCTACCTTCGATGTACGACATTAAGTTATTTGCAAAAGCGACTATTTTGTTATTTATGCAATTAATTTTAGAATGATTTTAATGGCATTGGAATCAAGTGTATGTTGCAATAAACAGGTATTTTTATCATATCGTAATTTAAACTCCAGTTCCTATAATGGCTAAACTTTAATGTACTGTAATTTAAATTCCAGTTGCTATAATACTTTCAACTTTAATGTAATTTTTTCCAAGGAACAACAATTGGTTGTTCCTGCAATTTTTTTTTTTTTTTTTTTTCCTATTTTTAACGATTCAGAATAGAAAAAACAGCTAAGGTAACGTAAGATATCCTGCAGAGGATTATTATATTGCGAAACCAGACCCGGCCTTGTTTTCGATATCTGTTGCAAACCTTTGATATAGTTAAGTATTCCATCTGAGATCACTTCTGTTTACCTTCAACTGGCAGATATTCAGAAACCTAATCCAAGGGGCGTTTTTTATTTATTTTTCCTGCAAGAATAACTTCAAACTGATACATTAGCCAAATACCGGTTATTGGAGGAAAGAAAATACACCAGAAGCTGAACCGCCTTCTGTTTCCCAGGAAAAAAAAAATAAATAAATAAAATAAAATAAAATAAAAAAGGGATAAAAAAAATAAAAGATAGGTTTTTACAGGAAGCGGTAAAGTGAAACTCCGGTACGTGCTACGAAGCTGAATGTAGCCCGGATGAAATTGTAAACTACTTCCTAAAACGCAAGACAATGCTAGGAGCATAGGAGCAGTGAGATGAAGGGTGGATACGATGGGAGACGAAGGGGGTTTGTACGGGGGGACGATGAGGCCACCCGAACTCTACAGAATGGAGCATATGTTTCTCTTTGGCTCCCCACCTTCCATCCCTCTCTCAATTTCTCTCTCTCTCTCTCTCTCTCTCTCTCTCTCTCTCTCTCTCTCTCTCTCTCTCTCTCTCTCTTTTCCAATATCTGAGCGGCATCAAGGCCAGCTCAGCATTCTACTGCTAGCGGATGTTGCATGTCAGAAAATTGATACGTCGTGTATCCCCTTTCGTGTTCTGCCCCTCTTACCACCCCTACTCTGGACTGAGTTGAGGAAAAGAAAAGGATCGATACACTCATCTAGTAAGCCAGAGAAACATGTTTCACATTATAATGAGAAGTGCAGCCTTAGATGCATCCAATTACGCAATCTGTAAGATAGCTAGAGTGATGGCTTAAAACTCACACAGAGATGAAGGAAAAAATACAAATCTACAGGTTTCGATGCATGTTGTTTTTAAGGAGAAATATGTCCGGAATAATTGGGATTTAACAAAAAAAAAAAAAAAAAAATTGCTCGACATCGATCTTTCATCAAACCACTAAAAATCTCGTTTTTGGTTATTATTGTGGGTGTTGTTTTCTTTTGTACTGCTGCTGAAGTTGATTTTGTACCGAAGGATGGCAACTCTTCAACGTCTGAAAATAACGTTCTAGAGAAAAAAAGAAAAGAAAAAAAGTTCGATAAAGAGAAAACAAATTTAGTTGAAGCGCTGTTATATTTAAACTTAAGGCTATCTCCAGTTATAGCACTTGGAATGATAGCACATCCAGACAACCGAAATAAATAAACATATTTAATTAAAATAAAACAATACATTTTTAGTGTTTGCATATGTATTATTAAAGCTGTCTTCATCATGTCTGTCCGTAGAAATTCGCCAATTACTTATTTTTTTTTCATACATATCACACAGGCTATCCATTTATTGTTTATTTAACTGGAGCATTGGATGTTATATTTATTGTCACGTGCTGATTGGAAGGAATGAACAGGCAATATATAGCGGATGCGCAGAAACGAAATGTTCTTGATTAACGAATAAAATCCGTTGCTTTTTTGAGGAGCTCGTTTTTTTTGTTATCAGTTTACTAAATATATAAATCAAGAATAATTATTTGTTTATTATATTAATCACAACAGAAACGTCGCATACGTATCATATTTAATTAAAATCTTGGAAGAAATAAGTAAAATATATTACGAAAGTGTTGGCATACTACAAAATATGATACATGCTTATGCTATTTATTTAATTTATATATTACCACCGAAATACTTGTTGCACAAAATCTAATGCGTCTGAATTGTGAATCACTGCGAACGCTAAGTTTCTAAATGCGGTTCTGTATATCAGTCTCGTTCTGAAACATTATCACCCGTTAGTCCCCTAAGGGTTCCTTTGCTCTTGTGACCGCTCTTTTCTTCCTACCATAAAGCTCAATAAATTTAATTTGTATGCCGAGTTTTTCAAATAGTTTTTAGTTTCATTTTATGGCAATCACCTGATCTCTAAGAGAGGGTTGTGATCCCATTGCAGGTTGCGCAGTAGTTTCAGTACGAGAATCATTTAGGTGAAAAATATTACAATTTGTCTCCTATATGTCTATCTCTCTTTTTGTGTGCCTGATTGATTTCATGGAATGTTTTCTAAAATGATTAACCGTGCAATTAGAGTGGGGTTGCTTTTTAATTGCCTCCTCGCCGAAGTGCCACACTGGTTCATGTCGTGCCTCCCCACGAAATATACTTATATAAGCATGATATACGTCTGACATGTGATATCATTTACCCTTCACCCTCTTAATATTCCGTCCAGAGGAAATGAGTGGTCCATCAATCTGGCAAAGAGCGTAATTCAATTAATACCCACGGGGTTAAAGAACTCAGTTAGCGTTTTGGGTCAAGTACCTATCGAGCTAACCATTGTATAAACCATGCGGTTCAGGGCCATCTTGTAAGGTATACTTGTTTTTCTCTTTAACTGATTTATTTCTTTTTGTATTTTTAAGATGATTTTCCTGCAAATATAAGTTATTTTACCTTCTGAAACATCTTGGGATAAGTATTTTGATATTGGGGTACGTATCTACGAGCGCGTGCCCGCATTTAATTCGGTTACAGCGGTTAACTGTGCTTCGATTTGACACCAACCAGTTGTAAAAGATTCTGGCAGCGTCCGGAGGTTACGGGGGTTAGCTGAAAGATCCTCAGTATAATTTTATAATCGGCTTAGCTCGAATCAATTGAAATATCACTTTCTCTAACCCCAAGAGTTGAAAATAATCGTTCTCCATTTGACCCCATCCTCGTAGAAAAAGAGGAATTTGATGCAAGTCGGAAGATATGGTAGAGAAAAGGGATGTTAAAAGCGAGTTGAGCTCCAAGGACCATTAACATACTTCTGAAAGGGGTGATGCCCTATTTTCAGCAGACGATGATGGGCTAGTTAGTGATGTTGGAGAAGCTGAGGGGAGGGGAAATAGGGAGCCCTTCGTTCCAGTTCTGTGAACACCGTTCCGTGGAAAGATAATAATGTCAGAACTTCGTTGCTTTAACTCATATCGCTTCATGAAATCGCTGTCCGGGTTTCATTTTTAAGAGAATTCTTCACAACATAACAGACACACGAGATTCTCAAAATATAGTCGTCTCTAATGATTATTATGAATTAATGTAATTATCGATGGCGATTTTAAGTAATATGCGATTGCAGATATCGGAACTGATTGTCGAAAGAATTAAGGAGCGTTTAATTGTGGAATTAATATCAGGAAAAATCTCAATTCTATTAAAATGACGGCCATTTAGTTTTTTGCTTTAATTTCTTTCATACTTATTTTATTTTTTATTTCTTATTTATTTAAATTTTATGTTTCTGAGTTTTTATTTTTGTATGAGAAATGTGCGAGAAAAAAAAAGATTATTCCTATCGAAATGCTACCGACTTTGAAATCAATTAGATCTGTGTTCTGTATTTATTTTTATACTTTGATTTAATTAATTTAAATTAAATAAATATGAATTTAAAATATGTGTCTATACATATGCCTATTGTTTTCACCATGTCTATCCGTCTGTCTGTCCGCATGTAACAACTCTACTCCCAGTGGACGGATTTTCATAAAATTTTATATTTAATAATAAATATAAAAATATTTGTAGAGATATCCCGAATTTTATTAAACTCAGAAAAATATAAAGCAATCTTTGATGGGTTGTTGCTAAATAACTATGGGTTCATCATGAAATGTCATCTTTGAAATTCGTTCTACAGATCCTTAAACATAAGGATATCAGGTCCGAGCATTAATTCAGCGGCGTAATCTCACAGTACCAGTTTCGAGATCAGAATAATGGAGACAGTGACGTCAGATCTATTAAGATGTAGCTGTCCTTGTAAGATTATTACACGGTATGATGGTGACGTAACTTGCACTGTGCATAAATAGAAACATAATCCTTACAGACAGGAAAGTACGTGTACTGCCCTTTGTTGACACTGGGGAGTGCTGGTTTTGAAAAGTAATGCAGTGCGGGAGAAGCTCACTGAAAAGACGAAGTTAGTTCCAAATGAGAGGCTTAAAACCTAATGTTAAAAAGACTTTTGCCTTCTTCAGAGACAAGAACAGAAATTAAGGGATAGGAATGAAATCGAAGGGACAAAATAGAATTACATTGCTTCTAAATAGATCCAGAAACTAAATTTAAATCTTAAAAATAATTTATGAATGAAGTTCTCTTCTCAACAGAAGAATTTAAAAATCTTAAAGTGCCAGTATTGAATTAGTTAAGTATTAAAGGCGAGAAGATTTGAATCAGACAAGAAACTTGTCTATACAATCTATATCCACTCTTATAATACTTTTCCCACCACTCAACTGCCCCTCAAATTTCGTCAGACGGGGAACATTGTGTTAACCTAGTCGGAGATTTTAATTTGGGAAAACAGCCACACACTTGAGCCAGATTTATATTCATATCACTTAGGATAAATCCCTTCTACAGATCCAGCAAAGCGAGACAAATATGAAAGAGTGATCTTTGTAATGATTCCAAATAAGAATGGTTTGAATGTGGTAAGGATCCAGAAGAAACCCGACTTAGATTTCTGTAGATTGCAATTTTTAGGAAACACATTGGGAGGAAAGCACGTTTGGTTTTAATTAAACTTTAACCTATTATAATACTCCAAACTTCTCCACTCGATGCATTCAGTAATTCCAGCAGTTAAGTCTGTCCCTAGTAATTTGGGTGATTCTGTGTCCAATCGTGCCATTTTCGGACGATATCAGATGTTATTCATGAACCAAAGGCTGTGAGAGACAATCTATTTGGATTGCACCCTGCATACAACTACATTACACTTGGTGATTTAATCCCCTTAATCACTTCCCTCCGAAAGCCTGTTAGACGCTTCTGATCCTGTAGCTTCCAATCTCGTCAACCTGATTCCAACTCTCAAAACTGCAGCCTTTACCAGAGGAACGAATTTTGAGTTTAATTTTCCCCAATTATAGTAGATGGATTACTTTCTAATCTATAAAACCGGACTTCTAGAAGTCCAGTAGAAGCACACATATAATATTGGATCTCTAGAAGTCCAGTCCAGAGAATAACAAACTTCATCTTTACTACGAGTTGCCTCGGTATTACACTACTTTTAAACAACTGTACACACTCCTCATGGACCTAAGTTGCTCCATGGAAAATCCGTGCAAGACACAAACAAGGTTAAACATACTATTAACTCCACACACTAATTTCGATTAATATGTAAATTATCAGTTCGCAATGTCATTTAAAATTAATGATGTTTTTATTTCAACGAGATCTAATTTTAAACTAGTTTTAGTCGCATGTAATTAACTTTAACCGTCTAAAATAATTAAAATGAAGGAACTGCGCAGTGAGATGAAAGGGAATCTGAATCAGTTGGAGAGAGAAATATTTATGTGGCGGCCTGGGAGTAAAGAGAAAGATTGTGCCTTTTTCGGGGTTCTCAGCTGTCACGCGGATGCTGTTTTCTTCTCTTAATCGTCTTATGTACTTTTACGAGCGTGCAGCCCACTGGATACAACACTTCTCTTTTCGACATCCGAAATCGTACACAAATGTCGCTATCTGATGCATTACTATTCTTGTGTATAATTTTTGTTTCGTGAATAACCTTTGCAATTGTACAAGACACACACTCACACGTGATCTAATCCTCCCTTGACTGTTCCGAATCACTTGCTAATGGGAAAGTACTTAGATGTAAAGTATTTGTAGCAGCAGAACTGGCGAAAACGAAAATGCAAGTGTAGTTCCATCAAAGAAATTCGTCTTTCTCTCGTGTACCCAAGTGGGAATTGCGTCATTTTGATATGGATAGCTAGGGCCGGCGTATTTGCTCAAAGCTTCTTATTGATTCAGACATCCGTGGCTCTTTTGATCTGTCGTGTATGTGTAGGCACGTGCTTTTCCAGTAGACACCACGCGTCCACGCTTTGACCTTAAAAGATTTCTTTGAGGCGGTCAATACTTGAGTCTTGGGGGCAGGGGAGAAGATTAATTGACGCGGTCATGTGACTTCTTCGGGGACAAAACGCGCAGAAGAAGGATTAGTAAAGCTCGGATTGATTCATGTGCGTCTTTTCCACTGTTTGTTCAAAGATAAATCTTTGTTTATGTTTTACCTATTGCTGTTATTGATGTTGGCATGTCATATTTATTTATACGTATAAAATAATATCGATTTATAAACGACTTTTTTGCTAATAAGCATTTCCTTTTAGAACTACGCTCATGCGCACATATTGTAGCTGTTCAGATTGCTTAAATTTTAATTAATTTAGTACCGAATAGAAAAAAAGATGCTCTCTATAAGAAAACGGGATCTAAATTTGTGTGTGAGTAGCCAATTAGGAGCAGAGGTACAACAAAAGTGCATCCTTTCTGACGTTATTAGGCAGAACTGATGAAGATAAAAATTGAAATGAGAAGGAGTATTAAGTACGCCTTTAAAATGTCAGGGAAGTAGGCACAAAGGTATTTTCGTGCCTGGCTGGAACTACCTAAAAAGAAAACGAAATATGCTCAACGATCTATCTCTAATACCTTTTGTTGTTATTGAAACATATTATTACATATATATACTGAAATATTAATAATTTGACGTGTACTGTTATATCTATAAAGTTATGTCTTTAAAATACCGGTATCTCAGTGAAATAAAAATTTAAAAAAAAAAAATCATGCTGTCCTATTTCTTCACTTCCACCTTTGAAAGAACAAAAAAAATAAATAAATAAACTGGAACTTTCCGTGTACAGAATTAATGTTGCATACGTGTTGATTATACACTGAGTGGCCACTTTATTAGGTACACTTTCCCTTTACTCGGAATATCGCTGAAACACGTATTTGAACCACGCATTATAAATCAGGTGGACAGATGCATAGGGATGCTGTAAGTGCTCAATAATCATCCATTGCGAGAACACCCCTAAGTTCGCGCGCGCGCATCAAGCATTTATATCACCGGTACACTAATCGAACGCCTCGTGTCCTACTGGACATCGATAGGCCAATGTCCAGTAGAAGATGATTTAAAAATATAGAAATTACTGAAGCAATCTTTCATTCGAACGAAAGGTTATGGTGGGTTCGGGAACACTCCTCGTAACCGGAGAGGCCAGACTGAATTCACTCCGTGGAACTTGTTCGGCGAATGAATCCTTCCAGCAGGATAATGCGAGAAGTCCAGAACTGTACAGAACCTCTCCATTTCTCAATCCAACTGAGCCTGTAGGATGAGATGGAATGTACTCTTCGGAGTTGAGGTTCGCAATCATCCAATTTGCAGTAAATCTTGGAAGCAATTGAGTCAACATGGACCAGAATCTTCTAGCACTGATGCAGCCATCTTGGAGAATAAACAGAACATTTATTTATTATTATCTCGGTGGCACACTTTCAACAACTTGTCCAGTCCATGCCACAATGAATCCAGATAAAATGGCCACTCGGTGTATATATTAGTTATTTATATAATATTTACTCTACTGTACTTAAGCAGCAAAATAATGGTTAAAGTTTCTGTTAGAGAGAACTTGCATCGTCAGGCTTATAAGCAGAATTATGCTGATTGTTACAAAAGCATTTATGTTAAAATGCTAGAAAATTTCGTATTATTAATTCCTCAATATTAAGTGTTTAATGCTTGTGGAGGTTTTATTTCCCATTAAACGACAATCTCGCTTTGTAATAATAAAATCAATTAGCAGTTCGTTTTACGATTAGAAAATTAAAAAAACTTCGAAAATTTCTGATAATTTAACTCGCTGGGGTTAACTCTACTCCAGTGCTGTAATCTAACGAATCCCGATAAAGACTTTCCCCTCTAAAGACAGGAAAAAAATACGAAAACGAAAAGTCTCTTAAATGCATTTTCGTGCTTCATCAACCTCCAAGAAAGCCATCAGGTTTTATATTGCTCTCAAGCGTTCCTATCTACGCACTAGGGATTAGAACGGCAGCGGGAGCTAAACCTCTCTTCTACTCCCGATATTTTAACCATCCTGCAATAATTCAAATCCTGCCGCACACATCCAGGGTAACTACCGTAAAATCATAATAAAAAAGAGGAGATAAAGTAGAAATGTATCTTGGAGTATCTGGTTGTAGAGGAAGCGAAGGAGATGAAATCTGTTGATCTTTAAGAGGAGTTTGGATGCTTCTAATCCTCTTCAGCGCGCGCACACATACGCGAAAGAGGATTCTGGTGGCGAGTTTTTAAGTGGCTGAAAAGGTATGCTTCTGAGCTCAGTGCAAACCTATTTAAGAGGGGTTGAGAAGATGAACCAAGCTTGTATGGGATTTTACCGCCAAGAGAAGAAAAAAAAAGGTGGTCACATCGTGGTTGAATATGAGAAGATTTCTGAGGATTTCCTCCTTCTAAATGCCGTTTTATAAGTCAGTAATGGTTGGGCAGCTGGCTAAGTGCGCGGGAGTGTGGCTGTGTTATCCGTAAACCACACATACACACGCACGCACGCACTGGGGTTCTGTTCGTGGCTTACCGATGTCCTCATACCTGACAAGAGATTAGCTGAAAGAGCACAAAGGAGAAAAAAAACCACTCAGTCTTAATGGGTCGCTGTAGTTGTTTTCTCCATTTCTTAGAACACCTCTGATATCTGAGATTCATCAAGATGAAAACAAGAAAGGGGAGTGGGGGGAGCTTTTATGATGATTATTTTTCACTTTGTGCATCGATGATAGCTCCTGGGTGTTTGAAGCTGTGTATTCTAATCACTTAACATTGTACCTCTTTCTTTACTTTTAGTTTTTCCTCAATAGAAAAAAGCCCTAGAAGATAGTAAACATTGAGAAACTATCTTGGGACTTGACACTGTAATCCGGGCCTTGTCATTAATTTTTTTATAATTGTGTGCTGCTGTCCATGTGTCTACATTTAAGACTTCATTTTATTTATAAAGTACACGAAGCTCGATTAAGATTTTATTGTAACAGATATTGTAAAACGGTTTGCTGCACTTAATAAAACAACTCAAGGAGTTTTTCATCACACAACTGCATTTCAGTGAACCTCCACATGGCCACCTTTGGTAGTTGTTGTTATTGTAACTGGATTTTAAGAGCATCGGCAACTAAGACCATATTGCTGCGTATATACTGTCTGTAAACTGTGTTTGTTATGTGGTCGATTTTCTGTTTGCTGGATAAAAAACTCTGCAACCTTCATCTGATACCGACTAACTCGGCCACATTGTGAGGAAGGCCTATAAAATTCCTCATTCATCGACAGAACTCAAACCTTTTCCTCCACAACTCAAAGTCTTTTCCACCTGATGTGGGGAGGACGCGATTCTACCAGCTGTGCTATCCACGCGGGACCTTTGGTAGCATATGCAATGTCAAGATGGTAGCCGATTCATCACTCAAAATGGCTTTTCGTTGATGAAACGACATTCTACATGTCTGGTAAAGTTAACAGACAGTTAACTTTACCGTTTAGCGTGACAGTTCCAAGGTAAACGTGTGGTGCGCACTGTCTTTCAGTCAGGTGATTGGACCATTTTATTCTGCAAATTACTTAGATGTGCTCGAATTGTATGCAGCACCTCAGCTGGAAGATTACAGCTACGTGTGTTCTAACAGCAAGATGAGGCGCAATCACAGTGGAGCTTGAATGTGCGAGATTTCCTCAATAAAAAAAGTTCCTAATCGATGGATAGGTCGTGATGGTCCCATTCCATGGCCTTCTCATTTCCTGGATTTCTTTGTATGGGGTTACGTAAAGAACAAGGTGTACGCAAAAGCAGAAAACAATATTATAACGGCACAAAGTTAAAAGACAGGATTGAACAGGCAATGACTTTATTTCTCAAGAAATACTTCAAAATACTTTGAATGAAATCAGCTACTATCTTGGCACTTTATGTTACTAACAAAGGTGCCAATGTGGAGATTTACTGAAGTGCCATTGTGTGATAAGAAATTCTTTGAATTGCTTTATTAAGTGCAGAAAGCTGTTTTACAATACCTATTACCATAAAATTTTACTCCAACTTCATAGTCGGGCGCAGTTTCTATTTAAATAAGAATTTCTAAAAAAATTATAATTATTTCGAAATCCAGGGAAAGATAAAAACAAAACGGGTTTTTAGGATATGCAGGCACGTGCAGTGATACAATTTCTCTCTCCATTTTCATGGAACAACTCTAAAACAGACCTCCAAGCAGCTAGGATCTTGTGGACCGCAGCTACTGTCATAGGTTAGGTTAATGTTAAGCGCCAAAGCAACTAAGGCTATGAGGTATATTGTGCCTGTAATTCTGTGTATTTGATCGGTTTGCAGTTTACGAAAAACCGAGTTTCTGGGAGTTAAAACTATGCAACCCTCGCATGAGACTGACTAACCGAACCATTGTGAAAATGGTCCATAAATTTTCCTCTCGTCGTTGACGGGATTTGAACCCAGGCCTTTTCCACCCATTCTGGGATAACGGTGATGATAACCACTGCGCCATCCTCAAGGGCGCTCTCTTTTAGCTAGCAATGCCGAATTTATGCCGTATTGGAAAAAGGAAGTGTCTTTTATGGAGTATCTAAAGATTAAAATGTTTAAGACTAAATGCACAAGATGGATAGGCCGGGATGGTCGGTAATATGTTATGGGGTAGAAATTAATTATATAATATCGGTGTAAATCACAGACTTTTGCTGCACTGGAAAAAAAAACCAAATAGATAACGAAAATACAAATTATATGCTTCCCTCATCATACAAGTAAGCATCTAGTTGACCTTTGAATTTATTCAAATTGTTAGCCTCAACTACCTGGGAGAGCAACTTTCAGCCATTAGGAACTCGCTGACTAAAAGAAAACTTCCTACAATCTAATCTAACCTAAACCTCAACCCCTGTAGTTTGAATTTATGTCTCCTAGTTCTGGAATTCTTTATAACAGTGAGAATTCCACACCATTAATTTTAATAATCCCTCTCAGAGCCTTATAAGCCCCAATGAGGTCACTTCTGATCAGTGCCCACATATTCGGAGTCTTTCCTCGTACGGTCGTCCTTTTGCCGATCTCACCATTCGAGTTGCTCTTCTTTGGACCTTTTCAAGAAGCTAAATGTCTTTTTTCAGATGAGGTTTGCATAGTTGAACACAGTATTCTAAATGTGGTCTTACAACTGCCTTTTACAGCGAGATTATGATCTCCTTATCGCTACGGGATAACGTTCGATAAATCATCGACAGGACACCATGGGCTTTCCTGGCTGCCTGTTTACACTGCTCAGAAAACCTCATATTTGCCCATATTATAACATTCAGATCCACGTTCTCCTCCTCCACTGTTTTTAATTCCACCGCACTAAGTGTATAATTTATTTGTGAGTTGCTATTCCACGTGTGTAAAACCTTCATTTAGCATTAAAACATAACTGCCATTTCTCTCACCATGTCTAAAATCTGTTAAAGTCATCCTGAAGAAGAGCTGCTTGGCACTAATCCTTAACGATTCTGCCAAAACTTTACGACATCTGCAAATTTTGACATCACGCCTTCTATCGCTTCGTCGATGTCATTTATGAAAATGAGAAACAACGGTGGCGCAAGAACCAGTCCTTGAGGGACTCCACTCCTGAGTTACACCAATCTGAAACTATCCATTAATTACGACCCTCTGCCCTGCAGCCACCCAGCAAATTATCTTAGAATCTCACCAGTAATCCCAATGTGTTCAAGCTTATACAGTAACCTCTCGTGAGGGACATAGTGAAATGCTTTGCTAAAATCCAAATAAACTATTTGGAAATTGTTCCCTACATCCAGCTCATGAGAACTGTGTCAAAAGAGCCTACTAAGTTAGTTAAGCATGATTTACTCTTAACAAAACCATGTTGTTCGTCCTTCAGAATGCCATATCTATCTATATATCCCTCGATTGCACTCTTAAACATTGTCTCCAAGATTTTTCCTATCGCTGAAGTCAGACTAACCGGTCTGTAGTTACCAACTTCACTCTTACAACAGCTTTTATATACTGGCGATACATTGGCACTTCTCCAATTCAAAGGAATCTCCCCAGAGTCCAAAGATGTCCTCATAATTAACCTCAGTAGTTAACTATTTAATGATTATTAAACTATTTTTCCAGAGGTAGAATCTTTTATTACTCATCACTATTCAAATATTTCCTTTAGACATGGACAACATTTCAAACACTTGGCTCACGCTTTCAGTTTGGAAAGGTCTAAGTTCAAAATCTCGTTAGAGAAAGAAAACAACCACGCTGATCTAATCTACCACAGACAAGCAGAAATAAGGAACAAAGGTAACAACCAAAGAATTCCGAAGGAAATTGTAAACCATAAAACCGCATTTAACAGGTGCCATTGGAGATACTTACTTCGAGGAACGAGGGGGGGGACATTAAAATGCTCGTGCTGACACTAAGAAATTTAGCAACTTCTGAAACGGACCACTGTAATGTACAAGCGACCAATGAAAACGGCACCCGGAAGTTTGCCTCTATTAACTAATATTCCAACAGGCAGTAATTAGAATGACGTCAAACGATGCTTTATCAACATACGAAGTCGGTGTATTAAGCTAATACGTTATGACGCTGGCTTCTACAAGTTTCCACCAAACTTCCGGGTAATTGTAACAATGACATCATCATCATAATTAGGGAATCCAATTAATTAAAGAACCCTCTTAGGTCCCTTCTTTCTTCGGGCCTGATCACAAACAGCCGAAAATACCAGTAGTTTAGCTTAATCACTTTAAATATTTGGTCAAATATAATTATCAACAGTTTGTGGGTTTGGATGCGTGGAAAATGGCGTGTCGCCGGCGTCTGCAGGGATAATGCAGTTAACGCGAGTATTTAATTTAGAAACCGGGGTGGTGATTAGAGCGGGCACGCGCATCGCAATAACCACAAAAACTGCTTTGCGTGGAACTACGAGAGAGAGAGAGAGCGAAAGAGAGAGCACGGCTCGATGGTTACATTCTTCACTGAATGTATGATAAATAAGCCCTTTGTGGTAAGACAATGAGGGGATTGTTCGGCCACCCATGGCAAAACGAAGAAAACTACCAACATCGCCGGAAACTCAAAAGTGATCCATTAATGAAACGAACGATAACAGAGATAAGTTTCCAGACCGAACTCGAGACCGTGTACCTGGGTTTATTGTGTACAAGATTGTGGATAAACAATTATTCGAATAGCGTTCTCCTATTGGACAACGGTGGATTCGATTTTGGTTCTTTAATGGGTTTCAGTATAAGAGGGAGTGTTACTCTAATGGCTAGAAAGGTGGTCCTGTTGGGGGGATGAAACCGTGGAAGCCATTTTGTGACTCCTGGAGCAGTTAAAACTAACTTCAATAATTTCCGTACAAGACTAATGCAGTGCTATCCATTAAGACTGCAGTTTAGCCTTCTGCTGTGTCAAATTACTTTCGAAACAGATAAGAATGTGCGAATCTGCTCGTGTTTTTCTTTCCTTCGTGGCTAATTATCTAACTTTTTATAACCCCGACTTCTTTTTTTTGTTTTTTTTTTATCGATTGGTTAAGTTGAAAACAGAACGCATGATCAATAGCCCTAAAAAGAAAGTGAGTGCCATCTGCATTTGCCACTCTGGCTTATTGATATCGTATTTTATTTAAAACTGCTGTTGCCAGTTCGTTTTGGAGTGGAGCGAAAGCTTCATATTAAAGATCCCATAATTCTTTTGATCTGGTCCAGACGATTCTAGTGAGGGGAAAAACTAGTGCGGTATTACCACTTCAAGCAAAATGTATGGTGCAATCTAGTGGAATAGATGGAGACTTTTCAAAAAACTATTGGCTTTATGGACGTCTGCAGACGCTCAGAAGGATTTTTGGGGGATATTTATGACATACTGGAATGTCCGATCATTGTTAGCTTTGCCGGTTCCACCTAAGAGATGTTATGATAAAAACAAAAGTAATCACCGTTGGCTTCCATATTGTCCTTCGAATGACTTTCGCAGATATTACCATTCGCTACTAACTAACCCGGTGCCTTAAAAGCATAAAACTTTAAAAAAACAATCGCGCTTTGTTTACGGCTCCAAAATATCCGTAATTTGTGAGCGGTTCCAGTTTAGCTAAATTTATTATGTACGTTGCGCCCTTCAAATATTGCCACTACGTCTTCATCTGTGCCATGCAAACGTTTTAAATGAATACATTCTTCACAAACTGTACAAATTTTGAACAGGGTTATGGGTAGAAATTGTGTGGGATATAAAATATACTAAAGATACAATTCTAAAGTCAGTGAAGTGTTCCATGGGCATTTATATACAATTATTATTATCCTCCTCTGCACTGCACTGCAGCAGTGAATCCGTTACATCTTCTTGTAAATTTAAAACCCCTTGAGATAGTTATATCCACTAAATTTTTGTTTAGAGTAATAACCGTGGTACTTTGCCACCAGTGGCATATTGCTTCACTTTGTGAAATGGCCTTCTGGTCGGATGATGTCAAAAGCCATACTAAAGTCGGTATACTATATCTTGTATAAGAAGCTACCTATTTAGGAATGGTAAGGTGGAAGTCTGACTTGGACCTCATGAATCCAGAATGTCTCGTATCCACCACTCAAGCTGCTGGAAGTGGTATCATGGTATGGGCTATGTTATGTTCTGTTGTTACAGACTGGATCCGCTCATTCATTGGTAATAGTACGACCTTTGCCAATGAATATCCTTCACCCTGCAGCGCATCATTTTTACCCAACTGTGATGGATTCTTTCAAGCTGGTAACGCAACTTTCCACCATCCCAAAATTGGACGTGAATAGTTCGAGGAACATTCACAAGATTTCCAACATCTACTCTAGCCGACAAATTCTTCTGATCTGAATCCAGTTGAGAATGTGTGGAATATGTTTGAAAGAGCAGTTTGGCTTAGCCGTTCTCTACCGACCACAATACAGCAGCTAACAAATATCCTGATGGAAGAATGGTCAAATCTGGAGTTAGACCCCTTCCGACACTTAGTGGACTTCATATCACGAGCTGTAATTGGGCAAAAGGTAGCCCTACTTGATATTGAATAAAGACACATATACCCACTGCAGCCAGGTGGTCAGGGGTTGACAAAAGGTAAGAGACAATAAAATTATGTATAAAACAAATGAGAGTAATATGCTCAAAAATATGCGAAAATTTAAATAAGTATGCATAAACCTAAATATAATTGGGAGCATGTACAAATTTTGAGATGGACAGGAAACAGATGAGTGTTGTTTGTAACTTGCTGCATGCGCTTCCGCATCAGTTTGTACGCAAGAGTTCATCAGAACACGGGTGCCATTTTCGGCCTCAGATGGTAATTGGAAACATCATTTGAAAAGCAGATTATTTGGGCCACTTAAGAGTGGAATTAGTTCAGCCAGCGAACGCCTGTAATTGAAACGTGAACTGAATTTTTGGAGGTCTCTCCTGAGCTTTGGTAGGTATTGTATTATGGAAAGTATTAGGTGACCGAGTGGAATTGTACGGGATTTTCCAAAGTTAGTATTTGTTAAATATTATGTAGACGTCATTGGTATGGCGATTATACATCGATCTTTCGAAAGTACAGTAAATCCTCGAATTTTAGGGACTAATAGCAAGGAAGAGGGAGAGTCTTATTGCCAAATGTCCGTTAAATCCAGGATTTTTCATCAATTATCCTAAAAAAAAAGTTTTATCCTAAAAATTCTCACTAACTTTTGTGATCACTGGATACTTAGTCAGGAAGAAATCTATCGCAGATCTTTAGCTGAAGAGTAGGAATGGCTCTGGGGTTGGATGTCAGGGTGTGTCATTGACATATGTCCCAGAAGTCAGGGGAATTAATTGTGCCAACAAGTATCTTGACATTGGTGAAGTTCTCGTGTAGACCAGTTAAGGCAGCCGTGAGATCTACAGTTGCGTGACCATGCTGGTGGTCCTCGTTTGTGAAAGAAGGCGATGTTTGTGGGATCATTAGCCACATATTCTTTGTTTCGGCTGATTTAGCCCCACAGCCTGAATCAATCTCTTTCTATCTGTGGTCAGAAGTCCATCTCGCCATTAATTTTTCTTGGACTACATTAGCAACCGCATTTTATCCAACTCTAGATGTATTCAACTTCCACACAATCTACGCGTAACTTCCTGATCTTTGCCGTCTTCCTCCTCTGCGCTGGCACTGGTAAGTATTTTCTTAACCTACAATTTTTAGAGTTTCTTTTCTTATCACGTCCCTTGACTGTCTTTTTGAGGGCAGCTGAATTCTTAATGATGTTTTTGGATCATTAAAAACCTGAAGTTATTCAGTCACGTAGACCTTATGACTGATTCAGTCGAAGCTCGCTTTCTACTAATACCAATATTGTGAGTACCATGTAACAACCTTTCTTGTATAAATTTATACACCCAGCCATAAACAGAGCGTTTTTCTTACGCACGAACAATAATTTTCTCTTAGATTCAAAACTTGTTAATTAACCCCAAACTTAGAATGGGTTTCTATTCCAGTTTAACACCATTCTGGAAGTTAATAATACATTCGGCTTTTTAGATACCTTTGTTTACATTTAGGTAGTAATCGATACAGGTAGGCAGTTTTCGCAAACGCAAACAACTTAGAATGCATTCTCCACTAGCCTTATTATACTTTCTTCAATCAGCGAAGTGGTTTGGGTGCTTCTTCTTGAGACTAAGCATCCTCATATATTTCCTTCCTAACTCCAACACTATGCATTCTTAAGTTGGCAACTTATTTGCTTTTTGTAAGAGGAAGTCTTGGTTTTCTTCTCTACGGATATCAATAAACGCTGGTTCTCATCCAAAAATAAGACTTAAAAGAGCCTTGAAAAAGTCTTAAATCTTTAAAAAATAAAAATTTCGTTTTTCTCTCTTCAACTTACGCATATTTTTGATTATTTTAAAGTTTTTCTGTTCAGAATACGTTTTAATTAACTAAAGTAGACAGATCCGTATGTCGCTTATTTGAACCTACACGACGCCACTAAAATACCTGTTCAATTAGTAACAGTAATCGCGGACTGGTGCAAGATCTTATCTGAATTGTCATCATCTGAATCTTCTGTGGAGTTCTTCTTCTCGAAATACTCTGCCTTGAACTTTACACACTTTGGCCACCGTCTTACCCACGCATTGACATTTTTCGAAAGACTGCGAAGTGCTTTCGTTGTGGCTCGGCGAGCATCGTTGTCTAACGAGAAGCGCTTGCCTTTCAGAGCTTTCTTCAGACGTGGAAACAAGAAGAAATCACACGGAGATAAGTCTGGTAAATAAGGGGGATGTGGCCCCTTATTTAAGCCCCATCTGACACAATGACGAATCACATATCGTGTTCAATCTGTATGTCCGACATGATACTTGCTTCAAAATGATTGAGTGACACGCGGCTTAAAAAACACTCTTCATTCAACACTAGCTCGACAAGTACTGACATGTGCAGTCCGCGCCAGTCCGCGAGTTAAATGATCACCCGTCGTAGTTATAGACTCTTCTAAGTCCTGCGCTACTATTCAGGAGTATAAATAACATTTAAAAACTAATAATAAAAAATCAGACAGACAGACGGACAACTGGTTTCAAACGAAGACCAATATTTTGGTAAGTCGCTGTAGTTTCCCAGTAAAAAATCAGTTGAACGCTTCTGATTTTTGTCTACCTTTAACACAATCCCAAACCACTCTCGATTGCACTAATTTTGTCGATTAAATAATCGAATTAAAAATGATTGTAGCGTAAAACTCTTGATTTGTAGAAGGCAAGAGAAAGCTAAAAACAAAAGCCACAGCCACCACCAACAACAAATCTATTCTTTAAGTGAAAATTAAGCTACAGGGGGAGATAAATTTGGCCCTATTGTGCGTCTTAAGGAATCGCTTCATTTCATCCGTTCACTCTTTCGGTTTATAACAATAGACACTGAATTTGCCCAACATACCATCATTACAGGGTTCTTAATTGCTGCAAGGACGTTGAAGGGAACATTTTGTTTGTGACCATTAACAATACACCCCCTTTGGGTTCCAATTAATCAGCTACATTGTTTTGCAAGACTTGAAACAGCAATTCCCGCATAGCTTGTGCCATAATAATTGAAGAGAATCTCTTGTTTACAGCCAAAAGTTGCTACTTATTGCCAATGTAATAGTTAAAGTTATCTTTCCTTCTTAAAGCCCATGTTTATTAACTCTGCGCAGCAATTTGCATTTTCACTTTAGAACTGGAAGTCGCATAAAAAGAGGGAAGTCTTCTTTCATTAATTAAATTTATTTTTCAACACTTTTCCTTCTCCATTTTTAGTTTTACTCGTCCCCGGTTGCTATATTATTTAAGTCCCAGATTCAAATGAAAGATTTGTTCAGACATTTCTCATTGGTATGCAAACTTTGTGGAAGGAAGAGAAAAGACGGACTCGAACAACAAAGGAAAATATATGTTGAGATCTCCGACTTAATCCATCGTGTCTGGACTTGATGCTGGAATTATCTGGCGCGTTTAAAGAGCGCAGAGAAATAGCAGTCGACACGAATTTTGTCTTCTACGTACTCTTGAGACACAAGTTCTTGTGTACATCTCAAAAGCGACGAAGATAGCTGCTTCTTCTTCTTCGAGACAAATGAGAATTTTAAATTCTCTCTTTAATCAGGGATTTGTTCAAAGTTGACATGGAAAGGGCGGAGAGTTCCAACAAGTTGTACTATTTAAGAAGACGTTGACGTGGAAAAAACCTGTCAGCCACATACGCTTGTCAGTCTCTATGTAAATTATGCTAAGCATGTAATAACGCAAATTACACTTTCAACAACATTGGCTCTCGACAGAAAAACTAATAATCAGGTGTCCAACAATAGTTTTTTTTGACAACGTAGATACTCTTAGCAGATAAATGGCGCGGATGTGATTAGCATAACAATCGGGTTTCATCTGCCAAGATCCAACGATTAGTTCAACTCTCTTTGACGGTAGAGGGCACTGTTGCATGGATAGGCGCAGCTAACAGTGAAGAAATCTCTCTTTATAATGCAACCGATTTAAACGAGATTAAGATAAATGATGAATACAGTATCACGTGATTATTGGAACTAGTTCAATACCAGCGCAACTCGTTGTGAAGGTACTTTTAATAGTGATCCCTTTTGGGCAGAATGGACTAGTCCGGTTAGGTCATCTCTAATTGGACGGCTATTGCTCAACCAGTTTTATTTCTAGTAATTAATTACGCAGAAGTAGCTCCACCTGTTGGCACATAAATTAACTAGCACAATAGGCGAATTGTGTTTCTTTGGTATTTTTCTTCCTCTAACATTTTACTAAAGAATTTTGAAAACAATGATTACGTTGCCTTAGCTTAATTGCTGTTTAAATTAAACATTTTACTAACAGAGGAGCAATGCACTAAATAAAAGAGGGTTTGTTAATGTCTTATTTGTGTGTCTCTGTTTTCGTGACACTTTCAATTGTAAGCAATTTACGATTACGAATTGGCACAAATCCTTCGAAAAAAAAAAAAAGAAAGAAAATCAGAGCAGAGGAGCTTTTATACCTTTTTTTTTATTTTTTATTTCTTTGGTTAGAGCCTATTTAATTTTGTGTCACCATAGCAACAAAAGTTACAAACAGTTAACTCCATTAGGCAGTCATTTGTTTGATTTGTCTGTTTCTCCTCCTCCTCCCCCTCCCCCAACCACCATTATCGCTCTGTGGCAAATTTCTCTTATTGTACATCGTTTGTTGGTACTTCCAGTCCACCAGGGAAGGTAATCGGGTTTTTATTCAGCGCTACTGGGATCTTAAGCAGGTTATTTTTAATGGGAAGATCTTGTTCTGTATTCAGTCTGGTACAAGAATTAAATGCTCTAATTTATATCCAGATTGTACGTTGAATAATTTAATGCTTCTCATCCTTCGCTGACTCAGATAATTTCCAGTTCGTGGGGACGTTTGTTAAAAGAAAAAAAAAAGTATTCTTGAAATTTTGAAAATAAACTACATTATTACGGTTTACTCCAATGGGAATGATGCATTGCGTATAGTGAATATTACAAGAGTCCAATACCATTAAAATAGATTTAGATTTGATCCTTGGATGTGTTCCTTGTCGGCTTTTCCACTTTCTTGTGCCTTTTTATCATTCCGAACAGAGACCAGCCCCTTCCTTGAGAAACTTTCCTAAAATAGCTGATACATTCGCATCTCCTGTGGACTTTCAAAGACGTCTATTGTGCGGTTTGTCAACAATGCTTCCATTATCCTTAAAGCCTTGTAGTGAATTCTATGAACATGTTCCCTTGGCTTCAATTTTTAGAGATACACTGAACAGAATTATTAACTTACATTAACACTAGCTGAGTTTTTTGTTTAAGTTACATACTTATTACCAAATAATCGTACTGGAGAATGACACAACAAAAATTGACGAAATCATGGCTAACTGAACAGAACCTAGACACCTCAAGAAACCTAACATCAAAATCCATGGTCTCACTGTCCCCTAACTAATGATTCTAAGCAATAAGATTATTACAGTAGTTGGAATAGAAACATTAGATGTTTGTCATCTTACATTTTTATTCCACCTGATAAATTTATATAAGTATTTACTGAAATTTTACCACTGCAATGTAATTTAATGCAGATTGGCTACGTTTCGGGGCTGCTATTAAATCCCGTCATCAGACAACTAATTAGTCGATAGGAAATTCGGGAGAAGAATTTATTTAATAATAATAACGATAATATCAAAATTGAAAAACCTAATAATAAATTGAAATAAGACAATGGAATAGTAACCGGGAAAAAGTTAAGTGGCTACTGTCATAGCTTATAGATACTTCACTTAAATGTGTCTATGAGACCTACGGGAGCCATCGGATTGAACTGGAAACCGAGTGTCAGGAGGGTTCTTCCTGTAGACCACTTGGTATTTGGATTTCCCAACAAACTGTTTGGGGATATATGTCATTGTACAAAGCCTGCATCGAAATCAGGGGTGGCCATATCTCCTAAACTAGGACCACCTCTTCCCTTTGTTCTATCTTTGGCAGTGATGCACCTGTATCATGGCACCCAGTGCTATGTTGCCATTTTTGAATAAAGTCCCTCTGTACCGTGTTGTGTCGATGTTGTTTCCTTCATCATTTCTGTACCTCACGAGGTTCCTTTGGTATGCTTTTCCCATATCCAGGCCACTCCTATGAGAAGCTACAAGTGAAAACCTGACTGGTCCTTAAATTTTGCACACCAGTGTATTACGGATAATGACTGTGGTCGCTTCTACCGACAGTAGCGGATTATGATTTACGTTTGTACTCGATCCTAACCAAACTTCTTGAGGTCGACATACAAGTCCTGGAGAGACGATAGCGTTTGCTACGGGAGAAAGCGGTCAGACAGGTGAAGACGTACATGAAAGGGGCAGAACTATGGAGTCGAATGGAGATGAGTCACTGGGATCCTCCAGGTAGAGCTGTCCCAGAAAGAGGGAGAGGACATGACAGCAGAAAGGAATTTAATTGTTAAGAAGACTCGCTCTCTTCAAAAACCCACTGCAGTGTTGACAGTGTTGGCTATGGCTGTGGTCCACTGTGAACAACTCCATAAACTGCAGAATGGACAACCCACTGCAGGATGGAAGCCTCCTCAACAATTGATGTTGAGGGAATTGGAACTTAATCTGCCACGCGCTTATTCAGTGTGGGTTGGCAGAACAACTCGATATTAGAGATAAATATCGGATTAATATGTTATATCTGTTTTTATTAAGATATGCATCGGGATACATTTTCACTTGTAAGTAAGAGAAGTTTTTGAGTTGTTTATATTCTGTTCGTACTGTGGCTAATACAACTCCCTCATCTTTCTTCAGAGACAAATGGAATTCCCTCATGTCAGTTAAAGGATGTTTATTTCACATATTCTGTCATTGTAGTTGGCATACCTGTCGTGTGTGGGTTTATAGCCTTGGAAGAGTATTTTGGCAGCTGTCATCTTCGACTCTAGAGGATGTTTCACAGCTTGATCTGTTTTCTCGTAGTCTGGTACCCCACAATCTGCTGGAATTCAGCAGAAAACAATAGTGCGATGATTTTTCTAAGCCTCAATGAGCTGGGTTTCAATTTTAGTTTAAAAAGGGTGAGGGCCACAACCTTTACGTATAACCCCGTACGACTACTTGTTTAATTTGTGCAACAGCTCCATTCTGCCTCGAAGATTTCATCCTCTCAGTTTTTTAAAAAGGTTTCACCCTCATCTTTGTATACCGCTTATAATAAGATCCTGTTGTAAGTTTTCACTAAGCAAGAGACAGAGCTCTATAATTCGTTGGATCAATTTATTAGAATTGAATATAGCCGGGACAGCGTGAAAGTTAAATGTTCATTGATAACTTAACAAGCAGCTATTTCATTGATGTCTTGGGGAAAAAAAAAACCTCGTAGAATCTTACTTTTTTTAAGGAGTGTATGGTGACGTAATGAAGAGCACCCCCTCCCCTCTTCTACCTGGCATACAGATGCAAATAGGGCTACGGCCAAGCAACAAAAAAAAAAAAAAAAAAAAAAAATGAACTGCCTAGAAGTATCGAATGAGGGATCAAAGGGAAGCCGGGTAAAGCGCCCTACTTCAACCTATTAGTCCATTAGAGGATTCTCGAACCTTCCAGCAAAAGATTTTCAGCTCTTTCGTTCCGTTCTTTGTTGCTATAGCAACGCTCATTTGATGCTGCACATCGAAAGAATTCAGTAAGTGGAAATATAATTGGAAGATGTCGAGGATAAAAAGAATATTTTTTTTTTCATCCGTGGGACTGTCGAGTAGTTGATGGGACTGTTCGTTGGGATGCTACATTGATCACGAAAAAATGGCGTCGTGACAAGTTTAGATTTGTGATCCACGGAAATAGATATTTATTCTTCACTTTAAACACACAACAGGGTAAGCATCGATGAAGGTGGTATTAACTAATCACTGGAGTTAACTTATTCAAGGCCTTAAGCTTTGTCTATGGGTGAATCTTAAAGTTAACAAGATATACGGAGTCCCCAGTGAAAATCTCACTCGTTTAGATATTACCTAATCGGGGAAAAGCTTATATGTTCCACGAATTCAGATGAAAACATAAGATAGTTAAGAGTATCATATAATATCGCGTGTTTTGTACATTTCATACTTGAGCACCACCTGGTAGCAGTCATTATCTTTGATGTCCTGGTGAAGAATCCACTCTTCATGTTCGTGCTGCAATGATAATCGGAATGGATATTATCGGATGTTAACACCGACTCAAACTTAGAATAGATTTCGAATGAAACGACCAACTTCCCTGAATAATAAGCTCCAATTACATTCCCTAATGCACTTATTCAAGAGGACCTAGCTGGTTTGGTTGACTTGTTTTTACCTATTCTGTAGATGGAACGGAAATTATTTGGCTAAAAAATTTTCAATTTCAGAATTTCGTACACTGGTATATTGACTTTTTGCAGAGAAGGAGGTTGATGAATATCAAAACATTTGCTTAGACACGTTTCTGGTTTTATTATATTCGGTATCACGAGAATTTATAGTTAGCCTCTCTCTTGTAAGGTCACAGTTGTATTTAAGTCTTCAACTTCAGGTTACAGTTGTATTTAAGTCTTCAACTTAAATACAACTGTAACCTTTTGCAATTGGTGGCAATAGATAATTAAACGCACGCTTATATTGTCATATGATCATAAGTTCCTTGGCATCGGATAAATATTGTACGCTTTCCTGGGACTTCTCAGGACGATAGTCGGGAGAAGACAAGTGATTTTTCCGATTTCAGAAAGATGTTATTGTTGGAGCATGTTTAGCAGGAGCCATAATTGAGAAAACAAAGGAAAGGGAAATCAGTGGATGTGGAAAGCAATCATCTCAAAAGTATACAATGAGTGGAAGACGAAAGGTAAAAGGAAGAAATGCTGGAGAAAGTCGGTATCTCCAAGAACGAGATCGCAGGAATTGAAAGCGAATTGTGGGTCAGAATAGAAGGTTCAGTGTGTAGCAAATAACTGAACCATTCAATTTAGGCAAAGAAAGACCCGTTTCCAACCAACTATGCGGCGGGAGTTGAAGAATTTGTACTTTGGTAGTCGTGTGTCTATACAAAAGCCACTTCTTTCTCTAAAAAAATCAAAGGATCGACTGGAATGGTGCGGCCAACTCCAAGGCTGGATCATGTGGTTTGATGAGTTTCGATTTACACTTTTTCGCACCAAAGGTACGGCGAAAGTGTGGCGTGCATTTCGTGAAGTCTATTTCGTGTCTACCACTCAAGCGGTTGGAGTTGGCATCGTGATGTGTTTTTTTACGGACTGAGTCCACTCCTGTCGTTAGAAATTGTTACTTCCAATGAATATCCTTCTGTCATATCGGACCATTTTCACTCTTCAGTGCTTCATTTTCACCCCGATAGCAATGGAGTCTTTCAAGATGACAATGCCGCTACCCCCATCCCCGTGCAAAAATTATCGGAATAGATCGATTAACAATTCCCAAGATTATAAACTTCCTGGATACCTAATTCTTGAAATCTGAATCCACTTGAGAACGTCCGGGATATGTTGCAAGGGCAGTTCGGCTTCGTAGCTCTCTGCTGATCACAATACAGCAACTGTGTCCTAATATAAGAATCAAATCTGGAGCTAGCCTCCTTGAGACACCTATTAAAATCCAAGCTACGACGTGTCAAGACTGTAATTTGGGAAAAAGGTAGCTCTGCTACATTTTGAATGAAGGTTTCCATTTTTTCTTTTTCTTTTTTTTTTGGCCAGTGAGTGTTTTATGCTAAATTGTCTTTCACAATTTGTACATCACTAATTCCGCCATTAAAATAATAGTATAAAAGCATTGCCATTGACGAGAGCTTCATAATTATCTTAATTTTTAATTTTTTTTTTTTTGAAAATTAAAGAAAGGAAATAACGGAGAAATGCTGGGATTGATATCCCATAAAAGCTAAGTTAAACATCAGGAATTCTGCTGAGGCCGAAGCAACTTCTACTTAATAAATTACGCTATGATTTTATTAATCTAATGGATACACATTTCCTTGATTGGTTTTCCTATCGCTGATTTATTTCGTTAGCAAATACAAGCGTTCATGCACCATAACGAAGAACGATATCAACCAATACTTTATAAAATCCCAGGCCAATGAACTACCATCCCAATTGGTTCACTGCTCCTTTTTTTTATATAATTAACGTAATTAATCGCAAAGCGAAGAAACTCACTAAGATTTCTGCAGTTTGTAATTTATTTACAAGCGTTCGAGTTAATGCCATTAAAACTACTTTATTTGAATTTTCTTTTCGAGTGCCATATTTTTCACTTCAGCTCCAAGTTATGTATATATGCACAGTTGATCCTACGAAATCTTTGTATTTGCTGAAAACAGCGATAAAAAGTTGGTTGCCATACTTATTGGAATAAGCTGCCATCCCTCTTCTATCGCTATTTATGATATGCTCCCTTAGTGACCTTTCCACCTTGTTCTCGGGAAATCAAATAGCGAAATGAAGCGAATCGCAAGACCAAAGCGCTACTGTACAAATGATATCATCGTATTAACGGCCAGCGGGTTGTGCATTTTGGATAATAACTGCCTGCGGGTTAAAATCAAATCATTGCACGGAAACTGAAGTACAGCATTGAATTTGCTTCGAATATCTGCGTTCGGAATATCACTGTGATTTCTGCAATTTAGTCGAAACCAAATTTGAATTTCGAAATTAGAAGCTTTAGGCTAAAATTATGTGATCTTTAAGAAAGCAACTCGTACCATCTTTAAAATGGTATGAGGTTTTTTTTGATAGGCCTACAAAAGAGAAGTTACTATTTAAAAGTATTTTAAAAATCATTACAATTGTTTTCCTATAAAAAAATCTTATACTTTTTGTACAATTGTATTTCCCATAAACAAACAACTCCAAAAAATTCCTGTAAACAAAATTCCTATAAACAATTGTTTTGATAACAATTGTTTGCCTTTAAAAAATCTTAAACCTTTTGTACAATTGTATTTCCCATAAACAAACAACTCAAACAAATTCCTATAAACAATTGTTTTGATAACGATTGTTTTCTGCTAACAATTGTTTTTGATAACAATTGTTATCAAAACAATCATTTTCCTAAAAAAAAATCTTAAACCTTTTGTACAATTGTATTTCCCATAAACAAACAACTCAAAAAAAATTCCTATAAACAATTGTTTTGATAACGATTGTTTCCTGCTAGCAATTGTTTTTTGATAACAATTGTTATCAAAAAACAATTGCTAGCAGGTAACAAATTTGATAACAATTGTTATCAAAACAATTGTTATCAAAAAATATCAATAACAATTGTTATCAAAACAATCATTTTCCTAAAAAAAATCTTAAACCTTTTGTACAATTGTATTTCCCATAAACAAACAACTCAAAAAAATTCCTATAAACTTCTTTTTGATTCTTTTTAGTCACTACAAAAACCCAAAAAATGCCAATGTACTTTTAATAAGTCAGCTGTTACGTGATCTTTGAGATGGTGTACAGTATAAGTTGCTTTTTTTGATAGGCTTACAAAAAAGAATTTACTATTTAAAAATGTTTTCATATACAAAATTTAAAATCTTTTAATTAAAATGGTTTAATCAATACAAAATACTAAAATCAATGTATTTTTAAAACTAGAGGTTCGTTAAAATAGTTATAACTTGAATAACACAGTTATTATGTGATCTTTGAGATGGTTTATAAGTTGCTTTTTTCATAGACATACAAAATAAATGTACTATTTAAAAGTATTTTAGCAATAATTAAAATCTAAATTATAATCACTGTACTATTTAAAGTATTTCGAAAATGATTAAAATAAAATTTTAAACATTTTTGATTAAAACGGTTTAATCAACACAAAATACTGTAGTAAACATATCAATGTATTTTTAAAACTAAAGATTTATTAAAATAGTTATAACTTAGATAGCACAGTTATTATGTAATCATTGAGATGGTGTATAAGTTGCATTTTTATAAGATTAGCCTTCAAAAAATCATTTACCATTTAAAAGGAATTTGTAAGTGTTTTCGATGCAAAATTTTAGATCTTTTGATTAAAATGGTTTTTAATTAAAATGGTTAATTGTTAATTTGGTTAATTGTTAATTTACAGTTTAAATTGTTAATTTGATTTGATTAAATGGTTTCTGATGAAAATGGTTTAATCAATATAAAATACTGCAAATATCAATGTAATTTTAAAAGCAAAATTCGTTAACATAGTTATAATTTAGATGAGTCAGTTATTTTTGTGTTGACTGTTGAGTTTGGATCATATTACAAAGCAAAAAAAAATTTCTAAAAAGAATTTCAAAACTTTTTCTTCTAAATTTATTCAGCAGTGTATTGTTACCAAATTTAATTTTTATAAAAACCGTAAAAGTCATCCATCGGTTTAACAGTTCGAGCGTATATGGGATCTATTTAATTCATTATCTATAAAATATATTAAAATAACCTTCCACGCCCAGATTTTTATATACTTCGCATTTTATCTTTCGGTTCTCAAGCCCAACAAAGGTTGTTTCCAATTAACCATGTCCTTTACGCAAAGGATGACTTTAAATTACATCACAGAGAACCCCCTCCCCTTCTTTATTATAACTCAGGTAAATTCACTGGCTTCCTAAAAAGAAAACAAAAAAAGTTTTGAATAAACGGGAGTAATAAATCACCCACAATGATAATAAGCTAATTTAAAGTTCCCATTCTTAAACAACGCAGGATAATTAAAGTTGATGAAGGAGTTTTTGCGCCACGTGGAGCATGAACAAGCTCAATATTCATAACAGCCCTGTTTTTGTTGGCCAAACTAAAGACCTTTTGTGTAGTGATTGTTGAAAGAAAAATAATTGTCTTGCAGGGTATACTCTGCTATTTAGTGCTCACAGTGTTCTCGAGACTTGCTATGGATGGGTAGAAATAGCTTTTGCATGATTAGACTTGCTGCGCGATTATGTACCGATCACTCCAAATGTCAAAGGCCATACCGGGTTTGCTTTTATTTAGAAAATCAATAAATTTAGGTTACGAGATTACCAGAGTTTTTTTAATCGGTGATTACTGCGTTCAATAAGAAGTGCTCTGACCTTCGCCCTATTTTATCTTGTCCAAAAGTGTTCAGGTGTTGGGAAGCGTTAAAATCAGAAAGAGAGTACTTTGAAGGTGGCCACACTCACTAAATTGGCGTTAATGATAATTATATACATTTCTTTCTTTTTTTTAATGCTCGGATATCATAAAAAGATATACGCGAAGGTGCAGAGGATGCGCTTTTGGCTCGTGGGGTGATTACATCACTCAGTCATTGTCATTGATGTTTGGGAGCTTTGGAGGTTCAATATATTGGATCGATTGAATCTCTTATAATAAAAACTTTTTTTGTGTGTGTTTTTAGTGTATTATTTCGACCCCTGAGCTTTTCTCTCCACTAGGAAGGTCGCGTCTGTCACCTCACCTGCCAGACAAAATAAGTCCTTTGCTTCATCACGTTTTGCTTTCTTTATTTATTTCTAAATGTTTTCTTGCACTTTTGAAATACTTTGGTGTTTGACGACAGATGTCATCCCCAGCGGTACTCGCGTCTTCCGGGAAGAAGATGCCGTAAAGTTAATACTCAAGAGACCTAGTTTGTTCGGCAAACGAAGCTAAAATGATTCAAAAAGTGATTCTGTCTCCGGGGACTTAAGTCTTTGTCATCTTTTTGTTGACCCCATCTCTACGGTTGACGGCTGGTTACTTTAATAAATTGAATACGTTTTTCGTTGGATCTCACAGCTGGATCGGTGTACGGATGATGAACGGTTCCTGCAAACGTACACTGTAAACAACCTTTGGAGGTGAGTCTCACTGAACAGTTTTATCCGAATTTATACAGCTTTTTTTTTTTATCTTTCTTTCACGAAGAAAGAGCAAAGGGATTTCGGCCAATAAAGCTCTTTCGGAAAGAGAAATCAATGAAGTAATGTACTTTAAGGAGGTGTATTTTAGAGCTGCAGTTTCTCTAAATTTAAAGTAAAAGAGTCTTATCATTAAGCGAGTAAAATATAACGGGGAAAAGTTACATTTTTTTTTTTTTAGCGAAAAGCTGACCAAATTGTGATTTGATTATGGATGAGTTTGGTTAAGTTGTTTCAGTAGTAAAATGGCTAAATGATGTGGGAATGTAGATTCTTTTCTGCATCTGTCAATGGCTTCCTCAATCGAACATATTGAATTTTAACCATCTTTTATCTCCTCATCTTCCAGTCTGTAAGTTACTTCTGGGTTTCTGATCTCCGGATGAAGAACCTTACATCTAGAAGCATCAAACCTTAGTTGCCGTTTTTAAGGTCATTTTTGTAAAGGTCTAAAGCTTTTTTTGAGGCAACATAGCCTGATTCTGGTCGTCAACCATCCTCCCAATGTCATTAAGGAAGGTAATAAACAAGAAGAGGCAGCACTTATAAAGAATGCCCATTTATGATTACCCTTTGTCTGTTCTTCAACCGAACCCTCGACCTCCACCAATATCCCAGGCTCTCCAGTTTATACAATAACCTGTCGCGAAGGATCACATCAAAGAGTAGAGTTGCACTACGAGGACTAAAGGCCACGAGACGTCAGTGTATTAATAAATTGGCCGTATTTTAGGATACTCCACTGAAATCAAATCTTAGAACTTATTCATTAACTCTCGACTACGAGTAACGCCCTTCAACAGAAAAAAAGATAAAGGTCAGGAGCAAGAGCCGATACTATGGAAAATGGATAAAAACTGTTCGGCTCCCACTGTTTTACCATGTTTGCAAGATGTTCAGTCTTGAGAATGACTTTTACATATTTTCTTCTGGTCTGACACCAAAAGCAGCTCTTGAATTACGGTCGAGGAATGAACACCTCCCAATTTGTGATCTGTCCACAATGTGCATTAATATCACATCTCTTATGTTGCAGAAGACAAGGACTCGGTCCTCATCTTTTTTGCATGGTAAGCTGTCTTGAAATCCTTGGATGGAAAGTTTTGACGACACCACTTCTTGGATTGTCCCTTGGTTCAAATCGACCCATTCAAGTTTCCTCACCAGTGACAATCTGTAATATGAATCTTTCCTTTTGTCTCACGTAGTAACGGCAACTCAGAAACAAATTTCTTCTCTTGAGATTCGCAGTCGAATGTCAATCGTTGAGCAAAGCGCGAGTCTCACGCTAATTCTGAGGTCTAATGACGACTTCCTGTATGCAACAGCCGATCCTTTATAACGATGCAGTCCACACGCTGTTACTTCCGAGTTGACAACCGCTGCGTGGTTGATCATGAAGGTCAACTTTTCCTTATTCCAATGCACTTGCGCAATTGATCCGGTGTCCAACTGTGCTTCTGTCGACAGTGTCATCCAACTGTCGGTAGACATTTTTCAGACGTTTGTAAGCGTTCCCCCATTGTTCTCTTCTCTACTGCTAAAAACTCTGTCATGGTTCTTTGCTTATGGCCAACCTCGCTGTCTGACTCCAATTCGAAAACGAACTACTCTAGCGCCGTCTATCGGATTGTTTTGAAATTTTATATTCCTAAATGGAGAAGATGGAGTACCAATATGTTCTTTCTTTTTACTTTTTTAAACTTAATTTGTGCAGAAAAAAAATTCTAATTAAACCTAATTATTATTATTATTAAACTTCTAATTTCTACCAGAAAAAAAAAACGTGGAGAAAATTTTTAGTAGATTGGTAGCGCTGTTTATCAGTATCTCGTAATTTATCTCTGAAATGAAAAGAGAGTCTCTCACGAAATGTTTACGCTTTACTGCCAGGAAATGTAAGCAAATATTTGCTTAAAGAACAACTTTTAAAAACCTGTACACGTAATAAGAACGTTCAGCTTTTTAGAGATAAAAATATCCTTTTCTTCATAAGAAGGTGTTAAGAAATAAACTAGTAGGAAGCGTTTTTATTTGAATGATAGTCCCATGAGATCTTCGTATCTACCAGGCTCTAGGTTATTGACATACGTCTACTTTTAATGAACAGTCATGTTAAATTGCACATGAACATGATAATGCTTTAGTACATAAAATGTTTAAATATGGTGTAGTAATGTTCATTTAAATCTAATAACATCTTTAGTAGGCAAAGATCTTCCTTAAAATACACGGTGTTGCAGAAATTGTGTCTTTTATTCTTTTAGATAAATTAATATACCGAATTCACTTCTGTCTCTCTATCAATCTTTTTTTTTTTTTTCACTTTATTATCAAATTCCTATCAATCCTGTCATTATAACACGAGAAAGTCTTTTCTATTGATATTTAAATTAACTTTTACTTTAATTAACTAACTTATAGTCTTCCTTATTAGCAATAATCCACAAAAAAAAAAAAGGCAGTAAACTCTGCTTGAGCACACACCAGCAGCTGTGGAGATTTGAGATTGGTATTATTAGCGTTTCCATAGCAACCATCCAGAAACCGAATATTTCAGATATCATCATTAGATCATTTGCCATTGCAGTCCATAAGGGTTAGACCAAATGAAATAAATTGAAGCTTCCTGGAGGTGGCCAGAAATGTGCTGACCACCGATCAGAGGCTTCCATTATAAAACCAATTTATATTATTGGTTTTATTATAAAATATTCACACGATATATGTCAAATATTGAGTACATGCATAACTGTACACATAACAAAAAAGAACTGTTAAGATACATTGTCTATTGACAGCAGAACCACTTTCACTAATATCAGGGCTGTGCATAAAGTAGTGGCAATCGAGTAGTAACAGAAAAATACAACCGATTATTATTATATAGATTATATCCGCCAGTGTAATCCTCCCCCCATCTGCATAACATTTTTCCATGCTCATAATAACGAGATATTTGAACTGTTGTGGTGTTTCACGAAAAAATAGCGTACGTGTGGAATAAAGGAAAACTTAATCCCCAAATTAATAAAAGTTTTAAAGCCTCGTGGAGTTTAATATTAATTAAAGTCTCGATTAAAGTCACTTTATTTTTCCACCTAAATTTTATTACGATTTGAAATTCGTCCAGCCTAAATAACTTACGTATTTATCACTTTGAGCTCTAAAAGGCAATGACAACTACTGGAAAGCTTTTTTTTTTCTTTCTTTTCTGCTCACATTGAAGTGGATGACTTGACACGATGTGTCTGCCGGTATTCACTGGACTAGTCCTTTGGAACGAAGTGCCTTCTTTACAAAATGTAGTTAAGATGAAATACCTGTCAAGCAGTACCAAAATCCTCCAGTTTGATTGAATACAATAATCCTCTGGGAGTTAATACTCAATACTTCCATGCCAAAGGTTGCAACTCTTGTGTTTGCTTATGTCACACGCTCGAACACATTTTTCTATATCAGAAATACATTTTTGTGGCTGTTAAACAACAGGTAGTGTGAAAGGGACTCTTTGAGATAAGAAGAGTAAATATTTCTGTAGTTGTTAAAAATAAACGAGTTTAAAACGGTATAATTTATTTACATCTTTAAAATATAATTATCGCAACCTACGCAGTGTGCAGTTGCTGTATTCCGTTATCATTCTGTTCGTTTTGTGTTGGAGCAAATCCCTCTGGCATGTGTTAAATTATTTTTTATTCTTTGGAACTGCTGTAGCGATTTTTCGCTCGTTGAGGAAAGGGCAAGCATCGAAGAAGTGACTGTTGAATCCGAGGGACATCAACTGGAAGTTAATCCTATAACAAAGAAACAAGTGAAAGGGAAAGGTAATATTTCACTTAAACCTTACGTTTTGCTTCGGCAGTCCCCGAAGATATGAGAAACGTCTTTAATTGGACGCTCTCTACCATATCATCGAAAGTTTGTCTACTCCGATGCCCTGGTGGTCAAGTATCCTCAGTGAAGAGAGAGATGCACTAAATATACAGCATCTTGACTTAATGATCTCTCTATTTCTCCATTTCCGTTTCCATCATTCCCCAGGAAGGGATTCATCCATATTGGAACCGGAAGAAAGAAAACAATGGTTGTCGGTAATTGGCTGGTAAAGAAGAAAACCAGTAATGCTTCTATTCTTATGTCAATCTCCGTTCTTATTTGAAACCAGGCATTTGATATTACCATTTGGGATTATTTCAGCTTCTATGGGATTATTTTTGACGTCTTCCACGAAGATGGCGCAAAGGGTTGAAATAAAAGGAAATCCATAATTTTCAGAAAGAATGAAATAAAGTTTACGCTACACCAGCATTTATACACTCAGTAACAGTAGTTTGTCTAATCAGAGTTATATCGTATATGCTGACTTCATTGGTATATACGAGCAGATGTAAACGGAAAACCCAGATTGGTCCCCCTCCCCAACCTTGCTTCTTCTAGCTGCATTCTAATGGTGGGTTAATTAACATCTCTTCTAATCCCTCTTAGGAAAATAAGTTTATAAGCCACAGCCCACCCCCGAATTATCCGATTCTGATTCTCTGGATGTCTAGCATCAGACTTCTATATTCACTTCTGCATATACACTCAGTGATCAGAGAATTGGGACGACCTACCGACGACTCTACTTCTTCTATATTCAGCAGTATTTATACCAAGTGTCATACATGGAGCTGCAATATGGTACCACCGAATGACTATAGTACATGCACAACGTCAAATTCAGCGACTTATGCTACTACAAATGACCCGGGCGTGTCGAACGACATCAACTGTTGCCCTACAGGTACTAACGGGCTGCCTCCCCTTGGACTTCCACGCCACTTTTGTCGGACTCTCACATGTCGTTAAGAATAATAAGGAAACAGATTTCCTCTCTATTCAAATCGTACCAATACCAATATCCAACGAGAACACAAACGTGTGTGAGGCTAGAACTTATAAACCTATGACGAACTCACTGGAATAACTCCACAAGTGGTGCGACTACTAAACTTTTCCTCCCTGAGGTAATCTACATCAACAAACAACGTTCCACTTGGTTCTTCCCTAACGTCTATGCTTCCTTCCTATTAACTGGCCATAGGTCCTTCAAGAGACACCTTCTAGAGTTCGACCTAATCGAGGATTCCCTCTGTACCTGCGGAGAACCTGAAGGTTGGGACCACGTGATACACTCATGCAACGTATACTTAGATCTAAGAATCCAACTACTCCTAAACCTCCATACTACATCACTTCGGCCAGAAACCAAGTTATTGGAGTCTAACGATGCCTTCCGTGCACTGACCAGTTATGCCAACGAGGTCTTTCGTTGTCGCTGGCATCGCCTGCAACTTCCTAACACTACTCCTGGACAACCTCCTCCACACAGAAACTGATACCCAGCACCGGAAATCCCAGTCATAGTCATGAAACTGCAAACTGAGCTCCTAACCCCACTCTTACTGCTAGCCCAAGCGTACCCCTGGGCGGGATGATCCTCAGGGGCCACTCAACTAGGTGCCCTGCCGACGCCGATCCGTGGTTCGTCATTGTGGCTATCTCTGACTCTTTAATTTGAACTTTACCTGTTCTCTTCTCCCTATCCACAAGGTGTGTTTGCTTTAATTGCGGTCTCCAGGATTTCCTTTATATACCGTCTCCCGACCCACAGTCCTTCTTCAGGACTCCCCCAACTGCATCTAGCACTCTTCCTGCTCCTTTTCTCCTGGGAGATATCTACATTCTGCCATTCCCCCTGTCTTCCACTTTCCTGTCTCTTCTCTGCTCTTTCCTTGGCCCCTCCCCACTCTCGCTCCTAAAAGAGTGTGGATGGCCCGTCAGATTTTTTTCTAATTCCTGGTTCGATTCCACGTGTCAGTGGATGGATACTGGGAGGCTTCTTCCTGGTGATCGCGCTTCCCAGTAACGAAGAGGCCAGTCAAACAGCACAAACAACGCACTGCTCACGCAGCCCACATCAACTGGCTTTGCAATGTTTTGTAACATCACTGAGTACTTAACGCGGATTTGTGGGAACCACAGGAACCGCATAACAATAACACTATGTCCACTATGTGACGACCTACCTAATACGGTGTTGGGCGGCGTTCGAACGGATAACAGCCGCTGTTCACCTAGGCATTGACTCTACTAGAAGTCTGAAGACAACTGTAGGGATCTGCAGCCATGATTCCTGGAAGACTTTCTACAGTGTCGGAATAGATAATGGTTGCATGTCTATACATGTCACTTCCAGTTATTATTATTATTATTATTATTATTATTATTATTATTAACAGCTACAAAACAGCAAACAACGTGCCTGAGGGTGCAGCTACAAAGAATTATTACATAGCTTCAAAAAGCTTGGAGTATACATTTCCCAAAGTAAAGAAAAAAGTATATGTACAGATAAAATAAACTAAATAAATAAAAGGACTCATCCGTCCTATTTAAGTGAACAGGCAGAGCACTGGTATTTCTTCACACACAATCAGAGTCTTAGAACTTAAAAGAAGAGTCTATTTTAAGTCAGGTACCGGATGAGGTTAGCAATTTCAGTTGCCTCTTGAAGTGTCCGGGGGTACCAAATATCTCAATATTTGCTTTGTTCATTGATCTTGCAGTCCTGTTGTAGAAGTTGTAGTATCCATAATTTGTTCTCGCATAGGATGGTTTCAGCAGTGGATGGTTTCTTAGCGCTCTTGTCGGAGCGTTGATTTTTTTCAACCCCCGAACCACTCGTGCACAGTGCGGGCCCGATGACACGGTACATCTGTCCCGAAAAATTGCAACATAAAAGGGTACACGTGGTCTCCTAAGAGCTGCCGACAGTGAAACGTTCCTACATACGCACCAGGGGTTCTAGTTCTTGCCAACAAAACACGCTCCACATTAAGCAACCACCAACACCTGCCTGAATAGTGAGCATCATGCATGGTGGATCCATGGACTCGTGTTGCTTGCGCCACACACGTAGGCGTCTGTCGGTGTGTTGGACCAGGTATTTGGACTCATCCGACCAGCACACTAGTCTCTAGCCTCGAGTGTCCAACTAACGTGTTGTTGACACTACAGCATTCGCCGTCGATGATCAGTCGTGAGGAGAGGGCGTCTCTTGGGTCGTCTGCTGTGGTACCCCATACGTCTGAGTGTGCAGCACATCGTAATTTGGGATATGGTTCTTGCATTCCCCTTATTGCATTGAATATCAACTGGCGCACAGTGATCTCCGTTGAGCCCGTACAACCCGCTGGTAAACTCCTTGATATCTTTACTACGTCCCATAAGTGCTGTTTGAACACTTAGACTTGCAGAGTGGAAATCAACGTACACTATCAAAAATTAACAAGAGAGGTGCACAGAGGATGTCCGCAGGGGTCGGTGCTGGGGCCACTCCTGTGAGCAATGGTCCTCGAATTCCCCACAGGACCTGGGTTCTGTGGGAGCACACGCCTTCGCGGACGACCGAAGACGGTAGAGGTGACTCCAGGCCCAATTGGAGACGCTGGCAAATTAGGCACTGAAGCGGCTGCAGCAATGGGCATCAAAGAACCAGCTGAAAATATCGTCAGACAAGACCTCATCGATCCTCTTAAAGGGAACTCTACAACTACGATGACCCCTGAAAATTAAAATCAACAATGTAACCATCAAATGTTTGAGCCAACTGAAGTATCTGGACGTTATCCTAGATAACAACCTGACGTTCCAGCTGCATCTGAAATATATTAGAGGAAAAATCAAAAGATACTCCGGACTGGTAACCAAAATAACAAGGAAAGACTAGGGGATTCAAGGAAAAAACCCTGATGCTTTACTATAAAGCAACCTTCCTGCCAGCAATCACCTACGCAGCAGCGGTGTGGTATCCAAAAACGACACTGGCAGTCAACAAAAGAACACCAGAAATGACCCAAAGGACCACACTGTTATCAACAACGGCGCTTGCAGCATGGTAAATACCCCAGCATTGCAGGTACTTGCTGGAGCGCTCCCCCTGGACCTGGAGGCTGTTCGTGCGGGGCTACTGTTTTTCTGGTCAGGGGAATGGCCGCCACCCACCAAGGATACACGACTGACCCGGCGGGCAACCTAAAAAACAAAAAAATTAGGCTACAGACCCACCTCCTGGACCTTTGGCAGAGAAGGTGGACGGAGACTACAAAAGGCGAAGTAACAAAAATATTTCTACCAGACCTCCGGAAAATGTACCCAAAGCAGCCGGCCTGATACTTCCCAGAGTACCATATGACAACACTATTAAACACTTTGGACTAGTTGAGGACCCCAACTGCACATGTGGGGAGAGCGAAAGCTGGAGCCACATAGTCTGTGATTGTCAACATTATGAAGATTGTCAAGACTATGAAGATTATCATGTCCCAATACATGTGACTCCATATCTGCCAGCTTCCAAATTAGAAGCCAGAAGGACACCAAAAAAGGTTGACATCAGTAGCCCCAACTTACTTGATGTAGATAAATGCATCAGAGCCGCCTCTCTCATTCCCTGGGTGGCCTTAGAGACTTGTGACCCAGAATTAGCTGTGAACATTCTCACAAACTGGATCAACACGGTTGCCAAATATGCTGCCTCTAAAAAAAATCACAATCAGTCCGTATACAAGACTTTGGTGGAATTCGGAACTCAAAATGAGTTTCCAGTTGAAGCAACAGCTCCATCGCACATGGAAACAATCGCAAAATGTCAATGATCGCATCGTTTATTCAATGGTATGGGCTCAATTTAATCGCCTGAAATCTGAGGCAATCAAATTGTACGTTAACCGTGATCTGGCTAAAGGAAAAATTCCATACAAGAAAGTGAATCTTCATTTTCCTTTGCAACTTGATCCTGAATTGTGGCTCGATTTCGTCACAAGATTTAACCGTAATCCTATGCCAAACTCAGATCTGGCTCTACCAACAGAGCCCACCCAGCACGAAGTGTTGAATATCATTCAGATCAGAAAACAACAGCTGATCATAAAGAATTATTCTACTGGATAGTTAACCGTTGTTTCCTACTGGAAATTATGATTTTGCATAGTCTAAAATGAAAGTAGTGCAATGCCAGGGCAACTCGTTACAAAGACAAGTTTGATCTGTTGTGAGAATTAATTAAGACCGTTGTATTATAATCTACGCATTTTAAATCTTGCCCTCAAACGGATTAAGAGACAAGATAAATGTTTCTAGATGTAAATAAGATCAATTATTTGTGCTTAATTAAGATTATTTATTGAAAAATTTTAAAATTGGAACCCCTCAATTTCTGAGGATGAATTTTCAAGAGTTTACTGTAAACAGAATTAGCGATTTCCGCTTTATTTTATTTAAATATCAATATTAAAATCAATAATAGATAAATAAAATGACAAAACTTGTTGTACACAAGTGATATTTGTTCAGAGATGATCGCTTTGGAAGATGTATTGTATTGATAAGAAATAAATTATCATACATTTTCTGAAAGTATGAATATTTAAGCTTTTTATTACTTTATGAAAGTTTTACAGTAAATGAGTTATCGTCATTTTGCACTTATGTATTCATAAATTTTTGTTTTTAAGAATTTATTCGCGAATTAATATTAAAATTCAACTTTAGTGCGATCGAAAATAAGTGTATTCAAGTTTCACTTAAGTTAAATTAGAAATAGGCTTTTTTAGAAATAAGCAATTTTTAAAATTGCGTATACAAAATTGAGGATGTTTTAAAATTGATATTCGTATTTTTATAATTATACACAGGCATATCAAATTTAAAATGATCGAAAAAACTGAAAATTGAGAATGATATTGAATTAATGTATACAAGAAGGCCCTTTTTTAATTCATTAAGAGAATATTATTAAAATTAGTATAATAATAATGCTTCATTGAAATTCCTTGTGGAATTCATTATTCAAATGCATTAGATGCAAGTAAAATTATTAAGCCATGCCTTTCAAAGGTTTTAAATTTTGTTTATGTAAAATAACCAGTTAATCTTTATACAAAAAAATAATGTTAATAGAGGTGATTGGTAGTCGCGAATCCAGTAGTAATCAAAGTACAGGGTTGTTAAAATTAAGTATCCCTATGTAATGGACTCTAGAGCGAGTTCTAAGGCTCGTACTGAAGAGAAATTTGGACAACAGGTACAATAAAGAATGCGCCCTACATGGGGGTGGGGAGGGCGAGACCAGGGAGGCATACTGTAAAATTAGAGCAATAATCATCGATTAAGTTTCAATGCACAGTTTATATTAAAGAAATCTCCACTTGCTCTCTTAATACGGTCTTCAGGTTTGTAGGTTGGAGAGAATGATAACCTAACCCCATGTGATCTGAGATAATGTGAACTCTGATGGGGTTAGTTGAATGATCGTGTCATTTCACTGAATAATAATCCCCTTTGGTAAAGAAATCTTTCAATCCAACCAAATAAGAGCAATGCCAATAACTCTAAACGGTTTTAATTTGTAGAGAAGTACATTGAGTCACTGAGTCAAATACTTTGGAAATACCTAAATAAATGACATCTAACTTTTTTTTTAAGATTTTTGAAGAGGAGGTAATCACTGGGGAAGTTAGATCTGGACTGTAGAGTGGGTGGTTTAACTTTTAAAGTCTATCAGAGCATCAGCTGCTTTATGTGACGTGTACAGGAGCGTTGTCTTAGTGAAGCAGGGTATGTTTTGTCAATTTTCCTCTTATTTGTTACTTTGTGGCCCTCTTAAATGTTTCAGAACAATAGCATAGACATATTCAGCGATTGTTTTCTTATGTAGCAGGTACAGTAAGCTATCAGAAGAGTTTCTTCCTTATCCTAAAAATGGTGGCTATGATCTTCCTGACGGAGGGTTGCGTCTTGGATTTTTTTGGGCGGTGGTAACCCATGGTGTTTCCATTATATAGATTCCTGTTAATTGTTTCCGGGTTCCAGTGAGGAATC
This sequence comes from Mastigoproctus giganteus, assembly GCF_048544385.1. Lineage (NCBI taxonomy): Eukaryota > Metazoa > Arthropoda > Arachnida > Uropygi > Thelyphonidae > Mastigoproctus > Mastigoproctus giganteus. The sequence goes on from NC_143575.1 coordinate 225,478,910, forward strand.
TACCTTTCGTCACCAGTTACATTTCTTGAAAGAAAACCTTGAGCATTCTTGGCAGCCAGATAGAACTATCAATTGGTATGGCTAAGTTTTCATGATGGTTGGTCAGTACCGATGCCTCAAAAACATTACATTCTCTTGCAGTCATAGACGATTTAATACGACTATCCTGCATAACCAGGTCTTCAATTTTTTGGCATATTTCTGTATTTGTCACTTCAGTTGGTCATCCGTATTCTCAACTCCATTAAATTACTTAGAACAAAACTTTATTTGGTATTCTGTAGGGTGGAACCACCACAGCTTTTATGCGTTCATGCATAACTTTTGGCCCATTTCTTACTTTTTTAAAAAAAATTGATGATAGCTCAGTGTTCCAATTTCGACATCCATGTTTTCCTTTGGGTTTGGTTGTCTACTTTAAATTTCTTCTGTTCTTCCATACTTTGCTGTATTCAGCTGGACCTGCGCAAATAAGATACAGGAATTTATAAGAGTATCATAAAACTACTTTTATATATCAATCATATTTATAAATAAAGTAGGTAACTTGCTGAACGCTTCTCAGTTTAAAATTTTCCAGCTTCATAGATATTGCTAAGAAATCTTGGGCATTTTGAAACTTATTTTTCTGTAATTACGAGGACTCTGCAAGAACTTCATTTGGACTACATCTTAACTGAGCTCGGACCATGGTTTGAGTTATTTTGTATCTAACTCTGGCTGTTTTGACTCTTAGAAAAACTCCTGGACTTGGCATATTAGATTTCTGTGGATATTTTCTCCCTGATTGGACTTGAAATAGCTTTTTTTTTCTGTCTCCTGTTTGTAGGGCCGGACTTCCTTTGCTGGCCACTTTTATAAGCTGAATTTTCTGCAGGTACCACCAGACTGGACTCTTGGTGGCAAAGGGATTTGCTGGAACTCATTGATTTATCCTGCCTTCCTACCCCCTTGGAAGGATAGTACGCATAGGATAATGAGACAAGTTAATGCCATTAAATAAAGGTGCCCAGTAAATAATGAAACTACTGGTTTTGAATAAAAGAGAAATACTTTCAGATTTTAGAAATCGCTTGAACAAAAAATGTTGAACTGCGCATGCGGATTTCTTTGATGAGTTAAAAGGCAAATTAGCGTCTTGCAGATCTATAATTTTATCTTCTACTAAGGAGTAGGAGCTAAAAAAAAATGTTTTCACTCATGTTCCGATATTACTGCCACCTAGGAGATTTATTACGTCCTAAACTGAAGAATCTACAACGAAGCGTGTAATTACACTGCTCTAAATAGGACGTAGAAATGTAGCTGGAGTGAGGGAGCCAAATTCGTAAGCCATTTCATTGGAAACAGATACGTTTCCAGATAGAACTGCCGCGAAGATCCACTACATTTTTTTTCTAAATCTTTAATTAACTCCTAATCGAAGATGAAGTCTTTGCCTTTAGGCAGCTTCTTTAGCTTCTATCTTCGAGGGTTGTTTTTTTTTTTTTTTTACAGAGAAGATGGTGACCAATTACTCTTTTCACTTCCGATTTACACAAACTTCAGTGGAAGCTGGGAGTAGAAACGGTAGCAGAGAAAACAATCATGAAGGAATTGTATAAAAACAACTTTAAGTAATCTTTAAGAAATACGTAGTTCGTCTTTTTTTAAGCGGAATGAGGGGGAAATAAGAAAAGCTTCTGTCGAATAAACCGTAGATGAGAGCTTGTCGGCGTCTTTTAACTGAAAACGAGCCTATATGAAGACGCAGTAAGTAGCTCTTGGAATCTCAAGAAAACTGAAAGATAAAAGGCTGGATGGCTGTCGCTTTGAAAATATCAGGTGGGTTCCAAAATTTTTTGGAATAACGCGGAATATTTATTTACTGAAAAATATTCCTTAGCTGGAAACAGTTCAGAAATGTGCAGCTAAAAGTATTCGAAAAGACGAATCGAGCTTTTGATATTTTTTCCTGGTTTTTTCCAGTTTTTTAATCTTCGCTTTAAAACTGCTTTTTCTAATATTACAAATAATCCTTAATATCTCAAAATAATTTAAACGAAAGGAAGATTTTTATATCTTACTATATTTTACAAAAAGATTATATACATGACGAATAAAATTTAAGCGGTTGCCTTCAAAAATTGAAAAAAAAAAATACATGGCTGCGACTTAATTTTTTTTTAATACGAGTGTGTATATATATAAAGAGAGAGAGAGAGAATTCTTTTAATTGAACCATTTCAAAAAGAAAACAAGTAAAGCGGAAGTTCATCTTCCTACTTCCTTTGCAGCGAAGCAATTTGGTGTCAATTAAATTGGTTTCTTTAATCTTGCTGTCCTTATTATGCCCTGAAGTCTGTAAGCCACACTCAAAAGTAGGCGACACAATTAAAGAGATTATTGTTACACTAAAGAACCCATCTGTGGCCTCTCTTGCCCTCTTTCTTCACTGGGACAATTCAACATCCGCTTGTGGTGACCCACTGAAACATTTATCTGCGAAATTTTGCTGGAGACGGAAATTGTATAATTAAGAATTTAACATAAATTAATTTAAGAGACAGATCCCTCATTCATGATGATGATTTACTCGTATGGCCCCAAGAGAAAGGCAGCTGCGTTAAGAAAAATTACACTTTGTGAGTCGAACATAAACTAATTCTTATAACGGTTCAGTTTTTTCTATTAGGGGCTCTGGTTTTCATCCATCAAAACAGACAAACCAACCACTGTGTGCAACTTAAGACATAAAAATAACAAACAAAAACCATTTCAATTTTACTTAAGATGCAAAGAAACTTATAACATTTATTATTATTTTAAATTAGAATATGATACAAAATAGTTTAGAGTGTATAATGATATTTAATAAAATTTTTATAATTTTGAGTATAATAATATTATTTTATTATCTTTAAAATAGTTTATTAGTTTTATTTAGAATAACGTATTAGTTTATTTAGTTTATCTGTCTAATTTATTAAAATTAGATATGATAATTTTAAATCATAGTTTTTATAAATCAGAAAATAAAGCTTTTTTTTTACTGGAAATCGTGAAAAATGGTAGTTAATAATAAATAAAATTTGTACATTATACAATGTAGTAATAGAAATTATACATGCTGTGGTTAATGGGGTTAAAAACATGGTCAGCAATTTACCGAAATTTGGACGAACTCCATGTGCTCTATAGGAGTATTCCCACATTAAGATAAACATAGCTGGCTCGAAGGCCTTCTCATTATCAGTGCCGGCCCGAAGCATTTAGGCGCCCTGGGCGCAAAGACTTTTATGAGCGTATTTTGGAGATTTCCGAGAAGTACCGCGCTTGGCGTACTCTATGACAGGGCATGCCCGCTCGTGGGTTAATTTTTAGACGAGGAATCAAACAGTCATGTGGCGTCTACCAAAATTAGGTCTCCCGGGGAATTCGCCCAGTGCTCATTATTTTTCAATAAAGCATAACCCTGTTAATACACGAAATTATTGACTGTTCCTAATAGTAATTAGAAAAGCTAAAATCGAAAGCATCGTTATAATTTTCATCACAATTGTCATAATTTTAAAATTGTTTACCTGAACTTACTCATTTTACATGCTGAAACCTTGATGATCCCTTCTTAACCCATGCTTTATATATTTACTGTCTGTTTGTCTCTCTCTCACACACACACACACTGGTTACTATGGTAACTTTACAGTTACTTTGAGGATAAAATCGGTTATTAATTGGAGATTTTAAAAATAGGAAGAGCTTAAGGGCTTATTATTGCATAATCTTCTTTTCGATTCTTTCTCTAAAATTCTCTGTTTCATTTCATGTTTTTCTCTCTTGTCTGAGCAACGCTTTGATTTCCCCACTTGGAATAATCACTTTGTTTAGCGATTTCAAAAAAAGAGTAGTTCTTTTACTATAAATTCAACATTAAAGTAAGCCTCAAAGGCATAAAATTACTCCCAAAGTGGTCCAATTTTCAACGGACTCACCGGGCATATCAACGCTGTCCTCCAGATATCTTTTAGGCATCAATTGGACCTTCTTATCAAAGTCTGCGACCATTAATGTCGACCAGACATTGCTCTGTAGCCTAGTGCAGCATCAGTTCTCCATGTCTCCTTAAAGAGCACCATGAATGAACTAACAACTCAAACTCATTAAAATTACGTAAATAGGTCAACGGTAAGATTATTCTGGATATAGGTTCTGCATGAACCTATCTCCCAGAATATACTGAAAATAAATAGGTTTTATATTCATGAACCAATCACAAAAAAGACCAACCTCTTAAGATTACCAATGCCATTAGAGACTTAGAAGTGCTTCTATTCCTCGTGGAAACTAATCTCAATGGAAATCTTATTAGCAGTGCCTCCATGAACAGTATCTATAGGTCTTTCGCCTTCTCCTTGTAGGCTGTGCCTTTATTGGCCTGGACTCCTCACGATATGTCAGAATAATATATTAGAACGTATTCTGGATTCAGAAGTTGTATGGAAGAGGTTGGGAGAAGGGTTAGATGGACGAAATGGTTGGAGCGTAGTTGTAAGGAATATATTTTCCCCTAAGAGCTCACACTCATGAATGTTCTTCGAGTCTTTTCGGGGATGTAAAATACTTAATGTTCAGAAAAGTTATTTTTCTTTGTCAAGAACAATTACATCGAATTACTAAGCCCCCTGGTACTTGAAGTGCCATCCAAGAGTGAAGAAAGTTCAGCTGGGCTTCGCGCTAAACGAAGTAAAGTCAAATCGTAAGAAGATTTAGTTTTAAAAGATCGACTTAATAAGTGCGTTTCGTTTCCATGGAAACGGGATGACACGATCTTTAAGCTTTAAGAGCTCGTAACGAACACCCTGAGAACAGCTCTACGAATGGGAAAGCGCAGAACTCCACGCAGGCTGTGTTTTTCTATCGGCACGGGACTCCTGAATCTTTCTTTCCTACATTGTCTGCGTCCGTATATTCCATCCAGCACAGCCACGAGTAACCCGTCTCTTCATTCCAACCCCATTTCCCCGAACCGAACACAAATCCTCGTCTCTTGCCAGTCACAACCCTGTCAGTGCGTGCAGTCACGACTCCCTCTTAGGCAACTCGAGCACTGGCGTTGTAAACAAGGGACGCTGGGCTCCCTTACGAACAAAACTACTACCCCCCATCTCCTATGCGGTTCAGAAGTAACACAATTGGTTTCCATAACAAACGCTGGGCCCCATCACGTGAACGCATCGACGGGCCATCCCCGGAGAGCGCGTTATCTCTGTTGCAGTCTAGTTCTCCTATTTTTAAGAAAGAATAGCTTTCTTTACTTCACGCGCGTTCGCTGACGTTGTGTTCACGGTCAGTTTAGCCTGTCATCTCTTTCTGACGAATGAAAGTCTCCGTTTTTTTTTTCTTTCAATCCTCTTCTCTTTTTTTTCTTTTCTTACTTGCCAGTTTCTTAGAATGTTTCAACGCTTTCCTTTTCTCGTCCTCCAACTTTGTCATATTCTTCCGGCTGCTGAATGATTGATCTCGCTATTGTGCATGCCTTTAGATGGATGCCAAAGGAGAAAGGTTGTAGACATGAGGCTGAAATCCTATTCGGACGTTGATTTAACGAATAAAATCAATGTCCAGAAGGGATTTTTGTTAAACTTCCATTAGTGTGACATGATAAGTACTTTTTAATTCAATAAAAGTGGAATTGAATGAGCTAAAAGTACAAGTTAACCACGAAGTTTCATATTGTCATTAATGTAACCGTTTTCATTCTAAATATTTAATTATTGCCTTTCTTCGAAGAAGCTAAATGCACTTTTCGATCTTTCTAAAACCTCTTTATTTGCAACACAATCCGATAATAGACAGCAAAATAACATTTTATGGAAAATAATAAAAAATAAAACAACTGCCATCATGAGAGATTTGCCTTTGTAAGTCTTCAGGATGCTTTCCTTACAACTCAATATCCTCTTTCAAAAGTTGAGTCATTTTTCGCACTCCAATTCCAAGACATCAAGGATCCTTTCGAGAATTCCTATAACTGTATCATTAAACTAAGCATACGACCAAAGTGCCTTCCACGAAGAGCTTTTTGACATCGCAAAAAGTAGCCAGATTTCGCAAACGGTTTGTCACCTGAAGGTAGAAAATCTTTCTCAAAAGGTAACCTGTGTCCTCCCTCAGAACGAAACTGAGGCTAATGAGAAAAAACATGCTAGTATATGAATCATGGTTATACTCGGCACGTGATACAGGTACGAACTTCTGCAGGTATTTTTGGTGGAGGGTGGGAACGCTATCAGTGTCATTATTTTCATACATGCATCGTATACAATAGATTCAGTAGAAATCAACTTGTGCTCAGTTAGACAGATCACACTAATTTAACCTTAGAGATAACATCCCATCGTGCAAACAGCAAGATGTTTTTCGTGTGGAATTTCTTCAACCAAACCAATCCCAAACAGCCTGCTCTACTGCAACGTCGAACTAGTATCAGCATTCCTTCTGCGCCTTTTATAGAAGCCCAAAGAGAATGGAAATTTCAATGGTAAAGATGAGAGCTAAATGGTGGGTGGGGCATTTCAATGAGTCCCACTGTGTTTCACGTAACAGTCTTGATTGAGTTGAGAGTCCCATTTAGAAAGAAATGTGAGTACAGCGTTTGCAGCTCTGCTACCTTTCGCGAGATTAAAAAAAAATGACTTTTGAATCTTGCAAAACTGCCTACTAAGCTTAAAAATATTAATCTAGTGGTAATATAGTTAGGGAAGGACGTTAGTGGTTGTTTTCCATTAAGATTATTACTATATTTAATACCACTCTTATATCACGTGTAATTAATAATATAGTTTAATGTATAGTAGTTTAGTAGTTAATGTATAGCAGTTTAGGCGAATAGCTTAATAAACTATATTATTAATTACATGTCGTATAAGAGCGGTATTAAATATAGTAATAATCTTAATATAGTGGGCTAAACTAATTACAGGTTCCAACTTTAGGGGAGAGTAATATTTTAGTTTCATCAACATTATGAGAACGATTACTGTCCCCTTCCAATCATTTATTGGAAAAATATGCTCAAAATTATTATTTATAATTCAGTTTAGACTCTTAATTATTTACATTCTCCAGAGTGTGAGTTCTTTTCACAAAAATGACATATTGAAATTATTTATGTATAAAATTATTAGCTTTCATATCTAGAACATTTCATTATTGTTTCTAGAAACTCTTGTAACCACTAGGCGGAGCCACTGTAATAGTGTTGATAATGCTTATATCGATGATCATTCTAAATACTGTAAGTGATTTTACAGTTAAAGAGCGCTAATTAACTTGAAGGCGTAATTAAGAATACTGGCAAAGAGAGGGAGAAAGCATAAATAGTTTTCATTTTCACCGAATTGATCGCCTTTGTCAACTCAGCGACTAAATGCAAATCAGCACAGTCCATCTGATTTGCATATTTAAAAGAGCAATTGAATTTTAATATCTCACGTTGACTTGTTGTCATGCATCTTTAAAATGGATATTTATTATCAAAATATTTTATAATTAAATTATAAATATCATTTCAATTTTAATAATTTTAAATTAATAAATATATATTATAAACTATTTTTAAAATAAGATAAAATATTTTGAAAAACTTTAATACACCTTATTAAAATTATTATCAAAATTATATAATAATGAAACCGGAAGTTACTTGACTGGAATTAAAGTTCTGTTAAAGATACACGTGGTTATTTCCGCTAATGTTATTTATTTATTTTTATAATGTTGTTTACATTTATCACTTTCATGGAGAGTTATTGAATGTCAGTGAGTGATTGATTTTACACGAATGTAATTTTATATTTATCACTTTTGTCATGGAGAGTTATCGAATTTTACGGATTAATAAACTTAAAATGTAACTATTTCCATTAAAAAAAAAAGTAATAATCTGTCCTTCATAAGCTACTCGTAAACAAAAAGAGTGCTTTTCCTAAATCATTTGATGTTTTATTTTGGATATTATCTTTTCCGGAGGAGAGATTCTGACAAGGATGGAACACGATAAAGACAAAAACAAACAGAAAAAAAAAAAAAAAAAAAACTGTCTTGGAGAGCGTCTTATAAATGATTTATGTCAGTAACAGAAAGGTAAGATTAAGCTCCTTTGTAATAAGTTTACGCACATTTTACTTAATTACAGTGAGCGCTCGTTTGTGATTTTTTCCCAAAATGGTGGCTTTGGATGGTTCGATCGTAGTTCCTGTTAATTGTTGTGAACTTATAATCTGTTACTTGATTGCGTGACCAGAACATATTTCATTGTATGCCAAAATTACTTTTTAATTGTTCCTTGAATGTTATATTAATTGCTTGTCGAGGTTGAAAGAGCTTTAATGTACGAATAGTTAAGACGATGTTACTATTTTAAAGATGCACTTTAAACAATAGAGAGAAAAAATTTTCCGAAGAAAAATAATAATAAAACTAAGGAGAGAGAGACGTTTGAACTCCATATACAGACTTTTAAGAATTTTTTTTACTTTCTCATCCAACTTTATTATAGAATAAAATCATTTTATATAATAGATATTTCGGATTGAAGAAATGTAAGCTGTAATGCGAAAACGTATGACTGTTTCTGTGTTTTGGAAGACAGAAAAAGAAAGGAAAAATCACTTCCACAGAACAAAACCGCACTTAGAAAACGCTCCGTAAATTGTCCTCAAGGGATTCGCTGGTCTGAACATTATTTTTTTAACTATTGCGCGTTGTATTACCTTGGTAACATACCGAGTTGTATCTGTGATCCTTCTGTCACGTGCACTGGGTTCGAAAGTGCACTTTCAACTGCACTTTATGAACGAGCGATACCTCTAGGTGTCTTTTAAAGAGATGCGTTCTGTATGAATGTGTGTTATTCTGTAGGTAATGGACCGTTTCCCACCATGGTCAATATCCGACAGTCATTTCTTGAGCAATAATCAGAACACACACAGGTTAGCTATCATACAACGATTCAATGGGTCTGAACAGTTGTAAAGGGACTTTATAACTGTCTCAGGAAATGTCTCTTAGGGCTAATCGCTTTTCAGAGGAGGCGACTGTACCTCGTAAAAACACATTACGTGATTTTCATTAGTTTTTATGAGCTTATTTCGTTTAATACTGTTGAACTTGTGCTTAATGGGTTATGATTTCAAAGAGAGTGAATGCGAAGAAGGTTATTCGAAAACAACACTGCCACAAACGGAATGTGGCCATTTATTTAAACCAGGACTACTCCTGTATGGTTTGTCTTAAATGAGTCATTACAACTGCCCGCGGATAACCAAGTCTGTGTGATGCACTTGAACGCTACCATCAACCTTGCGTCAACAGTTTTATCTAATTCTCTGCCTCTCTTTCTGTTTCTCATATCCACCCACACCCTGCTTTCTGAGCTCTTCGCATTGCTCGTTATTTAAAAAAATTTTCTGTTTATACTCCGTGACGATTCATCCCTCTAACCAGCGCATGGCAACAAACATAATATCCAGTCTCTCACTTACCATATACGGTATATGGTAGCCTATCTGATATGTATGAACAAAATAATCATAATAATAATATCAAGATTTCTATTGGTCGAATTTTAATGACATTTAGAAAGGCTCGATAAATCTTTTTGAAAGATTTAAATATAAAATTTCATGAAAATCCATCCACTAGGAGCAGAGTTATTACATGTGGTCGGACAAACGGACGTGGCTAACACAATAGTCGTAGTACGCATATAATGTGCATAAAAATAACACTGTAAAATAGGAAAATTGTTCTTTTCATAAAAAAGAACAGTTGTCTTTAAATAATTGCAATTCAGTAACTATTGAATTAAAAATATTATAATTTTAGTTATCCGGTAGGATTAACTTAATTCTTAAAGGTAGACATATAAGTATAGTCCAATGAGTCTGACTTCTGTATCAGGAAAGATACAGATGGTCTAAGTTTGAAAATGCGATTCAGGACGATCTCAACAAAGGATGGTATCTTTGGTATCTTGAGAAGATCCCATGATGAGTTTGTGCAATGTAGTCATTAAGCAGTTGTTGTAGGGTTTTAGGCGCATCATCAACTTAGGCCATATATATAATGTCTGTAAATTGCATGTGTTCTGTGGCCAATTTTGTTTGCTGGAGAAAAAACCATGCTTCCCTCGCCTGAGACTAGCTAACTCAGCCACGTTGTAAAAAAGGCCCATAAAAATTCCTTGCCTCATTGACGTTATTCGAACTCAGGTCCCTTCTACCTGGTGTAGGGAGGGCGGTGATTATACCAAGTGTGCTACTAATGAGGGCCTTAAGCCGTTGGATGCAGGTAAGAAGCTGGACATTTCATACCTAGACATCAGTAAAGCTTTTGATATTGTCTTTTCCTCGGGGTGGACCAGCGTAACAAGTGGGTTCCTGGGGGATCAGTGTTGGGTCCCCTCCTATTTCTGATTTTCATATGTGATATTGATTAGGGTACCCAAGGTAAGCTGCCAAAATTTGCTGATGATCAAGAGGTGGGAAGGGTGCTTAAAAATCCGAGCAGGGCTATGATGCTTCATAAAAGATTTGGATCAGTTGCATATATGGTACGAAAAAGGCAACTAAAGATTAGTGCCTCTAAATGTAAGGGGAACAGAAATCCTGGAGTCACGTATAAACTGGGGGGGGGACTAAAAGTGGTTCCTGACGAAAAAGAGTTAAGACATTATGAGCGAGACGGAATTGAGTCTGGCTAAGTTGAAAGCAGAGTTGGATGATTACCATGCGGGAAGGAACAATTTAAATATTCTGTTTTGTTTGAATTATTATTTATTTTACGCTGATGCAGAAAATCTCTTTTCCTTCATCATTTGTCCTTACTAATACTAAAAATGGGACTGCAGTTTTTAATTTCTATCCTGGTGCAAAAAAGAATACGATACATCACAAAACATAGACTACATAGATATATAATTCATTCGTACAGTATGCATTTTTATATAAACTTCATTACCAAAAGTATGCGAACAACACTGGAATTTAGAAAAATTCCCTGTCATCCACATATAACAAAGAGGTATAAAAGCAACTGCGTTCTCAATAGAAGTAAGCAGATCAACCAAATGCAGCAGATCGGTGTAGGCGTTCAGCTTAGCGATTTGCAATCGGGAATCATCGTGGGCCACGTTAACAATCAGTCTGTTTGTGATATTGCAATAAAACTGCAACACTCTTCGGCAACGGTGGCTGACGTAATCACCAAATGTAAACTTCATGGGGCCATTATCCGGGAAACGATCGGGCAGACTGTAGATATTGGAGGACGGCTATTGGCGGTTACCTAGTTGTGTGGCACGTAAATCTGTCAGATCTTCTTGTGGCTTTCGGTCACCTGGGAAAGCCACAGGAGTATTATTACAAGGAAGACACGTAGGGAGCTGGTGGATTTGAATTATGAGGAAGAGGTGCGACAAACATGAAAGCACGCGATGCACGCCGTAGACCTGTCTGGTTTGCAACCAACCCATCGTAATTGGTCCCCTGGAACATTGGAAAGTTGTGTTATGGAGTGACGAATCACGGTATGCGGTTTTCCGATATAATGGCCTAGTTTGAGTTTGGAATATGTTCGAAGATCGTTATTTTCCAGTGTGGTCGTCCCAGTTGTGAACTTTGGCGGAGGTCCTCTCACCCTGTAGCGTTGTTTCTCGTGGTTTGGACTTGAACCATTAGTCGTCGTTCCTGGAACAATGAATGCCATTGTAGACAAATCCTCTTCGTAGAGTGTGGCTGCAGTATCAGGAGAGCTTTTCCTTTTTCAGACTGCACCATGTCATAAGGCAGTACCTGGAGTTTGAAGGCATGAGAGTGCGAAAGATTCATCGGTCTGCCCATATTCTTAACCTCATTGAATAAGCTGGAACTACAGCTTCAGTTCCAACACGCTGGCAGTCATTAGCTACCTTGATGGACAATAAATTCATGTCCTATTTCCATTTAAGTCCATAAGCAACCATTTCGAGATCCACTGATGAGGAAGGTGTTGTTGATGAAGAAAGGAATGTACTCGTGAATCATAATGTATTAATTCAAATCTGACTCAATTTGAATTAACATATTTTTATGCGCCTTATTTAATACGTAATATATATAAATCAGCGTAATTACAAACAGTACGAGTCAAATAATTACTTTTTTTTCTCTCATCATTATTTCTTCAATTTTTCTTGTTTTTTTTTTACTATTCTTTTGTCTGTTTGTTCCGTTAGGGTTTCTAATTTCTTCTATTCTCAGTAATTTTCTGATTTCTTCCATAACTTTGCTTTCTTCCTGGCTGATTATTATAAAAGCTCCTTTTAGCGATATAAGTAGAGGTATTTCGTAGTAAAAAACGAAAAGAAACAGATTTCCAAAGAAGAGTATTACTACACAGCTAATAAATCCATAAAAGATTTCGGAGGGGAAAAAACAGCCATTTAGTTGATTAAAAGAGAGGACAAAAGAAGAAAGTTTAGAAGAAGAAAGATGAAAAAAAAAAGCCTCTTACATACTACAAATTATCAATTACGTAAAAGGTACAGAAGACGCCTTACTTAAAGTACAATTTAGTTTTCGTAATCTGACCTCATACACTACTGTTCGAAGAGGGGGATGGAAAACCCTCTGTGGGATACTTTACTTTCCACTTCGGCGAACTTATGTTTCTAATTAAGAGTTTCAAAAAACTTTTTCTGTCGTTTCCTTGTTTCAATGTAGATGAACCCATTCTTCACCATTAAAGATATTAAGAAAATTAATTCATATATAATTAAATTCTAGTTTCTAGGACCCTTTTACATTTAATTGTATGACCGGAAGCACCTGTTGAATAAGGCTGCTAAGAATCTGAATTTTTTCCCCATTTCATCTTGCATTATCATTTGAAATTCACCTGGTTCGTGCTGTTGGATTCTGGAAGGCTTTAAAGTATACGATGTTTCTTTTTTACATCTACCGAGTGTTATAAATCAATTTACATCTGATTATAATGGATGACTTGGCAGAATTGTACGTGCAGCGTTGATATGTAAATTTTGTAGAATCAAATTATTTTTGAGAATCAATGTGATTTATTGGACAAGTTTAGTTAATAACTGCAACAACCTATATTTTCAAAGGATAATACTCAGGAGAATGTTGCCATGCTTGGTTGAGCCTTTTTTGCGCAATCCTAGAAAGGAAAAATATTAAAATATTCACCGTACATGTCACTCTGAAGGTTTGTGTTTTTGGTCAAGTACTGTAATTCTCAAATTGGTCACAGATTCAACAAAACAATCCTGTGGTGCATCTACAGTATCATTGCCACCAAGGTGACTCTTCACTGAATTCACTTCTCTGATCTCTTTGGAATAAAAATTAATTATGGAATAATATATTCCATAATTAAGTTTTACTGCTATAGAGGTCAGACTTGTTGGTCTATAGCTGAAGTGGGATCACTCTCAAACCCCTTTCTTCGGATGCATTTCTGTTTGGTGGTCTAATAATATATGTGCCCTGTTCCTTAAAAATCTCCTCATAACTAGCAACTAAAACCTCAGTCTTCCTGTGCTTTAATGTCATTTTAACTTGCATATTTGATTTATTCTGCCTTTAAAAGATGATAATACTTTCTCTTCCATATATATATACCAAGTTCCTTTAAGGATCGAGCAATATCCTGATGGACTGCACAGGTACAGTTGTTCAGGAGATGCCAGTCTACGTGGTTGTTCAGCAGCCTGGATGCGGGGTGTGTGGGACCCTGGATTTACAAAGCCTACTGAGGATTATCATGGTACAAATGAATATATGAACTGTATTAGGGATACTAAGAGCAAAAACAAGCACGCATTACATGAACACTAATGCGGAGCATAGTAAAGAAATTTGAGGAGTTTGAAACACTGGTTAAGTCATCAAATGCGGTCATTGTAGGAATTTGCATACGAGAGCACAATGTGTACAGAAATTACATTTTTATTTCTTTTATTTATTGGGTGTAGGCCCACAAACCTATAGCAACTGCGCCGTGTACGAGGGCGGTCAGTAAATATTTACTCTCGCCTAGAAATATTTCAGTTAGGGATTTGAAACTTGGCTGGCAGTTTTTTCCTTCTCTATGTAACTGCCTTCTCTAGCTGCACACTTTTCCCATCTGTGGATAGCTCTTTCAAGCTTCTTGAGTATAACTCACTTTGAACAGAAAACCAGCTTTCCACTTCATTAATCACCTCCTCATCAGCCTGAAATCTTCAGCACCGTAACAGTTTCTTCAATTTAGAGTAGAGGAAGAAGTCTAAAGGTTATAGGTCAAGAGAAAAGCGGAAGATTTTTAAAGCCGCATCTAATTGCAAATCCACGGCGAGAGTAGCCTTGAGCAGGAGCATTATCGGGTAGTTGGACAGGTTCCTGGGTCTCTCTCTTCAATTTGATAGTTTCTCTTAACTTTTCCAGGAGGTTTCGGGAGGTAATCTGTAAGAACGATACTCTTGGAGTCCTAGCAGATTGACAACGTTATTTTGTTGGTAGACAATCAAACTTTGACTTTTTGGGGGGGTTGGTGAAGACAAATGTATACATTGTTTGCCCGTTTTGTTTTTGGAGCATAGTGTTGTACACAGCATTCATCCATCGTCACAATTAAGTCAAAAATATCCTCAACATTCTCTCCACAGGCGCCAACGTTGTGCGGAACACTCCCTCCCATGGAGTTTTTAAGGTGTCAACAATCCCCCAATAATGTCAATGATTTTTTTGCTTTGAAATTTATAGTCACACGTCTGTCTTCAATGACTGGCCGTTCCACTTTATCATCAATGGCTGAGATGGGTCTTCCTTCTCTTTGGTCATCGTGCACACTGCTTCAACTACCCGAGAACTGTCTTTTACAGATTTTCACAATCTCAAAGATCGGAAATCCCTTCCCACATACAGCTTTCACTTCCTGCTCATAGATTTGTTTTGCTCCTTTGACTTGCAATATAACGGATCGGATCTCAACCATCTCCAGCAATATTACCTTTTGCAATACTCAAGGCTCGAGACAAAATAAATAAATAAAAACAATTAAAATCCATAACTTCGCACTTTCGATGTGCCCGACAAATCTAATGAGAATATTGATCAGTATTTTCATTTTATTTATTGGATTTACTTATATTTATGGTGTATTTTAGTGAATTCGTTATTTAAATTAACTAATAGTCAAATATTACATTATTCAAATGTATTATATTGTTTTATAGCAAAATAAGAGCTATAAAAGCTCTGAGCAGAAAAGGGAGTCGAGACAAGACTCCTTAATGAATCATCAGATGCCTAGCAATTTCCTATTAATGCATTTGAGGATGTCTCGATGGATATAATTAGATTCTGAGCATTCAAATATTCTTTGAGATATAAATGCATCTTTCTATAGAAATGGAACATCTTTAATTATTTCCGGCTGTGGTACCAGCAACCCTCTTCAGCATAGATACAAAACATCCATGGGCACTTTTGAACGAGAACAATTTTGATAAGTCAGATGCATCTGCAGTATTCAATACACTCATTACATACTTTACTTTTTTATTGCGTTATTGCCATAGAAATTTTAATTTGGACTAATCAGTTTTCAATTTGCAGTTCGTTTCTTAATGGAGTCCTAAAATTGCAAACTGCAATCGGAAGCTGTAATTAATACTTGAATAATAATAATAATAATAATAATAATAATAATAAACGATATACATGCACACAGACATGTATATATAAATGATGGAAAGTTGAAAAAAAAAAAAAGGTAGTCTTGATAATCCGACATCACTTCAATCAAAATAATGGAAATTATACCTATTTCGAAATTGTAAAATCGCTAATATTATTTTGATTTTAAAATTAAAAAGAGTAGGGAAACGTTTTCGTCTCTTAGTAACCGACAGGATTTAAATGCCCTTATAAATGAAATGATATTTGTTTACAAAAGAACGAACTGGACTTTATCACGAGTTGCCTTGGCGTTGCACTACTTTTAATTAAATGGTATCGTTGGATGGTTAATATTCCACTCATCTTCCTTCAGATAACAGGTAGTCTCTACTGCTAGTTGACGTTTATTTATATTTTTAAATTAGTGCAGTAGCACGATAATTTGCTTAAAAGTAGTGGAGTACATGACAAGAACCATGTCAATCAATTCGGCTCTGAAGAGACTGTGAAAGACTCATGGGGTAGAATTTTTCTCAGGGTGGTCTTGTGCTTGTTAACAGGAGTGACTGTTTTTACAGGGTGTAGAAGAGTTGCAAGAATATTTGCTGATACTATCAAAGCAGTGTTAGACGGTCCGGAAAACTGCTAGTTTGGAGGATACACACTGAGGTTTAAAGATAGTTGCTAGCAGAGATAAATCTGAATTTTGTACTGCTTCTACTGGGACATATACAACAGCCTGGAAAATAATGAGTAGGGATTACAAGGCCTGCTGAGGTCTCTTCAGAAAGGGAAATATATGGGCTGTGTTACGATCACGAAGAGTAAAATATTAAAATCAATATTTACTTTGCTTAGACCAATCATTTTAGTAGTGTGTATGTATTACGGTAGTATGGTGTTGTTTGGGTTATGTTCAGTGACTGGTCTCTTGTCCATTTTCATCTTGCACTTAGATCAAGCCAGGGTTACTATCTGGGACGTTGCATTCTGCTTAATTAGTACTCAGTCTATTTCCCTTGTCCGTTCAAGATGTTTGGGGAGTTGTACTCTTAGTTAAAAAGCACATAGGATCTAAAGCTGTGCACTTTGGAGTGGGTGAATAGTGAAATTTAAATAAGTTTGGTGTGACATAAGAGCTGTAATGAGTATAATGAACAATTAAATCAGAATATCTTATAATGGGGAATTTTAACTATTGACTGAAGCTTGTGAGTGGATCACTCGCACACCAGAAACACTTTCGTGGATTTATTGCATGAATGTTTCATTACCAGTACTTTAGAAAGGCAGCAAGAGAAAGCAATCTTGATCTGATTATCAGCCGCGACTTTCATGCATTAAGAATCTGCAGATAAAAGACCTACTAAGTGACAGTGATCACAGTGTATTGATGTGGGATTTACTTAAAAATATAACTACTGCCAAGAGAGCAAGGATTTTTCTTTGGTAAAGGTATGGCGACTATAATGGTACTAGGTTTTAAATTATTTTAAATGAGACCAATTGTTAATGCTACCAACAGGAAATTCTAAACGGGAAGCATTCGGGAAAATAGGTACTAAGCTTTTTAAACCAATTAATAATGTTCAAGGTTTAGACCTTAATAGACCACTGAACTAGTGGCAGAGAAGAAAAATGCATGGATGATTATAAATTATCAGAGAACATGGAGACCTACAGTAGTATAAACTACTCTGTAATCAAGTCAATAAGAAGGTTAAGCAAGTTAAAGCAGATTACAAGAACTCTTTGGTTCAGAATCAGAAGAAAAGTAGCAAAGAATTTTTTGCTTATGTTGACACTAGAAGGAAAGGAAAGGAATGAACCGTATTGGTCCACTAGATATGGATGGCATAACTGCTTTTAATCCTGTCCAAGTTGTTGACAAACTGATATTTTGCCATTATTATGAGAGTACGCTTGAGTTCAGTGGAGGTCCCTGCAGATGTGCAAAGTCTCTCCTGTGCACAAGGGAAGATCAAGGACGAAGTGAGTAACTGAACACCTATAGTCTTGCGGTAATCACAACAGAGAGTTGTTAAGGGGGAGTGCATTATAGCCAAAGTAGCTTATGCGCCATCAAACCCCATATCAACATGTTAAGGGAAGATCTTGTCTGACCAATATGATTAGCTAATATGAGCAGCGCAGTGGAGCTGGTTGCAAATATAACTTTGACATCACATGGATTCCTGTAAAGCGTTTGATAATGTCCCACATGAAAGGCAACTTTTCGCATATCTATTCTACACCAGCTTTTTCCAATTTAAATATATGCTTCCTTGTTTGTTTCGTTTCAGAAAGAGTGAAGACGCTTTTTGAAACAAGGGTTAAGTACACTAAATGACATCAGCATTTAGTGTACTGAACTGTTAACGCCTTACATTTTTCGGTAATCTTCAGGAAGAAACTTCAAAGTAAAATAAAATAAATAATTTAATCTACAATAAAACAAATTGTTTCATTACTTCCCACCTTGTAGACCATGTGAGGGAAATCGATTTATTTATTTTCCATCTATTTGTAATCAAAAGATTGTATAATCCTAATCCATAAACATAATCTTAATTATGCAAATAATAATAATCAAATTCAGTTATTAGATACCTGGAAACAGCGATCTTTTAAAAGAGCAAGACCGACAGCTAAAAATGCCATTTTATAGCATACCTATTAAAGGCTGACAGCCATTTCACTTGGTTAACGTTTACTGACAGGTGAACGTCAAGTCGCGTAGTAACTGATAACATTGATTTTTTTTTTTAGAATAAAAAAAAAACGATGATTCTGTTGACGTTTAATGTAAAAAAAAAATCCTAGTGCTGAAATATATACGTTTTTTTTTCTTTTGCAGCATCATGTGTACTAGCAAGACACGTTCCAAAGTTTCAAAAGCAGTTCGTTTCCTTGGCAACGATCTTGCTCTTCCGAAATACACGAGCTTTACTCTGTAGATATGGCCGTGTATAATAAATGAACACCGAGACAAGGGCAGTTAAATTTTTGTTTTAATATGACTGCCGCACAAAATAAAGTAGCCTCCAGATGTGTTTAGTGTTATATTTCTGTTTACAGCACCTTCTCTATCTTTGACTTTCTCACTTTTTCTTCCTTTATCTTTGTTACTCTTCGACCGAGACCATCGTGCCCGTCTGATAACGCACTAACATAACTCGGCACCGCTGGTTCAAAATCGCATTATCCCCAACAAAATATACACAATTAAACACAGAAGAACAAATCAAACTCAAATTTTTATTATCAAAAGAAATGGGGGGAAAGGAACCAAAAATGCAGTTCTCGTTAACGTGTACGAAAATCTGGAGAGGAAAAATAAGAGTAGGAGTGTGTTATAAGCCTAATGAATCTGATGAGTATAATGAAAAATTGTGCAGAGAAACAGAGTGGGCCAGTAAATCAGAATGTCTTATAATAGGGGATTTCAACTTCCCAGATATTGACTGGAACTTGTAGATTGATCACTCGCACACTAGCAAAACTTTTGTGGATTTATTGGATGACTGTTTTCTACAGCAGCATGTTCGAGACGCAACCAGAGAGTGTAATACTCTTAATCTGATTATCAGTAGTGATTCTTCATGCATTAAGAATCTGCAGATAAAGGAACTACTAGGTGGCAGTGATCTGGTGGTCTGAGACAGTATTTAAATTCCATACGGTGGGATCAACTGATGATGTTACCAACAGTGAATTCTAAATGGGAGGCATTCAAAGAATTAATCTTGGAAGCTATTAGGCTTTTAATACCAACTAAGAAATATTGTTCAAGGTTTAGGCCAAAATGGATGTCAGATGAACTAATGAGGCATATGGCAGAGAAGAAAAATGCATGGGATGCATATAAATTAACAGGTGACACAGAAGCCTATGATAGATATAAGCTGGTCTGCAATCAAGTCACAAAGAAGGTTACGCAGGTAAAGGCAGATTACGAGAAATCTTTGGCAAAGGACGCAAAGAAAACAGCAAAAGTTCTTTACTTATGTAAACTCTAGAAGGAAGGGGATGAATCAGATTGGTCCACTTGATATCGATGGTTCAACTATTGATGATCTTGTTGAGGTAGCTGACAAACTAAATGAATATTTTGCATCTGCATTTATACATGAGGAATTCTGTAGGGAAGTGGAGAATAGAAGCTTATTAAACTCTAACAGGGAGCTTAATGATTTTGTAATAACTAAGAGCAAAGTGGAGGAGAAATTGTTGAAGTTAAACATTAAGGCACCTGAGGTAGACAGGATCTATCCAATTATATTAAAGGAGGCGGCAAAAGAAGTAAGGAAACCCTTAGCCATGATTATGAGAGCATCCTTGGATTCAGGGCAAGTCCCCACGGACTGCAGATGTATTCCTAATTCACAAAGGGGGAGGTCAAATGGTGACACGAGTAATTACAGACCTGTTAGTTTAACTTCTATTCCGGGGAAATTAATGGAGTCACTGGTTAAAGAAACGTTGTAGGATTATTTAGACAAGACTGCAGTAATAATTCAGACCCAGCATGGGTTTGTTAAGGGAAAGTCTGGTCTGACCAATTTGATTGGATACTACGATGTGGTCACAAAGGAACTGGATGCAAAGAATAATTTTGATATTATATACTTGGATTTTAGGAAAGATTTCGATACTGTTGCACATGGTATTAAGGGCAAGTTGCTGCTATGAATAAAAGGATGGTTGAGTGGGAGAAGACCGAGCGTGGTAATCACTGGACACTGCTGTTCGTGGACTAATGTTATTAGTGCTGTTCCCCATGGGTCCGTGTTGGTGCCGTTGTTGTTTTCTGTATTTATCAATGATGTTGATGAAGATATTAGATCAGGCTTAATGTCCAAGTTTGCAGACGATACCAAGGTTGGCAGGATTACTAAAGGCAGCACGCTACTGCAACAGGATTTAGAAAAGCTGAGCAGATGGGCTGAGAAGTGGCAACTGAAGTTTAACGTTGACAAAATCAAAGTATTGCACATGGGTAGCATAACCCCAGAGTAACGTGCCAACTGTGCGTTACTGCACTTTTTCTCCACTACACAGGGTAGTGGAGAAAAAGACCTGGAGATATGAAGTTTTCTGAGCAATGCAGACAAGCTGCCAGAGAAGGTTATGGGATGTTGTCAATGATATTTAGGAATTTTGCTAGCAGGGACAGGGAGGTGATTATTCCCTTGTATAAGGCAATGGTCAAGCAACACTTTGAGTGCTGCATACAGGTCGACGCCTCATTTTAGGAAAGATGTAGAGCTGCTGGAACGAGTATAGAGAAGGGCAACGAGATTGATGATTTGAATAAAGGATTGTTCTTACGAAGAAAGGCTTAAGTTCTGAAAATTTCAGTGTATGGAAAGTAGGCACCTGCGAGGTGATCTGATTGACGTGTATAAGGCCTTGAATGGTGTGAGCAAGCTTGAAGAGGAAGAGGGATTCTTCCTCTTTCTTACCCAGATTAATCGTCTGAGGGGACATAAATTCAAATTGAGGAAAGACAGTTGTAGGATAGATGTGCGGAAATTTGCCTTTAGCCAGCGGGAAGTTTATTACTGGAACAGACTTCCATCTGTTGTTGTGGAAGTTGAAAGCTTAAATAAATTCAAGGCAGAAGTAGATAAACTGTTGGAGTGAATGGATGGGTGAAATGGGAAGTGTTTTTTTTTAATTTTTTTTTCGGATTGTGATGTATAAGTTTGCTTTCTTGCATACTATGCCTCTACTAATGCTTAAGTGAACAGGATCAATTTATTCTATATTTCAAAACATCCACATGTACGTTGGCAAAGTGGAAAAGAATAATTACGACTGTTGACAGCGTAATCTAGCAAGATCACAACAAGTGGCCTATCTGGTTATAAAACAAAAAACAATGGAGATAAGTCATATTAAAGAAAAAAAGGTGTTTTAATAAATATGTATTAATAACTTAGCTATTTTTAAAATTTAACTTTATCCACATAATTAACATTTTAAAATAAAAATTAACCAAAATAATATATACATTATTTAAAAAATATATATAATTTAGTAAAATAACTAGCGATAAAAGAGTAATAGTGGATTATGTAATAAATTTTTATGGATCCCAGGGTCTGTGAACAAAAAAAAACAGCCACATTTTTGTTAGATAGGGATGATGCTCTGAGTACAGAAACAGTTTTGGGAAGAGCACGATGAAAATGAAGTGAGATCACTCTTATTTTTCGCATAACTCAAAGTCAAACAAATAAAGTTGGCCATTAAAACGTACCAACAAACAAACTGAACTAACTGACGACATTAATAATGTGCGTGTAGTCAATAGTCTGCAAGTGACTCAGTATCATTTATCTACATATAACTCAGGCCAGCGTGAAGACACGAATTATCGTCAACAATAATGGTATTGTTAATCTTTCATGCATGGGGGCGCGAGTTGGTACGATAATAGCGGAGTGTGTGAATTAATGCACCTAACAATTATCGTTGAACAAGGAGGGGAAATGACCACTTCCTGAGATAAATACAGGTTATCAGTCCTATGTGTAAGTCATGTGCTGCTACCGGATGTTGGCACGGCACAGTTAAAGCATGTCCCTACATTATCATTCGGTTGGAAAGGATGGTCGGCAGATATTAGCCACCTAATGTTGCTCGCATCCCCGCAAAATATCGTTAAGGACAGTTTTACAGGGGGGCAATTATTGGGGGATTTGGAAGAAGTTCACTGTGGGGTAGCTCTGTGTGGAGCATCACACGAATAGTGTGTAGTCTTTCCTTGCACTGAACATTTTATTTCATATCGAGCCTTTGTACCAACATCATCCCCCTCGTTTCTTTCATCCGCTTCTAAAACATGGAGAACTTTAAAAATAATTTGTATTAAATATCTTCTTAAAGATTTGGTAGAGATTAAAGATTTTACAGGTTTTTAACACCTAAAATTAGCACATATAAACACATATCATTTGAACTTCACTTATTAGAGCTGGAAAAGCTTCTTTAGCTGGAGGCAGAGTTCAACAAAACAGGAAAAGAGTTTTTGTTGTCCTTGTTTTGGGATGTATTGATTATAAAAGCCAGCAGTGGAACAATCCATAATTATTAAAAGCAATTGTAGCAACCATCATGACTTAAACTGCCTAATAAATGCGCTTTAACGCTGTACTTTTTTAAAAAGAGTTTATCTGTGGTGATTGACTAATAATCATGACAATTGTTTTTAATATCAATTTGTAACTCCTTCAGGAGATAAACTGCACATGTACAAGTAGTTTACTCTCTTCAAGGGAGAAAAGATTACTACGCATGTATCCTTACGCATGCGTAATACTATGAGTAGGATTACACACCTACTGGCCACTTGAGCATAGTTAAATAGTACATCGGGTGTTTATCATAAAACTTTACATAATAATTGTTTTAAAATTATATTTGAAATTATTTAACGTATTTATGTATTTGTGTCATTTTTAAAAAACGAAGCTTTAGAATAATCAAAAGATAAAATGATCTTTTTATCTTTGCTGCATACTGTAGCACAGTATATGATTGGTGCTACATCAATCATACAAAAAAGGATAATTAATGTAGTACCAATCATACTTTTTGTATGATTGATGCCGTATAAATGAATCACCTCAGTAATGAAAGGATTGCTCAATTTTACCGTGAAAGAGACGTTATCAGGATCAACAGGTGTTGCATTTGCAACTTCATTTATTACTCTGATGAGGTCTCCAGTGATTGAGATTATCTTCAGACATGGTCTTATTAATAAATTTGATTGAGATACTTTCTTTACTGCGCAGGAGATAAGTTATTCTGTTTTCTTCCGTTGGTAATTGGTTATGCGTGGGTGGTTGTCCAATTGACTTCTAGGATCATTCGTGGAAGACTGGCTCTGATGAGATCTTTTTTCTCCTTACCATCAACAAATATAATAAAAAAATATTAACGGCAGAACGAACTTTGCCTTTATCAGAGTTATCTTAGTTGCCATTGATTATTATTCCGCCTGCACCGTAAGTGTCCCTCTCTTTGATGTTGGAGGGATGCGGAAAGGTCAGGAAATGACCACCGCATATCCCCTGAAGCAATATGGCCTTAGTTGCTAATGTTCCTAAAAATCAAATAGCAACATGTTCATGGAACAAGTTTCGACGAGCTCTGCGATGGTTTGGGGTTAATGGGATACAAACCACTGGCTTCCTTGTGTAAAGTCCATTCGAATTGGCCCTGCTTAACACAGTCCGATTGGAAATGTTTTCACCTGTGGCAGCGGCAACCTCAAGAGACAGTTGATGACAGTACATCGTAGGGTTCCGTCTTTGTTAGTCAGATAGCGGTCTGTTCTGGTTAACAGAGTCCTCAGGCGACCTTGGCCAGCCCTTCTTGTAATGGTTCCTGTCTCCTGAAACTGATTCCATGGTGCCAACTTACCACCTCCGCCTGAAACTCTATGACTTCATGTTGTCCAACGCCCGTCATCTCAAAGAATCATCTAAAAGACGATGACTTGCCATCCTGAGTACTGGAGATGTGGCTGTCCTACTAAGCATGCCTATAAACATTAATGAAGTGATGTGCAACCATCTTTTTTTGGCACAAATAATTTGCATTATGTGCTGCTCTGTAAGGTGGTAGATCGATTTCTTTTGAATACTCGGAATTTGCATGCCAGGATGATTATATCAAATATTCGTCTTCGACAACACTATTCACAACAAAATATTCAGCAAAAACATTTTGTTCTGTTAATTTTGTCCAGCAGTGTACTAGGCAGTTTAATCGTTCCGGCTGTAGAAACACCAGTGAGGAACACCATAGAAAGTCCAACTTTTTATAAACATTACTGTTATATCACTACTATTACTACTATTTATTAAAAGCACACACAACCCTCCGCATTCTTTAAGAATGCGTTCCTGGATGATGTCGAATAAGATTGAAATATATTCTATTAAAGTTTTCCTTTTATCCATTTTTTTTGTCCCTATGAACGTCAAACAACTACAGCTTTTACTGTATATTGCTGTGCTTATAAACATTAAAATTTAGGAATGTTCATTTTCTTATATGCAGTTAAAAGAATTGTCTATCCTGTCACGTGCTTTGAGAAGAGCATGATTTGAACTACGTTCAAATCATGCTCTTCTCAAATGCCCTAATGCTCTTCTCTCAAACGTAGAGCATGATTTGAACTACGTTCAAATCATGCTCTACGTTTTGCGCTACGCTCAAATGGCTACGCCAAAAGGTTATCTTCCATTTATTTAAAATAGTGCACTGTCTGATGAAGAACCAGTAAGTTCTGAAACAGGCCGTCATAGCGGTGTCTCGTATTTTAAATAAATGGCAGTCAATCTTTAGAGATGCCATTTGAAAGTCAGGGCAAGTCGTTGTGAAGGATAAATTGTTCTCCTGTGAGTGATACAGTAATATGGGAAGAACACATTTACAGAAACGCTTTATGACAAGGTCCGAATTTCTGATGGGTTTCTAATGCCATTTAATTCTTATTGACTGCCCATAGTGTCATGTAAGCTTTTGCTTTGATGTAACCAAGAGCTTATAGAAGGTCGGACCATCATACCATTTTATTCCAATGTCTACGTGGGTAATAATAGTATATCCTGTGAATATATCAGTTTATTTTTCACTTAGTTCGCTCGAAGAGCCAAAAATTAAATTAAAAACAAGGAATGTCTCTATATTAAAGTTTTCTTATCGTTCAGTAAATTTCTTTTTCTGGGCTTACTGATTAGTAAAGATACTTAAACGGATTGTTAAACTAAGGAACTTTTAAAATTTTAAAAAGTCATCTAATTATAAATGTTTCGGATGTTTGGGATTAAAAATAATAGAGTAAACTTTAAAATTAGACACCCTCGGGGATTCATAGCCTTTGTAACGAGTTGCTCTGGTATTGTACTACTTTCAACAGACAGCTTTAGTTAAATTACAACTTTGAATTACAATCTTTTACATCTTTTATTACAATCTTTTACATCTTTTATTACATCTCAAATTACATCTTTTAAATAAATGGAAAATTAACCTTTTGAAGAGACCTTTTTCTGGAAGGTAGTGCAATACCTTGGCAACTCGTTGCACGTTCGTTCAGCTGTGAGACTTATGACCATTTTATTATCTTAAAGAATGCCAGATTATAAAATTCCGGATTTTAACTAATTACTGTTATTAGTTATCACAAAATGTATATTGGTCCATTGTATTTCCGATTACCATATAGTTTCTCTAATGGGAAAAATATTTTGAAGCCTCAACTTGCACTTTATCAATAGAGGAATATTGTTTAAATGGAATATTGAATATTTTATTTTAAATTTTGTCCACGTTCATTAACACAATTAATTAACAGTTCATTTAAAGAGGAAGTTTTAAACTGTGGTCCTTTAATGAGCCAGGAGTCAAAGTTTTGTTAGTAAGTGATAAACTGCGCAGTTAATCACCTCCAAAAGTCCTTTTTTTTTCTTATATTCATACTTCATTACTAAGTAAAGAAAAGAAAATAATTAAAGTGTGTCGCAAGCAACAGTGGTGGTGTTATAGGAGAAGTTTGCCCTAACGAAGAGCTTCCACTAATCCACAAATAGCTTCTTTTTTTTTATTAAAAAGTTTAGAAAATAAACTTTTAATTAATTCCCAATATTCCAGAGTCAAATTACTAACACTTTCATAAACTCACCCATTTTAATGCGACCTGATTTCACAGTAGACGAGCTTAGTACGATGGTGAAGGTCGTTTATATCAAATTCATAAAAGCTAGGGTTGTTAAAGAAGGAAAGAATCTTTAGTGGGATGCGACGACCTTTTGAATAACGGAGGAATTCCCAACACCACACAATGTCGTAGAAGGAGCGAGTTAAACGGCAGTTTGTGATCTACGTTGCTTCTTATTCTGCACCCTGGAGCGAATGTCACAGCTCGGACAGAGGACACAAAGCGAGGTACGCCCAAGGCGATTCTTACCGGCAAGCTGACGTCTTTAATCTGTCATTAAATGACAGCTTCATGGAGGAATCATAAGTTCACAATACCGAACATCGCTTCCTGTCTCGTCTGTATGTGGGTCTTCAGCTGGCAATGCAGGTCAACTACCAGTATAGATGTCCAATAAAATCATTGATCATTTATGTAACATTCCTATCGTCCTGGAATCAATTCCGATTCAAAGGCAACAGCGCCCTCTAGAGGTTAACAAGGAAAAATATGATCACCTGATAGAATACTGTTGAAACGAATTTTTCGTTTCTTTCTTTCCTTTCTTTGGTATAAACAACAGATACCCAAAGATTGGGAAAGAGGAATAGCAATCAATTTACAATAAAAGGCTCCAGAAATAACCATAACTACAGAGGATAACACTGCTATCAATTGCTTCAAAGCTATACTCTAATATACTAAAGAATAAACTTAATAAATAAAGCGAACAATTTTTAGAAGAAATTGACCCAATTAACACCAATAAAGGAGTCAAATAACGATGTGGACTATCACCAAATTTATTTAATATCTACATCAATAAAATTCTTAAAGAATGGAAACAAACAATTAACAACGAAATACAGTTGAACAACTGGAATAAAATCCAAACTACAGTAGTGGACAAAAAAAAAAAACTGCATCACTTGTGAATTTTGCAAATGATGTTTCGCGCTGCATTGTGGGTTGCAGAAATGTTCGAAATGCATTTGTCAGATGGGATATGTATCTCTGTGAATGAAATCCAATAAAAAGACTCCACCTGATATACCTAACTGCCATAAATAAGTTGCCAAAGGGCAAAATGCTTAATTAATGGACATCGTGACAACCAAACATACATTTTATTGCATTGAAGTGTACACACTGATATGGCAAGTTAACGTAACAGTATTATGTACTGTAAATCAGCAAAATAAGCCCTCAATATTTTGTTGTTCCTCCTCGAGCTGCAATTACAGCCTTGCAACGATCTGGCGTAGAGTTAATCAACTTCTCTATATACGGTTGCCCAATTTCGTGGTACCACACACTTACAGTGCTCTCCTGCAGCTGAATCTTACTTCTTGTCTTCTTCTGAGCAATTTCAGACGACATTATGTAACGGCAATTTTCAATAGGGTTCAAATCTAGACTGTTGCTGGGCCAGTCCAACACTGTAATGCCAGCATTTCTGAGGTATGGCTGCACCTTAAGGGAGAAAAACAAAGGAAAACATTGGTGTAAGTATGTTTTAAGCCTTGTGAGACAAGAAGACAAACTCATCATTAAATCTAAATAGCATAAAACTTTCCAATTTTGCTGTGTGGCAAGGTTCCGAGTCCTGAAAAATGCAGTTTTGTGCGTCTGTGTGATGATTCCTATTAACGGGTTTCAGGCACTCCTCCAAGATAGCAGTGTGGGTTCCTGCATTCACCGTTCCGTTAATAAACTTAATTCGCCCCACCCCTTTGCTTGTTATGCATCGCCAGACCATTTGACCGGCGGGGAACTTTACAGTCGGTGTTATGCAGTCAGAATGGTATGCCTCCGATCTTCGTCTTCTGACATATCGCTTTCCATCCGAGCCGTGCAGGTTGAATTTCGATTCGTCAGAAAAGATGACGGTGTCCCATTGCTCTTTTTGTCCATGGAACATTAGTTTTAGCGCAAGCAAGTCGCTTCTTCCTCATTTGTTTGGTCAACAAAGGCTTCTTCTTGGGCCGATAGGAATGCAGACCACATTCCTTTCAAGCGGTCTTTGGATAGTTGGTGCACTTATTTCAACACCAGAGGCCATCTCAAAGTCCAGTTTTAGATCAGGAGCACTAGCATAGCGATTACGAAGGCATAAATTGCAGCCATTATCAGCGCACTGCAGGATGGAAGCCTCCTCAACAATTCATGTTGAGGGAAATGGACCATAATCTGCCACGCTGGTCCAGTGCGTGTAGGCAGATCGACCGTATTTAGCAGTCAGGGACTTGAACCCCGGTCTCAAGGAGCGTGTGCTACTGCATTCCTGCTGCTGACCACTCGGCTACGAAGGCATAGCCGTTTCAAATATCGATCTTGGGAAGGTGTAGTCACTCTCTTACGGCCTGATCCAGGTCTTCTCTTCACATCACCCTTTAATTTCATCACCCGGTATACTGTTGAATGATGGAAACATATTTTGTCAGCGATAGAAAGCCTTTCCTGGCACAGAGCAACAGCTACACTTTTTTTTCTTGGTGTCAACTGAACATACGGAGCCATGCTTACACCTCCGTAAAACAGGATACTAATGTGCGTGTATACCATGCCAACGCCGTATTTATAGAAATGGCTGATGCAATACCTTGCAATTACTGTCTGATGCAATAGAAGCGTTATATGACGCAATACCTTTGGTTTGCGACAAACAAAATGACTGTAATCAAACAATATCTTATATGTTTCGCTACAAATGTTACTTTTTTAAGTGATGCAATTTCTGTGTCCGCCACCGTATATTATATGCTGATGATCAAGCTATAATTGCAAAATCGGAAGATGAACTACAGATAGCAGCAAATGAACTGAATAAGATAGGCAAAAAGTACGAGATAAAAATGTCCAACTCAAAAACAAAATCAATGGGATTATGTGGAAAAAAACACACGAAGAGTCAAAATTGTTTTTGATGACAAAATAATAGAACAAATATCTGATTCACCCATTTGGGAATCTTAATATCAAATGAAGGGAAAGACATCCACACTAAACTATAAAAATATAATAAAATTAATGGAACCATTAAACGCCACTTCCGAAAAAAAAAATGACATCTGAAACAAAATTACGACTGCACAACATCACTTGAAAATCAGCCCTCTTCTACAGTTGTGAGACTTGGGTAATAAATAAGAAAGATGCACACAAACTAGAAGCAGCACAAATGAGATTTTTAAGACCATTATCAGACTTTACAAGACTAGATCATCAAAGAAATTTAGATATTCGCTAGAAATTAAAAGTAGATAAATAGTTCATGATAATGATGGAGCTTCTTTATTATTCTTAAATAAGTTATATTTTCAAAATATCCAGTTTCATCTGCAAGTTACAGTTCAGGTTATTACACCTTTTTAATTAAAAAAATTCTAATTAATATTCAATGTCAATGAAACTGTTGTTCTGCATATGGTGAGAGCGGTATTAAAATATCGGCCCTTTACAACTACTCTATCACTCTTTGCTTTGCCAATGCCCGTGTTTTGTTAATATTAGAACAACGTTGTCCTTTATTATTCCTGGCCTTCTGAACGACTGAGTCAGAGACGACAAAACTTCTCTCACATGGTCATATCTAAAGCTTGACCGCTTCATAACGAGTCCTCAGCACTGCATTATTTTCAAATGAATGGAAATTTATGGTCCAGTACTGAGGCAATTCGTTATTATTAGCCATATGATGCAAGGAAGTCTGAGGCTTTTGCTGCACCAGCCAAAAAGAAATTTCCGAATTACATTTTGAGAAAGAGAGAACAAGAGTCAGAAGTAGTCAATATACAGACAAAATAATCGTAAAGAAGTTGTTCAACATGACTGCCATGCAATATACGAAATCAATTTTCAAAGTTGTAATATGGCTGAAGCTACCTGTTGAAAGTAGTGCAATACCAGGGCTACTCGTTACAAAGGCAAGTTTGTCCTGCAGCGAAAATTAAGACGAATTTTAAAGAGTGTACTGTATTTTACAGAGAGAGAGAGAATAAAACAGGCACGTGCGATTTTTTTTAAAACCAGATTTATTGGACTGAACATGAGCAGACCTAATGTTTTTCTGGTTTCTAAATGAGCTTTATTGTATGTAGAATTAACTTGGCAGTGCACATTCATGTGTTTTTTTTTCCCCCTAAAGCTAGTGCATTCTATGGACGCAAAAACATTTCTCGTATTTGCACAATGAGTAGAAATTCACAAAAACGACCACTTCTAGATGTAATGAAACGAGTTGGGATATGGGAACAAAAAAGAAAAGACTTAACCCTTCTTTGAAAATCTCACTTAAATTTCTACGTATCTTAATTAGTAATCTCCAGCGAATATATATCGTTTTACTTTTCAGTTCACGTTCCTCAGAAAGGCTAAAAAATCAAATTAAGAACACAAAGACATTCTACCTAGAGTAAAATTTCCTTAAAGTTTAATATGTTCCTTGAAAAGCCCTTGAACAAACTATTTCAAGAGCTACTGGTCGGAAGCAGATACTTAAATTGATTATAGAAACTTTTCCCGGAATCTTTCCTTTATTTTTTTCCGAATGCCTGATACCAATATTCCATTTTGTAAAACCAAAAAGAAGAAACACTTTTCAAGTTACATCCCAACAAAAATAAAAGAAAGAAATCAAATAGAAAAATATGCTCTTGTTTTACTTTTTAATCCGAAAACTTTTCTCTCTCCGAACAGCCTATTTAAAACTAGAAGATAATTTAATAAAGTAGGTCGCCAGAGTCAAGTTTAAAATTAGTTTTTGCCTAATCACATTAAAATCTAAAACTTTTATCTTCTCCTTCCTACTGAATGTCCTGTGTTCCTTCAATAAATACTTATAAATAAATCGCCGCGAAATTAAAATATACAATTCTGCCAGTAATTTGTATTTTGCTTTGCCACGGGCAACTTTGGCGCATCTGATATTCTCTGGAATTATTGATTATTGCACTGGACTTTCGTTCGCTTTAATTTGTTCAGTGAGAATAATTTCGATGGAAAAAATATATCGATCCGCAGATATTTCCAAACTTTTTTCCCTTTTCTTTTTAATCGCGGTATGAATAATGTAGTAGTAAGATGGAGCGCTAGTATCGAAAGCGAATCATTAATACATCCGATGATACCCTGTTTAACTCGCGGGTTGGATCACCCATATTCCTGCTGGGTTGCTATGACAACCGTTCCTTCACTGGGATTATTGCGAATAAACATCTTTGCCAGCATAAGATGTTATCCATAAACAAGTATATCTCAAAGGATATTGGTTGGGCATTGCATACTTTATCTTTATTCAAGTTTTTTTTTTTCCATCATCGATACACTTTTCCAGACAAGTCAGTATTTTTATTAATTTTATTACACCATTCAACCGTTCAATATACAGTGTATGATTAAACTACGCTACAAGAAGTCACCTTGTGTTCAAATTTACCAATTGCTTTTACTGTTTTTAGGTTAATTCTTTGTTAAAATGGAGAAGACAAAGCGCAGAACTTGCGTCAATCACCCAGAAAACTTCTGCCACGTCTGTGGACACTTAACCCCAAAAACTCAGAAGACGAAAATATACAATGTCACAAAAGTTGCATATTCATTGCAAGATCGGTGACCAAGAAAACTATTGGGCTCCACATATCTGTTTGTATTACTTGTACAATGAATTTCACACTACATTGAATAAGAAGAATTAAGCGACTTGATCAGAGAGTTGGGCTTACCCAAAGAGAAGGCTGAATTACTCGGATCCAGACTACAACAGTGGAATTTACTCGCCAAAGTTACAAACATTACAATATCTATTGTTCATGCTGTTGGCCTGAAGGAAACTTACGATAGTATGTCCCAGATTCTTGCTGCTATACGTTACTGTTACTATGGTTGGAATATTTGTGGTGATCTCAAAGTAATTGGATTGCCTGCTTGTTGGGTCGCAAGGTGGTTTCACTAAATACTGTTGTTTCCTGTGTTTGTAGGATAGTCGTGCAACAGCCAAACACTACGTCGTACAACACTGGGACAAGAGAGATGAATATATTCCCTGCAAAAGCAATGTAAAGTATGTTCCATTGGTTGATCCACAAAAGGTTTTTCTTTCCCCTTTACACATCAAGCTTGGACTGATTAAGAATTTCATTAAGGCACTGGATAAAGAAAGCACAGGATTCGCATATTTACTGAAAATGTTTCCAAATTTATCTCATGCAAAGCTGAAGGATGGAATTTTTATAGGTCCTCAAATAAGAATGCTCTTAAAAGATGAAGAATTTCAAAGAAATCTGAATGAGGTTGAACTGGCTGCATGGAGATCTTTCAGGCTGTGGTACGCGAATTCCTCGGAAAGAGAAAAGAAGAGAACTATGAGCAACTGCTGACGAACTTGCTGAAATGTTACAAGAACATGAGGTGCCGAATGTCATCGAAAATGCATTTCCTTCATTCCCATCTGGATTGGGTTTCTTTCCTGAAAACTTAGCAGATGGAGAGCCTTCACCAGGACGTATCTGCATTGGAAAAACGATACCAAGGTCGCTGGGACTCTGCAATGATGGGAAATTACTGTTGGTTCCTTAAACGGGAAAGAAAACTGGAGTATAAAAGGAAATCACTGAGTGGGAAACATGTCTAAGTAACATATATTGTGTGTAATAATTACAACCATGTATGCTGATATTATATAAAAACAAGGAATTTAAAAAATGCGTACATCTTTTGATGTAGACGTGATAGAAGTAAAAGATTGATATTTTCATAATCAAGACATTAATTTTGTTCAGAATAACCAACTTTCGTTCCAGAAGTATGAAGAAAAAAACATTTTGTCGGGTTGTGTAATTATTAAAACAAACTCCTTACAGTTTTTACTCTAGAAGACATTACGCAAATTGAAAAACGCACAAAATATTTCTCAAAATAAATTATTATAAATAACTTTAACTACTATTTAAAAATATTTCTGACATTTGATTACGTACGGATTTGTAGGAGTTGTGTCACTGTTGAAGAGTATTAATTACTATTTTTTGTTTCTTTACAAATAACTGTACCAGAAAAAGGTTTTGGGGAAAATTACCGAAACGTTGTACTAAGTTTTTATAATATTAGGAAGTGCTGTAAGAATAAATTTGTACATTTAATACGGAGTAAAATATTAATACGAGGGGTGATCATTTAATTCGCGGGCTGTTGCAAAATCTTATCTTCATTGCCATCATCTGAGTCTTCTGTGGATTTCTCTTTTTCAAAATACTCTCCTTTGAACTTTACACACTTTCACCACCGTTGTGGCTCAGCGAGTATTGTTGTTGGACGCGAAACGCTTGCCTTTCAGAGCTTTCTTCAGACGTGGAAACAGGAAGAAATCGCATGGGGCTAAGTCCGGTAAATAAGGGGGATCCGGTATTACCATACGCTTCATTCATTTCTTTGACTGTTTCCGATGCATTTAAGCCCCGTCTGACACAATAACAAATCTCATATCGTGTTCAATCTGCATATCCGATACTTGCTTCAAACCGATCATCAATGGCACGCTGCTAAAGCAACTCTCTTCACCCTAACTCGACAAGTACGGGCATGTGCGCACAGAGTCTGCTCAGTAGCGATCACGGAGAGCGCCTCTAGCGGCATTATGGAATATTATATACGAACATCACCCCTTGTATATAATACGAATGCGAAATATTCGTCTTTAATATATATAAAACAAAAAAAAAAAATAATACTAAGATTAAGAAGTTATATTTCTATTGAGCGGTTGGGTTACGTTTCAGAAGAGCAGCTTGTCGAATATATTACTAGTTAAACATCATCACTAAGATGTATCGATTAATAATTCCTTCAAGTTACAGAACATAGCCGTAATGTATATAATATTTCTTGATGATCGCTGAGGTATCTTACCTGTGATGATTACCCTCATTTTAAAACCCTTTGGGAGGCTGTGCAACGTGACATCGAATGAATCATGATTATGTTTCCCTCCAGTTTTAGTCGAAAGCACTTCGTTCGAATTAGATCCATGCCACGAGTTCGACATAAGTTGCATAAACCATTTAAATGCTTCTATCCAAACTGTACGCACGTGTAGACTAGAATAAGGAGGGCCGCATCCTTTTTCTTTATGGAAATAGCGCAAGAAGTGACTATAAACAGTGAGACTCACGCAGGGGCATGTATGAGAAGTTATGGAGATAAATATTATTCACCCTTGGCAGCCCTGTAGATTTATGATATCTATATTCATTCTACAGCCATTACAGCGATGACACGGATAAGGTAGGGTGTTGTAATTATGGCCGGGATAATTAATTACCCTCTGTCTGTGCACGACACCTCCTGATTGCCGTCGGCCGAGTCCCTGAGCGCGGGTTAACCACGACTTACGGAAATGAAGATTTAATTAATATCAGTCAAACAAGCCGAAGACTTGTTGGCTAATATGAGGTTTAGAAAGGATTAAACATCGCGTTATGCCTCATATTTAAATATTTATCACACTGATTCGCTCATAAACAGCGAAAAAATTAGGAAAATAGCTTATTGGGAGGTCCAGTGGACGAAATAGTACTCTGTTCTTCAATTT
Organism: Mastigoproctus giganteus; assembly: GCF_048544385.1. Lineage (NCBI taxonomy): Eukaryota > Metazoa > Arthropoda > Arachnida > Uropygi > Thelyphonidae > Mastigoproctus > Mastigoproctus giganteus. The sequence continues at coordinate 225,513,921 of NC_143575.1, forward strand.
GAAAGTATTTTCTCTTTAAAATTGCAAAATTGATATCATTACCATTAAGAGATGGTGATCTCAATTACAAAGGAATTCATCACTTAATTTGAGAAAGCCTTTAGTGAAAACTCTTAAACTACAATCTATATTATACTTATAGGACAGATATTATACTTATAGATTTTATATCATTTTGTGATATCTATATTCAAAATATTGGTATTGAATTTCGAAATTTATATTCTTAATTACGTATAAAAATTCAAATTATGTATTTAAATAATTTTTTTAATAAAAAATAATTTTATATACATAAATTATGATTTTATTTCTAAATAAATTAATCATTTTTTTATACAAACCTCCGGAAATATTTTGAATTATAGAACGAATTTATTTGCTACATATTCTAAAAATATGACTTGTGTGTGTGATGAGCGCCAAAGTAACTAAGGCTATGAGGCGTCATATCCTGTGCCTGTAATTGTATATATTTTTGGGTAATTTTAATGTTTGCTGGATGAAAAACTATAATTTCCGGGAGAGAAATCACATAATTTTATAAAATGATATTTAAACACGATCACATTATTTTAAAAATATATATATTTAATATTTTTTCATTGCATATGTTGCAAGCTTGATTTTTTTTTTTTTTTTTTTTTTTTTTTTTGGCACACGCTTGTACACTGAAAAGATAGAATTCATGAGATACCTGGTTCCTGGGCAACGCGACGTTGTCACCTCTCTCCCTAGTGGACGAACCCACCGCTTGGCAGGTATATAGGTACACTGCATTCACGTAGACGGTAATTCGATGTCAGTATGGATAAACGTCGTGGGTTAACCGATTTGAAAGAGGGATGTCCGACGCATGGGTCCCTCTATCGCGGAGTTGGTACAGAAATTGCACTATCCCCGTTCGACGGTATCAAGAGTGTATCGGAAAAACGCCATAGAAATAACATCTCATCGTGGACAGCGCTGTGGGCGGAGAAGGGTGGTGGGTGAACGTGGCCGGCCGTCGACTTCTGTCTTGCATTGTTTCAGACAACCGGAGAGAGAAAGTGGCACAAATCACCGCCGACTTCAACGAGAGAGGTGCCAGAAACATCTCCACCAAGACCATCAGGCGATCATTAGCCGCAGTTAGTTATGGAAACCGCCGACCCACCAGAGTCCCATTATTAACACCACGACACAGACTCTACGCCTCAACTGGGCGAAAGAACATCGGCACTGGATCTTGGGTGATCGAGACGGGTCTCCTGGTCCAATGAGTCCCGTTTCCAGTTATTTCGAGCGAACCGGAAGGTGCGTACATGGCAGAAACCGCACGAGCTATGCACCCGTCATGTCAACAACGAACTGTTTAAACAGGTGGACGGTCGGTAATGGTCTGGGGCATGTTCAACTGGCACACATTAGGACCTCTAGTACGTCTAGGTGCATCTCTAAACGGTCCAGGTTACATGTACATCCTTGCAGACCATCTGCATCCCTTCATGGTCATCGTGCACCCACAGGGCAATGGACTCTTCCAGCAGGACAATGTGCCTCCCCGCAGAGCCGTGGTTACTAGAACATGGTGCGAGGAGCATTCCACCATGGAATGACCTCCCCGTTCATCGGTCATGAATCCTGTGGAGCATCTTTGGGATGCTGTGGAAAGGTCCGTTCGAACTTTGGATCCTCCACCCAGGAATGCGATGGAATTATGGACAGCAGTGCAGCAAGCATGGATAGAAATACCTGTGGAACGCTTTCGTGAACTAGTGGATCATCTGGCCCTACCCGTTACTAGGTAGGTATTCCATGATTTCTGTCCACTCAGTGTATATGCAGGTATTTTATTTTTTACTACGATACACCATGTCACTGATCGAAGGTTTTCGCATTTACTATAATGTCTTCTACGTGTTGTGATGATTTGAAACATTCCCAGTAGCCAATCCGATGAATTACTCGGTCTTCAATTTCAACTGTTTGTCTCTGAGGCTTAGTTCCTTATCTACCCTGTCACAGGGGATCTTCCACAGTCTATAGGAAGGAATGAATGAATCAGTAGATAAATAAGAACTAAAGGAATGAAAAAAAATTAATCTTTCTATTTTCATATTCTCTCTCTGCACAGATATGAGGTATTTGAATAAATGACAACCAAGTGATTAGCCGATATTCGTGCAATTTGTATCCGTGCAGTTGGAGTCATATCGATCTCTAGACGTAAAAGGCAATGCCATATTTGAGAAGTTTGTTGTTAACAAATACCTCAATGCAGCCTCTCTCCTCATTTCATTAACTGCACCTCCTCGGAAGAACAAAAATACTTTTAATGTTTTTAGGCGTTCGCTTTTCTGACAACGCTGCTAAAGTATTCTAACTTTTCATTGCTTTGTCAGTTGTAAGCTTTCTTAATTCGATACGCGCTCTGACAGATCTGCCAATAACCTCTTTTACACGTAATTTCCGTTCGTGACCTCCGATATTCCAGCATACTTGACCTGGAATGACTAATGGATCTGCAACAGTTTAGTACAGTCATTCCAAGCAGGTGAATTTCACAGATCAATAAATCTTTACTTACTTGCCGATCAACCCTCTGCACAATTTTTTAAAGAACCTTTTAACTTAGCAGTGAATGTCAACTGAATGAAATGATCTTCTCAAGTTACAAAGAAACTCTTCTAAACGGTATTTCGGTACTATTCGAAATGTCTGGAGTGTGTAATCGAAGACGTGTTAGTAAAACCTGCACCTTCTCTGGCTGTTTCTCCTCCCAACCAGTTTTCTTTTCCCTCTTATTTAATCTGTTCTGTCCAAAATGTACAGGGTGGTTGTAATTAAAGTTCAACTACTTCAAAAGACTTTACAGAAAACATTGCACAATTCCTTTCACTTCCTGTTTCGGTATTGAGAATTTTTTAGTTTTCCAAAACAGGCAACAACAATCGAAAACAGCATGAACAAATTAAAATTTAAAAAAATTCTATAATGTTTAATTGGTGTATTCGTAACATAATCAGTTTTTCAATTAAACAATAAAGAATTTTAAATTAATTCCTAATTATGTATATTTTTTATTCTTCACTTGTATTTTTATAGAAAATATATAGTTTAACATCATATCAATGAGTCACTACTATTAGTTTGAAACTCAACTTGTATCATGATTGGAACTCAAAAAAAGCCTATAAGAGTTTCTCTTCCCCCACCGGAAGGAAGTTAATTTAATTTAAGTTAACGTGTAAATTTAGTGAAAGTTACTGTTTGACATATGAGAGTTGATATTGGCCTTTTGTTTTTGCTTTATTTTGAATCTTTCATATCGTTTCATCCGTGTAGGCTTGCAATTTAGTTTCTGATTCTTGGTAGTCTTTTTGGACAATGTTATGCTGGCATTATCTTTCATTGGCTCTTGTCACGGTTGGAGTGATGATCTGGAAAATGTCAGGATATGTCTGGAAAAACGTCGGTTATCTTTGTGATAAGTTTTAACAACAGCGCTATTTTGCAGACATTGATGGCCTTTGTGATGAATGTGAGTATTCCATCGGTCCAGTAGTATTTGAAGAAGGAAGTTTATTTCATGGATCGCTGATTTAGTTACTGATTGATGGACTCTTCTTGGCTAGGGTTATGGGTCTTCGCGTAATGGTGAAGGAGTGTACTTTGGGAAGATGTCCAAGGTCCATTTTTGGATTTAATTGCACCCAGGCAAGTTATTTCTTTTAAGTGTGAAGAATTTTCAAAATTATAGTTTTGGGATTATGACTGACCTAAAAATATTTACATGTTTATAGTTGAAAAAAAAATGCCCTTTCCGGGAGGTTTTTCTTTCCCATTCGCGTGTGTCAATTTAGCTGCTGATTGTGAAATACGTTTTAAGCTGAAGTTAAATAAAGAAATTATTAATCTAAGTCTGTAGACTTCGTCTTTTGTTGGACAGTTAATGCCATGGAATCTTGGCTACATCTTGAATAGAAAAGGTGACAAGCTAGATCAAAGGATAACTTGGAAAAGGAGGTGACAGTGAATGCAAATAACTAATGAAATCCACTTAAAAAGGCTTCCTTTATTATCGCACTTGTTCAGTCCAGAAAAAAACTCCATGTTTGAAAGATGGCGGTGAGCCTAATCTTCATGCACAAGAATAAGCCTACCTTAATTTTAATCTTCATCGCTGAGGTCTGCAGGTGATCTCTCCTTTTTCGAAATAATTTCCGTCAAAGTGTATACACTTGTGCAATTAATGAATACTCTCTTTAAAGCACTCCCGAAGCCATTTATTGATGAGTCATTGTGGCCACAAATTCTCAACTTTCTTTAATGCGCCACTTTCTTGTTTTCTTGAACCATTTGTCTCTCTAAATCTCTGATACTTCTCTCAAAGTCTCTGTAACATTCGTGCCACTATTAACACAATAGCGAATAATAAAACGTTGCTCAATCTTCAAATCTTCCATTGTGCGGCTCACAAAACAGTACGTAACTTAAGACCACTTTGCAACTATGTCAGCCTATTCTTAGATACACGCTGCCATCTACGTACAGTTCACCAACACTTCAGTGGTTGTACAGTGTCGCTGACATTTCGCATATTAAATGATCAGCCACGTTAGGCATAACTAACTAGGTTAAGCATAACTATTTTATAGCCAAGATTGTTTCCTGGGGTATGAAATAACCCTAGAAACAATCAACCAATCCAGAAATAACTTCAATATCAGTTACGAAAACAGAACAGCCAGTCCGAGTGTAGATGAAACAAATAGCACATAAGAGACCAGTCAGCTCCTCTGCCATCCCTTGGCAAAGACTAAGCCCCTAAGCTAAATGACTATTCGATTAATTAATCAACCAGTCCATTACGTTTGTTTATTTGTGGGTTGAAAATTCGGACTTTCTAGACTGAAAGCCCTAAAGGCATCTGTAGGGCTTCCTGTGCTTGAACTATTATTCCAGTTAGGGTCGATAATATTTTTCGGAGGATTTGTTCAGAATAAACTTAGGTAGCTTGGATCATGAAGTTTTCTGTAAGTCGTGTGCATTCTACGGTCGGTTTGTCTGTTTTTTTTCGGGATAAAAACCTAATTTTTTGGAAGAAAACCATGCAGTCCTCGTTCGTAAAACTTTCCATGGTGTGAAAATAGCCCATAGGCATCCCCTGTCCTCTCAGGGTGGACATACTGTTATAGATTTTTTTTCCAATACCAAACTAAGACCTTTTCCACACGATGCGAAAGAACAGTAGTCATTGCTCGCACGGGTATCTTTTAAGGAGTTTTCATCGTGGCTATTCCAAGATCCCCGTGATTTTGTCTTCGTCTCTTACCAAATCTATGAGTATGATGAAAGAGAGATTTCTGTTGGAAGTTCCCTCACATCGGTTTTCTTACAATATCAGATATATTTATCTTATCCCACGCAACTAAATTGAAAGTTCTGGATCAAGAAAAAGGATTTTCTGTAGTGATCCGAAGAAAATTATGTCCGCTGAGGAGAGTATTTAGTCAAGGGAATGGAGTACGTACGTCACCTTGGCTCCCTTCAGAATTCTGTTGGTGTATGCCTAAGACATCAGCGTCTTGTGAACACAAAATTGTATGGATGCGCTGCTCAAACGCAGATGACGGTTACTATCCTGTAAACTCCTCTGATCTTATATAACCTTCCCGGTATATAAACAAGAAATTTATTTATTTATAGTCCTAGTGCGCTTCCGATACTTGGGAGCAGTCAGAGGGAAGGTAGAAGGAAATGAGTGAATGGTGGATTCTCGACATGTGTAGAGTGAAAATACCTAAAAAAACAAACAGACGTGTAGAGAATTAGAGTATGTACATTCGTAAATTAGAGAGAGAAAAATGAAAACACAAAATTAAAACTTCGAAACAACAGACTACCTCTATTTACGTCTTTCCGAACTACGTTACTTCGATACAACGTCGTTTTTGTAAAAATTTTAAACCTAAAATGTAAAAAAAAAATTCGCTTCTTAAAAATCTCGACTATATGGTCTTATTTGTCTTTTGCCAATGCGCCTTACCATTCTGTTAATATCGAAGACCCGTATGACAAAAATAAAATCGTTTTAATGTTAACAAATACGACCTCTTTGCTGAAGCGGATGCAATCCATGATTTGCTAGAGGAGGTAGGTTCGTGCGATCCCCTTGTTAAATGTTTGAAATTATTCGAGCCCTCCTGTCAAAAATTATTTTGATAAAATTCAACAGATTATTTTAACAGAGGATGAAATTCTTCTCGAGTGAGCTCCTTATTAACAAATTTTCAGCATGCTTCTGGATACAATATTAAGACAACATTCAACATAATGAGAGGAAGTCATGGTAATTACGATGAATGCATGTGGCCAATGACCTTCCAAAAAGTACCTGGACGCATGTCGACCTATGCCGTCTATGACACACTTCATCCTCCTTCCAGGAGGGTGAACTGTTCCTCTCATTCGTTGTAGGGGCTTTCCTCCAACGAATGAGAGACTACAGCGGGCGTAACTGTTCATTCCTCCTGCAGAACAGTGACCATAGAACTACCCATGAGGGTAGTCTGGCCCTCGCCCATCCTGTATGTGTTCCATATAATTAGAATCAGAACTCTGCGCCGGCCATTGCAACTCTTGTACATTCGTGTCCATGAACTATTCTCGAACAGCACTAGCGACATGAAGCGTTATCCTGTTAAAACAAACACGCATGTACAAAAACATGGATTTTGTAAGATTTTGAGGTAGGAGATGTTGTTGTACGGTGTTAGGCTTCTCAACAACTTAGGCCATATTCCGCCGCATATATTGTCTGTAAATTGCGTGTGATCTGTGGTTGGTTTGCTGGAAGAAAAACTCAAGTTTCCGGGAGAAGAAACCATGTTACCCTCGCCTGATTAACTCAGCTACGGTGTGAAAAAGGCCCTTAAGAATTCCTCGCGTCGTTGACGGGTTTCGAACTCAGATCTTTTCCACCCAGTATGGGGATTGAGGTAGGCATCGCCATTCATGGGGCGCCTCAGTAGCCAGGTGGGCAGGAGCAGCAGTGCGTAGCACACGCTTCTTGATCAGACCGGGATTCGAGCCCGTGACCACCAAATACGGAGGATGCGGAAAGGTCAGGAAATGACCACCGCATATGCCCCGGAGCAATATGGCCTTAGTTGCTAATGCTCCTAAAAACCAAATAACAACAACAGCCATTCATGGTTCCCTGCAGAACTCCCAAAGGGTCTTAGGTCATAAGAGTGCCACGCCATAATCCCACCTCCTCTGCTGTCGGAGCGCATTGTGCAAACATTGCACTCCGAGAGCAGACATTTTTCGACATCCTCCATACCCACACCAGTCCATGTAATTTGAAAAGGGTGTAGCGAGATTCTATATAACTGATTTCCACGGCTGTATGGAGACATTATTACTAATTATATTTATATCGAGAATAGTGAGAAAATAAACACTTCGAATTGCGTCGGATGTAATCTGCCTTTTATTTCTTAAAAGGATTACAGATTATTCTCAGAAGTTTCGTGGTGCTTTCTGTACTACTTCTTCAGTTGACTGAGTTGCTGTCCCCATTACAGTAAGCTGTACACTTTGCGTAATAAGTACAGCAGTTGTTACTGAAGAAGTGGTACTGAAAATAGCACGAAACTTGTACCTTCTGTGAATTATATATAGTCCTTTAAGAAATTAAAGATAGATTACCCACTGTGCAGTTTGAAGTGCTCATTTTCTCACTATTCTTCATTTCGATTTACCTGCGTACCTGCCATAAAAGCAATTTAGATCTATATTGCTATCACAGCTAATAACCCTCACTGATTCAAAAGGTCTGCTGTATAATAGACTATTTTACATGATTTGGTCTGCTACTTGCACAAATCGTGATTGAACTTGTGTGGGACTCCTCCGTTTTGTGGAGCGATAAAAGCCACCTCACCCTCCCACAAATTATACTCCCCCCTGTGGGTTTTACGTCATTTTCCTGGAACCTTGAGGTCCTATGCTCCATGGTGACCAGTGGACTACCGCAGGGTAATGAGGTGGAGAGCATTTGATGCAGTAGATTTTTGTTGGAAGATTAACTATTGCTAACACTTGTCGGATGATTGCCAAATAGTTCTCGAAGCAATATCGGAAGTCCTAATCTTGGAGGAAGTCCTAATCTAGTTTTCAAGAAGAGAACGTTCCATGCCATTAAACAAATATTGCAGCAAATGCGAACATTATTATTCTATCATGGAAGTACTGTATCGTTGTGCATCCCCCTTTGTGACATCTCAAAAAGATGTCTATCGAACTCTTGGAACCTTCCCAGCAATATAACAGTAATCATTTATTGCAACTTAAATTTGTATTATTTTAAAATAATACTCCCACAATTCGGTTCTAAAATGACTTGCTAACCCTTCTCCAGGTAATTGTTTATTATTAAACTTATGTCAGAAGTGAAATAGAAACTGTATTTTGGGACACCGACCACAGACAGGAAATGTGACTTTAAAGTAGTAAAGTAATTTAAATTTTGTTGTGTAATTTAGACATCGTTGCCATGACTGTGTACTATGAAACCAAAGTGAATTAATCAAACGTATTGTGAGATGAGGTTAGAGACAACGTATATTTTTCTCTACAATAAGTCAGACAGTCCAATAAGTAAATGAATCCATTTACGTTTTTTTACATCCTTTGCTTAAACATAATCCAAATTACTAATATTGCCAGAGAGTCAGCAGTTTCTTTGAAGGATCACGCTGGGATAATAGCAAACCGTGTACCATCTTTTTAAGTAATTTTATACATCGGAAAGTTGTATAAAAATGGGTGGACTATTCATTTCTTTTCTTTACATTTCTGGTTTGTTTCATCGGACACCCACATCACTACAATTCTTTCTCCCAACGGTTGTGGACGTAATGTCGTCTTCCAAGTGATAGATGAAGATAAGAACTATAATTTTCTTTTCAAATATTCCGCTCTGCCTTGAGAATCTGTAGAACCAGTAATTTCTTGCTCTATCCCGTATTCATGAATTTCGAAAAAATACGCAGTCTGTCAGATATTTATCGGAGTGATTATAAAAATTTCTATCTTGAAACATTACAACGATGCACGTAGTTCTTTCTGCCTTTTGTTTTCACGAGTAAGAATACAGCGGGCTACCCACACAATACACATCCCCCCCCCCCCACACACACACACTGTACGCTTGCTGGTTAAAGAACGAAAGCCGATATGCGAAAGGTGAATTTAAGTCCTCGTGGACTTGTGTTCGCATCTTAAAGCAAACTAAAATTACTCTGATGTGTCACCATTAATAAGAGCCTTTTACTCTCAGAAGTATTCTCCTCTTAATCCCATTGCCAAATTATGGGTAATTGGCGTCGAGTTTGTGTAATTACAAACATTGCGTGCACTTTAATTCTAAGAATTGAATAACACCCTATGGAATTATCAGCTATAATAACAACAATATAGTGTATAATTGATGGTGTATAATTGTGGAGAAAATAAGTTAATCTTTACTGATTAGTTTAATCTACATTTTATATTAATTTTAATTTTTTTTTTTTTTTACATTTTAACATTTTTTGATTTCCATGAGAATTTTACGATCACGAGAGCCTTGTAATTTTAATGTTTTTTTGATTTCCATGAGAATTTTACGATCACGAGAGCCTTGTAATTTTAATGTTTTTTGATTTCCATGAAAGGTTTACGATCAGGAAAACCATGTAATTTTTTTTTTATTTCCATGAAAATTATACGATAAAGAGAGCCTTGTAATTTTAGTGTTATTTTATTTCCATGATAATTATACGATAGCGAGAGCCATATAATTTTAATGTTTTTTGATTTCCATGAAAATTGTACTATAAAGAGAGCCTTGTAATTTTAATGTTTTTTTTTTTTTTTTTTTTGATTTCCATGAAAATTGTATGTAGTTTTAAATAACTGTGCAATTTTGTTCTTTGATTTCCATGAAAATTTTATAAATCAGGAGAGCCATGCATGTCATTTTTTTTTATTTCCATGAAAATTTTACGATAAAGAGATCCTTGTAATTTTAGTGTTATTTTATTTCCATGAGAATTTTACGATCGTGAGAGCCATGTAATTTTTTTAAATTTCCATAAAAATTTTACGATAAAGAGATCCTTGTAATTTTAATGCTTTTTGATTTCCATGAAAAGTGTACGATAAAGAGAGCGTTGTAATTTTAATGTTTTTTGATTCCCATGAAAATGTAATTTTTTTTTTGATTTCCATGAAAATTGTACACCATGAAATTGTACAATGAAGAGACCCACGTAATTTTAATCCTAATTTCATTATCTGTAATTGGCTGATATTACACAACATATCAAGAGAATAACAAGAGGATCTCATGAGAATACTTTCACTCTACTACCAAAGATTATTAATATTGCTCTTAAAATGTCGAAATAAGGTGTGTTAATTAATTAGAATTTTTATTAATAAATGGTTAAAGGAATTCATTGTTTTCTTAAACAGTTAATATATTCTATACGTAAAGCAAGATCAATAATGTTTTAAGATAATATTGTAGGTTTTTGTCTTTACCATTATCATTTTTTAACAGAGGAGCAAACAGACAGTTCCACTTGAGTGACTCGCTTGAACATAACGAACAGTACCTCTCTCTCTCTCTCTCTCTCTCTCTCTCTCTCTCTGTACGTTTAAATATGAAGTTACCACGCGAGGCATCAATAAATCCATTTTTAACCAGCCACAAAGTTTGTTGGTTAGAGTGCAAAGAGATGACAGTAAATACATCTGCAGAAACCATCTCCTCCTTCCTTCTTTCGAACATTCATTACTGTCGTGGGAATAAGATGTTCTAAATACGCTGACCTACTTCTCAATGACAAATTGCACGATGCTTTAATTACCCCATCGAATTCTTTGAATGCGTTACATTTATTTCCTCGAAAAGTGTGCACTCAAGGAAGAGGTGAAAATGATCGCGTGGAATTATATAGAATCAGTGAAGCTCCTCCCCAACATGTGCTAAGAAAGAAAAAAAAAAAAGTTCGTGAAGTGAATTGTAACAAATCCTTTTCGGGTCATCTATCACCCAATTGACTGATTAACCAAAATGAAAATGATAATTCTGCGAATATGTTTGCGAAAGAAAACAAAGCGGAGACCTCATTTGCATGTTGAAATCGAGACAGCGGGAAATATCGATAAGCCAATCAAGTTTAATCACGCTCAACTTCCTTCGTATGGAAATTTAAAAAAAAATGGAAAATAAAAAGGCAGAAAGACGTCTTGATCGTAATGAAAACGGAACTTTTATTTAATAGTACGAAAAGGATAGCATTTTATCTTCTGTATATGAAAGTTGACTTGTTTAAAAGTGTTATTAGAAATATTTCGATTTTTTTCTTTTTGCAAGTGACAAAGTCAAGCTGGATAAAATGAATTACTTTAACTTTTAAGTAATTTTCTGAACTTTCTAAGCTCAAATTGGCACACTAAACTTTCATCTTGCTTTACGTATACAATGTATTGACGTATAACCTCATACGCAGTGTGAAAAGTTTGTTTTAATGAAAAGTATTGTATTTAGCTTATTTTCTGCAATATACGTACACTCCTGCTTAAAAGTTTGGAATCACTACAAAGTATTTTAAGATTTTTTTTTTTATTAAGTATTTTATGATCCCATGAAAAAGCTCTGTTGGGTTTAAGTCATGAAATTGGAGTGGCCACACCATAATTTGCAATACCCTCCCACCCCGTTGCTTGAAAGTCCCTGCACAGCTTAGAGCTGTGCTTCGAGTCATTGTCTTGTTGCAATATAAAATTTCTTCCATGAAGTCGAAGTGCAGAGGACATTGCGTTATGTTCAAGAATGTTTTATAGCTTTCTTTTCTTAAAATTCCTTCAATTCTCAGGAATGTCATCCACTCCAGAAAAGCAGAAGCAATCTCAGATCATGATGGAAGCACCACCGTGCGTGACTGTAGGCAATATACAATATGGCAGCATTTTTATTTCAGTTGATTGTCTCACATAAACGCTACCCCTGGATCCAAAAATTTCAAATTTGGTTTCATCCACTCCCAGCACTTTTTTCCACTCTTCAATTGTCCAATGTTGATGGCTCTTAGCCCAAGCAACCGTTTCTTTCGATTTTCCTGTTTTAATAAGGGTTTTCAGACCGCTACGCAACCATGAAGTCCTATTTGGTTAGGATGAAATTTTACAGTGGATGTAGAAACAGGAGATCCTTTCTTATAAACATAACTTATAAAATGGGTGTTCTATCTTATAAGTCACAGCTCTTGCTCCTCAGTTTATACTATTTAAAAGCACTCTAGAATCATTTACAATGTTCTGCCACATTCAAGTCTTCTACACCTTTCTGGAATCTTCTCAATATTCTAGAAATTTCATAAATATTATTTAAGCTTTTTGATACAAAGCATTTTAATAAAAATTGAAAAACAGGTTCCTACTATTTTAATAAAAACTTTGAAAATTAAGAAAAATTAAACGCGATTCCAAACTTTTAGGCTGGAGTGCATATATATATTTTTTTTTCTAATCAACAGAATGAAAGAGAAGCCTTTCAATAATTAAACAGAACTTGCTAAACCTAAGGAATTAAAATATTTATTAAGATTTTTAAAAATGTATTCTGTTTCCTTAGAAATAACTGTTAAATGATTAATGGCGTTATTGGGTCCATTTACCCTTTTCTATATCTAAATATAACATAGGTACTCAAAGCCTAAAAAAAAAATTAAACTAATGATGTTTACTCTGTACCAACTACACTGCCCTGCCATTAATATCAGGACACCCCTCCGTGGATGGGAAAACAGGTCCTATGCATTCAACACGTTACAGAACCTGCTATAAATATGCACACTGGGCTTCGAACAGAGAATTGCGAAAGTGGGCATGCAAGATGACACGTTCAACAGAACTGATCACCTCAACAAATGCTAGACGCCGATTAATACGGTTTAAGGAACGAGAATCCTGGACTGTAGAGCAGTGGAACACAGTCCTATGGACAGACGAGTCGAGGTTCGCACTCTACCAGTCTGATGGCCGTTCCCGGGTGTGACGTTGTCAGGGGAACAGTTCCTTCCTGATTGTATCCTCCCAACAATGAAGTTTGGTGGAGGCAGTGTCATGGTATAGGACTCATTTCATGGTTTGGCTTGGGCCCATTAGTCGTTATCGACAAAACCATGAATATTGTGCAATACAAGGACAGCCAGGACAATTATGCACTTCCAACATTACGGCAATACGGGAAGGCCCATACCTGTGTCAGCAAGACAACGCACCATACCATACTACTCGGGTCGTAACAGAGTGGTTTGAGGACATGGGTGTGGAAAAGTTGGATTGGCCAGTCCAGAGTCTTGATCTAAACCCTATCGATCATCTTTGGGATGGTATTGGATCGTCGGGTATGTGCACGACGAGATCGCCCAAAGAACAAGGCCGAACTGGTGGCTGCGTTAAAAGTCGAGTGGAGGAACATATCACCTGACATTTGTAAAAAGCTGGTTGAGAGTATTCCATTATAAAAGCAAAAGGTTTCAGCATAAAATATTAAATGACACAATAAAAGCTCTTTTGTCTAAAGGCAGGTGTCTGGACATTAATGGTAAGGTAGTGATATCAAAAATGGCTCAGCTGATCCGCTGAAAACTTGGGTTTCACGAATATCGTAGAACGAAAGCCAAATACTCTCTTCCTATGCAAATAAAGTAACAAAATAAAGGCTCTTAAAATTATTCTTTCGCTTAATAAGATATATTTAAATTAAGCGAAACAGATTAGCTATCCTTCGCTGACCTATAATAGTTTGTTCATTAATTGTTCAATTACGTTTAAACCACGTTGATGTGCACGAGTTATTTGAAATATATTCCTGTGTCAGATTATTGAACTTAAGGAGTTCTCTGCTAATTGTGATTTCTTGAAGATATCGGGGGTTTCTTCTTGCTTTATACTGTATTTCAAGACTGTCTGCTATTTTGCGTACTTTTATGTCGTTCTATGGGACATATACCCAACAGGACAGCACTTTTGTTTAATGAAATGGTTTGTGTTTTACAAGAGGAACTTTTCCTCTTGTAAAACACAGTAATCGAAAGTCACGTACATGGAATAACCTTCTTAATGCCATGCGAGATGTAATTGAAGAATAATTGAAATTTGGAAAAGTAGAAAGAGCCTTCCAAATTAGTGATAACACAATTTCAGTATGAAGATACTGAAATTGGTGTTATCACTAATTTCAGTTAGTTTTTATTTAGTTTTTTTTTTAATTTCATTTTTTTTTATTTCATATTTTTTTATGCAGAACGAAATAAAAAAAAAAGTTTTTTTTTTATTTCGTTCTGCCTTTTTTAATTAACTGCGCAGAACTTTTAGCATTCAAATTAATGATGGCAGCTCTGGGACAGTCCATTGCGACTGCGCAGAACGGTAGCCAGCTCTCAAGTCTGCAAAAAATACATTCCTATCCTTCTCAATTTCTCAGGAGTGCAGAAGTTGTGGAAATAGGCCACCAGGGGGAGGTGTAAAAATGCTGCCGTTTTGCTATTTCAGAGTTTAGGAATGTAAATAAATAAAAAAAAAAAAAAAAAAGAAGAAAAAGTTGCTCATTAATGGTTTATAAGAATATTCTTTTGTAAATTTAACGATGTACGATATTATATGAGTTCAAGAATAACCTCAGTCCAGTTTCAGTTTAGCCAATGAAAATATTTGATTAGAATTATTCGAATCCATTAAAATTTATATAAAATAGTTCAAGAAACTTTGATTCACAAGAATTTATATGTAAAAATGCTATTAACGAAACTTTTTAAACTAACAATATTAAGTATATAATTATTTGCGCGACTTTTTGCGAGGATTGAAATTGGGTACACGTATTGAAATCGATATTAATCAATTTAGGAGGTACAGTGAGTTGTCGAACCACCAGAGCAGATTTGGCAAAGAACGTGCAGCGTAGAAAATGGATCGGACTTCGACGATATTGACGAAGCTTCGTGCGAGTTCACGCTGTGTTCAACCACCAAATGGACGCCTTCTTGTACCTCACTTGACATCAGCTACCTTCGAGTCACTTCCTACGTGAACCCCTTTTTATCGATTGCTTTGGTGTTATTAAACTCAAAACGTTTTGAATTGTAAACATGGACGAAACAATGCATCAATGTCATCCCAAGAAATATAAGGCTTTTACAACTTGATGTTTCTAATACATAACATTTTTTTCTTAAAAAAAAAACAACGTTAAGCCTTTCAGATCACGTGAATTGCGTTTTTTACATAATGTTCAGGGTGGACATCAGCACAAAAATTCGAGTTAAGGGGAAAAAATATATATATCGCC
Organism: Mastigoproctus giganteus; assembly: GCF_048544385.1. Classification (NCBI taxonomy): domain Eukaryota; kingdom Metazoa; phylum Arthropoda; class Arachnida; order Uropygi; family Thelyphonidae; genus Mastigoproctus; species Mastigoproctus giganteus. Next base: position 225,529,318 of record NC_143575.1, read on the forward strand.
CGTACTGAAGCAAAGTAGGTCAGTGTTGGCTTTTCATGTTGTGTCAGCTTCTGAGCGATGTCTTTCTCTTGCTTCTTTTGTAGCTGACACAGCGTTTTAATAGAATGCTAGGAAATATCAGAGAATGCTATCTCCGCTTATATTTATTGGTTCTTGTCAAACTATTTAGGGTTAACAATAGAGAAATGTTAGGCAGTAATTACGATAGATTTTTCTCCTGCCTCCTCATAAAATTTTGGTGCCAATAAGTAGCCAGTTAGAATTTTTTTAAGCGTTCATTTTAGAATGGTTTATATTCATTTTCCTCCGTTTTTATTTCGGTCATTTGGTTCACAACGCTTAATTCTATTAAAAGGAGATTTTAGAGAAAAAAAAATTAGTAATGATGTATTATTGCATTAAGAAAGCAGCAGCTTCAAGAAATTTCTAAGGAGACTTAACTTAAAGATTTATATCCTCTTATCGAGTATATATCATCTCTATATAAAAAATTTAAATTATTCTGAGCATATTTATGAACGTGTATAGCGTTAATCTTTTAATTAACTAAATTAAAGTGGCAAGTTGCCAATTTGACAACGTATTAAATACTTAAATTCATAAGTAAACAATTTATGTTGCAAATACTGAGCTGAGGTGTCTTAGAATAAGTTCAGTATTAAATACAAATGACATTTCATCACATTTGTTAATAAGAGTACTTCTCAACAAACAGTATCAATAGTAATCATTTTATATTTATTTTATTTTCTTCTCTTTATATATAAAATGAATATTTCTAAAATATCACAAAAAAGTCAACGAAGAAAGTGCGAAGAAATTTCCAAATAAAAATACTTTAGACCAAAAAAAAATGTTTTAGGAATTAAGTATAATATTTGAAACACAATCTTAGCAACGTAATTTGCAATAGAATATTGTAAATCTTAGTTTTTTTCTCAGTCGACCCTATACCCTTTTACAGCTTGAAAGCAGACAGAACTGTTAAAATGATTTATTTTTTTTATTTCAAATAATTTAAATTTAATGTCTAAAATTCTGTCTTCAGAATTAAGATAGGTATTTTCAAGAAAGTTTCGCTTCCCTTTAAAAAGATTTCAGTGTACTGGAAGCCCACTAATTTTGAGATAATATTTTTTTTCCATACTCTACTGTACTTCTTTTGCATTAATATGTAAAACAAACTGGCTTAATCAACTTCTGTAACCTTTCCGAAGATGCAATCAAAACAGGAACCTCGCTAGTAATAAGATCCTCAATAAGTAGTTACACGTAACATTATTCAGTAGACTAATTAAAGAAACGTGAGCTAACAACAGAAAATTAGAATTATTTTTCTTGTGTTTATTCTTGCTACAACATATCCCTGTACACCAGATTAACTAAGCCAACGGTTGACATAGAGCTGCAGTGAGTGATTATACTCTTAAACTACGAAATAATTATGTTTTCCTCTAGAGCCTCTAATAGTCTAGAGAATAGTGAACTTTATGTGGAGCTTGTCTTACCAAGAATCCATGACATCACTGTAGAATGGCTTCTTCCTCATGCAAGCGTGGATAACATTTCATATTGTTTCACACACAATACGTTGTTAGAATAATCCTTCGAAAAAAAATTTAACTAAGAGATATTGCTGTTTCTTAATTAACTTTTGATCGAGTTTCTCCCCCTTCTCTCTATCTCTGACACGCGTTGTTTGTCTTTCGTTTGAAAACTTTATTTTCCGCTGGACAATTGTAAATTATACGTTGGAATTGATTACGTAAGATATAAGTTAGTTCTTTGAACCTCTCTTTCTCCTGTATTTTCTCTTCGCATTGAGAATAAGATACAGAATCTATCCGTATCCTCGCAGGTTACTTAGAAAAGTTTCTGTGGCCATTTCAAGAAACAAATTGTACCTATTTGCTGCTGGAAGGGTTGGCTGTAATAAGCGCTGCGTAGGAACAATACTACCATTCTGATGCAAGTTATTAACAGATGTGATATTGCCGGCTACAGTGTTTCTTCCATCTAATGCCACAGGGCCATTTATTCGAAGGGTAACTGGATTGCTTTTATGTGGAAACTTAACATTAAGTCCGATAAGAGTATTGCCATAGAAACACGATTTTGTTTCTTGGGTAACTAAAGTTATAGATCAAAAACACATTGCACGGGGTCACACCTTCCTTCTGATGAGAAATCAGCTTCGGAGAAACACATGTTGTCGAGGACATCTGCACAATTGCAGATGATAATAGCTGCTGTTAGGATTTGCTAATAGGAAGCATTAAATCTTTTTAAGATCTCTCATCGCTGAATCAACGTTTATGTATGCGCATCGTTATTAATCAGGATAAATGCAAAAATAACTTAATAGCATTTTTAAATAATAGCATAAAAAATAATCAAATTCAATTATTAGAAAAGTAATGTATTATTTGTCTATTGCATCATAGGAACCATTGATTTGGTAACAACGTATCATTAACACCACCTGCCCAACAAAAAAAGAAAAAAAATTAGACTCTAGTGCAGTGATGGCGAACCTTTTTGAAGAGTGGGTCAATTATTTTTATTTCTTTTTTAAATTCTAGCCCGTGAGTCATACGTTAGTGGCCTCAATTAGAAAAGGGGGGGGGGGAAAGGGAACATCAAACATTTTGTTAAGAGATAAAGTTGACAGTTGAATCTTTTTGGTTCTCACTTTTGAAATAATCCAAAAAAGTTTTAGTTTCCTTTTTGATTAAAGTGATCTTGTTAAAGTGATTTATAACTTTAGCTTTTGCAAATGAAAAGCTAAAAAAAAACTAAATATCGAAGCTTGATTTGATACCTTGTACCGCACCAGGTGACATCATGACCAGTATTGCCTCTGCACAAAGTATTTGAATGAGCAAGGAATAAAAGAAAACGCTTTTATTTTGAAATATTCTTCATTAATAATTAACATAATTACAGATACAGTATGTGTAATAAAGTTGATAAAAGTATATTTAATGCGAAATTTGTTGTTGTTTACTTTCAGCCAGTTTCTTAATATTAGGTACATACTTCGTGTACTCTGCTTTATGTGGGCATAAAATAAAGCGAAATGTATTTTCCAAACTTTTAAATTGATTATATCTCTCATGGAAAGCTTGTTTTATTTCTTGAAAAATGGTTAAATGTTTTTTAATTGCATTTACTTGAATGTCAAGAATATTTTCAAAATCTTTAGTGTTTCGAAAATGTTTTTGTAATCGAGGAAAATATTTCATGGTGCTCATTTCCAAATCTTTAGTAAAGATGTCAAGTTTTTTCATAAATATTTTGATATTTTCAAATATCATTAATGCAATTTGTCCATGTCCCTGAAGTTTTTTATTCAGTTCATTGAAATGCTGAGTGATATCACATAAGAACATTAAATCATTTAGCCAATCTATATTTGAAAATTCGTCATAACTATTGTTTTTTTCATTCAAAAAGAGCTTTATTTCGTCTAATAAAATGACAAACCGATTAAGCACTTGGCCACAACTGAGCCATCGAACATTGTTGTATGTCAAAATCCCAGAATATTGGCACTCAATTTCCTCTAATAATGTGCAAATTCTCGCTTATTAAGACCTCTTGCGTTTATAAAGTTAATAAATTTAATTACAACCGGTACACCTTCCTTTCAATGTTATTAGTTTTATTAACTCTTCTTTCATTATATTGCCTGCATTATATCGAGCAAAAACTGCTAGTTGTGCATAACCATTTACATCAATACTCTCATCTAAAGCAATCGAATACATTTCTACAGACTTTTAAGTCGTTATGTATTTGAGAAGAAATATTTCTTTCTAATTCTATTACTCGATATTTAATAGTATTGCGACTTATTGGTAACTCATTTATACGCTTTATAATCAAGTCCTTTTCTTTCTGTTTTGTTATTTTTTATTTATATATTTTATTTTTATTTATTTATTTTTTTATAAATCTGACATTACATATTTATATTTTATAATTGTTTAATATTTTCGATTATCTTTTCTCTCTGTTATAATTTAAAAAAGTAGGCCAATATTACAATAAACGCGTGCGCGTGGGTTACTTACAAAGCCTTCGTGGGTCAGTATCTGACCCACGTGTCATAGGTTCGCCACCACGGCTCTAGTGCCTTCATTCTCCAGAACTAAACCTCCATGTTAGCTTTGTTCATTTAATCAACATGTCCCATCAGCCTTTGCGCGTATTTTTTTTTATTCCTAAAGATGGATGCTGTTATAAAGATCTTTTGTGAATGTCTTTTCATTTATTATTCTGATAGAACTTACGAGGAAACACTGATGTTCTTAATTCTATCAGATCCTTCAACATTATTTATTAGTTACCTGGAAAAGATTAAAGAAAAAAAGAAGACAGAAGTACTTCGTTGATTTTCTTATGTCTAAGGATAAAAAATCCAATGTGACAGCCCTGAATATTTAATTCTTCCCTATACTCAGATATTATGAACATAAAATGAAAATAATCTAAATCCTTTATGAATAACAAGTCATGGTAATTAACTGGGTGAAAAGAGAGAGAGAATATCAGAAATAAAATCCTCTGCCTTTCGTTTTCCATAGCGTTGGTTAATTAATTACAATAACATCAGCATATTGCGAACAATCGTTTCGAAGGTAGAAAGTATTAGAAAGTAGCTTCCAAATGGACACCAGATGACGCTACTGCGCATTGATGTAATTGGAAGAACTGCTTCACTCGAAGGTTAAGTGTCAACTTACTAAATAATGAGGAACTGAATTTCAAAAGACAGAAAAAAAGAGATAATCTTCTATATAAATAAAAAAAAATCAAATATTAAAATTTATATTTGATTTATTTTTCCAATATTAATTAATTTTAATAGCTATTTGGGCAAATTAATTCAGAAACCTTTTTTTTTTTTCAAGATAATACTTTTCTCCTTTTGCATATAGAGTACATCCATTTTTCTGATATCTTCGAAGAATGGACTGAAAATAAGTTCCCTTAAGTACACTTTTCAGTTTAGGGAGGAGAAAAGGGTCACAAGGAGCCAGTTCTGGAAAGTAGGGTGCACGTTCACACACACAGGGGTTTGTTTTGTGTCCTGAAACTAGCGAAAAGAGAGGAAAGTGCGTTGTGCGCTGGAGCATTGTTTTGATGGAGCATCCAACGAGCCTTCCACAATTCAAGTCTCTTCCTTTGAATTTTTTACACAGCTTTGTCAGAACTTCAATATAGTATGTTTTAGACATTTTGGACAGACAACTTGTGTAGCGACACCCGTTAATATTCTTAAAGTGGGACAAATGCTAACTTATTGTGATTTTCTCTTGAAGAGGATCTGTGTCTTCATTTTGAATTTAAAATCAACGGTGTGAATTTAAACAAACAAAAAATAGGGTAATAATTAGAAAGTATAGGTTATTAATAAATATTATATGAAGAAATTCTCTTGAGATTTTTTCAGGAATTACTGCCTCCAGGTAAGATGCAATTAGATTGGTATTGAAAGACCTGCCTAGAGATAAATAAACCTTGTAAGAGGACGAAGGAATAAAAGCGAGCTTTGACCCTAAATCCATGAAAGGCGAATGATTGGAAGTATAAAGGGAGATGAATTCCCGAAGCTTGATAGGGGCTTTGCGTTTATACCATCTTCAAAGGGGAAGCGAACACGTATCGAAGGATGTATTTATAGCCGGGGCACGTTCCATTGCCGTATTTGAAAAGCGTGGTGGGGGGTTTTTGAGTAGGCGAAAGGAAGAGAAGGATAGAAGGAGGGCCCCATTGTATTTCACTAATAGTTTGCTAATTTTAAATTTTAGAGATTTAGAAGAGCTTAAAGGTTTTTTGGAGAAAGAATATGAAAATTTCTACTTGGAAACCCGGGTGGGTGCCTGACTACCCACCCCGTTAGTAGAGGTCCTGAATGGGTGAAGAGAGAGAGAGAGAGAGAGAGAGAGAGAGAGAGAGAGAGAGAGAGAGAGAGAGAGAGAGAGAGAGATGGTCAGTTAGCGTTGGTTAATTAATTACAATAACACCCCCATCTCTCTCTTCCTTCTGAAACTATTTTATGCCATTCAAACACGCGAGTTAAAAATGGTTAAAATTGTGATGTTGATTCGTTGTTCAATTTTTTTGTCTGTCGTTTTTCCGGCAAACTGCAAAAACACAAGGTAATGAAAATCTGTCTCACTGCAAAGCCGAATGAGCATGTTGGAACGTGATTCGGCAGACAACTAGGGAAAGGTTCGAAGTCAACGGCTATAACGTTTTCCCACAGGTAGTGCTTGGTGTGCACTGACTGTGCGCACAGTCTCATTATTTAATAGCCACCCTTCGTACTTTATAAAGAACTGTAATTACAAAAAAAAAAATATATATATATATAAATAAGTTTGAAAGACTTCCGAAAGGCATCAATGAAATATCAAAATACTCGGACATTGTAGAAAGTAACTGGATGTTCGAGAGAATGTAAACAGATCATTTATCCTTTCCTTTTATCGTTTTCAATCCTGTATCACTTGCTTGTAGCCCAGCATGGAAATTTTGTTCCTCCTACTGCATGGTGCCAAAAATTTTTAGTTTCTTTCATATTAACACCATTTTTGCTACATTATTAGATTCATTGTTGGATAAATCCATCAAAAAGACTGAAATATAAAATTTTATGAAAATCCCGTCCATAGGAATTGAATTGTTACATGCGAACGGACGGACGGATATAGTGTACAATATGCGCTTTATGCATACAAACTGCTTAAAAATTAAATATATATGACGAGCGAGTGAAACAGAGAAAAAAAAACAATATTAAGAATAAGGATGCTACTTTGGTCGAATCTGTTTCTATAAGCTCGTGCCAAGTTACTCCATTACGCATAAATTTTTTACCTCCACCCTACTCCATCGCTGATATCTATTCGCAAACATAATTCACATTTTCTGAGAGAAAAGATGAAGAAGTTCCGGGTCTGCGAAAGGCGATCTAATTATTCTTAGCTCTACTGTTTTTCGCGACCGAGTTCTCCATCATGCATGTACTTATGCACTTTTCCATCTTCTTTTTTTCTTTTTTCATCCCGTGGTTAAACGTGGCGTTTCAAGTGAAAGTTAAAAAAAGGCGTTTTAAACATTTTTCCTCTTTCTCCTGAGTCTGCCGAGATTAGAACAATCACTTCAAAGGTTGACGGAGGAAAGGACGCTGACCTCGCGTCCTTTGCGTTGATGAAAGACCTCAAAGTTTTGTCATGCCTCTATATTTTTTTGTAATCACTTCCACTTGAGCACATCTTTAGACTTTATCGTTCAAAGCATCGCCATCAAATCCTACGACTTCAAATCTTGTTTTCTTTTTCTTCGCTCTCCCCTTTCTGAAAGGTTGCCACAACTGCACAAAAAAGGAAACTCTCCTTTCACGGGGCTTATAAAGCGTGACTCTCCAGTAGGGAGCCCAACAGGACTGATTAGGGATGCGCATTTCTCATCCCAGTAGGTATTTCGCAGCGTACCACAAGAGGAGTAACACCTTTGGACATTTCCTCCTCCCTAAGCAAATTTGATGCAGAATAAACGCGCAAGGGAGATTCTTAACACTTCATTTAGAAGTAATTTCTCTCTAAATATTAGCGGGAGTCGTCAACCTGAACTAATTCTTTGTCACCGGCTGTATAAAATGGAGAAAAGCTCTTTGACGTGAAAGAACTCTAAATCACAGAACAATAGCAACTTCTTTGCGTTTAAGTCGCAGTTAAACTGCTGTTTGGAACTGCAGCAATTCACCTCAGTGCCAGATAAACTTGGACACCCGCTGTGTGAGCACGAAATGATAAGAAAGAGGGGAAAAGGTTACATATATTTCAACTTTACACTTTAGCTGCAAGGCAATTTAACCGATTCTATTTTATGTACTTACTTTTTTCAAACCAGATGGGGCTGACACAGAAACTTATATGTGACTATATCGCTTCAAATATGTAATTTATAAACACATTTTTCTGTATGGATTACGATAAATGTAACAAAGTTATTGACAGTTAAGGTTCAGAGGTCATTATGACCTCTGAACCTTAACTGTGAAACACTTATTTCCATTGTGGAGCAACACCCCCTTTGAGGCTTCTCTTCGGTGAGTCAATAAAAAGGATGGATTGTAACTAATTCCTAAATATTTCATTAAGCCATTTATATTATGCAAAAAACCAGTAGAACCGTCTTCAGAAAAGTAGGGGAAGGACTGCTTCTTGTTCTCTCTGTCTGTACATGAGAAAAACATCCCATGTTCTAGAAGATTTTTTAGACTTAAGTCTAGAACCAAGGAGTTCCGCAGATTCCTTTCGATAAATTTAAATCTCTTACCAGATCATTGAGTTCGTGCTGTGAAAATAGTTGAGGGCTGGATTCAATGTCTCCAGGCCTGTAGACTTCAGTTTCATCTTCGAAAGCTTCATTTTCAACACTCTCTGCTGCTACATTCTCCAGTCTAAGTGAAGGACATGAAATCGATAGATTATCTCCATGTAGGACTGGTCTAGTGGCAGATGGAATGGCAAGATACACAATGCCCATCTTACTCTTTGCATTGAATCCCTCTACAGTCACTAATCAAAAGTAACAGTCATCACAATGGTTTGTAAGATCCTGCCAAATCATTGGAATTACAAATGGCATAGACTTCTTTTTACCATTTTTCCACAATCTGAATGCTTCAACACAGGTTCGGAAAACTTTATATGGCGCCCGTGGTTCATTTTGGTCGCCGAGTTTCACTTCAAAATAAGCAATACACACTTTTTTAAAAATTCTGTATTATCTTGTCTTTGCTTGAGGATTGCATAACTTCCACAAATATAACAAAACTTCGGATTATTCAAACACCTATGTGAAGACATTTTACTCACTTTTCAGCCCAAGTTTGACACGATAACCTCAAAAATAAACTGAACTCACGCTGATAAACACTACTGCATGGAGCTCTCAAGGTTAAGAAACAAATGAAGAAACATTAAAGTATGAATTTATCTGTATATCTAATACTACTACTAATAATAATTAAGGGTGCGATTAATACAGCGATTATGACACCGGACCGTCAATATATGGACCCGGGTTCGAATCCCACCGCGGAAAAATGAAATAGCGAAAGTCGCTTCATTGGACCTACCTCCTGTAAGGTCGAAGTGATGGCTGAGGAAGAGTGGCGCCATCTGATTTCTCGCCCATAACTGCCACCTTGCCCTCTGAATGCCAAAGCTAAACATGGAAAGCACCTCCATAGCTAAACACCAAACACCTCCACATGCTAAACAAGCTAAACACCTCCTAGCTGGATGAAATTGTAGAAATAATGAACATACTGCATCGAGTGTGGCGCAGGATAAAGTCACTCGCGTTAAAACTTTAGGCAGAGCGTTCGCCTCTAAAAGTCGGAGACAGTGGATCGAGTGGCGCTGTGTCCTGTATGGATACCACAACTGAAGGATAAGACCATCCAGTGGAGCATCGAAATGAATACGTTCATCGTGCGAGCATACTACGAAGTAACTAAGCTAGAGACAGAGATGACAATGTAGCAGATCAGAGACGGACCATCGTCAAGAAGAACCTAATACTTTCTGCAATCTTGGAAAAAGTCAAGCAGGATGTGAGCGACTAACTACAAACAATAACGAATACGGACGCACCGGAACTAGAACTGCAGGAAGAACAGCAAGTACAAGAACTACAAGCCAGAGCGGCTGAAGAGGAAACAGACGAGATCACAATATACAAAATAGAAGAAGAGTGGAAGAAAACTCTAACAGAATTCGAGGGAATGGACTCTACAAAGACTCGCATCATACCGAAGCAGAGGCCCAAAGAATTCTGTGGCAGGTCACAGGATTCTGTTGGGCAGAATTCTGTGGTCACAGGATTCTGTTGTACAGTAAATGTACCGCTGTAGCAGCCACCAAAATTAACGGACGAGAAACCAAAACGCAAAGACAAGGAACCATCAGCCTGGAAAAGATGTTACAGCAGAAGATAGAAGAAATAAGAGTGAAGATAGGCCAACTGACCCAATACCAACGGGGTAACAGAAGTAGTGAAGACCATCCTCAAGAAAGATAATATCCACAGCAAACATGAGACCTATAATCAGAAGATCGAAGAATATCTTGGCACCCTCAAGCAAAAACTCCTGGCACTCAGCAAGACACTTCGCCGTTACAGAGAGAGAGAGAGAGAGAGAGAGAGAGAGAGCGAGAGCGAGAGAGAGCGCCTAGAGGAAGACAAAACAACAGAACATTTGATGAATCTACAGGAAAAGGAAAATCGGACAAGAGGAGAAAAAAGGCAACGGACCCTCCCTCTCCGCACAACCAGAAGGTACTCGAGGAGCTCTGGGGAAACCTGTGGAGCAGTGAAGTTAGACATCATGGCCCGTAGCACTCGCTTCTTGATTAGACCGGGGTTCGAGCCCGTCACCACCAAATACGGAGGATGTGGAAAGGTCAGGGAATGACCACCGCATATCCCGGAGCAATAGGGCCTTAGTTGCTAATGCTCCTAAAAATCAAATAATAAATAACAATAACATCATGGCCGTGCGCCCTGGAAAGATCTAGAAAGGAAGGAAACCAAGGACGTACAAGAGATGACAGAATGGGAGATTCGGGAGGAAATACAACAGTCGATCAGGAAGTCCCACAACTGTCGAATCCCAGGAGTAGATAAACTCCACAATTACTGGTACAAAATGTTCTTCTGCAAACACAAACACATATTTCACACAGATAATAATGCACCCTGACAGGATAAGAGTGTCTCCTCAAGAAATCACCTACCTGAAGTCCAAGGACAAAGACATCACAAACCTTAGAAAGTACAGACCAATCACCTGTCTCCCAACAATGTGCAAGATTCTGACAGGCTGCATAATCAAGAAGATATCAGACCCCTTGGAGAGCCAGAACGTCATGGCCGAGCAGTAGAGGGGATGTGAGCAGAGAATGCAAGGAGCAATTAACAATTTATGGAGCAAGTTATGGAGCAAGCCTACAAGAAACTGTACACTGCCTACATCGACTACCGCAAGGCGTTCGACTACGAGCTCAGAGCTGGCTGATAGAGACACTGAAGATCTACAAAGTCAACCGGACCCTGGCATACTTCCTAGAAGTATGCCAGGGTCCGGTTGACTTTGTAGATTGGGTATTGGTCTGGTCGAGAACATCACGACCAGACCAATACCCAACAGCAGAGGAAACTTCCAAGAAGATTCCCTGAGCCCACTATGGTTCTGTCTAGCACCCAACTCACTGTCCACCATGCTCAATAACACCAAGTACGGATATATCCTAAAAGAAGGGAGGAAGAACCTGTCTCCCTCTCTTACCTAACGTACATGGATAACATCAAACTCTATACCGCATCGAGAATCAGCTCTGACGTCTACTCCGGATCCCTGAACAGCTCAGCACTGACATCGGGATGCAGTTTGGCCTAGACAAATGCAAGATCCATGAAAGACTAGCGAAGAGATTATTGAAGCCACGACAGAGGGAAAGACATACAAATATCTGGGGATATTTGTATGTCTTTCCACTAGTTAAAGCACAAGGAACTCAAGACCCACCTCACTAAGAAATACCATCAGAGACAGAAGCCTGCTGAAATCAAAGCTGAATGGCGGGAACATGGTCACAACCATAAACACTTATGCAGTTCTAGCACAAACTACTCCTTCAGGATCATATATTGGACCAAAAGCAAGCTGGGGGCGATTATGAGATCGACCAGAATAATGATGACCAAGAGTCGCCAATACTACCCGAAGTCGGACATCGAGACACTGACCATAGCCCGTAAACATGGAGCGAGGGGATTGACTGACCTCATTGAACAAGAGAAGACGGCGATTAAGAACTTGCGCGAATACTTCTAGGAAAACTGAACGGCAATCTACCAAGTCATAAGAAAGACATAACGGCACTCAACCTCAACAAGGAGACCACACTGACACATACAGAAGAAACAAAAACAGAAAGATGGACGAAGAAGACACTCCATGGCAGACACTATAATGACCTCCATCCAGACTACATAGATAAGATGGTTTCCAACGCTTGGCGAAGGATTCGTGCTTGCCGTCCAAGACCAGGAAATCAACACTAGGAACAATACGAAATGCATCGCCTAGAACCCCAGAGTAACAGATGAGACATGTCGACAAGCCCTCGTGTGTCTGGTAGGATCGGCGTCCTCCCCACACCAGGTGTAAATTATCTGAGTTCGAGTCTCGTCGATGACGGGATGAACTTGTATGGGCCTTTTTCACAACGTGGCTGAGTTATTCGGTCTCATGCGAGGGTAGCGTGGTTTTTTCTCCTGGAAACTTGGATTTTTCATCCAGTAAACAGAAAATAGACCTCAAAAAACACATGTTAGGCCACTGTAGCCTAGTGGTCAGGCATGCGGGTGCATAAGTACACGTGCCTTGAGTGACTGGTTCAAGCCCGTGACTGCTGAATACGGTGCTGTTTCTTGTATTCTGTCTATCTTGTGAACTCCTCTGACTGTTTGGTCGTCCCGGAGTATAAACAGAAAATTTGTTTTATTTATTTATGACATTTTATAGACAGTGTACATGGACCAATATGGCCTTAGTCGCTGACGCTCCTAAAACCCTACAACAACAACATGTCGACGATGCCAATTGGCCCCAGAAACAATCCAGCACATCACATTAGGATGTAGAGTGATCACCCAGACGGAGTACAGACATGACTAGGTGGCCAGGATAATACATCAGAAGCTAGCGCATAAGTCATTTCTTTGACTAGCTAGCAAATAGTAGCTAGTCAAAGAAAGTTTAGTATTACAAGGACGAGCCTCAGGCCGTACTAGAGACCTCTACTCACCGACTATACTGAGACCGAGCCATATAAACAGACAAGACGATCCAACACAACAGACCAAACATAACCCTCATTTACAAGAAGGAAATGGCTGCATACCTGCTCGACATAACAGTGCCCAACCAGCAACCTCCATAAAACATACGAGGAAAAGATTGGGAAGTCCACGTATCTTTGACATTTTGTCTTAGGTCTGAGTATGGAACAATTAATGACCATCCCGATCATCGTGTCAACCACCGGCATGGTGCCTCCATAAGAACCTACCAACAATAGGCCTCCCAGAGAACACTTGCATGGAACTCCAGAAAGCCACGATCCTGAACACCTGTAGAGTAGTAAGACAGTTCCTCTACTAAGAGTAATATTAATAATAATAGTGACCAGACACCACCAACTACCCCATACACTTGGTACCAGTACCCGTCAGGGGACAGAAAAGTTCCCATATAAAAGAAAAAAAAACCGTTTTTATAGTAATAATGATAATTATTAAAATGGGGCACCAGTGCGGATTGAGAATTGTTAGATTTTAAAATTTTCTGATTTTTGAGAGGTACTCGTATACCTAGTGGTTGAGCGGTTTTAGAAGAGCACTGTTCAGTAATAATCAAGTACAAACATATGGACTTAATTATATCTGTTATAGATGGATAAGACAATGGTCTTAATTTTCACAGAAGAAAAAATTTGACTTTGTAACGAGTTGCCTTGATATTGCGTTACTTTCAGCAGCTAGCTTTTGCTATATTACAGCCACCTTATAAAGAAAAAAATGTCTCTGCTAACCCTGTAGCTCCCTTGCACTTTAAGGCTAATAATAATAATATAGATTTTATTTTCTCATTCTTATTTGCTGTTCCCCCCATGCTGTCTGAACCCCTGCGAAGCTACCCGATTTGTTCATATCTGACTGAGATTCTAGGAAAGATAAAAAAAACGTAAAAATAGGTCTGAATAAAAAAACATGGCTACCGGAAGAAAGTTGTAGTGAACTGATTTGTCTTTAAAGAAATCCAAATTCCTTTATTTTAAAGGAAAACGGTTTAAATTACAATAAATCCCAGGCGTCCTACCAACGACTGGGATTTATATAATTAATTTAAAAATACAAAATATTTTATATAATTTTAAATTAATTTTTAAATTTTATTACATTTAAATATTAGGATTTTATTGATGACTTTTTAATAAAATTATAAAGATTCGATGAATGATAGAAATCCATATATTTGGATCCTTTCAGGTCTCTCACTCTCCATATGTTTAAACGAGTTTTAATTTTTCTCTGCTCACCACAAACAACTCCATTATTCATACGAATTCAAGGACATCTACAATTCAAGCTTTTGGAGAAACATTTGCTCTATTATAAAGTACAGAACGAGTACTTGTGAGTGTCGAGAAGATAGGAAGGGGGATGGAGAAGTTTCCACCTACAAACGCCAGATCCAATTAAACCCTAATGGAGAAATAAAACGGAATGTTCTTGGCTACCATACTTCTAACATATTAAGACGTTATTAACTTCCTTTTTTTTTAATATGGCGTGGCTTCGTGTAAAGATGCTTTTGAAGAACTTCCCTTGAGTTAAGCCGTTATATAAATAATAATTATAAGATTTTATTGTGGCATCAGCTTGCTCATTCACTCTCGGTAAGGTACTTCAGAAAGTTGCGAGTCCCTCAAATGGGGTTACGAACAACTTTCTGCAATTTGCATAATAATTTCGTTCGCCCAGCTGAAGAAGAAGAAGAAAAAAACGGTAACCGGAAAATGCACGTGCCAGAGCGAAGGGGTAAATATTAACAGTGTACTTTTTATGGGTTCATACATTATACAGCAGATGGAGGGAGGCCTCAGCTAGCTACAGATGATGTGCGAACATTAGACCACACGTTGGTGGATTTTCTTCTCGGTTGAAAGCAAAGATAAAATATCTCCATCTCCATATAGATTACACCTGTAGAAAGTAAGAGATGATAACTGTTCCTCAGGTATTTGTTTACTTGCACTGCTGGCCCAAAAACCTACGTGTTGTGACCCAAAACTTCTTATTTCTGGGCAAATTGTAACAATCCTTCACTGTCCCGGATTTATGAAACTTTGTTCTCACAATCATCCATCTTTACTACAAAAGCTTTTTGCATTTTTCGATCGCATTTTCATTCGTGTGCCATTTTGTTTTCCCTTTTTTATCTAATGCAGTTTCCAAGGATTGGTTTATTCTTCGATGATGGTGTCCTAATTGAGGTACTGTCCACGAAATATGGACTGTAAATTGTGCTCTGATAGAGAGGCATTTTATTTCCTTCGGTTTTGTTTCTTGTATTCTCGTAGATAGAAGAAACAACCTGGGGCCATTTAGGAGAATAAAGTTGTAAATTTTCTTCAGTATTCTAAATTATTCTTTATATACGCAATGTATATATTAGGGTTTATGTAATTCCATCACCCATTATTCGATTACTTTTGTTTAAATCCTCTTAAATTAATTTTTGAAGTTTATAAAATATTATTCCCAAATTTATTTAATCACTTTTATAATCTTCCAAGACAAAAATTTGGAACTAGACATTCTATTCTCAGGCTTATGAAAATTTCCGTGCTTCATCTTTTGAAAATAAATTGAGTAATTAGGGGGCAATTACGTCACTACAAATGTGCAGGTAAATAATTACACCGTTGTCTTCCATTGAAAGACAACTTCCTCCATAACGTTCACCAACGTCGTGCACGTACTTCACTCTGTAATACATGACCACGCCCGGCATCATTTGATGTTCCATTGTAATGACAGCTGATGAAAAGACTCGATATAGTTTGTATATTTGTAAATATTTTAGTATTTTGTAAATATTTTAAATATTTGTATAGTTTGTAAATATTTTAAATATTTGAAGATTAAAATATTTTAAATATTTTAGTCCTGCTCTTTCGGATGCAACACTGTTCCTCGTGTATTATGGAACCTGAAGCAAAAGGCCTTTTCTTAAGTGACCTATGTAAACGCAGGTGAATAATTACATAGCGATATTTATTCCACCTTGAGAATGCCGCGTGGTGAGGGATGGGGCAGCTAATGGGAGAAGAGGGATGCGGGCCGCGTAGTAAAAGTGGGCAGGGAAATTACATAGGTCATTTCCTGATTAGATATTGATCAGTGTGTTTCGACAGGTGTCTTTTACGTAGAAAAGATTTGACTTACTCTGTCATACCTCTATATTTTATGTAGAAAAGCGTGCACTGGGGTTGGTGAGCAAAGTCCCCTAGTTTATTTATTTTTATTTATTATTTTATCTTTTTTTAATTTATTATTTATTTATGATAATTTATCGTCTGATAAAGCATCATAAATATCTTTTTGATAATTTTTTTCTCCTGTCGCATGAAATGCGAAGAGTTTCCATTAGAAGTAATAAAAACTATCTCAGTATTAAATGGAGAAAATTGAAGAAGGAATCAGAAATAAAATAAAGTAAAAAAAAAATTCTCACGAACTCCTGAAATTAAAAAAAAAAAAAAAAACCTGCCCATAGTTCATTGGAAAGTTGTGAGGTTGTAGTAATTCTGTTATTCTTCTAAAGAGGCAGCTACCATTTATTATGCTGTAAGGATACAGCTGTAGAGGAATCCAAGTTTCTCCCAATACTTCTCTAGATGGTTAATTGAATTTTCCGGCCAAAAATGATGGAAGAAGAAGAAGAAGGAAAAAAATCATGAACCGTCAGAAGATGGCTGAACTCGGCAGACATGCCATTCCGAATAAATGCACATGTGACAGTGCTATGGAGGCTTGACTGAGAGTACGTGAGGTGAAATTGGAAGCACCCATAGGAGATGCATGTCACAATGCTGGAATAACTTCCTGTATCCTTACTTGCAGTATCGTATTTTGACCATTTGGGTTCGAAGAGTAAATCGATAACTAAAGGAAATCTAATTGGCACCGCCAGGGCGTGTTAGAAGTATTAGCGTTTGTGCAAAACCGGAGCGTTCATAGTTTTTATGTAGTTTAGAGATTTCTAATATTAAAATATTCGTTAATTTTTAATTATAATAGTTTTATTAGTAAATATTTTGACTGCTCTTTAATATAAATATTTTAATTTAAAGTAATAGAAGAACGAAAGTAATTTATTCAATAAACTAACATAAGTGAAGAAAAAGGAAAAAAGAAAAGTTCTTTTGTTACGTCAATATCCTTAACGATAATGTAATTAAAGTTTGGTGACTCCGAAGAAACAAGTGATTTGTTACTGCTGCCTCATATCAGCGGACCTCCTTTTTGGTGTGTGCTGCCAACTTCTATCTGGTTCACTCTTCGTTGGACTTAGTAGAAAAATGTCTAAAGAAAATAAATGAAAGTTATCGGAGACATGTGACATAATGAACCTTCTGCTATCACGTGCAATTTCTTGTCCCCGTGCCAAAAAAATAAGCCTCTGGGAAAATTATCGAGTTGTCACTTGGTGTGACCGAAATAGTTGATTAGGTATAGCCGATAAGGTGGTGAGACACAAGACAAAAAAGTCCTTCCTCCACCCCCCAAGTGAGTTCAATTCAATTGGAAAAATAACACCTGTTTTTCCTCTCTCTGTAGAGACGTTAACGTTGGCAGTGCCATCTTAGGATGACTCACTTTCTAGATAAATATTCAAAATTCATTCTCTTTGTATTATTTTGTCTTTAATGCAACATTCTCATTTTCTGTACATATATTAGCGTTTATTTGTCTCAAATAACATCTGCATTGCAAACTATTTAGCTATTTTAACCTGGAATGAAAACCAAAATTTTATTCTACTCTTTTACATAGCTTGCAATAGAAGAGAAAACAATTATTTGGAATTATCTGTTCATTGTGATGCTACCAATTTTGTCAGATCGTTAAAAAAAACTTTGGTTGTCCGCATTCATCGGAGAAATTATGCATTCAAGTTGAGTTTAACGATAAACGGATTCTGTTGTTTGGGAAAACATTCGTGAGTTGATTTCTCAGGCGATTTCTTGTTAAGTCTTTGCATGGGATGTCTTGTAGACAGTTCGTAATTAGCTCATATCACTAGAGAGGCGATCAGATAACCAAACATTTGTTTTTTGCTCATCTTGAGACCAATAAAAGGTTTAAAATAAACATAAGTCAGATTTAATTGAACCAATGCTTCTTTTCGAAATCTTAACGATTAGTATTTCTCTACTGGAAATTTTATGTAATGCGAAAACTTATTTGGAACCATGAATAATTTGAAAATAAAAATAAGGAAGAGAAAGAAGTTCACTGAAAGGAATAGCCAGCACAGAAATGTGTACGTTCATCCGTTTATATATATATATATATATATATATATATATATATATATATATATATATATATATATATATATATATATATATATATATGTGTGTGTGTGTGTGAAAACAATAGAGAAGGACAATCCCAATGTCAGCATCCATCGTACACTGCTCAAATCAGAGCTTTGTCCAACTAATAGAAAAGCCTTTTTGTCCTGAACAGCCACTCACTTCAGTTTCACTTTAATACAAATGGCATTCACTAACTTCGGCCTCTTGACCTCGCTTTGATAGTCGGAGGGAGGCAGGACAGAACGTGACTGGTGTTCGAATCAAAGCTAGGTCGATGTAGCAATGATCGTTTGTATTCGCTGGTATCGAAGCGTGCAACGTTTGGATCGAACCATTTTTTTCCTGTCAGAGCTACGCGGTTAGAAGGGAACAATCACAAGAAGATTTATCAAGTTACAGGTCCCATCAAAGTAGCCGTGATGATCCGAAATCGCTCCTTGCTGCTCATCGCCTTCGGATCTTTCATGTCTGCCTATTTCGAGACATCTTTCTCCGCTTATTTTATGTTATTTTCCCAGCGAATGTCTCAATTGATGTTAAATTTCCTTTCTGTCTAATATATATTTTTTAATTCTTCTTTTTCCCTTTCATTGTCAAAATATATCCGTTATTATTTTCCAAAATGACCTTATATTTTTCCCCAATTCCCTTATATTTTCCAATTTATGCTTACCTTTTCCAAATATGTTTTTTTTTTTTTTTTTTTATGTAGACCCGAAACACGAGAGGTATTAGAACCTATACTACTTAGTACAGTGCTTGGGTTGGAGGGTGGGAAGAAGATATTTATTGACATTAGACTTCAACTTCTACAGGCTATAATTTTCAGGAGATATGCATGAAGGAAGGTTGTTCCAGAAAACGGCAGTTGAATGAATAAATGAGGAAGATGAAAAGTTGGTTCTGTGGGTTTGAAGTTGGACAGTAAATGGATGTTGGCTGGTGGAGGCACGTGTTTGGACTATTTTGAAAGAGAGAGCGGGAATTATAGAAGCAAATTCAGAAGAACAGTGCCCATGGAAGTATCTGTAGAATAGGCATGCAGCAGAAACAGTGCGTCCATGAGAAAGCGAGTGGAGAGACTCTGTTACAGATGAATCATTAATTAACTTATCTGCCCTCTTCTGAATGGAATCAAGAAGCCTGAGAGAGGTTTTGGGGGCACCACCCCAGATGTGGGAACAATATTCCATGGCAGATTTGCGATTTATACAGAGTGAGCAGCTGTTTGGAAGAAAAGTAACGCCGAGAGCGAAAGAGAAAACCAAGTTTTTTAGATGCAGAGGAAGCAATATTTGTAATGTGCTTGTGCCAAGAGAGATTAGAAGTCAGGGTAATCCCCAAAAGAGATATATCATTTTGCCTAGAAATCGGAGTGTCACCAAAGATAAGCATAGGAGTAGAAGAATCCTTTTTTGCGAGATATAAGACAAGACTGAGTTTTAGAAGGATTGAAATCAACTAAGTTGTCTTTGCCCCATTCGAGAGTTACATGGAGATCAGCATTTAAGGAATTGGAAGCGGATATTCGAGAAGTTGAAGTTGATTGAGCAGGGAAAGGTTTCTCAAAATGGAAAGTGGAATGCAATGTGCTATCATCGGCAAAACTATGGATAGGATTTCCAGTCAATGAAAGGTCATTAATATACAAGAGGAAAAGAGTGGGGGAAAGAACTGAACCTTGGGTGACACCAGCATTTGTGGACAAGTTAGAAGACAGAAAGCTATCTACCCCTACCATCAGTGAGCGATCAGAGAGAAAACTGGATAGCCAATTACAAAACACAGTTGGAAAACCATAAGGTGGAAGCTTGTTTAGGAGACCTTTATACCAAACACGATCAAAAGCCTTTGAGATGTCGAGAGCAACTGTTTGTGTTTCACCAAACTTTTCCATTGAATTAGTTCATAAATGGGTAACATAAGCCAGAATATCACCAGTGGATCGACACTGACGGAATCCAAACTGGCGATCTTTGATCACACGATAGGTTTCTAGGTAGTTTAAGAGTTGGCGGTTAATTGATTTCTCCATTACTTTAGAAAGAGTAGAAGTAATTGCAATGGGACGATAATTGGATGGGAGGGATTTGTCATCCTTTTTAGGAACTGACTGGATATGAGCAAATTTCCAAGCAGAAAGAAAAACACCTTTGGAATAAGAAAGTGACAAAATGCGGCAAAGAACAGGAGTAAGGGTTTAAGGTTTTCAGGAGAACAGGTTTTAAGAACATGTGGAGAAATACCATCAGGACCTGGAGCTTTCTTAGCATCAAGATTCGTCAAAATCCTTCTGACATCCTTTTGACGGAAGACCACAGGAGGCATTGAATGGAGCGTGTTGGGAATGGTGGGAGGTGTTTTTCCAAGATCATTAATACATGAGTTGGAAGAAAAATGGGATGCTAGCAGGTCAGCTTTATCCTTGGCTGAAGTGACAACAGAACCATCTGGTTTGGACAGAGATGGGCAAAAGTTGCGGACAATAGCTTTGGCAAGAGACCAGAATGCTCGGCTACCATTAGGACAAGAAGCAAGTTTTCTACTCTTAGCCTGTTCAAACTCTAGTTTGGACTGATTAATAACTGCTTTACAATTGTTGCGAGCTTTGGTGTAGGCAGAAAATGAAACTGAAAAATTAGAAACAAGCCAATTACGATATGCAACATTCTTCTCTTGGACAGCCTTAGCACATTTATTGGAAAACCAAGGTTTAGATAAAGGACGAGAAAATTTAAAGTGGAGTGTGGGATAAAGGATTCCATTCCTGCAAGAATAATCTCACTGACACGATCTCACCAAACGTTGACATCAGAAGTTTTGAAACAGTAATCCGACCAAGGAATAGAAGAAAATAAATCTCGCAGGTCATCCCGTTTTGCATTCTTGTAATGCCAAACAACACGAGGTTGGAAATAGCCATGAGATAAAGGCTCCATTGGAGAAGAAACAATCACTAAGCTGTGATCTGAGGTGCCTAAAGGACCACTCACTTCGACCGTGTACTTAGAAGGGTTGTTTGTGAGAAAAAGATCAAGCGTGTTGGCTGTATGGTTAGGATTGTCCGGTATTCTTGTAGGTAAATGAACAATCTGCGCTAGGTCATTAGTAATTGCAAAAGCCTCAGCATCTCGACCAGCTGGGTCGGTGTGACTAGAAAACGGAAGCCAGCTGGAGTTGTGAACATTAAAATCATCAAGGAAAATTACCTCACTGTTAGGAAAGTTGGACTGGAAAAAGTCAAGTTGCAAAGAGAGGAAGTGAAAGAGTTCCAAGTGATTAGTGGAGTTGGAAGAACGGTAGAGACAACAGATGAATTTGACACAATGAGGTAGAGAGATTTTAAGCCAGAGAAGATCAAAGAGAGGAGATTCCAAATTGCCAAGTCTCTGACAGGGAATATCAGAACGGACATATGCACAAGTACCACCTTTGAGGCGAAAGGAATCATACAGCGAATAATTTGGGCATCCGAGATGAGCAATAGTTGAATCAACCGATAACTGAGGTTCTGTCAGAAAAAGTACATGGGGTTAGGCAGACTGCAAGTGGAAATGGACATCGTTGAGATTAGAATTGAGACCACGTATATTTGTGAAATGAACTAGGAAGTGTTTCGTAGGTTTAGATCTTTTCGCAGATAAACTTTCTCTATTAGTTGGCAATTCATGGTGTGTTCAATAGTAAGAAAAAGTGGGTGGGACATGTTGTATGAAGTAATGAAATTTTTGGATATGGCGTACACAAGGGAAGAATATACCCAGATCCTTGACATAACGTGGCCTCGACAATGCTCCCCCGCATACACACTACTCGGACTCCCTCCAGTCACTATCTGGCAGAGTAGAGGTAGCAAGATTATACACTAACTGATCCGGAAGCCTCCTAGAGAGTTACCAATAGGTTCGGTCCGGTGTACTAACTAGCGGCCGGCCTGCGAACACCGTTTTAGAGCTGTACCCTCGAAATGTAAGGAATAATGGATCTCGCCACGATGTTCATCCTAACCTCAAAAGTCATCAGTCATACTGCATGATGGAAGAGATGGGGAAGGTTTGACCGAACCGTATCGATAGATAGCTTTCAGTTTCCAAATACATCCTTTCTCCATCACATCCCCAAATTTCTCCTGAATCCCTAATTTTTTTCCATTCAAGATCACATATCTCTATTAGGGATTGCACTGACTTTTACTCTCTCTCTTGGTATAAGCGCAAAAGACCACCTATATTTGCTATGTAGAAAAATTGTGGTGCGAGCTTCAATTTATAGCTCCTGAATCCCTAATTTTTCCTATTCAAGATAGCATGTTTCTAGTAGGGATTACCCTGACTTCTACTATCCCTCTCTCTCTCTTGGCATAAGCGCAAAAGACCACCTATGTTTGCTATATATGAAAAATTGTGGCGTGATCTTTAATTTATACTTCGGTTTGAATTGTAAGCATTTTAACAGAATATTCAGAACTTATAATAAGAATAAAATGTGTATTGACGTTACTATAGCAATGACTATAAACTGTAATCACGTGATTTTTGTGTCCAGAAATAGTCGGACTTTGGCCATCATTTGGTTTTTACAAATGTTAAAAAGAATGACGAAGCCAAACTTTGCTATCCATACACAATGAAGAAAAGTCGTGGGGATCGTCGAGCCACGCAGAAAGACTGACGACATGAAACGTTTCTCCGCTGACAACTACTCCAAAAAAAAAAAAAAAAAAAAAAAAGAGAGAGAGAGAAAAAAAAGAAAAAAACTGGTCACGATCGAAAATTATTTCAGCAAAAATTACCTGAGGCACTTCGTTGGAAATTAAAACATCCGAGATGAGCAGGCTTCTAATGAAAAATCTCTGCCCACAGACGAACAATTAATTAAAGAAAAATTTCCCTTCTTACAACATTCATTTGGATGAATGTTAATTCATGCAAATTAATTTTTTTTTCTTCTAAGAACCATTTCGCGTCTCCTTGGAAGCAATGTTTAATTATTGCTGGTACGTTGGCAAAGTACGTCATTTCCAGACTTTTAGCAAATCTAGCTGGAAATCCATTATTTCTTTCTTTCTTTACGACCATTTTACTGTCTTGGAGTGGAGAAAAGTTATACAATAGGAAAATGACTTTAGGATTTCGTCACACGTTGCCTACGGTCCTTTCTGTGTGCGCGTGTCCCGCTGAAACTTGTTCCTTCATCCACTGCAGGATTGCAAGGATTGTATACACCGCAGAGAACCCGAATTAACTTCATTCTATAAGAAATCAAACAGAGTCGGAATTGGGTGAATTTTCAATTTAAATCCAGCGCGAAGACAACTTTAATTAGGCAGTTAAAATGGCCATTGTGTCGATAAATATCAACCTAGTAAAAATACTGTCCGATTACTTTTCCAACTTTTAAGGGTATAGGCAGGTCTATTCAGTATATTCGGAATACGTTGCTCAGAAAACCTTGCAGGGATAAGATATATTCCCCCTATGCCCTTGTTTAAAAATCGGAAAGCGAATGAATGAGGAAATTATCATTGTCTTCCTTTTCGCACTGTTACAATCTTTTGAGGATGCAGTATGCAAAGAAATCAACTGAGACATATCTCTGTCCCAAAACTGTTTCAGCAAGAAATGTTTGTGAAGATCATTTTTAACTGTACTTGAATTAATTGTATCTTGCGCTACTTCATCTGAAGTAGTGCAGTACTAAGGCAGCTCGTGGTTAAGGTAGCGAATAATGAAAAAAAAGTAAACTATTGCAAATTTGGCTGGTCCACTTAGGCTGTTTCTAGTTGAACAACTACTAAGCAACAATTTTTGAAAACGAGAAATGTGGTCAGGTATCTGCGCCTTAGATTCTACTAACTATACAGAGTAATCTAAAGTTTCAAATAGAAGGAAAATTTACGTGGATATTGTTTTTGATTATAGTGAGTTTATGTCATAAGGGAATCATCTGATTCTTCCACTGTTGCCACTAATCAGTCTCATAGTATTCTTCTAGTGTTTGGTATGCACCTGCTCGTTTATCTGTGTCGTCCGTTTCGAACAAAGTGATTCATCATCCTGCATGACAGATTTCCAGAAGTCTACAGCCGAAGTTCAACGTTAGCTGTACGCTGAAATTCAGCCTTTATTAGTTAGCCTGATCAGTGACTGTTGGGGGGTTGTTAACTAATGATACGAAGTTCGATATGTAGTTTTTTTGGTTTGTAGTTAGAGCTTCATTAATTAAAATTTTTCGGCGATGTAATTAGAGGATGCTGGGTCCTCTTTGCACGCCTCTGCAGTGTCTTCTAATACTGCGCACTGTATGCAGATTTATATAACCCAGCAGCATCCAATCAATCGTCTCTTTTGCCAGTAATTTACTTTGATGGCGTGCCGCCAAAGAGAAGATATCACGTGACTTGACATCTAAATCTCTCTGCATCAAATTTTAAGGTTACTTTCATTTGCAGAAGCGCTAATGTTTTTATATATACACGCGTTAAAAAAAGTAAGCGAACACTCTACCGAAACAGTCCATTGTAACACAAAACGTTCAACATACGCAGATGTAACAAAGTATCAACCATCACCACATGACATTACTTTAAGTTCTTTCGCAACAACTTCGAAGAAAATCTGTTGCTGCACTGACAAACGAGAGAACGTAGAAAATACAAATATCCGCAAATGCCAGTTGTTTAAGAAATATAGATTGCTTCGGAGTTAAGACGCCTGCACCACAACGAAGTGAAATTATTTTCTTTGGCTGACTTAAGACGCATTCTTAAGTCCAATAGTGTGTATCCGCGCCAACCAACAATGAGGTCTCACAAGAAACAGCTTTACTGTAGCTAAAGAAAAACGTTTCTTTTGGAATTTCATGAAATACTTGACGGCTTTCACTGCTGACATATGTTGCTAAGTGTCTCGTGCTACGTTACAGGTGGGTTTTATGACCCAAAAAAGTGCTTCCTTGTCACATAAACATAAAACTGCTTGCCCATGGAGATCTTAGTAAATTTCTTCTTCTTAAATTCTTTAACGGATCTGTGGATGGAATTTATCGTAAAACATAAGCAGGTGTTTACTTATGAACAAGGATTTGAAGGCTTAAAACAAAATAATAGCGTTTTATTTCACCTAGCTATGCGAGTTAGAGGTTCATATTACATACAAAAAGGGTTTAGAAGCGTTTATATGGGAGTTGAGACTACGCTTGACGTTGAGCATAAAATCTAAAACTCTTTATGTGTTTGCATATTGGAAGTTTGGTATTAAAACACTTTTATTGCTCTGAAAAATCTGTAAGATAGGATATATGGTGGCTAATCATGTCCAAGAGATGCGCATTATACGTGGCTTCATACATCTTATAATTCGAAGTTGGCGTGTTCAGAAGAAAAGTGGATAAACTTCGACAATTCCGAAGTGGATGAGATGGATTATACATATTTATAAGAAGGAATGTATTATGGAAGTGTTATATCACAACAAAGTGGAATAATCTTTATTTGTTGATAGAAAGAAGCGAACTGTATGAAGTGGGTTTATAAGCGATACTGACTCATGAAGATGGTGAATGTTTTCTAAACTTTGACCTAAATTCACTTGAATGAAAGTGTAGTTCAATCGGTCAATAGAGGCCTATCAGTCATCCAGTAATATGGGGAACATTTCTCTCATTCCAATAATTCAGCTGAGCAAGTTTATAATAAGGAAAGTTTCATTATCAGAGTTCATACTAAAATAACGTCTTAGATGTTGATTTTTAAATGATGTTGCTAATAGCAGAATAATTTAGATGAAATGGTGTTGACAGAAATTGTGTCATCTGTGGACACGTCACTTCCGGTATACCATATTTGAACCAATGTATTCTTAGTCATCTTTGTGCTTCACAGCAACCATCCTAGAAAATGTAAGAATCAAAGAGAGAGAGAGAAAATTTCAAAATTCGATCCTCTAAAATCGAAGTCTGCAGTGGGGGTGGGAAGGAAAGGGAATTGCAGTAGAGGGTGGGTGAAGTTATTGGAAATGATGTTAGCCACAAGTGCCTTTAATTTAGTGTTCACCAAGCAGCTCGAGACGGCAATTAACCCAAAGCTACAACCTGCAATACATAGCCCAATATGTTTCTGTGATCAAAATGGGCCCCATTATCTTTTACCACCTAATTATAATAACGAGTCCACCGCCTCTTTTCCTCTCCATTATGGGTCGCTAGGGGGGGTCCAAACGTGTTCTAATTATAAGTTAGCATTAGTAAGTAGATGAACGACATGTGGTGTGAGGAAAACAAATTACCTTCGGATAACATCTTTCGCAGCTACGCCAAAGCTTTCGATTATTTAGTTATTTACGATTTTCCTTCAGAAACACTGAAACCAGCAAATACAAGAATTTTCAGTGACTCTGGAAAGATCACAGTAGATGGTATTTAGAAAGTATTCGAAGGAAAAACTCTAGATAATAAGATTGGAAAGAAAAAACCAGCTGGTCAGAGATGATTGGAAAAAAAAATGAAATAAATAAAAATAATAATAAACTTCGTTTCACGTAATAAATGAATGTTTTATCTCTTACTCGATCAGAGAAAAATACCTTTGTTTTCTGACACGTATTTTGGCTCCATTGATTAATATATACAAATGGCCGAAAAAGAAGTTACCTCTTCTATTTTCTTGTCATACTGAATCAAATTATATTTATTGCGCAGATTTTGAGAAGGCAATTCACCAGAAAGTAATACCATTATTTTTATTTCGAAAAAAAGCGTAAAAACGGTATCATAGAAATGAAACGAATATTACTGTTTTTTAAAATGATTATGGAGCTCTCTGTTACGTACGGATTGAAGTAACAAATAGCAACAGACCTACTTTTGCGCATTAATTTCAAAATTCTGTGTGCGTACACCATAACAAGAAGAATGCGAATACTAATTAAAATTAAAAGTTTTAATATATATAAAATTAAGGAGATATTTATAAAATAGTGACAATAAATGAAGAATTACGTAAAATTTAGAATATACATATTAAATGATTTAAGACTAACATTAAAACATCTGAGGCCATATTAATAAAAACCATTATAAGTAAATTACAGTTCTGTTATGTAAAATTGAAGGTGATAGGATATTATACGAGCTCATAAGGAAAATAAGGGTTTTGTATTAATGCCAAATTAATAATTATCGCGGTGATGGTGAGTTTTATCGAATACAACGAGAAACTATTCGTTTTTGTGTCATTTGTTTCGATTTTGAGTTGATATTAATAAAATAGCCATGTTAATGTTTATTTTTTTTATAAGAACTATATCCGATTTCTTAAACGTTTTTCACAATCTGCATGTTACTGATAAGCTGAGACGCCATAGTATGAAAAGTAGCTTAACACAAATATAATTTTAAAATGTCAAAAGTAATAACACGGATGTTTTAAAATGTTCTTTAGTCCCTAGAATGGAGTAGTATTAATAAAGCCAAATCATTTTTGCACCAAGGTTAAAACTTTTTTTGCACCAACAATAAAACAAATCCGAATATTCATAGTGTTCCCCTTCCCACAAATATTTTCTAACCATCCATTCAACTTTGAACTTGGCCAGCCTTACTGACTCGTGCATACTGGGAGGCAATCCGTTCAAGTGTTTGACAACCCGCTGTCCAGAAGTGAACTTCGTGGGATCCAATCTTCTGATTTGACATTTTATATTTTTTCCCCAGTTCCTGTTTCACTTACAATAGAGAGAGAACAGACTTTCCTCATTCATTTTACTGAACCCCTTTAGCGCCTTGTACACGTCAATAAGATCGACCCTTAGATGTCTGGATGTTAAACTTTGCAGTACACATCTTCTAAGCCATTCTTTATATGTTCATCGATTTGTCTTCATCAATAACCTCTGACAGCATGCCGTGATGGGTATATTGTATCGTTTCTTTACGTACAATAAAGATTAATTAATAGTCTGGTCACCCCTTTTTTAACCTGCTCCAGAAGTCTTTTAGATCTTTGTTGAAGAAGCCCTTCGGAGCACAGATTTTCAATCAGTTCTACTACGACGAAGGGCTTCTTCTATATTCCACAAGTGCTCTATTATATTTGAAAGAGTCCATTCGCAGACGGATACATTGCAGCCACGAAGGGATGCGCCTAGTCAGTATCAATTTCGAGATAACCTGTTGCATACAAATCAAGGAGGCTCAATATGTCTCGTACTACGAAAACTCTCTTAACCATTACACTGCCATCGTTAACACACCGCTGCCACTTAGCAGGACGGGTTCATGGACTCGCGCTGTTTCCGATATATTCTGATCCTCACTTCAGCGTGAAACAACAGGATTTGTCAAACCAAGCAGCGGTTTTTTAACCCCTGTCCAATGTTGGTGTCCAACCTAACCTTCTTGTTTATTGCTGACAAGGGTTGCGGCCTGTGACTTGGATCGTCGCCTGATATCCTATCGTGACAAGGTAACGAGGTGTGCATTCTGAAATTGACAAACAGTGACTTGCATTCCCATTTCAAGCTGGGCTGAGATCTATATGAGAAACAGATCTATATGAGAATCAACGATCCATTAAGATTAAATCATTCGTTTCTTACTGTCTTAAAAACTTGCAGCCCATTTTAAAACTACTGTATGGTTTTCACCATTGGTTTCGGGCCCAATAGAATGAAAGTACTTCACAAACGGTTGTGCATGAAATTCTTCTCTGTTTATTCACTCGTTATGGCTGGATACATTCTGAAGATGTTGACAATTCTCTTCTGTAGTACTAAGTTCTGAAATAGTTGCATAACAAGTTTAGTTTTCCCAATACAGGAAATGGGCCTTTTTTTTCATAACGTGGCTGAGTTAGTCGGTCTCAGGAGAGGGTAGCATGGTTTTTCTTCCCGGAAACTCAGGTTTTTCGTCCAGCAAACAGAAAATTGACAGAACACACGAAATTTATAGACAATACACACGGAGCAATATGGCCTTAGTCGCTGATGCTCCTAAAACCCAACTACAACAAAAACGACCTTTTAACAATTTTTATGAAACTTTTTAGACAAAAGTAAGTTTTGTCTAAAAGAAAACATGATTATTTAAATGAAATATAAAAGATAAAAAAATCGCCTACCTCATTTTAAGAAGTTTTTCTCACGTTAGCTGAAATTTAATCTGCATTGGGATAGTTTCATTTCACATAATACGTTACTGTTTAAAATACACTTAGTTTAATCTGTTTTATCTGCAAACGTTAAAACACTTTATAGAATTTTTATGGTTTTTCAGAACAGAATTTAAACATTAGAAGACAGAATTTCAGCTTTGCTTAAATTTTATTTTCTGATTATAATTAATTCTGTTTTCTGGAGTAAAAAAAAAAAAAAAAAAAAAAATGGAGATGCAATTACAGTGTCACGTAAAAGAGAAGTATTCACTTACAGGAGGATGTCCATTTCGGTAACTATGGCAACGCCTGTAGTAATATCACCAAATAGTGAAGGGTTTGTTTAATTCTCTAAGCTGTGTATCTTTTAGGGTTTTTTTTTTTTTTTTTTTTTCCCAAGATGCTCGCATTTAAATAAAAATTTCAATTTTATTCCAGGTTTATTAAAACAAAAATACGAGCAAACGCCTGGAATTCCATATTTATAATGTATATTAGTATCAGATTTAGTCGGAAAGGGAGGAGGAAAGAAAGTTAATTTAAAATTGAGTTCAATTATTTCAAGAAGACAGACGCATGCATCTGAATGTCAATTATGAATTAAAATTAAAATTCTTTGCTTTTCTAGGCTGCACATATTTACGGTACACGGCCTTTGTTGAAATTATTAAAAACACCTAACCTTTGTGACGGGAAAAAGGGAAGGGGGGAGGGTAAGTGATTAAGAACAAAGCACCACACAGAATGTAGTTGAATTTTAATATCATTACTAGCCAAAGGAGCTGAGCCAGGGTTACGCTGTTTGAAAATAATGGATGACAGATGGCTAAAGCTCTATTTAATGGCTTTCCGATAATCTGTCTTCACGCCATCTGCACACTCTGTCGCGGAAATGAAGCATATTCTTCTGGTGGAAAATAGAGTTTGGAAAAATAACGTATTCTTTATTTAACATCTCCTGCGTCAAGTAAACATGTTGTTCCCCCAGCGAAATGGAGAAAATATACTTCTTACCCCATGCTAAAATCTCAACGACATATTTTGCTAGTAGAACGTAATGCTGAAATTTCAGCTTCCCTGCAAGGGAAAATTGCTACTTTGAAGCATTTATGCGATATTTTGATGCCTGTTTAATATTTCATCAAATATTTGATCTTCAGCGTACAGCTACATGTTTCATACTAACTTAATATTTTGCTCACATCAGAAAACTACTAATGTGAAAATAATGGCGCTAAGGTTTTACTCAGATGGCGCCACGTGTCTGTAGTAAATTTAATGCCGATGCACTAGATTATAAAAAAATTGGTCAACGTTTGTTCTCTCTTAAATAATAGCGAAACAAGCAGACCCATCAAGACAGTGATTGAAGCATCTCAGTTTAATATTGTACTCCTTTAAAGAGTGCATTCCCGCATGGCACCGAAGTTCTGTGGTGAAGTTATTAAACGAGCTCTTAGTGCATACAATACGTTCAACTGGGATTAAATTAATTTATTTTAATGTTCGCATAGCATTAATAGCATGTATGCAAATCACCTAACCTTATTTTCGAATATATTTGCAAAGTTTGTCATAAATAATTTTATATTAGGCTGAAAAACGTTGGAATGCAAACATAGTTACACCTTAGTTCATAGATCCTTTATAACCTTATTTCAGAATTAAAGATTTTAAGGTTGTTTTTGAGGTAATTCTACTGACCAAACTCTTTAGTATGAAGCAAGACTTCTGAAAAGGAATTTCTACTAGAGAAAAAAATTAAAATACAAGATCGAATCCAAATTAGATTTCACATTCTTTATAGAAACAAGATATCTGTTAGATTCGTTATATAAAATTCTTTTTTTCGATACCTATCAGTTGTCAGCAACAGTTTTTCATTAATAATTCGATGAAAAGGAAGTTTAACTGTATAAACATAAGAATATGACAGATCAGAGCCTAACAGAGACGTCTGCTCGTTGCTGTATCTTACTTTAATCTGAGTGAGATTCCTATGAAGAAACAAAGGAATAAAAATTTAAAAACTGTTTTAAGTACTTTTAATGCATTTACAACTTTCATCGTCACGAAGTGGATGGAAATAAATGTGAATGAATTGCCCAAAGAAAATTTTAAGAATCATATTCTGAAATTTAATTATTAATTTTTGAATCGGAAAACTTTATCCAATCTTAAAGCGGTAATGGATTCGTTCATCATTATGAATCCATCTGCATCTTTCTTTGTTCTTATCTGCAATAATAGTTTGGATTCCATCTGCAGCCATTTTTCAGATGGCTACTAATACCACTCCAGCAGCTCATAATATAACTTTCAGGATTTTTATGGGACCAAACTGCACGAGTATTTTTCTTCCACTCACTTAACACAAACTGTAGCGTTGAGAAGAAGAAGTCGTTAAATATCAATAATAAAAGTTCCATTAGTGCGAGAAAATCGTTAGGATATTATCTTCATTCCTCACTCTGCTGATATCTAATTTATTTAATAATACTTCGTTTATTCTCTTTCAATTTCTATAATCAGCTCAACGATCCTATCTCACTAGCGGCCATTTCCTACCATCTTAGATCAATATACAGGGGGAATGAACTGCTGTTAAGTTCTTTGGCAACTGCTTTAGGATTTATTTTTTGCGTATTTTTTCTTTTAAATTTAGATGTTTAACTGGAGCTTCTTATCTGTCCTTTGATTGTGACATATTTCCTCGGTAATGGTAAGTTTTCTGAAGCAAAGTAAAAGAAGCCATTTCCAGCCTGAGAATATAAAATATCTGTGAGAGTTAATCCGTAATTTTCGTAATAACTCTACTTACACATTAAATACAATCTATATGCGAATCTTCATCGTGTAATAATCATCTGAAAAAACAAATGATGTCACTTTTAAAGATAAATTGATCTATTTAGTGACAGCTTATATAATAAGTATGACAAAACCTATTTCGGGTGTTTTCGTCCCATGTGAACGTAGACTAAAAGTTAAAATCATTATCTGACTTTTCTCATTTTATCTTTATCGTGCTATAAACGATTCCAGATGCTAGTACATTAACAGTGATACTTTTTCTCGATGATACGTAAATTTGTTTTGAAGAATTAGATCCGAGCTAATGAGAGGTTTGTGAATTATCGCATATTCATATTTTGTCTGTTAAGAGCGTCAACATTAACATCAGAGCAAGATATCTATGTCTTCATTTAATACGAAAAAATAGCACAAATCAGTACGACCTCTGGGTTAACCGTTCCCTTAAAACTACTGTAGTTTGGAATCGTTGAAACATTAAGTTCCCGTCCTGTCCCGGGCGTGCACAGTAGAAGACAAAGTAAGGCACCTAGCAGGCCAGAGAGAAGTCGACATTACAGAGAAACTGTCTGATAACATTAGCATCTGTCGAATCATTAATATCGAGTCGAGCACAGTTTTGTTGGAATAAAGGCTTGTTTAACTGAGGGAGAAATGGAAAAAAGGAAAGGTTTAAGAATAGTTTTAATAGCTCAACGAATTTAGGACAAACGCCTGGTGGTGGTAGAGAGAAATAAAATATAACTGTATAAATAGGGCATATCCTCAGACTGTACGAAGCAATTGAACAAACAGTCTGAGTAGAGGCTGTGGGTATGTTCTCTTATCCATTGGTACTAATATCGATCAACTGTCCAAGGATCTTCTCCGTGAACAGCAATTTTCAGGATGAACTATCTATTCTCACGGAGGCTGACAATGCAACCCTGTTCAAACAAATTCAACTAGGCATACGCTACTGGTACATGATCTGGATGTCTTAGTATCCTTTCCGACAAACTGAATTGCCAGTCTTATTCTTCCAGTCTTTACTTGTAACTAATAACAGCGAGTGTTATGAAGACCACTGTAATATCTGTCTATTCTGCTTACATCGTATACAACCTGCAAAATTTCAAACGGTTTTCTAACTCTTTTATGGTAACGAGATCTTTCTGAAACTGAATATAATAACAGCTTTCATTTTCTAAGTTCTGGTGTTCTCAAATACTTCTGGAAAAGCAACTAATTAATTACTTAAATCCTGTCTCCACCGTATACAAATTTCTTGAGAAAATATTTGGCAAATTTGCACTTCCCTATTTTCTTTTCGAATTACACCTTCAGTATATCTTGCTTTTCTGATTTCCACTTTCCCTCTATTAACATCTAGTTTACTTTTATTAGTTAATAAATCACCGACAGATTTCGAATGAAAATAACAGCCCATACTTTCTAAATCCACTTTCAAATGGGTCGTGGTAAAATAATGGGAAATCATTAGAGCAAATAAACGTTACTACCCTCCTCTCGGTCCATTGATTATCTTCATCTATAAACTAACTATAGGACTACTAAACCACATCCATACTACAACCAATAATTCGTTCGACAGCCAATAATTATCACCACACCAGCCCATTATTTCTCCTTATTATCCTATTTACATAACTAGCTTTCTCTATTTCATATCTAATAGTAATATATGACTAGAGTTTACAAAATTGGTCTTTGCAGTTTAAAATTATAAGTTAACACTGCGATAACATTAATAAAAATTAAATGAACTAACCCATTTTCCTCAGATTTAAATTCTCGATAGAATCAGTAAAAGCGAGGACTATGAAAAATTCGCCAAACTCCCTGATAATATCGATAATGAATTACAACATAATTATAAAGTAATAGAATTAACTTATTTTACTTTGTTATAAAAATTAATTAAGCTTTCATAATATTAAAATACGTATTTGAATACAAAGACCTTTTATACGTTTCGTATACTATTCAAAAGGAATTTTTAAAAGAATATCAATCTTCATGCTTTGGATAAGCCACCCATTATCACTCTACTCTTAACAATAAGTATATTTTCACGTAAAAAATAACGTTAGAAGTAGGGGTAGAACTAGACGTTCGGATACCATTTTGTCAATATTACATTCTCAAGATCACGTTGTGGATTTTCAATGCTTTATTCACCGCTACTGTCACTTTTTTCACACTTCCAAAAGGCTAGAATGAGGCGGTAACATCTGATAAGAGGCTGAGTGATTACCAGAGGCAGAAAGCATCTTTCGCTAGTCATTTATACACCACTGTGTATACTTAATGAGTGATTACATCAAATATTTTTCTACTTGGTTGCTCTCTAATATATTCATGAAATATTACTCGAATACGTATTGAATGAAAGACGATAAATGTGTTAAACAATAGAAAAAAAAATTGCTTTTCTCCTCAATTTCACGCACTTCTCTTAAAAATCGCACGGCATCATCGAGAACGTAACTATGGCAACCGGAATTAACCGCAAGAGGAGTTTGAAATTCTAATATAGGAAGCTGGAAGCAGCAGCAGGGGGGAAAAAATAATAAGCAGAAGCAACCTCAGTTTCAAGTACGCATAAAGCATTAAAAAAGAATAAAAGGCTATTCTTATAAGCAACACAATACAATGGAAACACGAGGCATTAATCACTTTTAAAATAAAGCCTCTTTCCTTCAGGTGTATTATGCAGTGCGTGATAAATATGGGTGCACTTATGTCTGTCATTCCTTGATGAATTACCCGTACAGATGCTTGTCTGAGAAAGATATATCGCCGTAGTGGCAAGACGTAAAATTGTGTCTACTCTGACCAGTTAATTATAGGTAATCAAGTTAATGGAAACGGAATAAATTCTTTGATATGTGCTTCGTATTTAAAAACCCCACGAATTAATCAGTGCTCACAATGGAAGGCAAAGATTTATAATTTTCCATTTTTGTCCCGCCCTTAGCAAAACGGACGATTGATGTTTCACGTTTAGAAACATTGGCTCGTGCATGGCATGAAAGAATAGGGGATTAAGACAATGAGGGGAAAATATTATTTCCGAATTTACATCACAAATTTCCAGTGCTGTACGTTGCCTGTTTTTCAATGATCCCATAGATCGAAACTCCAAGTTACATTATTAAAAAAAAAAAAAGTACAAATATTGAGGAATGAGTCTTAAAGAAATAGATAAATTAGCCTCAAAGCGTTGCGAAAGATTTTAAAAATATATCTTAAATTATAGTGATATTTACTAAATTAGGGTATGCAGCTTAAAAATAAAATTCAATCTTTTTTAAAAACAAATAGTAGTTTCTAAGATACTTATTATTTTTAAATTCCAAGTTTTTGCTTCACCTTCCTTATTAGGCCTTTCATGTGTCTTTACAGCCAGCAGAATTTAAATTTAATAGATAATGCAATGATTTTAATGATCTGAACAGAATAAACTTTGCCTTTGCAACGAGTCGCCTTGGTATTGCGTTATTCTCAAACAGATGACCTTGCCTAAAGGTTTATTTGCTTAAAAGCTGTGAGACACAAAGATGTTTCAGGACTCACTGGATTCCCTCAACACATAGCAGGTCTTGTTTACAATGGCAAGTTGTTTGAGCTGTCATGTGGTATATAAAGTCAGTGTTTCATATACTTACTAACCATATAACCTCAGAGAAATTGTAAGGAGTTTACAGGACTATTCTGTCTGTTCATTAACTTTGTCTTCTTGTAAACAAATAGTCAATTAGCCTTTCTCAAAACGGTATGTTTGAAAAGAGTGCAATATCAGAGCAACTCCCTGAAAAGGCAGATGTTGTTCATTAACTTTATTATAACATTGTAACCATGATTTAGTTTCTAAGAACTTTGGTGTTTCATCAGAAATTATAAGACGTGTGCAGGACTATCTTGTCTTTGTCTTCTTGTAACATAAAGGTCAATTAACCTCTCTCAAAACAGTCTGTTTGAAAGTCGAAATGCCAGGGCAACTCATTGCAAAGGCATATTTTGTTCATTAACTTCATTATAACCTTGAAACCAGAATTTTGTTTCTGAGAACTTTGGTATTTTATCCGAAATTATAAGGATTTTTCGGACTATGTTGTTTTTATCTTAGTCTTCTTGTGAACAATTTTGAGAAAGGTCAATTAACCTTTCTCAAAACTGTTTGAAAGCAGTGCAATAACAGGGCAACTCGTTGCAAAGGCAGCTTTTGTTCATTAACTTTATTATAAGCTTGATACCATGATTTAGTCTTTGAGAACGTTGATGTTTCATCCGAAATTATAAGAATTTTTCGGGAATATGTCGTCTTTATCTTAGTCTTCTTGTAAACAATTTTGAGAAAGGTCAATTAAACTTTCTCAAAACTCGTCTGTTTGAAAGTAGTGCAATATCATTGCAACTCGTTGCAAAAGCAGCTTTGTTCATTAACTTTATTATAACCTTGAAACCAGAATTTTGTTTCTGAAACCTTAGACGTTTAATCTGAAATTATAAGAATTTTTCAGGACTATGTTGTCTTGGTCTTCTTGTAAACAAATGGTCAATTAATCTTTCTGAAACTATCTGTTTGAAAGTAGTGATACAGGACAACTCTTTTCAAAGGCAGATTTTGCTCATAAACCTTGAAAACAATTTAGTTTCTAAGAACTTTGGTGTATCATCCGAAAACTAAGAAACTGTAGAACACGCGCAGTTTACAATATTTTATTGTCTGGAGCGTTTTACGGTTTAAAAATTGCTAAATTAATCAAGCGTATCAATGTCTACTCGCATATATTAGGTAAACAAAAATATAGAAACACTCGCCTTTTTACTTATGCAAACAAATCGTTTGAAATGCAGGGCTGGAAAGCAACGCTGTGTTTCATTAAAATGGGATGTGTAATCGTGCAAACTTACGGATGAGAAAAGAGAAATACTTATTACCCACCTCAGAGAACAGGAATGAGAAATTTCTTTAAATTGGCAAACAAAATCGAGGGGAAGTGAAGTAGAAGCTATTCGCCTGATAGGCATGTCAGCAGGAATTACAATTGCTCATTTCTTCTTTTTCTAATCAGAATTCGTTCATTCATATTCTCAGTTTACTTCAAATAAACGAAGTTTTCCAAGAGATGGACCGAAATTACTGAAATCGTCCAATTTATTTTCAGTTCCGGGCTCGCCATGATAAGTGTGGCTAAAATGGAGTCTGACGAGAACGAAAATTTGTAATGAAAGATTATCTAAAATAAGCGTGTGTCACGTGATTATGCGTGCTCGAAATGGAGAAGGGGGAAAACAGAGTATTTTATCGATTTTTGTGGGTATATTTAGTCCAGAAAGAAATTAAAATTGGTCTTCAAATAACGCGCACTTGGAACTCCAGTAATTAAACAGCAAACAACAGAATTTAATAACTAGTTTCATATAGAATTTTTCAAATATAAAACGCATATTTGAAATTAATTAAATCGTAATACAAGGGAATCTTCGTTGGAAATAGCTCATGCACAGATAGGACGATGAAATAATAATTAGATGCGTATTTTGTAATCAAATAATGGTTGAAATAATTATATTTTTTCTCTTATCCGATTATAAGACAGTATTTGTTCTAGATGAGTTCAACATTAAATTTATTTAGTTTTTTCCCCCTCCTAAATACTCTGGTGGAATTTGGACTAGCGTGGTCCATCTTTGTGGTCCTTTAATCCGTCCGAAAGGGTCAGCTGTATAAAGAAATAAACAAATACATTATTTCCAGTGATTTATGCAAGCCCATCACGATTATAAATTGGATGTGTACTGTGGCTGGTTTGTCTGTTTTGCAGGATGAAAATCCCGATTTTCTGTGGTGGGAAAAAACCCTAAAATCGAACTCAGCAACTCAGTGATGAATTATACAATCAACTCACAAGCAACATGGCGAAGACCATTGTCATCATCTTAGTTTTAAGAATAATGAGTCAACACTCTGGTTGCTATAAAAATGATCAATTATATAGTCTAAAACCAGTTCAGACTCTATAAAAACCAAGGCTAACTTTGAATTCCTTTTACATCCTTAGAAATCACGCCTTTGGTTTTCTTATGGTTGCCTTGTAGACTGATACTGCGATGAGCATTAAATCACAGAATTGTGAGTCATCGAGGGAGAGAGGGGAACCCTAAGTCGCCTTAGAGGGTATATATCTTAACGTTGTCAAATAAGAAACGCAATACCCTCCTTTGCGATCAATAGCGGGCTTCATTATGAATCCTGCCAGTGCAGAGTCACGTGATCCCTATTTCCTGGAAGTACAGTTGGATGAAGAAAAGCCAGCTCATCCAGAACAACTCTCAGTGCCGTAGACAGAGCATAAAGTAAAGATAAATCTCCTTTATTAAAGTATTTCGAGCCCTTTTATATACACGGTGTAATTTTAGATTCCTTTCTCAGCGAGCACAGTTTATTCTGTAACTGACATTACAGGGCCATGACATCCTCAAGATGATGTTAAAGTTGAAAAGTTAATCCTAATTAACATGTCTACACATGCAGAATTATATTTTCTGGCTGTTCTCATCGTAATCGTGCTCATATAAGTCAGACTGAACCTACTGGAAACTAGGTTCAGTCTGACTTCGAAAAATCGACCCACTTTCTTCCTTATGTTACTACCTTTCTCAGCTAATAAAAGGATCCTTACCAAGAAATTCTTACGAACCCTATAGACATTTATCAGGCACTAAGAGATAAGTAAGGTGAGTTGGGGGGGAATTCGTTTTCTTTTTTCACCTTCTAAAGAAATGGCTAATGACGTCAGTTTTTATTAGTTTATCGATCACCCATTCCTGGTAAGACACCAGCTAAGTGCTACATTTAATGAGAACAGAAGCAAAAGAGAGGACCCTCTTCTCTTTGTCAGTAAACAACTCATCTTTCATACAAGAAGGGTTAATTTCTACTTTCATTCCTTCGTAAACGAGCAATCTTTATACGAGCTGGCGCAGAAAATTGAACTTAGAAAGGTAGGCGATCACTTCTGGTACCTCATTTTACTTTCATTTTCGGCCTCTGATGTCTGCACGTGCTGCCAAAAAGCGGGTGAATTTTAAAGCAGGTTAGTATTCGATGAAGAAGAACCAGGTATATTTAGTGGCGTGGGCATTATCTGCCTAAAGAATTTCGAGAAATCACTCTAAAACTTTCTATAAACGTACATACGAAACCAAAGCTCCCTAAACAACAGACTTTCGAACGATGTAGGTATCGCCACGATCTAGCAAATTTGTTTAAAAAAAGAGAATCATTAGTATTAAATTAATCTCTGAAACGTTGTTTATAAAAAAATTATTCGCTATTTATTTTATTAGATTTGTTATATTAATACAAACCATCAGGCTAAAGAGAAAGCAGGCTCAACCTGACTAAATATATTCTTTCTATTTATCCATCCAAGATGTGTTTGTGTGGCAGACCTGCGTGGGTGGAATTGCGAAACACACAACAGGGCAGTTCGATACGAACCCGTCAAACGTGTAATACCCTCAGCTGCGGGGGTTGTGAGCTTTCCACGGTGGTTCCTGTCACTTGAGTAGTCGACAAGGGAACGATTTTGACGAGAGGAGATTGTTAGAATAACTACGGTCGATCCAGCGTTCTCGATTAACACAACGAATCGTACAAACGCCGACCACCTGAGCCAAAGAAACAGACGTTTGGCGATCGCTTTGAATTAATTCATCGGCACAATTTAAACAGCACCGATGGACAACCGAGCGTGGAAGAGAATGTAACCTCAGAACACCGACTTCCTTCTATTCGATTATTTTTTTTGTTTATTGGTATAATTAGGGGGAACTCCGAGTACACATCTATTTTAGGGGAAAAAACGCCACCCGAATCTAATCATTGCAGCTACGTTTTTTGCATCTCAATACCCACGAAAATTCTATTTAAATTTCTACTGTTCAGAACTTGGAAACTTCAGCATCAGGTTCATCCGCATGCAGAGCAGACATTGCTGATTAAGAGCAGTATAAGGACAACACAGTTCAACAACACCAGCTAATCATCTAGGCATTCTGTCATTCGAATGAAGAGCTGAACTGGTAAATTGAATTAGATGATTAGTATATAATAGAACGTAGTCAGCAGCTTATCTGCTTCTCGTTCTCTCTCTCTCTCTCTCCATTTAAAGTGTATTTGATAGAAAAATTCTTTTGCAGTATTTTTGACTTCTTATAATGGATACTATCTGTTTATTTCTGAATGTTTTCTCTCGTTTTTTGCACACCGACAAGATCGATTAAATATTGAGATTTTTTGCGAGAGAGAGAGAGGGCGAGAGATTCTCTCGTGCATCTATCAGTGTTTTGCGTTTACCGGTTATTCCCAGATGTTATTTCAGAGAGTGCAGAAGATAAAACTTGGAAAAACAGCTGGAAATAATGACCCGATAAGTGTCTTTATAAAAGCGCACTGGTGTTCAAAAATTAAAGGAGCAGACGCTTGTAAGGTTTGATCACAAAGTTCGGTGCAAGTGGCCAAAAATTAATTTTTATTTCGACGATAAATGTTTTAATTGTAAATTCTTTAGTAATCACCTCTTGAAACCACAGACTTGTCCCATAATGTCTACCACTGATGAAAACACAAGTTAAAACTTGTTCAAAAGATGCCGTTGTGTGCCTCTCTCAGAACCTTCTTACTTATTGGTATTCTCTAACAAATATTGCTGAACTTAAGTTAAATACAATGCTTCTTAGAGTTATACTTTTAAATCCCATCTTAGAGAAAAGAAAAGAGATGACCGTCTTGATGGTTACTGTTATCTCTTCGGTGATAAGTCAGGTATCCGAATAGTATATTAATTTAATGATATATTATCCGGGTTTGTATAGACCTTCCAATACAATAAAAACATTTCAGAGTCCATGGCGCCTCATAAATGCTCAAGGACCTCCTTCCTATACCTCCAAACAGCCAAAGAGCCTCCATCAAAGATGTAGAGATCGATGTAGCTGCCATTATGTCTCTCTAGACCACATTAAAGGGGAGCAAGGTCCAAGTTATTTTCAAAAAACACATTGGAAATTGGTTAGAAGTATGAGGTGGCGTTTGATAAATTATCTATCTGCCTATGAAGGAAATGAGATAGAGGGAAAAATCTGTTTTATTTTTCAATGTAACTTCCCTGAACTTCACTAGACTTGGTCCATTTTGTTGGCAATGAGAAAATACCAGGAAAATAAAATTCTTTGTCCTGTCCATCAAAGAACGCAAAAACAGCAGACTTCAGTTCATTATCATCAGTAAAGCGACATCCATGTGCGTTTTTCTTGAGGTGTCGAAAGAGGAAATAGTCACTGGGGCCAGATCCGGTCTGTAAGGTGGATGGATAAATTCTGTAAAGTCACAGTCTCTCAAAGCCGCAGCAACAGCATGTGCACTGGTGCATCATCCTGATTTGGAGCATTATAGCCATAGAAGCTGATGCGCAAGTAAAATATCCAATTCAACCAACCATCATCCTGAAGAAGCAGCACATCTCTGGAAAGTTTTTCACCGCGTTTTTCCTTAATGACATCCCTTAGGTTGTACAGTAGGGATGCATATGACTCCCCAGTGACGCTGTGCTTGTGTTCCAAGTAGTGAATGTACAAAATTCCCTGGGCATCCCAAAGATTGGTGGCCATAATCTTGCTGGTTGCTTTCGAATTTTTTTGGGTAGGGCAGAACCCTTGTTCCATTGCATTGATTCTTACTTGGTCTCAGGATCTCAGTGATGAACCCATGTCTCATCGCCCGTGACAACTCTGGAAATGATACTTTCAAGTTCCCTTTCCTAAAGCTCTAAATTCTCCTCAAAATACCGTACTCTGAATTGCTTTCTGGGATGAGAAATCTGGGGTTTCAACTTTCACAAACCTTAGATTTGGGACACCTTTCAACGCCTGTTATTCAGCACAATGGTTTCCACAGCTTGGTACATTTCTGGAGTGATCGCAGTCACGGGCCTTCCTGGACGTGGATCATCTTCGATGGACTGTCTACTCCACTAGATTTGTTTTGACCAGAATTTCACCTGGCACTCTGAAGGTGCACTGTTGCCATACACAGCCATGGTTGAAATATAACTAATAGAAGTACCTTAAGTAGACAACTTATTAACTTATTGTGCCCACTTTTAGTATCAGCCCACCTTCTTTGCTTAATCCAGAATTTAAAATCACATTCTGACAACAAAGCAGGATTGATTACGTTAAGGGGCGATTGATCATAACTCAACTTTTGAACATCAACGTTGTTTTCTGTATTTCTTCCCATGCCACATCTGTCAGAAGATATTTTTATCACCTTCATTTACGTCTTAGATGTGGTTTACAGATAGTTCTCAGAGTTTCAGAGAAAGCAGCAAAAATTGGTGATTATTATCGGTAAAAAGCGTCCACATTGAACATACGCGCAAATGAAGCAGTATCAAAAAGATTGTTACACCGAGCTGATTGTTATATCTGATGAAGGAACGAAAAAAAAACATCGGCACGTACCCTAAGTATCAAAAAGATTGTTACACCGAGTTAATTGTTATACCTGATGAAGGAGTGAGTATAAAACATCGTCACGTTTTTTCTCAAGAACGTCAGAGCGTAATGCGTGAATATTATAAGACTTTCAGCCACTCCAGCACTTTTTCTGTCTCTCTTTCCAGTGTACTGGTGATCGGATAAGGCATAATAAAATAATTACCATAAATCGAACACTCATTACACGCCGCTACCGTCACCTACACAGACGCTGTAAACACGGGAGTTAATTAATTACTTACTATAAAGTCAACATCCATTTAGTAGCTGTCTGTCTGAAATCAGCAATCGGAACTCCTCCATGCCTTATTATGGCAGCAACAATAGGCCCACTAGGTACAATGGAGAGTCCAATATGGTACACGCTCTAACGATTCTGTTAGCAGAGATGTGGTGGTGGTGCAACATCATTAATTAGGGTCGTAAACATTTTATGATCGGCACTTTCCGCGATTTAAGCATCAATCAGATGAATACCTTCGGCAAACTATTGCAATCCGCCCCTAGAAAGTATATTGTGCGTGTGTGGGAGTTCGTACTTGATCTTGTTTGCGCTTTCTGTTGCTTCTGTTTGACGTATTCCACTAATTACCTCACGTTTGGAAAGAGCACCATCCTGGCAAATAGATGCGAAAACAGGGGGAAGGATTAAAACTAAAAAGGGTAATAAAAAACCCACCGATGGCGTAATTCCTCGTTGGATACGAGGCTCTTAATGCGTGAC
This sequence comes from Mastigoproctus giganteus, assembly GCF_048544385.1. Taxonomy (NCBI): domain Eukaryota; kingdom Metazoa; phylum Arthropoda; class Arachnida; order Uropygi; family Thelyphonidae; genus Mastigoproctus; species Mastigoproctus giganteus. Next base: position 225,572,840 of record NC_143575.1, read on the forward strand.
ATAAAAGGGCCGACTAATAATGATGCAGCAGAAACCATCGACTCCGACAAAAATCATGAATATAGAGAGGAAGCCTCGTGCGCAAATCTTGCATAAGAAACGATTTCCAAGATGTTTTTCGGCTGTGATAAAAAGTTGAGTCGGATTTCTATCAACATAATTCTACTTTTCATTTCATTGCTTGTTGAAAATTTATGCAAATTGAGAATTTCTGTTTTCGAATAAACTTATCGCTCTTAAAGCGAAAGTTACACTACCTGACCACTTTATTAGGATCGTGGAGGTTTAGACTACATGCAAACAGTCTACGCAAAAAAAAAGTGTAATTCAAAGAGTCACGTGGTGTATGATATATGCTCGATGACACGACTCATTATCGTCTTGAAAGATCCCGTTTCTATTAGGGAAAAATCCCGGATATCGTCTTGAAAGATCCCGTTTCTATCAGGGTGCACATGGTCCCCTAAGAGCTGCTGGTAGGCCTCACCACTGAACCGCTTGTTAATACGCATCTGAGGTCTCCTAGTTCTTGCCAGCAAACCATGCCTCACATTAAGCAACTATCGCCCACCTTCCTGGATGGTGGGCACCATGCCTGATGGATCCATGGACTCGTGTTGCTTGTGCCACGCACGTCGGCGTGTTGCACTAGTATTTGGACTCATCCGACCAGTTTACAGTCCTCCAGTGCACAACCAGCGTGTTGTTGACACCACAGCCGAGTGATCAGTGGTCAGCCTGGACAGTTAATTCTATTTAATTTGAAGGACGTTCTTCCGATAGTTCCTTGGTTGTTTTCTGCCATCGAGTGTCAATAGGATTCGAGTTCGATGAGTGTACAGGCCCGATTAACATGATTTTGTCTATATCATTGTTACAGAGCGATAGTGCAATGCATTACCTTCTTCAGCAATAAATACCACATCCGAAAACAGGTCTTTGGCACCTGCCAACGTCCTATTTCCTTCGACATTATACAGTTTTTCAACAAAACCGGTTGAATCCTTCAGCTTCTTTACAAAAGAGTACTTCTTCCCCAATCAAAAGCCGGCTAGCGATAATACAGTGCGTTTTCGCCCTTTTTTTTGTCTTTCAGAGAAAAATTGCTTTTTCTTGCGTTACAGCCTCTAAGTCTTCCAGCAAACAATCGTCGACAAACTAAAGCAATATATATTCCGACTTTCTGTTGATTCCTGAAACATCAGAGGCGATGTTTTCTTGTTCATCCTTTTGTGGAATCCTGCGTAGCACTATGTGGTCACTAGTTATCAAATTTTCTGCCAGTAATACTCCGCAAGTGCGTAATGGATTTTATCCTTCTCTCTCTCTCTCTCTTTTTGTCTTTTGATAGAAAATTTCTGCTTTACTGAAATTGCTGTTTTCCTTAGTCCACATCTGAGTACGAGATGAGAAACACGAAAACTGTTTTTCTTGTACTTACGTTCAAAGAGTCGCTCATCGATTACTCGTAGTTCAGTTTCGATCCGGATTAGAAAGTGTTTCTTAACAGCAGAATATTTTTTATAGCTGCGGATCTAATGTAAATATTGTGAAACAATTTAGAATCGACCTTCACAACGAGTTGCAATTGTATTGTACTACTCTCAGACAAATTACATCAAAGTTTAATGTGGCGTTTAACGTTTTGAGGAAAACGAAATTCGCATATTTTTATTTATCTTCTCATTCTCTTATGTGTTTGTGCCCGAGAAATTTAAATTGCCTAATAAATGCAGTGTTTCTTGATGCTCACTGTAGAACGGTTATAGTACAAGTTGCCTTGATATTGCACTATTTTTAAACAAACAGTAGGTGTTTTCTAAAAACTGCTGCTATTTGATGACAGATCAGTAAATCCTGAAATAGGCTGTCATAGAATCTCCAATTTAAAGGTTTAAAAAAAATGACGGGTTAACCTTTTGGGGGACAAAATGTCTTTAAATGTAGTGCAATCTTAAATATTCTTTTAGCACTACAACCTGCGTGGAGTGTAATGTGCCTTTAATTTCTTAAAGAATTATAGATTATTCTCAGCCAATTTTCATTCCAAGTAGTACAATACCGAGGCAACCGGTTGTAAAGGCGAAACTCTTTCTGATGTGACCATTAAGATTATCACATTTAGTAGACAGTTTAGATTCTCCTCCACAAAAACACAAGATGATCAGCCACTGTCCTCTGAGCGGACCTAACTTGGTCTAGTCCTGCAAACCGCAGGACCAGAAACCACCAGAGTAGATGGAATACTCTACCATGCCAAAAATAAAACACCAAAACGTAAAAAAAGATATTAGGCCAATATCAATTAGTATTGACCTGCCAAAATGTTGGATATCCACGGTTTTGGATATCGCTAATAATATTTCTCTTCAGTAGTAAAAGGCAAATCCATAACTAAGGATATGCTCACCACAAAAGCTCCAGATACCACTCATTAACAAGGCTCAGCTATTTTACGCATCAAACATGTGTGGCAGGCATGTATACGAAATATCAGATGAGAGGATCAAAAAATAGAATAAAAAAAGGAAAAGCAATAACTGCTCTGGAAAGAATGTTCCCTGTAAGTAACCGAGTTTAAGAAAAGCTTAAGAAAATTTGAAGACAAAGAAGTTGTACTTAGAAAAACGGGCAAAAATATGTAATGAAATAAATAAATAAATCTTTATTGTGAAGTAGAGTTACAGCACAATATCCTATCACGGCGACGAGCGCCAGGGGTTCACCTATAGCAGTTAGGGAAAAGATAAGTACGGCGTATAAATACAAAAGGCTACAAAATACAGCGAACACATACAAAAGGCTACAAAATACCGATCACAAATGCAAAAGAAATATAGATACAGCATAAAAACATAGAGTTAGACACAAATACAGAAATAAATACAACTTGGCAATATATCAGGGTTCAAGGGCTTTGATAAAGTTGTGTCTGTCCTTCTTGTTACTTATTATGCTGTCAATGTTGGCGTCCACACGGTTGAGGGCAGCGAGCATCTGCTTGGGAAGAAATCTCTCAGTGAGTACAAGCCTGTTGTGGTGAGCCACGAGTGCTGGTACCGACCTTAGGCTTGGCTGTGGAATCCTCCAAGAGCAAGCGTTCCAAATATTTGGAGATGATATCTGGCCTGTGATGAGTTTGGCTGTGAAGACCAGCCTCTTTTCCACAATCAGGAACTTCAACCTCGGGATGTCGAATGCTTGTGCCATCATGGTGGTTGTGGTAGCGGGAGGTAGACGAAGCTTGTTATTGGCCCATTTCAGTAACCAGTATTCAGCGGTGTACACCCGCTTGAGGTTTGTAGGTGCATCAGAGGCCCATATTTCTGCACCATAGAGAATGGCGGGGTAGACGGTGGAGTTGATGAACCTTTTAACAGTGACAGGATGTCGGACGTGTAGCAGCTGCTGCTTTGAGATACACCGTAGACGAGAGAATTTGGTACTGATTTTGTCGATCTGGTTGACAAAGGACATCTTTTGGTCAAACAGAACGCCAAGGTCTGTGTGCGAGGGTACGTTTGGTATTCGTACCCCTGCGAGTGAAACGTTGAGTACAGTCGGCATGGATTTAAGGGAGAATATAACCCGAGCAGACTTCAGTGGGTTGATTTTTAGATTGAAATTTGCCAGGTACAATTCTAGATACTTAAGTTGGGAATTGATCCTGTTGCTGAGCTGAACGGGGTTGTCGCCAGGGTTAATTTGAGTCAGCAGTTTGAGGTCATCGACATAGCATAGGAGGCCATTCGTTGAGGCAATAATGGACACGATGATAGCTGTGAACAGGACACCGGGTAGGACACCCCCCTGCGGTACTCCAGCGGTAATGTCGCAGGATAGGGTGTGTTGCTGCCGATGGAGAATAAGTACCCTGTGACAGAGAAGAGATTCCAAAAAGCACAGCATATCACCTCGAATGTGAAATTTCTCATTAAGTAGGAGGAGCAAGGCGGGGATCGACACGGCATCAAAGGCTGCGCTTATGTCGAGATATGTGGTTGCTAGCTCAGCTCTTTGTTCGAATGCTGAGAGGATGCGTTCTGTGGTGGCTGCCAAGTTAGTGATTGATGATTTTCCTGCGATGCCATAGGGGATTTCAGGTGGTTTCGTCTGGAAGATTTGTTGAGTGATTGTGGGTAGCAAAGCCTTTTCAAGAGTTTTTAACAGACAAGAGGCAACTGATATGGGTCTGAACTGGCTGACGTTTGTGGCAAATTGATTTTTATGGATTGGGTACACTCTGTACTTATTCCACTGGGGTGGGAAATAATGCTCAGTGAGGCATCTGTTGTAGATCGAGAGAAGAGGTTCTATAATGAATGTGCTCAAGCATTTGATCATAAATTGCGGAATTTCATCCTCCCCAACAGTGGCTGTTGTGGAAAGGGAATTGATGGCACGTATGAGCTCCTGTTTCGTGATCTGGATAGTCCCTAGGACATCTGAAGGGCTTTTATAGTCAGGCTGGACAGCTGTAGATGGGACTGTGGTTGTATTTGAAAACCTGGCGATGTATTTGAGCCATTCTTGAGGATCAAGCATATGATTGAATCCACCATGTGGGGCAGCATAGAATGGCTTTCCTTTCCTCAGAGTGCGGTTAAGATTTACTTGGATTGCAGCAACTTTCTTTGGTTTAAAGTGGGCCCTGGCGCGGGAAAAGGCGATTCTGTCTTGACTGCCATTCGTAAGCTTCCATTTCTTATGTAGGATTTGTTTCATTTTGAAGCTGTTGTTGAGGTCAGCAGTCCACCACGATCTGGAACGGGGAGTTACTGTTACTCGTTTGGTGGCAGCATTGTGGGTGACGGATTTAATCCAGTTAGATAAGAGTGTCACTGCGAAGCTGAGGTCGCAGTCAATGAGGACATCCCAAGGAATGCAGGATGCTGCTTCTACACAGAGTTGAGGATTAAGGTATTTAGGTGCCGAAACGTATTTGACTATTTTGTTGTCAGGGATGTTGAAGTTTGGCACCTGCAATGACCATGTCAAAACTATAGGCTGGTGATCGGACAGGAAGAATGCGGTGGGATCATCCTCAGCTGTGCATGGTGTTGAAGCAAAAGCGAGATCCAGTAGGTTCAATCCCCTGGTGGGGTTCTCATTGACCCGTGTCATGTCGATGGATTTGAAGAATTCACAGAGCCTGATAAAGAGGTGATGGTGTATTCTGCATATCCAAAGATGAAGATAGGATGCTGAGCAGAGGAATACTTCACAAATGATCTCGAGGATGTTCGGATATAAGAAAAGAATTTCAGTGGACATCAAATCTCAAGGACTATAAAGGTATGAAAATATTAGTAAAGCTAAAATTATTAATTTAGCTAAGGAAAGAAGACTAATAAGAGTGTTGATGGGGGGAGGTGAGTTTTAGCATCCGAAAATCTGTAATTCGGTTTGTGGGATGAAGTTCATGACTTTTTTTTGGTAGCCACCTTGTGGTCAGATGGGTGGTGGTAGAAGTTTCTATCGCGATTTATCTTGTAAACCTTTCATTGAAATTCGTTTGTATACGCGTTATCCTTACCTTCCTAAAAATAAGTCTTGTTTGTAATGTCTTCTACTGATAAAAACCCTACAATTTTAGTTGCGCTGTTTATTCAGCCGTGTAATTATTTTGCTATATAAATAAAAGCAACCTCTTTCTCTCTTCTGAAAGTGCAAAGTAGTGTAGTACTGAAGCAATTCGTTGTGAAGGCTATTCACCTCTATATTAAAAGAAAACTTCTCCAAGCAAAATCTCCATTCTTCTTTAAATATACAATAACCAGAAGGAACTTCCAAGGTCATCAATGACTGATAACAGGTGGTATATTCGTTGCCTTCCGCTACTGCACACCAACACTGCTAATAATGCAGTTACAGACAGAATCCTCTACCCTTATATTCCTCGCTCTTAGAAGGATCCTTTGGTCAAAGGTAAATGCTGAAACTATAGCTCACTGAGAACTAGAAGAAACGCTGAATGTGGTTTCCTGGTCAAAGCGACATACATTTCATTCTAAAAACGGAGAAAACTAAGATCTTTCCCATTGCAAAGTAAATACCTAACTAAAATGGCGCTGTGCCAAGCATGCCAGAAAAAAGTCAGATAAATAAGCTGAAATGTGTGCAGTACCTAACCATTTCTACAATGTTCTATTGATACATACATCTACGTGTGTACTTGTTCAATTAATACGGTGTAAACCTTTCTTAGAACGAATACCTTCATGAATTCTTGTTAGTAGAGATTCGATTATACCCCTTACATAGTTTATATCAGTATCATTCCACTCTGAAAACAGCTGAGCCCATAATTCGTCGTTTGTTCTCTCGTGTTTCCGCTTTTCTTTCAAGATAGTCCATACGTTCTCTATAGGATTAAAATCTGCTGACATACTTGGTCAATTTAAATGCCCTATCATTCCCTTCTGTTCCTCGAGCCAGTTTAAGAGAGCAGAGGCCTTGAAACTGGACAGTTGTCGTCCTGGAATACAGGAGTATGGTCATGAGTGTTCTTCAAATATTCAGCAAAGGACAAAATCTTATCATCCAAAATAATTATTTAGCCAGCCTGATTCATCCTGGTTGGTATTTCAAATAGGGAACCCAGTTCGTAATAGCTAAAACATCCTCAAAGAATCACTGATCCACCATCAACTTGTACGACTTCTTGCACAATCTGGGTGAAATACCCCACTGCTTCTCCTGTGAACTCGGTGCCTGGCGGTATGTAGGAAAAAATCCACGAACAGAGCACCAGCTCTAGCAATATTATAATACCCAAGAAAACCATCACAAAAATAGCCAGGATAGGACTTACGAATTCCATAGCCAACTACTGGAACTTGTAATGGGGATTCACCGGATTGCCAATGAATGCCCCAAATAGTAGCCAAACGCCCCACTCGCATAAGGTTGCTAATCATGCAGTGGTCCAAAGGAACCACTACATGAAAGGAAAGAAATGCAAAGGAACAAATAAAATCACAACAGAAGAGAAAGTAACATCTCACCTCTTTACCCCATTTGTGAGATCGTCGATCGAATTCACAGGAGCTACTCTCCCAATCGTCGTGGCATCGAACCTTCCCTAATACTGTGAAGCCTAGATTGAGGAACAGCCCGGAAGAGAGAGCGAATAGCATTCTGGAAAAACAATGCTAGCCTCAAAAGCAGGGATTAATAGCCCGGACAAAATAATTTAGAAAGGTCATTGACCAGAGTGTGAGGCTTCAAAGCAGGGGTGAATCTTCTGAAGAGATGAGACAAGATCGCAGTTATTGCTTGCGGTTATTCAGTAATCCAATTCTAAAAAATAGATTACGAATTCATCATTGGGACTGATGGAGGGTCTCTAATAAAAGTAGCGCGACGTAAAGAAAGAATCTCCGTAAACCACACTGGACCCATTTACAACAGCAGTCCCCCTTCCTACAGATTCTAATTGCGGATAAAAGTGGAATGCATGTTGATATTTTGCAGCGCCTCTTTGTGCAAAATATTAGAAGCATCGGAAATGAACTGCATGCACTACAAAATATTTCATTGCACAAAGACTTCGCGTCGACTTGTCTTACCGAATCTTGGCTAACTGACGACAAACAACTAGCCTTTCTAGATAGAAACTACTCCTATCACATTATCTCAAATGAGCCTTCTGAAAAACGAGTGGATAATGTGACTATCTCATGAGACTGCATATTAAAAATACTGTCAGAAGCAACTGCACCAACAATTACAAGCCCTTGCAGATAGTACAGTACATTTGTATAATCGCTTTCCTCCCCACACCGAGTGGAAAAGATTTGGGTTCGCATCCCGTCAATGAAGCCAGTAATTTTTATGGGTCTGTTTTTCATAACGTGGTTAATTGGTCTTAGGCAAGGGCAGTATGGTTTTTCTCCCAGAAACTCGGGTTTTTCGTCCAAAAAACCGGCAATCTACCAAAGGACGTGCACCTAAAATCCTACACCAACCACCAATTTGGCATCCAAGCCTGTTTTGTCTATCCAGAGTACAATAAAAGTTCAAGGACCTACGTTTCCTGCATCATTAGGTACCCACCTACAAGACAGAATCAAAATCTGAACCTCATCTACCCGAATATAGACAATTCTACAAAATCGCAGATATACAGGTTCCTTCAACGTTCGAAAATTACCCTACATATAAATAACACTCATTTAAGCTTAATATTTTTCTTGAAGGACTCTATATATATAGGGTATAGAAAAATATCCACCAACGTTTCTAGTCTCTTCTAGTCACTTAAATCAAACCGGTTTTTCATCCAGCAAACAACAAAACCGTTCAAACCATAAACGCAATTTATAAATGCGTCGCAGGGCCTTGTGGTTACTCGTGGGAAGTTGATAACTGCGATTTCAGCCAGACAAAATCTAAAGCTTTAGTGCTCTGGAAAAATAATGAAAAGGGCTGGTTTTCAAATGGCTTTGTGATTACAAACACACGACAAGTTCTCATGGTAATAATGCTTAGCTCGCAGGGTTACTCCTTTTGGCTGGTGTTGTTCTGTGTCCACTCCCAGCAAGTAAGTTAGTGAGCTTTTCATCCGATTTGTTAGGTGAAGTTTATTGTCGGGTTTTGTTTTAAAAGGCTGATATCAGATAAAAGGGCATTGTGTGCACGTAATGATGCACACCATGGCAACAAACTTAGAAGAGCGTGGACTAGCATTTCCCATAGGACTCGCTGCATCGCTAACGTTCTGCCATTGAAATCTGCGGTGGAACAGAAACAGCAGCGATTGTCTTTTCAAAAATGGTAACTCTTAAAGTAATTCTATTGACCGCAGAATAAGGTGAGTTGCTGTAACAGCATTAGGCTAAAAGATACGTCCACAATGGAAAGTTTAAAATCTTGCTTGTTAAGTTTTAAGTTAGATTGAAGTCTTCTCTGTTCTTGAAGTAGCAAATGGTGAAGCCAAAAAGTCATATTTTATACTTAAATGGAACTAAATGACACTAAGAAAAAAAACAACGGTGACATTCAGTAAAAACGTTAAATCTCATTCGCTTTTTTCATGAACAAATCAATTTGTTTCTATAAGTCAAAATCCCAGGTCGAATTTATTCTGTCAAAACTGTGAGGTTATTGATGGCGACTTTTATATAACCTAAGAGAAATTGTTCGTGGCTTTGACACTGACAGTTGGCACATAGCTCATTTTGATAGCGCCTGACCTGAAAGTCTTGTCCACATTTGCTTGGAGAATGCCTCTGGAAAATTACGAACACTATCGATTAGCTGTTCGACATACGAAAAGCTTTGTCTCAGTGTCAGTTTTTCTTCAGTGAAACTGGGGCCTCTGGTTTCTTTAAATACACTTCTTTGTTTTGACACTTTCATTGGTTAGTTCATAGTCACTAAGGGACCTCTCCTGGAGCCGTTGGAAATCAAAATGATACCTATTATTCAAGGTGATCATTTTAAATGCGAACCCACGAAAAGAATAATTTCGACCAAAAGAGTGCTAGAGAAACAAAATTTACACGCCACATTCTTATTTCGTGCTTAGAATCAATCGCTATCTGTCGACAACCTGTGCACTATTAATACGCATGCACAATGCAAGCTGTACATGAACGTGGCTTTGATCAAAGAGTAGCGCGTGGAACGGTCCCTCAAAAACAGCGTCGTTTAAAACTACTCAATGGGATTTTTGTAGGCGATTTCGATGTCCTAAGGCACAGGCAAAAGCTGCGATATAGAAGAAAATGTTAGGGGAGATTGAGAATGTGACTGTTTTTGAGTGGTGTTCTGGTGGACATCTTCAGATGTTAGACTGGACTTTGTTATCTGACGAGACATGGTTTCATCTGACTTGGTACGTAAATTCTCTCTGACATTTCCGTGTGGTATGCGTAAAATCTCTACAAGTACATTAAACTTCCTCACAGTCTAGGAAGATTGGAGTGTGGCGCGCAATGATCGCTGGAGGCTTGTTGGTACCATCGTTGGTAGTTGTAGGGTTTTAGCAATTTAAGCCATATTGCGCCGTATATAGTGTTATAAATTTCCTGCGTTCTGTGGTAGATTTGCTGTTTGCAGGACGCAAAATCCGAGTTTCCGGGATGAAAAACCATGCTACCTTGTCCTGAGACTGATTACCTCAGCCACAGTGTCAAAAAGGCCCTTAAAAATTCTTCGCATCGCTGACGGGATTCAAACTGGGGTCTTATTCTCCACCTGGTGTGGGAGGACACTGCTTATACTAACTGTGCTGCCCGCAGGGACTCTTTAATGCAGAATGGGTTGATTAACTTGTGGCAATGAGAACAATACTAGTTCTGCTTTATTTTAAACATTTTTCGTGACAAATTGTAACGTCACAAAATAAGGAATTTTAAAACTTTCACGTCTCTAGCACTCTTTTACTAGAAGTTATTCGTATTTTCGGGTTTTCATTGAAAATGATCACCACCCTGTTTAAATAATAATAAACACATTTAAGTTTTGTAAAATTTGAATCCAAAGAAGATTGACAATTTAGTGAAAGAAACTAGTGCTTTTTACAACAGGAATAGTAAGAAAACGCTAAAGTGAAGTCACACTGAATAATTCATCGTCTCTGCTCTTTATAAGAAAAAAAGAAGAAGAAAAAAAAAGAAGAAACCTCCGAAGTCGCCCGGCGCTTAATTATTAATGTAAGAATATGAAGACCGTCATGATGTTGAAGGCAAAGGCTGTTGCACCCATTAGTCACTTAATATACGCTCACCCACGCATTTCCCGTCTGTCCAGGACGACTCCTGCCCTATTGGTACGGAAGCGCAGTGAAACATTTATCTTACTCCCCCTGTTTCCCCCTTGTCAGCAGGCTTTGGAGACAGCTCACATGGCCGCAACATAATTAAATAACTTGGCTGGATCCGTGTTATCACAGACTCCTATCACGTCTCCTGCCTGACGGACAGAGGGGGATATATTGAACACTAATACAGCGAACATCATTACGGCCATTAGGCTGTCGGAGACTACTATAGCCCGCACGCGCGTTCGATTATCCCATCTTGGAGACGCTATGGTTTCCCCCAAGCGTTTCTGCTAACTATAGTTCATTGCCTTTTCTTCCCCCCATCCCTTTGCACGATCACCTTGCTCCTTACATTTATCTCTATCGCCTTCCTGGGAGTAGTGTTCCCCAGTTTTCGTGAGGGTTGGCCACTACATGACCACCGTTATAATTACGGTGTCGACAGAGCGTAAGCCGTACGAGTGGGTGTTCGACCAATAATCGCTCTGGGTTCACCAGGGCGACGTACAATCCGGTGGACTGTTTTTTTCTTTTTTTACTTTTTCGATTCTTCGTGGTTGGAACAACCGGCCACGGTTCGAGTCAGCGCTCATGACCTTGCAACCTTTCCGCTTCCATCGTTTCGTTGTGGGTGGGAGGTACGAATTAGATTTATAGATTGCACCCAGTTTTGTGTGTGGGGGGAGAAGGAGGAGGGTTAGAATAGCCTTGAACTCCGTCTTTATTCACTTGAGGTGTTTGCCAATTATAGGTGGGCGTCACTTAAATCAATTCAACAAATTGAACGAATCGTCAGATGCAGAAAGTACTAGTGCAACGCCGGGTGGTGTCCCCCATCTTAAGCAGATCCGCCTCTTTCTTCTCCCTTCATTTAATTAGTTTTCTTCTTTCACTCATCCCTTCGCATCCTTATGCTTTATCGATTGCAGTGTTCTGGCCACTACGTCTTTCCAAAGCTCGTTTCTCACATGAATTCAGTAAGTGATATTTCGCAAACACCCAGGCACCGTATTGATACCACCACAGTGCGTAAACTGAACAAGTTTATTGGAATAGAAAATTACCATAACACCAACTTCCGGTGTTGTGGTAATTTGGTTTTAAAAACACGCGATTTTCTGCAGTAATACATTCAGTTGTAAAGAGGTCAACTGGCAAGACGGGAAAAAAATTACAACCCATCAAACCGAGTATTTTCTTCTTTCTACTCCGTAATATTTGCCACAGTAAAGACCTTCATTGATCTACCAATTTACAGAAATGTTGGGGACTTCGCAAAACCCTTCAACCGGCCTAGAGTCTAATAATGGCTTACAGAAATAAAAACTTTGAGGTCTTTAGAGTTCAAAATCCAACCAGCTTCCTTAACCTCTTAATTATTTGTGTTACTGTAGATTAAAAAATATTTTTCCTCTTTGGCTATGAGACTGGACACTATTCTTACAATGCTGTTGTTTATTTCGACGGTTGTTTATTTATAAAATAACTTTTATACATTTCTCAAGAATTTCTACTTGCTGTGTTTTAAAATGATTTTCCACAGCCCAAAGAAGTGTTCCACAACTTCAAAGTCGTAAACAAAGGGAGACTAACACTTGATTATGATGATTACACCATACCATCTTTATGTACGCTAAATTACACAATGTCACCTTTATTGACACTATACACAATACTTATTTGCTGAAACATTTAAACTCATACGCAATCACTCGCTAATCAACCTTCTTAATGTTTTGATTTAAATTTACGATATTAGACCAACTATCTCGATTGTATTCTTTGCAGTTGAGTCTAATATTACCCTGTCTTTCCAAAATAAACACCGGTTAATCAACCTCAAAGCAACTCGTTGTACGAATCTAAACTATGAAATTGAATTTTCTGACTAATAAGTCATCCCTAATGATCCTTAAATCAAATATGCTCAGAGATTCATTCATGCGCAATTACGCAACATTAACAGTAGTCTGAATAAATAAAGTCCATCAAGGATTACTTGGTCTTAAGAATAATTGTAATGCTGGAACTGTTTCCAGAGCTGTACTTCTGATCTTCTGGTTACAATGTCATTGGATAATGATCCAGTAATTCTTTTCGTCTACTGGCTTCCTCTTTCATGAACGAGGAAGTCCAGACTATGATTTACCTTGACCATCTTTTATTAGAAGGTCAAAGTCAAACAAAAACTTGAAACACCGTGTTTTATATCCTGACGAATTAGAACCATTATGTAAAGGAGTTTATTCGCTTATTGCGAATCATTGCATAATAAGTTGTAACCCTCGTGAGGAGCATAGTTGGTAGGATCACCATCCTCCCCACACTGGGTGGAAAAGACTTGAGTTCGAGTCTTGTTAATGCGTGAGGAATTTTTATGGGCCTTTTGCACAACGCGGCTGAGTTAGTCGGTCTTGGGCAGCATGATTTTTCATCCAGCAAACAGAAAATCGACCACACAACACACGCAGTTTACAGACAGCATATCAGAACAATATGACCTTAGCCGCTAATGCTCCTAAAATCCAAAAACAACAGCAACAGATAAACCATAGTTAAATTTACTGGTTTTGTATTCAACCAACTTTTATGAAGTTCTGTATTCTGCTAAAACTTTCTCTGTGCCTTGAAAGGCGAATTGATTTTAATGTCGATTTTTTAAGCCAATTTTCGTATAGAAATTTTCAACAATTACTGTACTACGTCCATGGCCCGGTCCCCTCACATTTCCCTGGTTAACCTTCCACTGACCTTTAGAAACAGTAATTTTCGATCAATCTCTGCTCCTACTTTTGGATCCAGTGAACCGAAACAACACAGGTTCTAACTCTCACCCCCGGACGGTTCCATATCGCTAAGGAAATGTAATATATCATCCGAACTATAACGTGCAGTTTTATGATACCTCCCCCCACCCCTACCTTTTTCCTCCAGTTTCGAACAGCGACAAGTTTAGATCTAAATCTGTCGATTTTACGACACTGTTTACTTCTCATGCGTTTTCTGCAACCTTTTTCCAGCTATTTCTTAGTTCCTTTGCGAATTCTACTGAGTAACTGAATTAACATCATGGAAATATCAAAAAATAAATATCTGGCAGTTTTAATTCACTTGGATCGAAGGCTATTAACCTTGAAACTCCACTTGCCGATTTGAGTCACTTGCTTTGTCTTTCCCAGACAGAAATTACACTTTTTATTACATTCCTTCAGGTATCCTGGAACAGGAAAAAGTGATAGATAATTACCTAATCAATCCTTCTTAACAAGTATTAACTACATCTTTTTTTCGTGCATGCATTGCAATTCATGTGTATAAAACAATAACCAGTCTGACTACATTTATGAAATGTGATACGAGATTGAAAAGAAGTAGATTTGTTTTGCAAGACCTTGGCATAATCAATGGCCATCTGTGGCAAGTCTTCAGGTACTGTGATCAGGTGGAATCCATTGTGGGATCTAATCCAGCTGAATACGGAAGCAGCAACTTTTCTTCTGACCTCCGTTCTCTATATAATGGCTTGAATGAATCCTCTCCGATTCCATGGTGGCCTTGAGACACAACTCAAAAAATAACTTCACTCTTTAAAGGAGAATTCATTTACGACATCATCATTCTCACTACACTTGGAGTGGACCAAACATAGTGTGCAGTCTTGTTCTGAAATCTCTACAAAAAGTTAGCAAAGCTCTATCGGAAGTTCTACAAAAAGGTAGTGGAAACTATCAGTTCTACAAAAATTAGTAGAAGCTCTAGCAAAGGTTAATGAAAACCTCCAAAAACGTTAGAAGAGGATCTACCGGAAGTTATCGAAGCTCTGCCAAAAGTTAATAGAAACCTCCAAAAACGTTAGAAGAAGATCTACCAAAAGTTAGAGAAATTTCTACCGGAAGTTATCGAAGCTGTGCCAAAAGTTAATGGAAACAACCAAAATTTAACAGAAGCTCAAAGAAAAGTTAATGGAAGTTCTACCAAAATTTATTACAGGTCTTTCTGCAAAGCGTATTAATCTGAAAAGTCAAACGTTCTGTGGTGTAATTCTAAAAGACCAAAGGACTAGTTCATCAGCGCACCAGACCTCTTCTCAGATCATATTTATCTATGCAGATCACTACCCGGACTCAATCGACAAGTGGTTTGTATTCTGTGAATATGCAACCGCAGAGTGGTGTTGAGAGTGCGTTGTACAAGTTCTTATTTAACTGGAACTCCGTTTCGGCCAAGCCGGGGAGGGGGGTCGATACGGCAGTGTGCGTTCCTTCCCGCGATGAAAGGCGGCACAGTCGTCGCTCGCTGGAAATCTTTAAGCACGAAATGAGGAAAGCAAGTAGCATGTGAGAGCGTGTCCTTTGGATTACAGTTTCCAGGTCGTTTCACCGTTTTGATGTGGTCTTGACGGTTGGTGTCGCAACTGCAGTCCGCAGCGAGTTTTGTATATTTGGGAATTAATAGAGTCACTCGAGCTCGCATCAGTGCGCCGACTCCCTTTGATCTCCCCAGGTCCATTCACGAAACAGCTGACGAACAAAAGGATTAGGGATGACTTATAAGATACTTGCCCCGAACGGATCCTACCTTGTGCAACTAAATTTTCGTAATGTCGATCTTTGTTGCTGAAATCAAACTGAGCTGCCAAAGCAGTCGCGTGGTTTCAAAGAACAGAACGTCGAAATCCTGCAAATGTGAACATCGCATTATAATAATAAGCTCGGGTAGTTCAGCGAGAAACTTTGTTGCAAAATCTATCCCTTCAGGTTTTCCTTTCTTTGCTTTCCATCTCCTTCTTATCCGACCATTTCTCTTTCTCTCTTTTCTTTCTTCCCTTCTAACTCTTTTGTCTCTATTTATCTATCTTTCTCTCCTTTCGTATGTTTCTTTTTTCCTCTCCCTTCACTCTTTCTGTGCCCTCTCTTTCTCCTCCCCCTCTTATCTATCTATCTATTTATCCTCTCTCTTTCTACTCTCCTTCCTTTCTTTCCTTCTAACTCTCTTCTCTCTCTATTTATCTATCTTTGTCTTTCTCTCACACCCTTAGCTGTTTTTCTCTCCCCATATATACACTACTTCATCAAAAGTATCGCGATGCCACTGGATAATAGCATTCTACAAAAATAACGAGTATATTCATATTGTATAGGACAGTATAGCAACTCATGGGTCCACTTAAAATCGTTTCAAGACAATTCATTGTACGACACTTCGGTTCATGACATTTCTCTGTATGTGACAATTTGGAGAAAGACAATTGGTAACTAACAATTCGATGTATCACAGAGAAAAAAGAAAAAGATGTATATTTTAACCATTCATTTTATATAAAAGGATTCATGTCGATTCTTCTCAGACGTAGGTTGGAAAGTGAGTCCGTCCCTATTTCAGCATGACCCCGCCCATGGTGTAACACCTTTAATCCAGATAAGATTATTTACTATTTTTTAACATACCTACCCAGTTTAATCCATCATGGGCCCTGGTGGAAACGCCATATTGGGACAGATCGCTTTTTTCCATGTAAGGGGCTCTAATTCCAACCCCTAAATTGTTACATACAGCCAAATGTCATTCACCAAACTGTCGCGTACACTGAACTGACAAACAACAAATTTTCTTACAACAAATGGACGCATTCTGTAACTCAAGGGTATAAGTTTAACTGGACAATGAGACTCGTTCAGTTTCAAGCTAAGTGCCACGTCCAGCCGAGCTTTCAACGAATTCGAATGGGGTCAAGCAGTCATATGGTACTCTGTAGGAGTTAGTGTTAAACCAAGATTTTGTAGGCGAACAAGTTCGCACAGACTACTGGAGGAACGTGCGAAAGTGGAGATGCGAAAATTGAATCGCTGATCTTGTTTAAGGGTAATTAACAGTTTCTTATACCCATAATGTGCAAGACATAATTTCCTCTTCCTGTCTGTTCGATATTAGACTGCTATTCCAAGGTTGTAACGTTCTTCCATTTGCTATAATTTGTTATCGATTCTATCTTGTCTTTGGTATTCTTCTCTTTCGAGATTAGTACTGGCGATGGATTATTCCAGTACCTCCGATCATCTTTCTCATTTTGTTCCTGACCCTTCGGATTATTATGGTTTTTCTACCAGCAGATTACGACGCGACTTCAAGTTCAAATGAATAAAAGAATTTCTTACTTTTGGCGGTACCCTCGGATTCTTCCTTTGGCATGACATCTAAAACCATTCTGTCTTTGATGTTACCTCTCTTTGAAAAATGTGTTTTCCTGTGTCTGCGAATTCTTCATCTGTGAAATTCAGTCGTAGAGATTTTCCATACCGAGTGAAAACAGGCAAATATCGACCAGAGAATAAACGCGCAATTTCTGGACATAATACACATGGGCTTATAATTTTGGACAGGATATGTTCGTCTTTATTCTTGGTATGTTGCTCCATTTTCTGCTTTTTATCGTATTTTCTCTATTCCAATGTTTACACTCTCTGAAGTAGGTAGTGTGGCCGTTTTCATTTTGGCATTTTGAATTCTGGAATGTACAGTTTTGGTTGTTCAAGTGGCCCATGTTGGGTCCACATTGCTGTTTCACGTGACTCATAATGGGTCCACGTGCTGTCTGTGAATTTCTGTACCTTTGACATTTAAAAAATAGCAGTCAGCGCGGACTGGGTATGGTGAAGGTTAGAATCTGCTTTCGGGTTTCCTACAGCGCCATGTGGAGCCAGAAAAAGTCTCAGAATGGGCATATGTTCTGCAAAACAAAATCGCCGCTATATCTGGAGAATGCTCCGCGGAAGGTGTCCTCAGGTATTCTGGACCAGCTAGACAGAAGAATGTCCTGGAGCGAGGCATTAGCGTGGACTGGCGACTGCTGCGTTCCACAGCACCCCACAACTGTTCGACAGGACTGATGTCGGTGGATTTGGTAGCCAGGGAAGCACATGAAATGCTTGGACAGGATCCCCGAACCATTCCTGCATAATGTGGGCCTGGTGATACGAGGCGTTGTCTTGTTGAAAGAGTCCAGTGCCATCTGGATACACGGTCACTACATAGAGCAGAACGTGGTCTGAAACAATGCCGAGGTAGGATCTGGCGTTTAGAGTGTGTTCAGTGGGAATGAGCGGCCACTAATGTTCAAACATACCCCAGATCATGATACCATCACTGCCGGTCTGTTTTCATCCAGCCGTGCAGTCTGCTTGCAGCTCTTCACCTGCCCGCTGTCGAATATGCACCCTTCCATCGCATGATGGAGCGGGAACTTTGATTCTTCAGACCAGACGACTCTTTTCCAGTCATCCAACAATCAGGAACTGTGTTTCCGTGCCCACTGAAAGCGAGGATGTCGATGACGGTCGGCCAATATGAGCTCATAAAGAGGTCGTTGGCCTATCCGAAAGAGCTCCCGCGGGATGATGTACTTGGGAAACGTTTCTCTGTGCGCTCTAGTTGTAGTCTGCCATTAACCGAGGGATCGTGAGCCATCCGTTTTCCTGGACAGCACGTGCCAGCTGTTCACTTCAACTGTCAATCAGTGGTGGTCTACTAGTCCCGGCACATTGGGTGGATGCGTATGTCGCTGTTCTGACCATTCACACCAATCTTCATTGCAGCAGCCCTTGAATATCCTGTGGTTGCTGAGATACTGGTCCCTGCCTTCCTACCGCCGCAAATCATTTCCTGCTCAAACTGTGTCAACTCCTTCTCATTCCTCATTGCACGTGATTCGTACTTATGCGAAGCATATAAAGTGACAGACACCAAGAGATATAAAGTATATGAATACCTCTTGGTGTCCTAATGCTTTTGGTAACAAGGTATGTATACAAAGGCATGGCATGGAGTCAGTAAGTCACAAACAAATGCAGTCTCATGAATTATAAATAAATGAATGATTTTGAGTTTTTAGCAATAGGTGGTAGGACATTCCACAGTGGCATAAAAAGCTGTTTTTCGCTCTCGTCAGTTAAGAGAGTATCCTAGTTGAGAAAGTGCCAATAGCAGGGTAAGTAACGGTGACTATCTTCTAGTACTATTTTCTGAAATTACTGGACCATTAAGACTTAGAATACTGATGTTGTATGACAGTGCAAAGCCGCATACAGCACCTACAACCCAAGAGACTGAAAACTACTCGAAGATCAGGTAAATTGCCTTCTTTTTACTCCTTACTTTGTATAATACAATAATTGACTCCATGTGCATAATTGTATGCGAATTTTCAACCACGATGAGCAAATGACTAAAATTTTCCATAACTCTGTATGAAAATCACAGCTTTTCTTGTACCAAAGTATTCTGAAGAACTTAAAAGCCGTCTTCTCTACAATCATTCGTGTTCCGAAAGAGATTTCTCTAGAGAAGATATATCAGAAATAGTTGATCTAAACGTAAGTTGCCCTAGCCTTTAGAGACCGAATCCAAATGGCACGTTTGAAACCAAGGCGACTGCAGACTTCAGGAATTTTTAAAACTGCACGAATTGAAATAAAATTTTAGAACTGCGCATATTTTTAGAAGAGCAATTTCGCACGTTTGACGTGACCTGCCAAATTATTTTACCGCTACCTATGTAATTTTTGATACAAGCAAGGCATGAAGGTAATTGAAATACAAATATGATGTCCAGTTCCTTAAAAATAAATCCAATGAGATTTTTCTATTCTTCCACGCCGTTAGCAATACTTTTGTGTTAGTTGAGTTTAAAAAGTATTTTTCTAAGAGTTCAACGCAAAATTCTTTTGATTTTCTGTGCGTTACACAGTGTGTTTCTAAATTTCCAGAACGTATTCTACAGCTAAAAATAAGAAAAAAATTCCTATAACTATACTTCTGGAAAGTCTTTATTTCTGAAATATTAAATATTAAACAAAAAATATAAAACAAAAAGAACTCAAACCTCTAAAAGCTAACCGTGTAAATCAGCTGCTCTAGTGACTGCCAATTTTCTCAGTGCAACACTTAGCACAAAGAATCCACAATTTCTTGGCGTATCTTAAGGTTTCAGTACCGTTCTTAATGGCTATCCTCCATAATAATATGACCTCGTGGGTAGCACAGTTTGTATCGTATTTTCTCTATTCCAATGTTTAAACTCTCTGGAGTAGGTAGTGTGACCGTTTGCATTTTGGCATTTTGAATTCTGCAATGTACATTTTTGGTTGTTCAAGTGGCCATGATGGGCCACTTGAACAACCCAATATTGCTGTTTCACACCTGGTATGGGAAGAATAGCAGAACCGCAGTTCTCATCATACCAGGTGGAAAAGGCCGTAGTTCGAATTTCGTCAATAATGCGAGGAAGTTTTTCACAACGTGGTTGAGTCAGTTGGTCTCATGCGTGGTTTTTCATCCAGCAAACCGGCTACAGAACACACGCAATTTACAGACATATATACGGCGCAATATGGCCGCTGCTGATTTTCAAGGGGTCTTCCAATAGTGCTGCACAAAATGTAGGTATTCCTGAAAGCCTTTCTGGTAGAAAAAGGACCAATAAACTGATCACAACATCAAACATTAAGGAAAAGGTATGTTGATGATTGGTATTATCAGTGGCCCAGGTGTTTAATAGAAATAAAACATCTATCTCAGAAATAAAGGTTTTTGAGATATATGTTTACAGAAACATTTTATCTTATTTTCAATTGTAGAATATGATCCTACATTTGTTCCTTGCAATTTTAAAACACCCTGTGTGTATTAAAACAAATAGTATGTGTCCATGATTCTGAAAAATGAAAAGTAAGCACTGATTTCTAGAGAAGAAAATTAGGAAACCCCTTCTTCAGTTATGTAACAACTTGCATCTAAAAAAGTAATAATTCCTTAATCGAAATTTGTAATAAAAATTTTACTTCGATAACTTTGATATTTATTAAATTTAAATTTAATCACGCCTTTTCGTTTCTAAGATGACAACTATGCCTAAACATAAGACGATAAATGCCATATTTCTCATTTAGTGAAAATAAAAACGTAACGGAAAACAGACCCATGCACGCAATTTATCCTCCGCAGGTTATTAAACATTCATGCCAATTTGATCTCTTATATCTTCAGTACTAGTCATTTATAGATACAAAAATAAGAGTTATTCATTCTCATTTTCATAAGACTGTCGCGAAACCATAAATCCCAGATGTGTGTGGATTTTCGGAATTACTATTCTACAGGGTCTTCTTATGATTTAAAAGTTAATTTACTTTTTCACATCCTAGCGAACAGATGGCAACAGATGGGACTCTTATTTTAAGTACTGTTTTTTTTTTTAAATATATCGCCTTATATTTTGAAACTTCAGTCAAGGAGCGAAAATATGAGGAAAGAAACTGTCAAACATCTATAAAATATGCAGAAGAGTAAAGAATCAAATGATAAGCCCTCGCGGGTACCACAATGGTAAAGGACTAACTTCGAATCCCAATCATATCTTATTAATACTTTTATTCAATTATGGATTTCACTAATATATTTATATACAAATAAAACATGGGATTATTTCAAGAAAAAAATCAATATTCGCTTCGGTTTAAGTCATCTTAAAGAAAGAGGAAATTTTATATTTGTATTTTCACCCAAGTTGTTTTACAACAGAGGTGAATGAACCAAAGGGAAAATAAAAACAGAAGGTATCGCCTACAGTTGATTTTTGCAATACGCAGCAAATCAGCGTGCTTTTCGTGATATTATAGCAACTGTTAGCCTGTACGAGTTCTCATGTATTTTTCAATCACCCTTATTCTGTTTCTGTGCATTTATACCCGAAGGAGACCAACACACGATCCCTTTGGAATACGTATCCAAAGTAGCTGATTATATCTTCAAAAAGTCGATTCAAGTTTATATGTTCAAGTTCAACAGAACCCGATCCAATACATATGAAATTCAAACTTTCATACATCAGGCTTTTGCGTTTTCCATTTATTCAAATGTTTCCATTTTTTCACTCTTCGTTTAACTCCACTCGATTGTGCTATCGGAGTATCAGAAATTCCGCTTCCTCTAGTTTCCAGTGGCAGCGAAGAGAAAATAATGCAAGCAACACTATCGATTACTGACACACACACGCACACACAGCCTTAACATATGATTACAGAGTTTTAGAGTACGACGACACTTCTATGGTAATGATGGGCTACAAACCGTATCTTCAGTAGAAATAATCTTAGCGAACTCAGTCCTTATTTCCCCTCACTGTATTTCATTATTGTTTCAAACCCAACTGTCAACTAAAACAGTGCTTACAAAACCTTCGTTTTTTTTTTCATTTCATACAATGTCTGATAACCACCGATAACGTTCTGCATGCCTGCTTTGGTAGTAAAAGTGTAATCTTTACTACCAGGTGGCAGCACATTGAGTATTAAACCAATAATGTAACAAGTCCAATAAGAAGATTAATACGCTATGCTCATTGTTATATAAATATTTTAAAACGATTTTATTATTAGATAATGTTAAATAAAATAAGCCACAAAAATAATTTATTTAAATGATTTAATTATTTTAAACTTTAAATTATTCAAGTATTAAATCGATACATCATTCAGTGAATAGTATACAGGTGTCTATTATACTTATAGACAGGAAGTGATGTCATTTTTAATTTGTCTAGTGTTTTTAATCTGACGGGTTTTGATCAGCAGGTGGAGCTGACATCATAAACTCCACTATAGACAGGAAGTGATGTCTTATTTAATTTGTCTAGTTTTTAATCTGATGAGTTTTGACCGGCAGGTGGAGTTAATATCATAAATTGTCTATTATGCCAGAGAAATGCTGCCTCAGAACTTATTTCACGAATATTTGCAACAATGATTTGATGATACCAGTTGGTGTCCGATTGTTTTAAAATTCAACTTAAATCCGTTAAATGGGTTTTGTTGCTGGGGGAACACTTACAAAAAAGTGTCACCAAATGCAGCGATCATGTATTGCATTGTAAATCAGCTCCTTCCTTTCTAACTAATTCATGTCGAATGACAATGTAACAATTTTGAACTTTGGACTTCGATATTTTGGATGCTTTTGCTTACAACTGATCTTTTGCATTTCCAAACCTCCCGGTAATTAATTGGAAACTTGGACACCGTTTTTGAACATAAACCTGTCCAACTGTTCGAAGACCTCTTATTTTCAAAATAGGCCGGGATGGTTGAATTTGGTTGCTTTATAATATGAGTCGAGGAATCAATATATTGTTTGTTATTTACATGAAATATATGTTCAATTAACAGTTTGTGGGTTTAGAAACCGAGATTACCGTCCGGGGATAGGAATCCAATCCAGTTATTTGGTTTTACTGTTTGAAAGAGGAGAGCCGCCAACCGCTTCTTTACCCACGAAAACCAAAACACGCGGTCTGCAAGGTTTAAGTTTTGCATGGTAGAGTCTCTTCCACTTGAGTGAATAATTATACATTTTCTATTTATACTCCAGGGCGGCTACATACGGTCAGAGGAGTTTATAATATAGAGAGAAAAAAGAACAGAACCGTATTTTGCAATTACGTATGCCAGAGAGTTCCCAAATCCAGTCAAATTCTTAATTGTGATTATTTTTCAGGAACAGTGCAACGGTCATAGTAACGCTATTTTAGGACCGTTTATTTGAATATTTCATTATGGTTGGTTGACACGGGCTGCTTGTTTGTTTTTATTTGTTTTTTTTTTTGGAGCATTAGCAACTAAGATCATATTGTTCCGTCACGGGCTGCTTGCTTTTTTCTCACAGTACTGTATATAGGTTTTTCATCCGTAAAACAGAAAAACCGTACACAGAAAACACCCAATTTGTAGATATTATGCAAGGTGCAGCTAAAATGAACGCCTTACTACTGCGCATGTCAACAACAGCATATTGTGTTGTAGCTTGTTTTTTCCTGTACAGATCAGTTTTTGTTTCGTTGCAATCTGTTAAGTTTTTATTGAACTGTGCCTCTTTCAATGAATCGGCGTGAGTGATCGTAATTTAGAGCGAAGAATTGCTATTAGATTTTTAGTGAAACTCGTAAAAATGGTGAAGAAACGTTGGAAATGTTATGGAAAGTGTACAGTGATGAAATCATAAGTCAGCCACGTGTGTACGAATGGCACAAAGGGTTCAGAGAGGGACGGTAAGATGCCCACCACGACAAAAAGACAGGAAGACCGCGACAGACAAGAAAATTCGTGAGATCGTGTGCCCAGACCGTCGGATGAGCATTCGACTAATTGCAGAACAAGTATACATTAACAAACAGACAATAAGAACTGAAAACAGTAAGAACAGCTAACGTTTTGGATTCAGTGATAACAGAAGATGAATCCTGGGTCTTTCAGTATGATCCACAAATCAAGCGTCAAAGAATGTAGTAGCAAACTCTTTCTCCCCGTTTAAAGAAAGCAAAAATGTCTCGATCGAAGATAAAGTAGATGCTTGTCGTTTTCTTTGATCATCGTGGTGTTGTTCATAATGAATTTATCCTGCCAAATCAGACACTCTACATTGAGATTTTACAAAGACTTCGTGAAAAAATCCGAAAGACACGACCCAATTTATGCGGGACAAATTATTTTGCATCATGACAATGCGTCTTGTCATTCCTCTGTCGTAGTGAGAGAGTTTTTAACGAAAAACAAGTTCTTAACGTTGGAGTACCAACCTTATTCTTCGTATCGCGCACTTGACTTTTATCTGTTCACAAAAATTAAAACCCACCTCAAAGGAAAACGATTTGAGGATTTATACAGACATTCAGACGAACACAACGTAGCAATTAAAGGCGATATCTTCCGAGGACTTCCGCTTCTGATTTAGAACCTGGAAATCGCGAATGGAGCACTGCATAGGTTCGGCTGGAGAGCACTTTGAAGGGGATAAACATTGAAATTATTTTATTTAAAATAATAGATGATTTAAAAAAGATTTCCCATTTCTTTTAGCCGCATTTGTGTATTAATACCTCATAGCGTTTATTACATTAGCACAAATTCAAAATAACCTAAACTTATTAACCAATTCTTAGACTGTTTGATAGCATTGTAGAAAAAGAAATATTCTCAAAGATACTTTTTTGAATATCTAAATTCTATATGTCAAAATATTATTGTCGGTAGCAAAGACTGGAGGTACGAATCTCTTTCCTCTTCGTTCTTTCTTAGTCTTCCCAGATTTCAGTTCATTTCTTCTAGCTCCTAATATGTTATGTAAATTATAACTGTTTTTCTTCTTTTCAGAATAATTTTAATTCCAGTTCGAGTAACCTTAATTACATCTCTGGGAAGCTCTGAAGCTATATGGATATAGAAATTTATTCTCGTTTTTTTCTAATGTTTCTACAAGTGTCTGAGGAAAGGACTGACTTTTTGAACTCTGAGAGCTTTCTGTAATTACTTTTTTAAATCTCGAGAAGAGTAGTGTGGTATTTTCTTTGCACGAATCGTAAAAAAATATACCAAATTAATATGGAAAAGGTACAATTAATATGCAGTATATTAGAGTAAAAACGCACGCATTCGTGAAAAAAAAAATTGCACAGATCCTAAGACGTATAAGATTTATTAACAGCAAATTTGAAACAAGGGTGGATCAGTACTCGAGTCAATTCAAACAAATTTATTGGAGGAAGTTCGTGTAGGTGGTTTAGGCAGTTGGTGACCTGAAATACGATTGCATTTTAATGTAAAACAAATTGTATGTAAATTCGCTTGGACATTAAGCAGTTAATACAAAATGATTTTATTTACAAAAATTTGATTTTATAATCAGAATTTAGTTTTTGTTAGCACTACGCAAATTATATTTTACTTTTATTGTTTTTTCTTGTATTCCATTAAACGCAAACAGCTGTAAATAGGTAATTAAGGTGACCGTTAATAAAACTGTGTCCTTACTTGTTACCAGAAGTTGTTTTCTTTATTCATTCACGAAGCGTTACAATTTTAACAGGACTTTGTGCAAGACTACAACAAATGTTGCTTTTAAAATTAAGTGTAATAAAATATTATTCGTTTTGTTTAATACCTAGAAAGATGCATTCAGTTAAACGCTATTTAAATCATTTCTAACAAAAAAGAAATAAAATAATAATAAAAATGGAAGTTGGAAAAACATTAGCAAAATTGACCAAAATTGTGTACTTCAATACATTTTCTTCTGCAATATTAAAACATTAGTTTCCACATGGTAGTACAATGAAAGCGCTCCCTAGTGGTTAAAGTCTGTAACTATGGAATCCTCGAACCAGATTGACCATAATCTTCGTGGACGCTATCAGATAATGTTATGCAGATATTTATGATTAAATTCCTCAAATTTATTTATAATCATGCTGTATTTTTAATAATCTGCAATTTTTATGGGTAATTAAATTTGATTTTGTCGTTGTGGAAGTTAAATAAATTCAAGGCAGAACTGGATGTGAAATGGGAATTTTATTTATTTATATTTATGCATTTATTCATTTTGTTTTATTTATTTTTATTTTTTATTTTTTGGCTGATGCTGTATAAGCTTGCTATGTCTCTGCTAATGCTAATCAATTTGTAATGTAGGGTTGTTGAAATGCCTAAGAATATCATTGGATACGATGTTAATACCTATAATCTATTTCTGTTAATGAAAGATATCGCTGGAAGTTTTCGATTTATCCGTTTATTCGAATTGTTCGATTTATCCGTTTAGAATAAAGGTGCTATTTTGATCGTCTACAAACCTGTTCTGGATTTCGTGTATTTATGGTACATATTGTAAGCTATTAGTTGATTACAAGAGTTCATTTGTGTATTCAGAACATATTTGGATAACATTTGTGTTAATTGAACAGATGGTTTCTTGTAATCTTAACAAAATAAGAATCATAAAGCTGACTGTCAAGGTTTAATTGAGGCATTAACGGTTACGTAATTTCAGTCTATTATGAACACGTGTCGATATAAATCAATATTACAACGAGGTAAATAAGCTGTTTACTGAACTATTATGTGAGTTTGTAGTAGAGTGAAGCTACGTTGGTTTAATTTACGATAGGTATTACTAATAATTAAACAAAATTCTAACTAGAACTTATCTAAACTTCTTATGTTCTCCTTTTTCTCAGGAGATTTGATGGCTGCTTATGTAGACTTGAAGTATATATCCAAGGAGCTTTCTCTTCATTGTAGGAAACAATAGAAAGTCACATAGAGCAAGGTCAGGTTATATTAAGAGTGCCGAGCACGCTGTCCTAAAAGCCAGGGACTGGATGACACAATTAGTAGCTACTAGATAGAACGAATAATATCTAGTCACTTGATATAACGAACTTGCGTTTGCTCATGCGCGGAAACAAAACGAATGTATCTTTTAGTAACAAAAATCTTTTTTCCTACATAGCCTGACGTTTAATAAATAAAGGGACTGAAGTGGTGATTAACAGAAAATTTATGTTGAGATGTATTTTATCCGGATCAAATGAAGTATTTTAAAAGTAGCGACAACCACGACATCTATGGGTGTGCCCAGCAGTCATTAAGACAAACGGTGATCTGGTTACGTGTCTATCAGTGAAATGCTGCAGAGCGGCGATGAGATGTTCTCTTTCTAAACGGTGGGCCTTGCGGTAGATATTGAAACCTGGGATGGTCACGCAACAAAAGAAGTACAATATCTAGCTACTTGATAACAAGGCGATTGCTAGCAATAAAACGGACACGGGATGTACGGCAACGTTTTATTACTCACGTGCGGTAAGGAAGCGCTAATTCCAGAAGAACTAACACGTGTTCGAAATAAATTGTAGTAAGGTCCCTGCGAGTGGAGGTGTAGCCCAGTCACGAATCCAATGATGCGGGCGCTGTACTTATCGATACATCGGAGTCGTTCGCTTGTCGTAAACCAAATGCTTATAGAAAGCGACTTCCTAAACGCTTAGGGTTTGCAGAAATGGACTTCTTTTAACACACATCCATTTTAATTTGCTGATACTCACTACAAGTCATTTGTCTTTATACAGCCAACTTTTATGTTCAAATTTAATGCATTTCTTCTTTTATGTAATTTTTCTTCCTTTTTATGGCCAAGAGTTTAATAGTTATTTTTCATTTTTGATGACTGGAATAACCTTTGTAAGGACTAATCTTGTAGTCACAGTTCGGCGCCAGATGGCATTAGAGATCGCGTACTCTGGCAATGGAATATTCAGACAGTTGCACCGTTTTAGTTTTATTTATGTGTTCAGTAACTGAGGAGGGACATTTTTCATTGCTAAATCTTAAAAAAAGAAAAGAAAAGAGGGTCTCCAGTATTATCTGCCTCGCCAAAAAGGAGTCAATTTATAAACCTGTGGAGAGTGGCCTTAATTCTCACAGCAGAACAAATCTGCCTTTGCAACGAGTTGCCCTGATATATAGTAGAGGGTCTCTAGTGACAATACACAGACAAAAAAGGTTGTAAAGACGTTGCTCGATGTGATATCAGAGTTTTATACCATGAGGTACAATTCCACTCTCCTTACACTGCAGCAGCAATATGGAGAGGGCCCTTTTCTGTTTCAACATTGCATACGCTGTTGTACTGAGCCCCGTTGGCACATTTCCCCATTGAATTACACATAGATGCACATACTGCTCGAGTTGTGGCATCTTGAGGACATGAGATTTGAAAAGTTGGACACTGTTTTGGATGACGAAGTGTAACCCAATAAACCTTCCACTGAGTGTACATCCGAATTGGAATGCATAACTAGTTAAGGAACAACAGTATCCTTATTTGAGTAAATATCATTACTCGACAGTAACAAACTGCTAAACCGGGTGACTGTAGTAAACATCACGTAAATAACCCGGAAGTAAACAAAGTTAATGAAGTAAACATCTTCGGCCACTAACTCTTTAGATGAGTTCGTAAATAATGCATAATTCCAGTTAAGCAAACAGCATTAGTCGAACAAAGCAGTCTCGTTCTTGAGTATTAGCTGGGGCAGCAACACGTTAAAGTTCCCATTTAAAGGACATCTTGTCTGTCTAAAATACGCAGGCTTCGGATGCAGGCGGACGGCAGTGGCAATAAAGTGGCGAGTGCGCACACCTGCCGTGTACCTTGTTGATCCATAAACCCTCCTCACGTTGTTCAGTAATCAATGGAAGATGCAAGTTTCTTCCATCAGGTTCGTTTCCTCGTGCTCGGTGCATAAAAGGGGAAAGCAATTTTGTCGGCTAATCTCACGTGAGGGGTTGCCTCGATGGAAGGGTTGTAAAGAAAAGGGAAAGATGTTAAGGTACTGGAGAATGTGCAATAGACGAGCAGGATGAAGGCGAAAGGTTAAGGCAAGGAACTGTTATTGTTTACAACCCAAGTTGCGATCCTTTGCAAACGAAGTAAAACGAGGTCGCTGACCTTACTTTGGACGCAGCAAATGGCTTTAACGGGGTTCACAAAGTAGGACAGAGAAAACTAAACTGGAATACAATGAGACTTTTCATTGCAGCGTGGTGCGCTGTACTTTATCCACCGCAACGCTGTATGAGGTATATTTTGTCTTCTCGTTGGGGGAGAAGGGGGGCACGGGAGATAAAAAAAAAAAAAGAAAGAAATTTGAGAGGCCGAAAATGAAAGAAAGAGGAGTGTCCGCATCTGAGGAGAGTATCTCGTACAATCGCATTAAAGAGAGGGAAAGCATTGAAGAGGTTGTGTTGGTGGTAATGCGTTATGAGCGAAAGAGACAGCTCGGAGGCTGTTTACAGAGACAGCG
Organism: Mastigoproctus giganteus; assembly: GCF_048544385.1. Lineage (NCBI taxonomy): Eukaryota > Metazoa > Arthropoda > Arachnida > Uropygi > Thelyphonidae > Mastigoproctus > Mastigoproctus giganteus. The sequence goes on from NC_143575.1 coordinate 225,602,302, forward strand.
TGCGATAAGGGGAATTAACGAATTCCAGACGTCCGGAAGTTAGTTCACGTGAGAAGATATTTGGCATGACACGTGGGTGCCAGAAGCACGGAAGGATCCTAATTAAACACTCGGAGCAGCCTTCAGTGCATCGGAGTAGAATTGTGAATTCTCTCGAAGCACTACGACTCGAAAACTGGTCGTCTATGCAAAGATTTCTCTCTAAGGAATTCAGGGCACAAAGAGACAGAAGCAAGATCTCTCTCTCTCATTTCCTCTTAACGTTCAGAAGTGTACCTTTATACGCAAATGGACAGAACGTACACTAAATGACAAAAAGTTATGTACCCCTTGGAGCAATTAACTCACCTTATCCTATTCCAAAATGAAGACTACTTAAAATTAAACTGGGGGGGGGGGTCTCGACTTTCCCTCAAAAACTTTCCATTTCTTCCCAGAGAAAATAAACTTCTCTTTTCTGTGATGCTTTTTATCAAACCAAAAGTTGCCGAGATAAATGCGAAGACAGTCATTCCTATCTCTAATCCTCAAACTGAAGTACCCTTAAGCCGAAGGATTTCTCGGGGACATGGGGCCATTAATTTGGTTTGTAAAGTACAGCTCCAGCTCTTTCAAGTCGCCCTACCGCTTGGCCCACTACTACTGGGGTGCTTGACAACTTCACTTCTTCAAGCCTGCAGCCACCACTGGGAATACACACGCGGTCGCGAGACCCACAGGCGTAACAGGGAAACGCTACCGCTGCTAGTAACTCAATTACCCTCCTGACTCAGTATCGATCACCAAGCGGGAACAACGGCGAAGCTATTGGCGTTTGATATAACTTCGGGAAAACCCACCGGAATCAACAGAGAGAAAGATGGAAGAAACAGTAAGAAGAAAAACAGAAAGGTATAAAAGAGAACCATCGTAGCTGTGAATAGGAAGGAGTGCAGTCTTAAAACAAACGACGTATTTGCCCGAAATTGATTAGAAGGTGTGTGGATAGAGGTTAAAGATCACAAAATCTGGGAAACGTAAGAAAAATGAACTCCCAGTAGTCCCCGTGCTGATAAATCGCTCGAGGCGCGATGGGCTGAATACCATTTACAAACTTTGATCGAAGAAGAAAAATTAGAAAAACTTTTGGGTTTTGACCTCTTTTTTTCTTCTTTTTTATTGCAACTGGAAGATGCGCCTATTTTTCTTAGGTATGGCGTAGGTATAATTTATCTCCGAATTGTTCGTAACTTACATTCGACGTTGCCATAACAAATTCCCCGTCCATCGTGTCTTAACTTCCTCCGAATCATTTACCGACCGCCGCAAACTTTTGACACTCAGCTGTATACAAACTTAACAGGGCGCTGTTAAAAATGAGGTAAAGTAATGATCCCTAAAGTTCATAAGCCGCGAAACGGAATTTGATTTCGTGTCGTACTAATCACTGTTAGAAACATAAGCTGACAGCCGTCAGACAGTGGAACAGTGTAAGTATCTTAGCTAAGGAGTGTTCTCGGCATTTCAGAGGGAGTGCTGGCAGTTAAATAACTGTATGCTGTGACAGTAGTAAGACAAATTGAAAACTGTGTGCAGTACGGGGAATATCATCACCCAAAATATATTACTTTGCCATAAAGACTCATGGATTGTTCTTTTTTTTTTAGTATTAGTAGTGGCATATGATGTAAGGAAGTACGCTTATACAGCATCAGCCAAAGAAGAAAAAAAAAAGACTCCCAATTCACCTGTCTATCCCCTCTAATAATTCATATACTTCTTCCCTGAATTTCTTCAAACTACCCACCTCCACAACATTAAATGTAAGTTTGTTCCAGCAGTCAATTGCTCTCCAGCAGAAAACAAACTTCGGCACATCTACCCTGCAAGCATCCTTCCTTAATTTGAATTTATTCCCCCTCATGTGTGTAGTCTGAGAAAGAATGTCATTATCATTAAGTTTACTGAATCCATTCAAATCCTTAAACACTCCAATCAGTGAATTACTGAAGTACTTCGTGTACCCTTTCGTTTACTTGATTTGTTGCTCTTCTCTGCACTCGTTATTAGAGCAGATCCACATCCCTCTTAGTGAGACTTCCAGACCTTTATGCAGTACTCAAGATGCCGCCTGACCATTGCCTCATACAATAGGATAATCACCTCCTTTTCCCTGTTGACAAAATTCTGTAAATCACTAGGGAGAACTCAACGAGCTGTCATAGCAGCCTGTTTGTACTACTCAGAGAGCTTGATGTCGGAATGTAAGATTATTCCTAGGTCTCTTCATTGTCCACTGACTTGAGTGCGTTACCACCCGATCAGCACATTAACATAGGATTCTACTTCCCATATGAAGTACCTTGCAATTATCAATGTTAAACCTCAATTGCCAATTCTCAGCCCGTCTGTTCAATTTTTCTCGGTCTCGTTGCAGTGTTTTTGTCAAACTTTGTATCATCTGCAAACTTAGACAGTAAGCTTGATATGCCTTTACCAGTATAGTTAATAAATACTGAAAACAGTAAGGGGTCCAGCAGTGAGCCTTTAGGGACTCCATTTATATCAAGGGCCGGAGAAAATCAGTGCTCGTTTATAACCAGCCACTGTCTTCTGCCATTCGATCATCCCTTATCCATAGCAATAACTTGCCCCTAATGCCACACTACTCAATTTTTAGTCTTTCATGAGAAACAGAATCAAAAGCTTTACTGAAGTGTTGAATATATGATATCAAAATAACTTTTTGCATCCAATTCCTTTATTACTACGTCAAAGCAGCTAACCATCTTGGCAGATACAAAATCCATGCTGTGATTGCTGTATATAACTGCACTCCCGTCAAGATGGTCCTGCATTAGTTCTTTAACCAGTGAGTCCATTATTTTCCCTGTCACAGAAATCAAGGTTACAGATCTCTAACTTTATGAATAGAGAAGACATTTGTACATCTCCAATCTCTAAGACTTCCCTTGAACCCAAGGGTCCGCTTATAATTATAGACAAAGGATTGCTTACCTCTCTTGATACTTCTTTTAATATAATAAAACAGATTCTATCAGTCCAGGTCTTTATTCACTTTTAGTTTCAACATTTTCTCTTCCACGTTTTTTCAGTTATAACAAAATCATTTATCTCGAATAAATCCAGAAAACTTCTGCTACCGTGTGACTGACCAACCCAAAGTTCCAATCAACGTCCGGAAAGATAAAGTCCCCCATTATAAAACATCGCTTTGCTGGTGCACTGTATTTGTTTGTATAGCAGCTCACCAAAGTGACCCAAAAATTTCACTAGGCGCCCATATCAACTGGGTGCTCTCCTCTTCTGCTGTCCATTTTTACACATTGTGTTCACCATATTCAAATACGGTAATATTGTAAGATCTAGAACGAGCACTTCAGCATACCAATACGTGCGGACGACCTGGTTCCGATTATACCAAGTCACAGCTGGAGATGACTTGAGTTCTGAGATCACTGATTCCTTTGTCGAAAACAGAAAATACCATCTGAACCCAGGGAAGTGTTGGGGGATACATACATTATGATTCGGACACAGATAATTTTGTATCAATACTTATGTTAAATACGATAAATGTAGAATGTTGTGATGGATTTACAGTGCTCCTATTCAGATGATGTTTTTCAGTAGCTGGGACTGAGGCCAAATAGCCTGTAGAACTCAAAGAGCCATAGTAATTTTTATGTGATGATTGCGTTTGTCTTCTGGGACGCCTGCCTTGAAAGACAAATTTATTCTTTTGTTTCCTTATGGTCCTTGTAATTTTACAGAAATAAAAGCTTATCATAATTTTCAATATTTATGAAAATTTACAGTTTTATTAACTATAATTGTAAATAAATCAGAAATTCGTTCAAGATATTAAAACTTGCTATTATGCAAACCTAAAAGTGACACGAAACGATTATTTCGTAGATTAAGATTAGATTAAATTCCTGTGAGAGGACTTTAATCTAATCTTAATGTCCTTAGCTGGAATGAGGTCTAACATTGATAATCTAGAAGCCACCGCCATACTCAAAATATTAATCATTTTTGTGTAATGTTTATCTATATCCGCTAGAGGGAGCAATGTGTAATAAAACACCGAATTGTACACAAGGAGTAACATTGATTAATGTAAAGAGAAAGGACGTTTGAACAAATGCGTCCTTCAGTTGAATGAGATGGTAAGTGTGCGAGGGCAGTATGGTTTCGTTATACAAACACGGAAAACAGACTGGCATCGTGACGAAGTAAAAAGAAAGACAGAAAGAAAGAAAAAAATTCGATAACTGATCGATTTCCTTCGGCAATTCATCACGTGCAACGTGGCTATCGGACAGAAGACCGTGTCTCCAAATGTAGTTTGTCGTATTGAATCTGTTTTAGATTCCGGTCGCTTTTCCTTCATAAAATAGATGGAGAATTCAAAAAAGGTAGAAGCTTTTTACCTTTTACAGCTCTTTTAGTGTTGCGGTGCCATTACTCAAACAGATTGCGTCGCTATAAAATGGCATTCATTTAAATAGTCCACTCACTTGGCGTATGTTTGCTTGTCTTGCTAGCACGTTTGAATACTGACGAATGTCAACAAGGGACAAATAGGAAAAAAAACACAAATTTTATCCTCTCACAGCGCTCTTAATTGTTTCACAAGCTGCTGTTCACAGAAAACAGAGTCATAATAATAAATAGCCATTTTGTGCATTTCCCACAACTGTTCTCATGACGTCATACTGACGTATTATGTATATATATTTAAGGTATATTTATGATTTTTCTTCTTATATTTAGAAATAGATATTTATAGATTTATTTAGTTGATGTTTTATGTGTTTAATTATTCTATATACTTGTTTATTTATATCTTTTTATATTTATGCATGTAGCAAACCGAACACGGTGTTATAGACACAATATACTGACCCCTATTAGCCTTAGTTGCTTTGGCCCTTAATACCCGCCTATTTAAAGGAAATGCACTTTTCTATGAGAGTTGTTTAAAATTAGATTTTTAATAGTTTACAGTGTATAAAATGGTGGTAATTTTCATCTTAGAATCTCCAGAAATTATGGGACTCTTAAATGTTATTTAAAGTGTTCTAAAAAATATGTGAACAAATAAATGATAGCAAACAGTCAAGGCATTAGATAACTGTCTTATAAATTTTTGCTGTCCACCACTTAGGGTGCACAAATTATTCGTAACTAAATTTGCTAAAGTGTCTTACTAGCCTTTAAATGGTAGAATAGTAAATGTGGAAGATTGAGCAGAAATTTCAGATGTTTTAATGCATAGAGGAGTACTTGCCTTTATATAGAATTTAAACATTCTTAGAAAAATAAATTAATAACTGAGACTCACTTTTTAACAGAGGGATGGGCTAAGCTAACAAGTTTGATATTGAGTTATTCGCCAATAAACTTTACTGGCGAATAACTACTTAAGTAATTATTGATTCACTGCCGTTTATAATATATAATTGTACATGATAAAATATATCCTTCAGCTGTATAAGATCCCATTTAAACATTCCTGAAAATTTACAGCGCAATAATTCTACAATATAAATTTATAAACACCTTTAGCCAATCTTTAACTCTTTTTAAAATTAATTTTTAATATAATAAAGTAATTTATTATATACTTTTTCGCTTTTAATAAAATCATTTAATTACTTCATTAATGCAGTATTAAAGATCTTATTTCTTCTTATAATATTTTAAACTTTATCATATTTTATAAGATTAATTTATTTTAGATAATGATTTATTCTAAGTTCATTTACATATTAAACCTAATTCTTTAATGTTTATTCGTAGTTAACTTTGAATTTAGCATTAGCAAAGGCACATGATGCAAGAACTTGCCGACTGGGATAGCCAGGTGGGTAAAGTGCTTGCCTGGCAACACAAAAGTATAGTATAGTGCAGTGATGGCGAACCTTTTTGAAGAGTGGGTCAATTATTTTTATTTCTTTTTTTAAATACTAGCCCGTGAGTCATAAGTTAGTGGCCTCAATTAGAAAGGGGGGGGGGGAGTAAAAAGGGTGCCAATTATTTGGAAACATCAAACATTTTGTTAAGAGATAAAGTTGACAGTCGAATCTTTTTGGTTCTCACTTTTGAAATAATCCAAAAAGGGTTTTAGTTTCCTTTTTGATTTATAACTTTAACTTTTGCAAGTGAAGAGCTAAAAAAAAAGTAAATATCGAAGCTTGATTTGATACCTTGTACCGCACCAGGTGACATCATGACCAGTATTGCCTCTGCACAAAGTATTTGAATGGGCAAGGCATAAAAGAAAACGCTTTTATTTTGAAATATTCTTCATTAATAATTAACATAATTACTTGTTTGTTTCGGGATTTATTGGGTGCATCGGCAACTATGGCCATAGTGCGCCAAACATAATTACAGATACAGTATGTGTAATAAAGTTGATAAAAGTATATTTAATGCAAAATTTGTTGTTGCTTACTTTCAGACAGTTTCTTAATATTAGGTACATACTTCGTGTTCATTACTTTAATACATTTTGCAGTCAATTCATTTCCAAGTTTATTCCTGTTGGAAGATTTAACAAAATTCATTGAGGAAAACAATTTTTCACATAAATATGTGGACCCGAACATTGTGAGAAGAGCGTTAGCCAGTTTCCTCATACATGTAAAATTGTTTGGTAAAGAATACCATGCATTTAATATAATATTTTCAACTTTTAGTGTGGGATCTTCATTAGGCCTATCTGCATTACTTTCTGAAATTTTTCCTTCTACTTCGAAAATCAAGTTTTCAAATTTATTTTTCCACACTATGCTGCTTTGGAATTCAATTAATTCCATTTCTAAGTTAGTGATACCTAGCCACATAAAATCGTTTAGCTGCATTGTATCGTACTCCGCTTTATATGGGCATAAAATAAAGCGAAATGTATTTTCCAAACTTTTAAATTGATTATATCTCTCATGGAAAGCTTGTTTTATTTCTTGCAAAATGGTTAAATATTTTTTAATTGCATTTTCTTGAATGTCAAGAATATTTTCAAAATCTTTAGTGTTTTGAATATGTTTTTGTAATTGAGGAAAATATTTCATGGTGCTCATTTCCAAATCTTTAGTAAAAATGTCAAGTTTTTTCATAAATATTTTGATATTTTCAAACATCATTAATGCAATTTGTCCATGTCCCTGAAGTTTTTTATTCAGTTCATTGAAATGCTGAGTGATATCTCATAAGAACATTAAATCATTTAGCCAATCTATACTTGAAAATTCGTCATAACTATTGTTTTTTTTTTTCATTCAAAAAGAGCTTTATTTCGTCTAATGATGACAAACCGATTAAGAACTTGGCCACAACTGAGCCATCGAACATTGTTGTATGTCAAAATCCCAGAATATTGGCACTCAATTTCCTCTAATAATTGTGCAAATTCTCGCTTATTAAGTTTATAAAGTTGATAGCTTTAATTACAACTGGCATTACATTAGACGCGTACGTCAAGTCTGCCTCTTAGTCCAATACTGCGAGAGTACGAGCTGGTAACTTTGTACTAGCCCGATACATCTCCGTTCTTCAATGCAACGACAAATCGCGCCAAGTTTATGTCAAAATGTAATGAGTCACCCACACGCGTAGTTTAATACAATAGAGAATTATCTTTTCTCTCTGTTATAATTAAAAAAAGTAGGCCAATATTACAATAAACGCGTGCGCGTTGGGTTACTTACAAAGCCTTCGTGGGTCAGTATCTGACCCACGTGTCATAGGTTCGCCACCACGGGTATAGTGTATAGTGTATTTAGGGTCTAACGGCACCAGAGATTTCCCCCATCTCCGCGTAGTAATCATTGTGGTGTGATACAGAACACTGTAGAGGTCAGAGGTTTAAAAGGGTATGGATATTGTGGTGTGTAATGTTTTGTACCGTTTTTCATCTGGTCTTTTAGCCGTTGGGTCTCAAATGAGACCCACCATTGCCTCGGGCTTGGATCAGAGTACAATGCAAAAACTTTGGGAGGCGCATTATGGCCACAGAAGCCGATGCGCCAACAACTAACAAAAAAAAGCAAGCTTATATAGCATCAGCCAAAAAAAATCACCCTTATTTCACCTATCCAGTCGCTCCAAATGTTTGTCAAGTTCTGCCTTGGATCTATTTAAGCTATCAACTTCTACAACGACAGATGGAAATTTGTTCCAGCAACTAACCACCCGCTGGCTAAAGGCAAACTTCCGCACATCTATCCTACAACCGTCTTTCCTCAATTTGAATTTATACCCTCTCAGGCGATTATTCTGAGCAAGAGGAAGAATCCCATCGGCATTGAGCATGCTCAAACCATTCAAGGCTTTATACACCTCTATCACATCACCACATCACTTCGCCGGTGCCTAGTCTCCAGACACTGTAATTTGCAAAACTTAAGCCTTTCTTCGTAAGAGCAAATCTTTGTTCTGTTCACTAATCTTGTTGCCCTTCTCTGTACTCGTTCCAGCAGCTCTACATCCTTCTTAAAATGAGGCCTCCAGGCCTGTATACAGTACTCAAGGTGTGGCCTGACCATTGCCTTATACAAGGGGACAATCACCTCCTTACCCCTACTAGAAAAATTCCTGTATATTATTCACAAGACACCATGAGCTACTCTTGCAGCCCGTCTGCACTGCTCAGAAAACTTCATATCTGCCTGCACAATTACCCCCAGGTCCTTTTCATTCTCTACCACTGTCAGTGCAGTACCACAGAGTTGGCAAGTTACTCTGGGGTTACTGTTTCCCATATGTAGCACTTTACATTTGTCAATGTTAAACTCCATTTGCCATCTCTCAGCCCATCTGCTCAACCTTTCCAGATCCTGTTGCAGCAGCGTACTGTCATTAGTGTCATTAACAACTCTGCCAACCTTCGTATCGTCTGCAAACTTGGATGTTAAGCCTGATATACCATCATCAGTATCATATATTAATACAGAAAACAACAATGGACTCAACACTGAACCCTGAGGGACTCCACTAATAACATTAGTCCACGAAGAGCAGTGTCCATTGATTACCACTCTCTGTTTTCTCCCACTCAACCATCCCTTTATCCATAGCAGCAATTTTGCCTCCAATGCCACATTGCTCCAATTTGTGCAGCAGTGTTCCATGTGCAACAGTATCAAAGGCCTTTCTAAGATCCAAATATATGATATCAAAATTATTCTTTGCATCCAGTTCCCTTTGTGACTACATCATAGTATCCAATCAAATTGGTCAGACAAGACTTCCCCCTAACAAACCCATGCTGTGTCCGAGCTATAACTGAAGTCTTGTCTAGATGATCCTACAATGCTTCTTTAACCAGTGGCTCCATTAATTTCCCAGGTCTGTAATTACCTGTGTCTCCCTTTGATCCTCCTTTGTGGATTGGGGTCACATTTGCACATCTCCAGTCCATGTGTAACTCCCTTGAGTCCAAAGAAGCTCTCGTAATTATGGCTAAGGGTTTGCTTACTTCCTTTGCCGCCTCTTTAAATATAACTGGATAGATTCCATCCACCCCAGGTGCCTTTCTTATGTTTATGTTCAACAATTTCTCCTCCACTTTACTCTCAGTTATTACAAGATTCTCTAGCTTACTGCCAGAGTTGAATACACCTCTGGCATTCCCCTCGCTGAATAACTCCTCATGTGTGAATGTCGATGCAAAATATTCATTTAGTTTGTTAGCCACCTGAGCAGGATCCTCAACTGTTGAACCATCAATATCAAGTGGACCAATCTGATTCATCCCCTTCCTTCTAGAGTTTACATAAGTAAAGAACTCTTTGTTGTTTTTCTTTGCATCCCTTGCCAAAGATTTCTGGTAATCTGCCTTCGCCTGCCTAACCTCCTTTGTAACTTGATTACAGATCAACTTATATCTATCATAGGCTTCTGTGTCACGAGTTAATTTGTATGTATCCCATGCATTTTTATTCTCTGCCACATGTCTCATTAGTTCATCTGACATCCATTTAGGCCTAAACCTTGAACAATATTTCTTAGTTGGTATGTAAAGCCTAGTAGCTTCCAAGATTAAATCTTTGAATGCTTCCCATTCAGAATTCACCGTTGGTAACATCATCAGTTGGTTCCACCGTATAGAATTTAAATACTGTCTCAGACCATCGTAGTCGCCTTTACGAAAGCAATAACCCTTCCCTTTACCCTTCATGGTAGTTACCTCTTTGAGTAAATCCCACTTCAGCACACTGTGATCACTGCCACCTATTGGTTCCTTTATCTGCAGATTCTTGATGCATGAAGAATCACTACTGATAATCAAATCAAGAGTATTACTCCCTCTAGTTGCCTCCCGAACATGCTGATGTAGGAAACAATCATCCAATAAATCCACAAAAGCCTTGCTAGTGTGTGAGTGACCAACCCACAGATTCCGGTCAATATCTGGGAAATTAAAATCCCCCATTATAAGACATTCTGATTTACTGACCCACTCTGTTTCTCTGCACAATTGCTCTTTAAACTGATCAGATTCATTAGGTCTATAACACACACCTACTCTCATTTTCCTTTTCCCAGTGCTTACGTCACACCAAACAGACTCAACATTGCATTGTCGACCAACATCAACTGGACGCAGTTCCTTACATTTTATGTGTTTCTTAACGAACAGCATAACTCCTCCTCCCTTCCTGTTCTGTCTACTCTTTCTGTACACATTGTACTCCCCAAATTCCAATTCTGCACTGCTTATGTCTGTGTGACACCACGTCTCTGTTATCTCAACAATATCTGTCTTTGATATCTTGACTAGCACTTGAAGCTCATCAAATTTATTAGCTATACTCCTAGCATTGGTGTACATGCAAGTATACATGCACCTGTTTCTACTCTTAGTTACCCTAACACAGCCCATGTATTTACTTGTTCCACTATGACACCCAGCGGTCCTGGAAATCCCCATTGCCTTGCTTTCCAGGCTGCTGCTCAATTGCATTTCAATAGAAGCAGTGCAAGAATCACTTTCCCTTCTGTCAGAGGCTACTGTTAATTTATTAGTCCGCGTATCTCCCCAAGCTAGCATTATTTAGCTATAATGATTAATAATTTGGCAATGACTGCATTCTAAAAGTTCTGTTTTCAATGTTAAATATTCCTATTTTTAATTGAAGCTACTGAATAATTTTATTTTGTAGGGTAATGTAATTTCTGTATCTTTTTAATTTTCATATACTATTATTAATATGTTCCTGTATTAATACGTTTCAAAATACTCAGTTGCACACCCTTTGGGTTCCCTTAAGCATCTATGCAAAGTTTCAGGGTCATTAGGGGTATAACTGTAATTGTAATATTACACTTATAAATATTTGTATTAAAATTTGTAACCCTTTCTATTTTTGCGCCCCCAACAGAACGCGGTCTGATGATGGGTATCGGTAAGATACCTGAAACGTCACCTTAATGTATAGTAGTTTCGGCGAATAGCTTAATAAATTATATTATTAATTTCACGTGGTGTAAGAGTGGTATTAAATATAATAATAATCTTAATGGAAAACAACCACGCAACGTCATGCCCTAACTATATATGGATTACATTATTAAATCGATAAGGATTATAATTGATATATATAATAGATACATAATCGATAAAGATTAGAAGGCTAATTGGAAACCTTATAGTGAACCATAACAGGTCAGTCTAAATTCAAGTGCATTAAGAGAAAAGCTACCGACATCCATACATGGTCGATACTCCTCTATTACTACAAGTGCTCAGATTTGGATGCAGTATATGGAATTCTAGAGTTATAAGGAGTTCATTCCTCGCAGCATCTTTTGTGACCTTAATTTGTGGCTTGCGTTCGCACACCTTACAATCGACGTAGTGCACATACCGAATGAGTTGTTTGGTATTGCACCACACCGTTCAATACTGTCACTTTAAACGAATACCCAAAGTGACATCAGAGGGTTGGAGATTACAGACGAATCAGTCAGCTGTCAAGAAACTAATCCAGAAATGGGTCCTAAATGAAACAAAAGCTTGCAAGAAAAAGATGAAATAATGTTGCTGACATTTCTGTGAATGGAATGAGGTCACGTGTCTTTTGATGATAATGCGTGACGTAGCGTGAAGAAGAGAAAATCCTTCGAAGATGGTTAGTATTAAAAAAAAATCAAAAAATGCTGTACTTTCGGTAGAGACCTACTTGAAAAAAAAAAAGTCAAACTTCGCAAAGGTTTATCTTAATATTAAATGCTACATTTCATATTTATTAATTTTTATTTAGAAATTGTTTATATTATTTAAAATGTATTCTTTAAAAATTTTGTAAATATTAAAAGATTTGAATAGTTAAAGAAAAAGGTGACTATTTATTTAAACACCATCGTTCTTTTTTCAATTTCTTCCTTTAAAATATCAAAAAAAAAAATGAAAGTAATGCGAATTTTTGTCATTCCATTACTGATACATTTCACAAATTGTATAATAAATTTTTATTTGAATAAAATTTTGTTGTATTTCATTTAATTCAAAATAACTCGTGTCGTACCACCTAAATGTAAATGCACCCGACAAGAGTAGATTTACATTTAGGATATACTTACATTAATATAAGTGTACCCGATAAGAGTACATTAGGATCCTAAATGTAATTTAGGTCCTAATGTATAATCTTGTAATGTAAGTGTACATGTAATTGTAATACATTGTGTAAGTGTATACATTGTACAAAAAAGAGAGAAGGAGTAAGTTATACTGATTATTGGCATAAAAATAAACCACTTTATTTTGCTGGATTCTGCAAAAGAGAGAGACTGCTACAGCCCGAGTCCCACAGACCATGTTAAGACTCCAGAGAAAAGTTCCGACTTTACTCTGGAGTCGAAACATTTTTAAAACTACGACATTTATACAATGACGTACTGCCAGTTTTGATATAATGCCTCTCACTTTAATATTAGAGTTTTCCCGCAAACTGCCTGTATTCTATATTGCACCCCAGTGAATCCTTTTAGCGTTGGTAACTTTCATGCAGTTTATCACGATTTCGTGGGTAAAAAGAGTCTAGTAAAGCAGTTTTCTGTGTCTTTCTATACTACTTGTATTACAGCGTACGACAAGTATTATGGAAACGGTGGGTTTACCTGTTTTGTGGTATGTCAATATCAGAACTGCGTATTAGGAGAAGTAACCCTCTCTTGGGACTGGATAACTCGACAGGTTTTTGAAAATCTTAAAATAAAGTTCCTCCAGTTAGTTGTAGAATACAAACCGGGGGACCGAGTTGGGTGATCACTGAGCTAATGAAGTTAATGATGGAAGAGTATGGCAGGCGGCATCCTGCTTGGCAGGGCGTGGCTTAAACTGTGCAGCACTTCAGGGCAAGCCCAAATGTTTAAGGTGGAGAATCAAGGCTCAGTTTACAAAAGTAAGGACTTCATTATATTTTTATGTATTCTATAACAATATAGGTTTATAAATTTCGAAAAAGTTTCGAAAATATTTATTGCAAAGAAATAAAACAATGACATTTAATTCACCATGAGTTGCATTGGTATTGTACTACTATAAAGATTGATACTATCAATTACACACGAAGACGTATTTAAACTTGTTTGTGCTAATTTTTTTGACTCAATTATTGACTCCCAACAATCTCACGAAATTTGGATCATTCGTCTTGCAGAACTGGTGCTGGATTTTGTCTGGTAATCAGAATGCATCTTTCTAATAAGTCGTGTTCTCACCGTAGTATTGCATCCAAGCTGTAATATAGAATTATCTAAAATGTCACGGTAAAGTTAGCTATTCGTCGCATTTAATATATAACACTGCATAAGAAACTTTATTTTTGTACATTAGGGTCAGATTTATGGTCCGGAACTCGTTTAGATGCAACCATTATGTTATCTGAAGAAAAAAAAAAACTTATACTCGCCGTCTGAATCAGATTAATTCCACCACCGTTTTAAAAAGCTCTTTAGAAACTGTTTTCATTTGATTTGAGTTGAAAACCTGCAATGCAATATTCAAGAGTTTCGTTCTTTGATGGTGAAGATTACCTAGTAATTATACCGGGTTATTTCTTCACGTTTTTATTTCTTCGGAATATTAATCAATTTTATTTTCTGTAATATTTAGCGAATGGCATACATTTGACCCTTTTTACAGGTTGTTTATAATTAAGGTAGAGACCAAGTTTTCCCGTGAAAGCAAAAGTTCTCGTTGGCTCTCATTTCCTGCAGTAATTAGATCTGCCGACGTTTGCTGTTAGACCGGGTGATAATCTCTTGGGCAGCACTGCGAACGAAGATACCAGCTATGTAGAAAGGCAGATCGGATATCCTGAATTGCCTTCGGATTAAGATAGCGCCTATTATATCATTATTTTAATTCCCATAATCGACGTTACTCAATACTTTCGTAGGTTCATGGAACTGTCCGGAGGATTCATACAAGAGCATCAGTTGCAGTACGATTAAAGATAAAAACATAAGTTTTTATCTTTAATCGTTATCTTTACCCACCTGGCTATAAAAACATAGCCAGGTGGGTAAAGTGCCTGTCTGGCAACCCAAAGGTCGCGGGTTCGAATCCCGCCTCGGGCTTGGATCAGAGAAAAATGCAAAAACCTTGTGAGGTGCATTATGGCCACAGAAGCGGATGCGCCAACAACTAACAAAAAAAAACATTTTTTTATGAACTAAATAAAAAGAGGAATCGAATAAAGTTATGCTGATGGATTACAGTGTACAGATAGCATCAAATGTCCGACAGTTATTGCCATCTAGTCTTTATTCAGTAAACTTTAAATGATAGGCAAAAATTTCGCTCCTTCTGACCTCACTAAGAGGAATGTGCGTGATGTCATACTCCTACATTCACGCTACATCCTCTTCGTGGCGCCTGAAACTCATTGTAAGGCGACAACAATAACATGCTGGAAACGTTAGGCTTATGGCACGCCATATGGTTTGCTTTTTATGACTCTCTATTTCAATCTCTTGTAATTTGGAGTTATGGGAAATTCTACAAAGCGTACCATTCTTTGGATAAATGTTTAAAGATCCCATATTTCTTTCCCTCCCCCCCAAACTGAGGATTAGATCGCTTGGAATGTATTATGCCAGCACTGTTTTTGAATGTATGAGGCAGTTTAGAATCTGCGGTGGTGAAAATGATCATTGGTCGGTAAAATAATCAAACAAATTGAAAGTTTTGTGACCATTTAGAGATGGAAGAAGCTGACAAACAAATCTTATGACATTCGTAAGAAATAAGATGCCGTCACAAATGTTCTTATGTTGTAGATCTTCCAAAAGTGCAATTCGTATTGTAGACATGTTCTGCTAATAATTTTCCAACGTGTGTAGAGAAAACCATATTGGATACGAAGAATTGTAAATGTGGTATTCTATGAAAAAAAATTTAAAACTATCCTCAAAACATTTTATTCAAGGTCATGTATGGTTACTTAAGTATGGTTTATGTAATATATTTGGTATAACAATTTAAATTTGAGAGTAATGGGCGTTACTCTAAATGTAGTATATTTAAATTATCAGATAATCGTAAAATATTTGCAGATTTTTAAATAAATTTTAAATATACTTAAAAAATAACGGATAGGCAGTATCTTGTGTAAATTTTTCCAAAAATTATACTTTGTGTTTATAAAAATATTCGGATTTCGTTCATGAAAATTCATGATTCTGACACTAAAATGCATCGAATAATATGATTATGATTTTAAACGAATGACCTGGTATACCGAAACCGATTTCAGAACTTTAATTAACCTCTATATAGAAATATAAATGTATGTGTAGTTTGTGTTCAAAGGCTTATGCGCATACGCACGTCTTTGTCTTTTGTGGTCAGCGTGATCATCCAGAACCAAGAACCAGATTCAATCGTCCATCATGCAGAAAAATTCGTAATAATTCAAGGGGAAACCCGAGTCCCACCTCCTCCTCCTGAGATCGGATAATTACAACTTCAATTGAACAGGATTTTAGAACATCCTCCAGTGGCATTCGAACTCCACACCTTTGATTAAACTACGTTTTTTTTAATGTTTTTTTTATGATGTAATACTATATCAGATTTATTAAAGCTGTTTAACTTTTGTACAGAATAGAGTATTAAAAAGAAATCCGTGACTGGGATAGGTAATCACTCGTTGACTGTAATGATTGCACAGGCTGTTCGGCTGCAGTAATCTGATGGGGGAAAACGTGCGATCTATCAGACTTTGAAAAAGGTCTTATCGTGGTTGTACGTTTAGCAAAAGCCACGATTCAAGGAACGAAGACATAACTGGTTTCTCAAGAGTATCCATCTCAAATGTTTTAATTAGTGGAAAACAAGCGGTTCTTCCACATCTCAAAGTGTGTAGCAAAATTCATATGAACTCAACCAAGGCCAAAACTGTCATATTTCAACCCGTAGCATGCCCAGGAATTAAAGAAATTGGCCATTAGAGTAGCCTCGCTATTCGGAAGCCACTTGTTTCAGACAAAAACAGAAAAATCCTTGAAGTGTTGCCGAGAACATCGTGATTGGACAGCGAAACAATGGAAGAAAATCAAGTGGTCAGACGAATCACGATAGACTTTGTTTTGCACTGATGGTAGGCAAAGCATCGGAAGATAATATCATGGTATGGGGAATTTTTTATGGGCACGAACTAGAACCACTGATACCGGTGGAAGGTCAAATATCCTCCTAGGAGTACTTGACATTTGTAGCAGATGTAGTGAACTTTGCAATGTTTCACTTTCATCCTGAAGGTGACGACCACTTTATGGATGACATTACAACAGCGATTCGGGCAAGAATGGTTTGGAGAACATGACACGGATTTCCACCATCTTCTCTGGCTCCTATATTCACCAGATCTCAGTCCTATTGAGAATGTGTGGGATATGCTGGAGAGAAAGCTGTTCGCCGACGAAGTCCTCTTCCTTCAACTTTGTTTCAGCTGTATGATATTTTGCTGGAAAAATTGTTACAATTAAACCAAAACGCACCTTATAGAATCCATGCTGCGCCGCATCTGCTATTATTAGAAACAAAGGCGGCCTGATTTGACACTAAACAAAGGTTCGTATTTTTTTGACCAGTATATAGTTGAATTTTAAGATAAACTGAAGGTTGTCTATTAGGCATCATTATCATAACATCTCATGTGAAATCCTTCACAATGAGTTGCTTTCCTTTTAAACATCGAATAAGTAATACTTCCCTATCAGAAGTCAACTGCTTTCTATACTCAGTTGAGTGCTACATCCAGAGGACACAGTTTAAGTGGTTTGGTTAACAAATTGTTAACAAATTCTTAAAATTGTACGTTTGAACGATTTTATCTTTTGTGGTCAGCATGATTATCCCGCACCAAGAACCAGATTTAGTCGTCCATCGTAGCTTCATCCCACTTTTCCTGCTACCTCCTATCCATTAAATACATGTCTTAGTAGAACCTTTCGCCATGCTCTTTACTTACATCACCCAGATTTCATCTAAAAAAATCTAGATAAGAGGGCAAGCAGTGGAACTTGATTGACATTTTTCGAATGAATCCGGATTTCTATAATTTTAAACGAACTTGTCAACTAATTCTTTGTAATTTTCATCATAATGTTACATTTACAAGGCAAATCGACTGCAAGACGTTTCGCTCAGCATCAATTATTTCTCTTCCGTTTCTTTTAAAGTTAATATCTTCTTTGCTTGTGGGCTAACAAATACCACCCTTCACTATTGCATCAAAAAATTTTGGAAACATACATTGCACATACTTGAAGGCATCATCTTGGGGATCCAGTGCTTTGACAAATTGTTTGGCCAGTCTCAGTTTTATATGGAGTGATGGATGTAAAACTGTTTTTTAGAAACAAGAGAGGATTGTTTACTAAGTTATATGCACCAGTGTGTATATCAGTTCTCTCTTAAAATTCTCTTCCTTTCTATCTACGGTAGATCTTTCCAGTAGATCTATCTTGAAGTCCTCTCAGACATCCATTTCATATGCGATATTTTTAACAGATACTTCAGAACGCGCAACAGGAACCGATGGGTGTATATTCCCATTATGATACATCATGGCTTTCAAACTTACTTGAAATGTCTGTGAAAAGACGTCTCTCTTCTGTATTATGGCCAAAACCAATTCTTCAAGAAGACCAGTCAAATCAAAACTATAACAGAAGGATTACACAAATTGTAAAATCCTCACGTCTTTTCCTGTTATGGAAAGTTTTCCAGATGGGATCAAGTATATTCCATTCTTGTAAACGAGATGTCAGGAGCTCTGCACTGAATTTGGTTAGACCCAAGTCCCCCACTAAGTTATCCAATTTTTGTGGTTAGGGAAACGTGACACTTTATTTAAATGGCTTTTGAGATGTAACCCGGGTTATTCTGTTTACCAGATTCATCAATCAATTCTGAAGACTCTCCTCTAAAAGGTGTATTAGAGGTTGATAATTTTGTGTAGTAGAGGATGGTATGTTCGAATTCACTGCTTTTCGATCCGCGGACTTTTTAAACTTTGATATTTCCACTGCATAAAAGCAGCATTGTCATGATGACTGATACCTCTTGCTATACTTTTAATCGTTTGATTATCGATTGTGGTTACGATTACTGATTTATGAGTACCAATTATGATTACTCATTTTATTAATTACTTCATAATTTATATAGCGAACATGCTTCTGTGGTATATGCTATAGTACTTCCCAGATGATGTAGAATATCTTGAAATGTGTCCTATTTAATTTCAGTAAATTAATTATAGAACATCCCAGTGGCTGCTGGAGATGGAATGTTGTTTGAATAAATTATGAATAGATTGGACACATTTCTGTTACGTTTATAATTTCACTAGTGTCTTCTGTGGCGTTCTCTCTTCCAGCTGAACCTGAAATTTGTTATAGAATACTGTTATCAGACTCCTGATAATATCACAACCAAATTCAGTATTACATGCAGAATTGTTCCAAGATATATTGCAGTAGAATAATGAGACGATACTTAATATCAGTATTAATTTATATCAGTTAATAAAGCACAAATTCAGAGTTTTCACGCTATTTACAAGCAATCTGAAGTTCTGGATATGGTAGGAGAATTCGTTTTATTGAATAATGAAATTCTATTTAATTTTCATTTTTTGATATAAATAGGTTTCCGTTATTCGGTTTAAAATTGTGATGGACACAATCAAGAGGTTACAAACAGTTCATTCGATTATGGTTAATAGTAGATTTACTTCATTAGCATCTCGGTTAGTAGAAAATGTTCTCTGACTATGGCATTCTGAATGATTGTTTGTATTTGTTACTCTTCTTAAAGCGCCTACTGTTCAGCATGTTCCGTCTCATCCATCTGTCTATCCGTCCGCATGTACTCTCAATTCCTAATTTTACGTATTTCATTGAAATTTTATATTTTGATCTTGTAAAAAGATTTGTCGCGCCATCCCAAATTTCATTAAAATCGAACCAATAGGAATTCGGCAATTTTTTCCTTAAAATTTCGAGTTATCTCTGCACATAAATGAAGGTGTTTTTTCACATGTTTGAGCGCTACTCGACAAGAAAATATCAGATCGAACACTACATTTTCAGTATATATCTGTTAGTCTTTAGGAAGATTAGGATCATCAGTAATTCACTTAATTAGTTACAGTATTTTTAAGGTAAATACACAGGACAAATTACTTTTCGCTATACACTGAAATATTGGAAAAATAGGCATAGGAATTTTGCGTTTCCATTAGCACTATTTTACCACTTCTTCTCTTAAATTTTTTAGTATTAATCCTACTAAAGACACAGGGGATATTTGTAAGACACTTTAGTAGTGGTGAGATTTATAGTAGTGTTGGGACAGAATTATATGTAATTTCTTTGAATCCAGCTCTTCCTTTGGTAATAAGCAGAATTTTTTTTATTTGGTAATAACCTGAAAAAAAATTTTTCCGAAGAAAATCTACTAATGATAAACTGTACATTGATGGCTATTGGCTGTAAACTTTCTGCGCTCCATTTAATATTGTTCTTAATAAAACCGACTCTAATGAATTAATAGTACTTACGAGTAATTAATAATTAATTAGTAGTAGTTACAAGTAATTAACTATTAATTAGTAATTGATTATGAGTGAATAAATTGTTGTACATATCTGGATTTGAAAATTGTTGTTCATTACGTGAGAAAAAATTCTAATTGTATAGTATGTTCTTCAGTTTATTGGGAATCTAATCTTTAATTTAATATTTACAAATGATTAGTACAAATCATTTGTAATTACTAAGCTTCGCTATTTGAACTTTAGTACAAATCATTAAAATTACTAAAATTTATAATAGTAACTAATTTAGTTAAAGTTTAAAATTAATTTATAAAAGCCTCAGAATGTAGGCTTTTATAAATTAATTTTTTATAAATTAATATAAAGGCTTTTATAAATGAATGCAGTTTATCCTAATTTATTTTTAAACTACATTATGCATTATTTGACAACAGTATTATTATTATTATATATTTTTTTTTTTATTTTGTGTGTTCTTTCTTCACTTTTGAGGGGGCGCTGCAATAGATTTTCATGATACTTCACCAATATCACGAAATGGATTTACCAGTTGTATTATTAGTTTTTTTTTGTGATAATAGACCTTGATATTATTAATAGTGTTTTGTTTTATATTTTAATAATTTCTGTTCTGTATATTGTTGAACAGCTACATTTTCACTGATTGATTGAAAGCCATAACTACAGTATGCATTTGCACATGCGCACATGTAGATTCATGTTATGGCCGTTTTATTTATCAGCGAATATAAATGCATGCATTTAATTTTATTGTATTTGTTTGTAATTGTTTCTTTTTTTCCTCCATATTTCTTTAAATATTGGTAAATGTTTTAATTATTTAAATCTCGCTGCAATAAGCCGCGCTGGATTTCCCAAACTTGGAATTATTTTCAAAATGTATTTTCTTTAATGCGTTATAACACTAATGTTAAAATGCCACGTTAATGAACTTTTTCAATTTAATTTTAAGGTAATCAGGCGAGAAAAATGAATAAATTTTCTGTAACATTTTCATTTATAATGAAATATCACGATGCATATTAAATTGAACCAAAGGGATCTTTTGTACAAATAGCGAAAAAAGAGAAATCCGGTCTAAATGTGACCTTCATTGGTTTCTTTTTATTAACTATGATTTTCAATCATTTTTGAATAAACTAGGATCATTCTTAAATATCCTGAGAATAAATCTCGACCTCATAAGGCAACTTTTCACTTGTTTGCAAATATTTATGGACATTAAAAATATGATCCTCCTTCGTTTTCTTTCTAGCAACCCATATCTATATTTATCTTGGTGGAAAAGCATCTACTAGAACTTCGTAAACGATTTATAATATTAAAGTAGGGATGATCAAATATCTCGCACGAAACACCTTAAACAGAGTGGGACTTCTCGAACAGTTTCCATTAGTAGCGATGGAAACTATTCTAGGCAACAAAGGAAGGGGGTCACAAACTAAATACCTCTTGGGGGGTTAATGGAAGTTTATTTTAACTGCTACAATGTTTCTGAATTAACAAATTTCAATTATTATTAACATTGCATATGTGCCCTCATTTCTGTGAGTTAAGGCACTCTAATACCTATGCATTTTCGAATAAATATTTGCTTAAAGACTTCAACATCGCCTTTTATGATTCAATTGTAACCGGAATTCATATTCCATTACAATAACCTACCACAACATTACTAAAATATCTAATTTATAAACTACTAAGATAATTAAATCCGAGTTCTCTAGTTCTGTTATGTTGCATTTGTTTAATAAAAGGAAGCCAAGTTACCTGTAAATAGTTCGTATTTACAGGTATGTTGGGAATGTCATGAGTTTTTATTTAATTTTAGGAATTCAAAATAGGGGAAATACGAACAAGCAGTTTTAATCCTATTAATATTTTATAAGAATTCATAATTAGATATTTCACTTAATTTTAGGCTATATTAATATTTTTAATTAGCCAATACGATGGAAATTAATTATACGTCCCTTTTTTAAGTAATTAGCTAGACGTTTTGGGCATTAATTGCACCATGAAACAGAAGCAAAATATTTAAGAGCTGCTTTTGAACTGTATGAATGTTAAGACTAATTAAGAGGTACAATAACGTTGACCATTTAGCCAGAAAACGCTTAAACTGATGATGTGAGAATTAATCTTGTCAAATTAACACCAAGAAACAGTTTGAAACTAATGATAGTTCCCCGAGTTCCAGGCGTCCCTGTAATGGGATAGGGATGCTAAGAATCCCTGGGCGCAAAGTGGAAAATCTTTTGCGAATTGGAACATGGAACATCAGAATGGAAGTTTTCACTATTCGCTGCGGTAAAACCTAAGAATTCGACCTAGGAGATGAAAAGATTTAATGTATAGACGATGGGATTATGCGAAACTATAGATGTGTTTCCGATGAAACGATCCTGTAATACTCTGGAAATGACAACAACATACACCAGCATGGAGTGGGGATCCTTGTCACCAAGGGCGTCTCCAAAAGCGTCCTCAACTTTGTGCCACAATCCGAGTGAACGATGTTACTTCAACTGAACGGACAACCTCTGAATGTCAACATAATTCAAGTTTATGATCTGACGGCTTATAAGGAAGATGTGGAAATTGAACATTTTATACAGAACTGAAAGAAGTTGCCAAACTAACAAAGAAACGAGACCTAGCTATAGTTATGGGACATTTGAATGCTAAAGTTGGAAATGGCAGATCTGGTGAAATTTAGGAGAATTTACTTTTAGAGCAAGAAATGAAAGATTGGATCGGCTGATACAATTTTGACATGAGGAGAACCTGATGATTGCGAACATCTGGTTTCAGCTCCTCAAGGGAATACTTTATAAATGGAAGTCGCCCGTAGACAGCAAACAAAACCTGGTCAGAAACCAAATTGTCTATCATAATTAACCAGCGTTTTCGGAGCAGTAAGAGCAACAAGATATATCCGAGTGCAGATATTGATTCCGACCATAATCCGGTCATAATTGAGATCAATCTGAGATTGAAGTCTATTGGAAGAAAGCAACCGATGAAGAAAGGTGATCTAGAGAAGTTAATAATCCAGAAACGTATGAGATAATGAAGACATTCCTTAACGAAAGAATGCAGCACATCCAAAGGCAGAAGGAGAAAGGAATGAAAGATCTTTGGAAGAGTGTTAAATCTGTTCTGACTGAAACGAACTCGAAATTTATTCCAGTAATCTAGGTTATAAGAAAAATCTGAAGGAGAACCGGATGACAGATGAAATTTTGACATTCATGGAGCAGCGTAGAGCACTTAAGAATCGCGATGCATTAAGGTACAAGGAAGCGAATAGATGGATTAAGAACAAAAATAACATAAGGAATGTAAAGAGAGCTGGATCATAGAAAAATGCAAAGAAGTAGAAGCACTGGAAGGAACGCAATTTCAATTTCCCCAAAAAGATTATGGAGCTTTCAGGAATTTTAATAGAAGGAAACATCCGATATCAATCCAAAACGACACATGGACATGTGGACTAAATACATAAAAGATCTCTTTGCTGACGGTGAACATGAGTTAGATGACAACAGCGATGGAGTGGTATGACCATCCATCCTAAGATCCGAGGTGTAGAAGGTGATTAAATCAGCGAAGAAATGAAAAAGCCAAGGCACCTGATGAAACCCCAGAGGAGATAGTCAAGCTATTCGACTACAAAAAAGTGATATTCGTATTGATATTCAAGTCCTAAAAATAATCTTTGCTGATTTAATCACCTTCTCCACCTACCATGGATGGCCCTACCACTCCATTGTTGTTGTCGTTGGACGATGTGCAGTTTGGATTTAGAAAAGGACTGAATACAAGGGAAGCACTGTTTTGTGCCCAAGTCATGATGCAAAGGTGCAGAGAACAACAGATCGAGCCCACTTTGGTTTTGCTGACTTTGAGAAGACTATCCAACACATCTAATTCATCGAGATCTTCGAGGGCATCCGAATAATCAGAAATCTCTACCGGAACCAAAAGGAATCGGACTGCAAAAACCATCAACGTTCAACGGGAAGTGAGGCAAGGATGCTTATTCTCTCCCCCTCCTGTTTAATATTTACTCGGACGTCATTTTAAAGAGAGCGTTAGACGGAAGAAATGAGGGAATATCTCTCAGTGGTAGAGTGATTAACAACCTTCGCTATGCGGATGACACTGTGCTTTGTACAACTATTATGCAGGATTTAAAGATTTAAAGATGTACTATTAAAAATAATTATATATACGATTAATGTTATTATTTTATTGGTGTTGTTTTAGAAAATTTTAATAATAAAAAAATATTGAAATAATTGCGTTTAAAATCTGAATACCTTTAACAATCCGCACACAATATACATATGTGCTTTGCTGATAAGACAGATTCAGCTTTTTGTGTAATGCTCTTTTATCTTTAGTTACTCTTTCGAAACGCAGGTAAAATCTGATGGAATTATTTAAAAATCCACGCACAGCTTCGCTTTCTTAAACTTTATATTCTTTCCGCTATTCATCTTTCTTGTAAATGTTCCGTTATCGTTAAGGGATGCTTGAATTGCGTTAGACACATTAAGAAGCATTCGCGTGAGGTATTCGCTGGTGGTACGCTGTGGTTTCAAATGCTTAACGCAAGAATTGAGGTGGTCTTTTGAGCTTATTATCGTTCCTTTGGGAACTGCAGTTTTTCATTAAATCGTTGCAACAAGGTACACGCGGTACACCCCTGCTAAACGAAACCATTTTCTTTAAAAGCGAAAGAGGAGAAAGAACAAAAATTTATATTATAATTTTCTAAAAAAAAATGCTATCAAATGAAGTGAAATAATTAGTATATATAAAATGTTTCTTTTTTAATCAGTTTTTATCCTATTTGAGTCATTTTATTTCTGGAATCATCTTTTCTGTAAAAATCTCTGTATTTATAAAACCATCTATTTGCTTCAATGGCGGATGGAAAGGAAGGAAGCTGATGACCCAGTTCAGGTCAGCGTCTGGAGTTTGGGAAGGAAATAGATTGACACTTGAAGGATTAATGGATAGTCCATTGGTGGCCGTTCAGTGAGGTAGTCTGTTGAATATAGGCTGAAGGAGGTGCAGATTTGAGCATCGCAGGTAGTGATCCTCAGAGCGGCACCATCTGACGTCAATAGCGAGCATAGCAAATTGATCTAACGTCCCTGTAGTTAATACTTGGGAGCTTATTTATGTAATTATTGAATGGGAGAGGTGCTGAGGTAGATCTCCCGCTTGTAGTTGTGAAAGTTTTAGAGTGGGTGATTAATGATAATTGAGTGTAGATCAACTGTAACATTGGTCAATCGTAACACCAAATTTTGCTTTCCACTAGACATTGCCAGGCTGGAATACTAGATAATAGATAAAAGCCTAAAGAAGAAACTTATTTGACGCCGAGTTACGTTTAAAATAGGATGTAATTCAATTCCCTCAGTATGGAAGTTTGGTGCCTTTATTAAAAGGAATTGATACCCTTATTTTAAGGAAAACAGAAAAATCATGATTAATAAACAGGTGTTCACGTAGATTCGGTTTATGAGAAGTACATTGCTCAACAAAATTAACAGAACACGTAGAAAACGTGGTGTAACTCGTGCAGATTTTGACCCGCTTGCGATGAAGCGAAACAAAATTTGGTAAGGTGGTGCACCATAGAACAACGATGAAGTGAGGAGACAGCGAGAAACTGAACAGCTTAAAGGACATTTATAGCGGTTGTACAGGAATTGCCAAAAAGGTCACATTACAGAAGTCGATACAAGATGCTCGAAAATACGGTCGCATGACATCAGTACGGCATATGGTCCCTTCATCGGCTAAACAGGCCTGACAGTGGTAAACTCTGCTTCATATAAGGGTGTCTATAATATTCAGTGAAAACAAATCCCATTCTTCCACCTGAACAGACCTTACTTACCAAGTGACTGAGGAGTTGGCTGTCAGCGGCATGCAATGCGACGGCCAAGGGCGCCCCACACATGTTCGATGGGATTTATGTCTGAGGATCGTGCTGGCCACGGCAGTCGTTGAATATCATCAGTTTCGAGATATTCCTCCATCACTTGAGCTCTATAAGCAGTGGCATTGTCGTGCATGAATAGAAAATCTGGGCCAATCGCACCTCTAAAATGTCGCAAATAAGGTTTAAGGATCTGTTCTCTGTACCCTTGCGCAGGCAGTCATGGTACTACTATCAGAAACATGATGATGAGTGCGACCGTTGATCATTATTCTTTCCCACACCAGAACGCCGCCTGCACCGTATTCCTTTCTCTAATGTTGAAGGGCTGATAGTACATTCCTCGTTGTCTCCAGATAAAATAACGTCTAGAACCTGTTTGTAGGCTACAACGGGACTCATCAGTGAATTCGTCTGGGGTCCAAGTCACATGTTCTTGGTACTAGTTTTGACGAGCTGTGCCGTGGTTTGTGGTTAATGGGACACAAATCACTGGCTTCCGTGCGTAGACTCCAATTCAATTGAGCCTTCTTAACACAGTCCGGTTGGAAATGTTTTTTTCCTATGGGCACAGCAACCTCAACAGACAGTTCATGACATGACATCATAGGGTTCCGTCTTGCTGTTAGAGCCAGATAGGGGCCTGTTGGGTCGATCTTGGTAAATTCTTCTCGAACGATCTTGGTCAATTCTTCTTCTTATGTTTCCTCTCTCCTGAAACTGCTTCCATATAAGGATAAAGGATAAAGTGTTCACTGTCTAACTGCCCCAAGGGTTCCCCCCATCTCCGCGTTGTATCACTGTGTATCACTGTACCCTGTGAAGGCCAGAGGCTTCAAAAAGTGTGAGTGTGTGTTGTGTACTGTCATGTCATGTTGTTCCTCTGACTATTTAACCATTGGGACCCTGGTGGGACTCCCCGGTGCCCATCCTTAGTCACGTGGAGGCAGGTCAGGCAGTAGAGGGATTCAATGGTACTGTAGAAGGTCCTGCCGCCTAATTTCCGAAGATTTCAGCGGCAAGGACCTATGTATTAAAACAAAAACGCCCGCATAGTGTAGGGAGTTGAAGACTGAAGAAGGGAAAGGAAAGGTAGAAGTATGGGGACGAGAGGGAAGTCATCCCCAGGATTCAGTGGGGGTATCTCCATCAGGCGAAAATGGGGGAAGGAGAGGGGAGAGAAAGAGTCCATACTAGCGCATGGTAGATCGCCATACGTCCACTAAGATGTGGTCAGGAAGCACCAGCAGGTGGTCTGCCGGGATGGTCCGAAAGCTCTTCTCATTCCTAGGTGGCATCAGGTTTGGGTTGACTCCAGCCCAAGTTTGGAAACCAGGTTACAGCGGCTGCATTTTGTTAGGTTCCATTCTATTCCTTGTCTTGTGCTGCCTGAGGCAGTTCCAGTTAGGTTCCGTTTCTTGGGGTTTGTATTTAAGGTAGAGTTTTCCACTATTGCGTTTTCCGAAATAGGAGTGACTAGTGCCGAGACGACACTGCGTGACACACTAAGCCAACGTGCTGCTTCCTCCTGTGACTGCCCGGCTTAAAGTTGTCCAAGGCCCACGATCTGAAAGAATCATCTAACCGACGATGATTTGCCATCCTGAGTACTGGCAATCCCAGTGAGCAAGCCTGTTTGCTGGACGAAAAATCCTAATAAAAAAAAACGACGCAACCCCCGCTTGAGATTGACTAACTCAGCCACGATGTTAAAAAAATATATATTCCTCTTGTCTGATGAGGTTCGAACCCTAGTCTTTTCCACGTGGTGTGTGAGTACGGTATTTATAAGTATAATGCAGCCCACGTGGGGTTCAAGAGCAGCAGAATCTGATAAAGCCGTGTGAATAGAGTTATGCCAAAATGATTCTGATGCAATATTTGCGCAATACTTTGAAAAATAAAGAAAGTTTCAAGCAAATTCTCTATGGTGTATTATTTCCTCACCAGTTTACATCTGCTGTCATTGCTCCTCAGGCGTTGCGATTGACCAACGATGCGTTTATGTGAAAATAGTTACCAAATGCCTCATAAGATAAACATTACACTTCTTTTATATCTGCTCATCTCATTCAATCATAAAAGAATAGCCTTCCTCGTACATGAATTTCGTCCCTGTTTCATTATAAGCTTCATTATAGAAGTAAACGCAAAAACTTAAATAAAATCGATTCCAGTCTTCTCTACTCGTTGGAAGAGGTGTCTTTGAAGCCACTGAAGAAGCCATTGATCCTTGATACAATTGACAGTTTTCGGATGAAAAGGCTTTCAAACCTTTGTGAAAAACATGCTCGGAATGTTCTGTTTAATACACCGTCAGCAGCGCATAGATCATGGGAGTGGTTAGGTGACTTTGAACCAAGGTCAACTCAAACGCGTGCATTACCGTACCTTCGCGTTAACCACTGGTCTGTATAGACTGGTCCTCGTGGGTGACACAGTTGGTAGGCTCGCCGTCCGTCCCACAACGGGTGGGAAATACCTGAGTTCGAGTCTCGTCGATGACGGGAGGAATTTATATGGTCCTTTTTCATAACGTGGCTGAGTTAGTCGGTCTTGGGCCTGGGTAGCACGATTTTTCTCCCGGAAACTCTGGTTTTTCTCCCGGAATTATAATGTAAGTTTAAAATACAATTAATATCATCAAATATCTTCCTAGACGAAAATAATTAGCCTCATTTCCCTACTGTGGTGCCAAACGTTCTTCTGACACCATTGTGAGGAAGTGAATCGAACAAAAAAGATTGTGTTCTTTGATGTTAATCCTTCATGTAACGGCAGTCAGAGTTCTCTATAAAATAAGTACGAAACATTACAAAATGAAGTAAGAGGGCATTTGCCATCAGTCCTGTAAATTCAGCTGCGAACTGCTGTCCAATTTAATGTTCTGATGGAGATATTGCTCCATATAGCCTGTGTTGTAGAGTAATTACGATGGAGATCCATGTGCGCCTTTGCTGTGTAGGCACGGTGCACATCGGAATACCTCGCCACAAAATTTGTCACGTAGTTCCAACTTGACGTAATCACAGACAGGGACGCAACTTGGACAGCGATCTATAGATGTCATTATTTATTTATTTGAGCAGAATCCATTACAGCGCAATCCTTCCTGAGTAATCCGCATTCTCCGTGGCAGTTAATTGGTTTCACCACTTGTCCCTTGTTTGGAGAAGTCTGGGTTCGAATCTCGTTGGAGAGTGGAGGAATTCTTAAAGGATTCTTCAGCTGAGACTGTGAGGCGATCTAAAAAGGAGGATCAGTGTTTTTTCCGTAAGTTGTTCAACGTTTTTCAGCAAAACATGTAAATCGGCACAACATATAAATTGCAGGCGGTCCACAATAACCATGCATGCATAATGAATGCTATCTCCAAAAGCTTTAAAAATTAATGCAAACATACACTGAGTATCCACTTTATTAGTAAACCTACCGTTTTAATTAACTGTAGGGCTCCTTCAGTAAAAGCATCACGTATTTGTACCACCGATATAAAGCAGGTGGGCAAACACTCAGAGATGCTGCATTTGTGCAATTCAGCGCGAGAATAGACAAGATGAACGATTTAAGTGACTCTGAATGTGACACTGTAGTCGGCTCCAGACGCACATCTGTCTATTGCAGCCCTGCTTGGTTTTCACGTACGCTGTTGTCTCGGGTGTATCGAGATTAGTCCAATAACCGAATAACATTCATCCAAAGGCGATCCTATGGTCAGAAACAGTTCATTGATGAGATGAGCCAAGAGAGGCTGACTAGACTTCCGCACGGTAACAGAGACTATAGTCAGTCAAATACCAATCCGGTATAACGGTGGTAACTAAATAAGCATTTCAGAACGCAGAACTCATACCTTGTCACGGATGAAGAGTCGCAGCCGACAATAAGAAGCTACGATTAACAGGAAAGCAAAAACTCCAACAATAGACAATGGATAGAAGTCGGAGTTCAGTTTTCATTGAAGATGAATTCTTAAACATATCTTCAGTCGGAACTGAGTGAGGATTGGTAAAACGTTGCCTAGTGTGACGAATCACGTTTCCTGCTGTTTTACGCTGACGGGAGAACCACAATGTGGCGAAAACATCCATGGCCCCATCCTGCCACGTGTCAATAACGCTGGTTGGGAGCAGCTGTATAATGGTGTAGAGATTGTTTTCGTGGTACATCGGCTCTCTTGCTAGCAGAGAGCAATATTTGGATAGCATAAGTCAGGTGGAAATTATTTCTACCAGGCACATCCTTTTATGGCTGCAGTGTATCCATCTGTGAATGAGCTCGTCCAACAGTGTAATGTGTAGAATTATATGGGCTTGGCTCCAGGAACATGAGTGAAATGAGCCTGTTGCAACGGCTTCCCCACTGACCAGATCTAAACTCAACTGAGCACATGTGGAACGAAATGGAACGAGCACTTTGGAACATAGATCCACAACCATTGGGAAGCTGTTGAGCCAACATGAACCATCATCTCCGTAACATGTTTTCGACATCTCATTGGGTTCATTCCAGGACGGATCCAGGGGGCGGAACATATTCGCTAGTAGGAAGGTGTACCTAATAAGCAAGTGGCCACTCAATGTACATACGAGAGGGTTTTTTTGAAAAGTTCGTGGTCTGAGTATGAAAGATTCATGATATAGTGTTAAAATTTTCTGTACTTAATGCCTAACACTTCAAACAGCAACCCGCCAAGTTTCGCACAGTTTCAATAACGTCTGTTTATTTTTTAAATACAGGTCCAGGGAAGAAAGGGACTAACATCAAAGGCAATTCATGAAGATATGGTTACAATATTGGAGGATGATGCCGTTTCCTATTCCATGGTTAAAAAGGGGGCAGCAAAATTTAAACGAGGGAGGTAGAGCCTGGAAAATTACACACGCTGTGGAAGACCTGCAACCTCCATCACTCCAGAAGTTGTTGGCAGTGTGCATTATCTGGTAAGGAGCGATCGAGGAGTGAAAGTTCGGTACATTGCTAGCATCTTGGGAGTCTCATATGGTACACAGTACCATATAATAATAGAGGTTCTTACTATGAAACAGGTGTCAACACGGTGGATCCCAAACTTGTCAACAGTAGATCAAAAAGGCACAAAAAGTTGTCAAGTCAAGTAAACATTTGCATGGTTTTCAAGCAGGTCCGGCGAATTTCCCTGTTCCCTCAGCCTCAAATGAGATAACTGCAATTGAAGGCGCTTTATAAATTCCTATAGAGTCTAAGGAACAGCGAGTTAAAATTAATTTCTACTAATTTGTTATGCGACCAATCCATATGCACTTTAATTACAATGACGTCAACATAAAAATAATATATACTCTGCCTAGTTGTTTAACTGATATAACGAAAAGATTTCAGAATCGTTTTGGAAAAGGACTTCTTCCTCTTAATAAAAAATAGATGAATGTGATGAATAAGCTAGCCTGGGGAGGGATATACAGACTAATGGACTAACAACAACTGTAGGCAGAGATGAAAGTGATCCTTGTACTACTTTTATTGGAAGATGCAGCAGCCTGTAAAGCAAGGCGCCGGAAATTTCAAGAACTACTGGGAGTCATCATGGAACAAGTAAATACATGAGCTGTGTTAGGATAACTAAGAGTAAGAACTTTCGAGATTGGAATATGGGGAGTACAATGTGTATTCCTCATATTCAAAGACAGCACAGGAGGGGATTATTCTCTTAGTCGAGAAGCATATTGAATGTGGACCAGTGCATCCAATCAACATGAGTGGTCGATGCAATGTTCAGTCTGTTTGGTGTGACATAAGCACTGGAAAGGGAAATGAGAGTAGGAGTGTGTTAGCCAAATGAATTTGATGAGTATAATGACCAATTGTGCAGAGAAATAGAGTGGCCCAGTAAATCATAATGTCTTATAATGGGGGATTTTAACTTTCCAGATATTAACTGGAAGTTGTGGATTGGTCACTTGCACAATAGCAAGACCATTGTGGATTTCTTGGATGACTGTTTTCTACAGCAACATGTTCGAGGGACAACTAGAGGGAGTAATACTCTTGATTTGATTATCAGTAGTGATTCTTCATGCCTTAAGAATCTGCAGATAAAGGAACCACTAGGTGGCAGTGATCACAGTGTGCTGAAGTGGGATTTACTCAAAGAGGTAAATACCATCAGGGGTAAAGGGAAGGGTTTTCGCTTTCGTAAAGGTGACTACAGTGATCTCAGACAGTTTTTAAATTGTTACTTTAATAACAGTAACAAATGGAATATTAGTGAGAAAGGAGCTTTCCTCTTAATTGACCGGTTATATTATTCAGAAAGTGAGTACATTGATTTAACTGATTGTGCTATGCACATTACAATAATACCTAAAAGAGTTCCGTTAAGAGCGCCAGTCCACCGTCCCCAAGAACCTAGACCCGCTCTTGTACTGGGCTTTTCATTCAAACTAAGAAATACCGTTCAAGGCTAAATGGATGTCAGACGAACTGATGAGACTCATGGCAGAAAGGAAGAATGTGAGGGATGCACATAAATTATCAGCTGTTACAAAAGCTTATAGAAAATATAAACTAGT
Organism: Mastigoproctus giganteus; assembly: GCF_048544385.1. Lineage (NCBI taxonomy): Eukaryota > Metazoa > Arthropoda > Arachnida > Uropygi > Thelyphonidae > Mastigoproctus > Mastigoproctus giganteus. The sequence goes on from NC_143575.1 coordinate 225,634,929, forward strand.
CTACAATTAAGTCACAAAGGAGGTTAGGCAAGCGAAGGCTGATTACGAGAAATCTTTGGCAAAGGATGCAAAGAAAAACATCAAAGACTTCATTACTTATGTAAACGCTAGTATGAAGGGGATGACTCAAATTGGTTCGCTCGATATCGATGGTTTAACGCCTGATTGTCCTATTCAGGTTCCTGACAAACGGAATGAGGATTTTGCATCTACATTCATACAGTGGTGGACAAAAAAACCTGCATCGCTTGTGAATTTTTCAAATAATGTGTTTTGCGCTGCATTATGGGTTGCAGAAATGTTCGAAATGCATTTGTTAGATGGGACATATATCTCTGTGAATGAAATCCAATAAACTCTACCTGATATACTTAATTGCCATAAATATCTTCCCAAAGGGTAAAATGCGTAATTAATGGAAATATGAGAAATCATGCAAATGGCAATCATTGACAACCAAACACATTTTATTGCATTTGCGTGTACAAACTGAAATGACCAGTTAACGTAATAGTATTATGTACTGTAAATCAGCAAAATAAGTCCTCAATATTTTGTTGTTCCTCCTCGAGCTGTAATTACAACCTTGCAACGATCTGGCATAGAGTTAAATCAACTTCTGGATATACGGTTGCCCAATTTCGTGGTACCACACCCTTTCAATGTTCTCCTGCAGTTGAATCTTACTTGTTGGCTTCTTCTGAGCAATTTTAGACGATATTATGTACCAATCATTTTCAATAGGGTTCAAATCTAGACTTTTGCTGGCCGGGCCAGTCCAACACTGTAATGCCAACATTTCTGAGGTATTACTGCACCTTAAGGGATAAAAACATTGGTGTAAGTATGCTTTAAGCTTTGTGAGACTAGAAGACAAACTCTTCATTAAATCTAAATAGCATAAAACTTACCAATTTTTCTGTGTGGCAAGGTGCTGAGTCCTGTTGAAAAATGCAGTTTTGGATCTGTGTGGTGATCCCTAATAACGGGCTTCAGGCACTCCTCCAAGATAGCAGTGTAGGTTTCTGCATTCACCATTCCGGTGATAAACTTAATTCGCCCCACCCCTTTGCTTGTTATGAATCCCTAGACCATCTGACTGGCGGGGAACTTTACAGTCGGTGTTATGCAGTCAGGATGGTATGCCTCCGATTTTCGTCATCTGACATATCGATTTCCATCCGACCGAGCCATGCAGGTTGAATTTCGATTCGTCAGAAAAGATGACGATGTCCCATTGCTCTTTTGTCCATCCATGAAACATGCGTTTTAGCCCAAGCAAGTCACTTCTTCCTCATTTGTTGGATCAACAAAGGCTTCTTCTTTGGCCGATAGGCATGCAGACCACATTCCTTTCAAGCCGTCTTTGGATAGTTGGTGCACTTGTTTCAACACCAGAGGCCATCTCAAAGTCCAGTTTTAGATCAGGAGCACTAGCATGGCGATTGCGAAGGCATTTTGTGATAACTGAGAATAAATTGTAAGAGAAATTGTTAAAGTTAAACATAAAAAAGGTACCTGAGGTGGATGGGATCTGTCCAATTATATTAAGGAAGGCAAGAGACAAGCAAACTCTTAGCCATAATCATGAGAACATTCAGGGATGAGCCCTGTGGACTGGAGATATGCGAATGTTATTCCAGTTCACAAAGGGGAATCAAAGGGTTAATAATTACAGACTTGTTAGCTTGAATTCTGTTTCAGGGAAAATAATGGAATCACTGGTTAAAGAAATAATGCAGGACCATCTAGACAGGATTGCAGTTATACTTCATTCAGCATGGATTATTAAAGGTCATTATGGGCAAGTTATGGACAAAGGGATGGTTGAGTGGGAGAACGCAGAGAGTGGTTATCAATGGGCACTACTCTTCGTGGACTAATGTTATTGGTGGAGTCTCCCCTCCCTAGGTTTCAGTGCTGGGCTCATTGTTGTTTTCTATATTTATTGATAATATTAATGAAGATATTATAGCAGGCTTAATGTCTAAGTTTTCAGGTGATACAATTGTTGGCAGGATAGTTAATGACAGTAATCAAGGATAGGTAATGACAGTAATCAGAACAGATGTGCGGAACTTTACCTTCAGCCAGCAGGTGGTGGATTGTTGAAACAAACTTCCATCGTTGTGGAAGTGATTAGTTTGAATAAATTCAAGGAAGAACAAGACAAACTAGTGGGGAATGGACAGGTGATGTGGGAAGGTTTTTGGCTGATGCTGTATAAACTTGCTTTCTTGCATCCTTTGCCACTGTTAATAATTAATTAATAATACAAGATCTGTAGATCACCAACCGAGATTAAAAAAAGCACATATATTAAATGGAGACACTTTCTTCTCAAAAGCAACGTGTCACGAATATTTATTTATTTTTGAGAACTACCCTCCTAAGTGCACGTTATCTAAAGGTGCATCAGTCAAACATACCTGCCTACAATTTGGAGAACTTATAAAAATCGCTCTTATTCCCAAATCAGATACTCACAAGGGGATAACAGCCATAGATCTATTGCGTTTGCTCCAACAATCCCAAAAATAATCGAACGCTTCAATCAATCTAAAGTCCTCCCAGAAAACACTCACCTAAATCGTAACTGCCGGTGTCAGCCAACAACAACTGCAAGTTCATGCCTCGTGCATTCTACAATTTATTTGCTTTTAGCAAACTATTGGTAATTAATAAAATTTATTACCTCGAATAAATAACAAAATTCCGTTATTTCTACAGTGAATGATTATTTATTTATTTATTTATGATTTGTTTGCTATTTTACGGTTTTTATCTTTAGATATGAAACAATAACATTTAGAAAAGGCAATTTCCAAAAATTATACAAAGAAAGAATGTTTAATTTGAAATGCAACTTTTCTATTACAATAGTTAACCGATTGCGGTGTACAGGGTATTCATGGGTAAAATCCAAGGTAGCTAAATTAGTTTACATTGCTGCCGGTAGAGTGCTACACATCCTAAGAATTTGTTGATTCAACAGAACTGAAGATATTTTAAAATGCAGTGATCTCAGTAGTAATGATTGCCTAAAGCAGTAAAAAATCTTTATTTTCCACTAATTAAATTTCGTTTTAGTTTTTACAGTCGGGTACTTTGTAGTTGGAAACTAGAAAGCCCGATTGGAGGCCCTCGTGGGTACCACAGTTGATAGGATCGTTGTTCTTCCAACATCGGGTGGAAAAGACTGAATTCGAGTTCCGTCGATGACCGGAGGAATTTTTATGAGCTTTTCTCACAACATGATTGAGTTAGGCGATCTCAGGAGAGGATATTAGGGTTTTTTTCTCCGAGAAACTCGGGTTTTTCGTCCAGCAAACAGAAAATCAACCACAGAATACAGTACAGTACACACAATTTATACGAAGTAATATGACCTTAGTTGCTGATGCACCTAAAAACTCTACAACACCTACAACCCGATCGGAGGTTGCTTAACTGGAACAGTTAATAGTTGGACAGTGAAGTGATCAACAGCAAGGAACTCGTCAGTAAAGAGGTGGAGAGCAATTCTAGTTTATGTTTTCACGTATAAAACTGAAGCTGCTTCTTTTGAAGCTCAAACACCTTTTCTGCTAATAAAAAGCATTTTCATCGGTAATTTTAAGAGACTTCTAAAATCGAGTTAGAAGCTTTATTGTTAGTAAAATAAACTTAAATTTAACTTGACTAGTTTATAAGTAAATGCTAACCTCTTCCTTTCTTTCGCTATTTAAATAAGTAATGAATACCTCTGAGAATTTCAGATACGATGATTACTGAATTAAGGATGTAGAATATAGAAAGTTTTAAGCAACTTTTAAAATATCATTTCATATATTTCAGCGAGGAAAATCAAACGTATTATACAGAAGTTTATGGGTTAACTCTTCATTTTTGATGGAAAGATCAAGATCTCTAAATGCAGTATATTCTAAACTCATCTATCTTGTATATTATTAGAAAATTTAAGAGGTGTTTTCTGATGAATAAGTTTTACTATTAAATATAGTATTTCAAATACAGTTCATTGTCGAATCTATATTAATTTTACTGTTTAGGGGAAATTTTTATTTCGATAAATAAATTTATTTGTAGAGTTCAGAGCACGGATTCTGTACCAATGCCAACTTTGCATTTACTGACAAGTCGCCACCGATTTTAATACAGAAAAGACATCGAAGAGATTCAGTGGAACAGGCCACTTAACAAATATCCAACAACTCGTATTTTGTTATCAAAAACGCATTTGGAAACTGTTTGAAGAGAACAAAGGAATCACTTCATCGGAACTTTATTACTTTCGGCTTATTTTATTCCCATATGTCCACCAGTTCCTAAAGCGGAAAAGGCGAAGCAGGACCTTGTCATCATTAGATGGAAGTTAAGCCCACAACAATCTTCTGTCATTACACACATCATGAAGCGGTCAATTCGGTGCCATCGGTCATGATGCCTTCTTCGTTTCTTCTTTGTGTTTGCGTGCTTTGCCTCAGAACTTTAATTCTGTAAGAGCTACTATTCTGAGGTAATCTCCAACGCAGAGTGACAGATAAGTTTCCTTTATCTCGCAGAAAAATCTATTTCATTCTGCTTCATATTTAAAAGAAAAACTCGCTACTTCTTTTGGTGCAATTCCTACACTTCCCATACAATGCTCGCTGGCGCCAGTCTGAAGAGAACACATCTGTGTTTTCCAGACCCAAATATCGTTATCAAAATCTGCGGTATTGGTATTGGCACAGTTTACAGACCCCTACAAACACACACACGCACACACACACACACATACAAATGTTGGCCAGTAGCCAGCTTCAGATCGTAGCGCTGTTATCAGACGTTGGTAGCTTAGAGTCAATTACCAAGATTTAGTAGCTACACTCAGATCTACGTCAGCAAAGTGTGTGTGTGTGCGCACACGCATACACAATACGTACACACACACACAGACACTGAAACCGATAACAGGAATTAGAAATAAATGCTTACTGGATATTATTCAGCTGCATTGGTAAAAGCTTACAGATGTGAATATTTTCGAACGAATTTGATGGTTGTGATTTAGGATAGAAACATAATTTCCGTTTTTGTTAAGGATAGATTTAGGAGCGAAACGTAATTTCTATTCTGTTTAGGATAGATCTAGCACACGCACGCTCTTTGAGTGGACTGGGGTTCAAGCCGGTGACTGTTAAATACGATTAACGTTTGTATTGATGATTTATTGTAAACTCCACTGACCTGGTGGTCGTGGCAGAGTATAAACAAGAACATTTAGGATAGAAACATATTTTCTGTTTTGTTAAGGATAGATTTAGGACAGAAACATAATTTCTATTTTGTTAAGAATAGATTTAGAACAGAAACATAATTTTTATTTTGTTAAGGATAGAAACATAATTGCTATTTTGTTAAGAATAGATTTAAGTTTGAAACATAATTTCTATTTTGTTAAAGATAGATTTTGTTTGTTAAAGATAGATTTTGTTTGTTAAAGATAGGTTTCGTTAAAGATAGGTTCTTAACAAAATAGCAATTATATTGCTATTTTGTTAAGAATAGATTTAGGATAGAAACATAATTTCTATTTTTTTAAGGACAGAGTTAGGATAGAAACATAATTTCTATTTTGTTAAGGATAGAAACATAATTTCTATTTTTTTTTTGTTAAGAATAGATTTAGGATAGAAACATAATTTCTATTTTTTTAAGGACAGAGTTAGTATAGAAACATAATTGCTATTTTGTTATGAATAGATTTAAGATAGAAACATAATTTCTATTTTGTTAAAGATAGATTTTGTTTGTTAAGAATAGATTTAGGATAGAAACATAATTTCTATTTTGTTCAGGATAGATTTAGGATAGAAACATAATTTCTATTTTGTTCGGGATAGATTTAGGATATAAACATAATTTCTATTTTGTTCAGGATAGATTTAGGATAGAAACATATTTAGATATTTCATTTGTGATTACATTATCTAATACTACGAATTATATGTGTTATATAATAATACAAATGGTGTGTACATTTTATTTAAAGATCGTAGAGCACACAAATGCGTAATGATTACTTTAAACGGGAAAAATAAAATAAAATTAATAAATATAATAATATGATAACAAAACTGGGAAAATTTAAAGACGTATCTTTAATAATAGTTGGTAATTCGAAGTGGAATGTGAACAGTCAATGGATGAAAATGTATAGAATTTCTAAATAATTTTATGACGGCTGTTTGGCCCAAAAAATTCTCAGTTCCAATTTGGCTTTACCATTTGTTCCTCTTTTAATTGAATGTAAATTAAATTTACTCTACTCCATAGCTGATAACTTCAGAAAGTGTGTCGAGAGATAGAGCAACACAGGAAGTTTGGAAAACTAAAGGGCAGGTTAATGATTCTACTGATTGCAGTAAATCAGCTTCAAGACGGTGGAATATAGTGGAGTTATATGTGCTTCTTCGCTCTCGTTTTCAGCACCGCATAAATCGTATTACCTGCTTGATTACATTAGAAAAGGTCTATCATCGAGTTCGTTATTCTCCACAAAACCTATTTCCAGGCCGTCTGTCTAGAAGACAATATTCGGCACCTTTAAGTGAGAAAATGGAAGGCTCATGTCCTAATGATGATGAAGTCACGCGTTCGTAGGAAGAGATGAAAAAAATATATATAATAATAAAAATCTCTGCTAGTCGATCCTTACACTTCGGGTTTGTCTCCCGAGAAATGAAGAGTGGCAAAAGCAGGAAATTTTATCTACGGACTAAAATATATTACTCCATTGTGTCTTGCAAGAAAGAGCCGAAAGATGATAAGAGCCATTTAACGCCGGGCATAACTCGCAGTTTCGATAACGTTTAAGCGGGACCACTTCGTCGAATAGGAAGAAAGAGAGAAAGAAAGAAAAAAAAAAAAAAAAACTTAAGATGAGGAAAATGACGAAACCTTTTAGAATGATAACTACCATACCGGTGAATGTCCTGGCAACTGAATCTCGCTCGCTCTTTGTTTTTGCCTGTTCCATTTCCTCCTTCGATCTTTCTTTCATTTTCTGTTCACTGGAGTATTTTCTTTGTTTGCGCAAGTAGCGCCATATTGGAAATTACAATGAGGCATCCACCGCAACATTATAATCCTCTTGGAAGATTCTATATTTCAATTCATTAACTGTTTACACTCCATTCTAAGAATTCACAATTATATTTAGAGATATTTGAAAATTACTTTAGAATTTTTCAAAAACATTTTTCTTACCATATTATTACATTCATATTATGGCCTAACTTGAGGATATGCGGGCCTTTTGGGCCCCCTGTAAAAATGTTTATTATGAACAGGGCCTGTCTTTGGAGTATTTGGTCCCTAGGCAAAATAATTTCCGGGGACTCTACGCCCTACTTTAATAATAAAAAAATAGGGCATAGGGGGCCCTTTGAAAATTAAGATTACAGACTCGTATTGCCATTTACGGGCCCCCTCAAAGTATGGGCCATAGGCAATGCCTAGTTTGCCTAGGCCTGAGGTAGGCCCTCATTCATACTATTATATTTTCCCTAGATGACAATAGTGAATCACAGATTTGCATTTTGTTCACTATTTATATTTTCCACACAAAATAAAAGAACTTTTTGGTTCTTTTTATTTTACTTTGTGTATTGCGTTCCCATTTATCTTTCTCTCCACTATCCCCTATTTCTTTTCCCTACCGCTCTAAGAATGTATACAGCTTCTAATCAATATTATCAACATAACTGGCGATAGACTTAAGGTAAAAAGGCACTCCTCTATCATCATCTTCTTCTTCTTTCCCCCCACCCCCATTCATTTCATTATAACTAAAAGAGAGTTTCAGGTTCCCCAGTCCAAGCATGCTTGAGTGGCTTCCTTCACCAAATTATTGGTCACCTCTTGAGCATCGGCCACTAACTGAAGACCGCTTTCGTGTGATCAAACGTTTAGCGATGTCAGCATCAACCAATAACTGCTTAGACACGCAAACTTCGTCTTCCAAGTAGCAGCAATCATAGACATGTTCCATGGAAATAGCAGCCACAGTAGGCAGGACAAATTTGATGAGATCGCCACGAAAAGTTGAATCGATTGAAAAGACAACGGTGAGTCATAAAAAGTCAGCTTGTGTTAAGTATCTCTCTCCACTGCTATCAGGGAACGGTATCTTTTGATTAGATACTTCACGCGGGGGGGAAAGGAAAGTAAGTTGTTATCAGTGGGAGGGGTATTCTGGTAAGTCAGCATTCCTTTCTTTCAGGCGAACAGATCAACTTACAATAGTTTGCAAATTTAAGATCAATTATTTCTTCTTTTCTCTCTCTCTCAAAAACCTAAACTTAGCCACACTTCATCATTTTATATACGAAATATATATTCTGTGTAGAAGGCAATAAAAGAAAAAAACTTCCTAAAAGCAATTCATTGAATCAAGTAAAGAGAATGAGTCTATAACTTTGAAAACTTTATCTCCCCCAGGGAACTGTATACTTATATCAAAGCTTTGATGGCTGTTAATGTTCCAACACTACTTTTTTTAGGTTACACTTCGAATTCTCTTTTGGCTTTTTTTATTTTTTTTTTTGGATGAGAGTTTTTCAAACAAGAAACTCGAGTAGACATCTCGGTGTCTGAAGAACTGCTCAGTTTAAATCGCCTACAAACCAAAAACAGTAATTTCAACCCGAAACTGAAAAACTAGTCTCGAGTATAAATAGGCAAAATCAAAAACCGTTATTTAGTTCATAAATCTTTAAAAATTTAGTTTCGAATCCCGCGCATGCGTAACACCTACAGAATACTAAAACAAGTTCGTATATATAACATTTTTAACTATGAAATATTATTACTTCTTTCATCCAATAAAGGATTCTAAATTATTTCCTTAATTTCTCGCAGGTTTTTATAAATTTATACTATGAGCACAACAGACTATATATCTATTGTTCATTGCATTTTTCTTTGCTTTTCTTCTTAACACTTTATGCGAAGCAATGTAGAATGTCATAATTTATTACTATTGGTAATTAATAAAATTTATTACCTCGCATAAATAACAAAATTCTATTATTTGTCTAGCATCGTGCTATAACATAATTTCTTATCTGCACTCGGAAGGAATAAATTTCTGAACAGAAAACCTCTGGAATAAAAAAGAAAAAAACATTCACTTTTTGGTAATATTTTACTGATAATTTATTGGAATGAACTACTTGCGCTAAAATCAGTACAGAGAGGAGAATATGGAAATAAATTATCCGGAGCATATTTCCAGGGTTAGGAGAACAATTGGAGGGGAGCGTGCTTCAATTGTTTCGATGTGGATCGTTATGCAAATATTTGTAACAAAGTACTAACCGCAGTATTACCATCACAATAGATGCTGGTGTGGTGATGGAGACTTCCTCAGTAAAACAGAAGCGATGCAAAGAAAAACCGTTGTTATCTAACCGGTACCGAAGGTAAAGAAGACATCAACACCGAACGTAGAAGAATAGAAGTTCCTTAGCTGGCGGGCTTACAACTGCTGAACTTTCAGAGTTAAAGAAAGAATAAAAATATATATTCTCTAAAGAAAAGATGGTTGTGTAAGTCAGCTACGAGTAAATCGGTTTTCAGGAGTCGGGAACGAAAATACGACTTTGTGAAACCAAATCATAAATATTAGATCTACCTAGGGATTTAATGAAAACTTCCCAAGTTACAAAACAGCCTGCTCTCAGGTGAGGAAGGGGAGACAAATTCTTTGAAATACAAAGAACCAGACACTTACTGATAGAGGGAGAAAGAGAATACATATTGTGTAGAACTGATCACAAGCAATCACAGTTTCTGAAGTCTCAATAAAAATTGTAGAAATCCAACCTTGTGCAACGTTATTTCTAGATTCTTGTTAAGCTGAAGAAATATGTAGCTACTGTTATCACGTGGATAATCTTTGGTATGAATCCAAACGGTTTTGATTTCAGTTTTGCATGCTCTGTTCAGTGGATCCAGCTATCTTGTTTAGAAATGGGTGGTGTGTAAATGAGTTTGAGACATCAAAATGGTGTTTCGAGTAACCAAGTCTGAAGAAATTTATTTGCCTGTTCTTAGGTTACTCCAAGAAAAGTCTTTAAATAAAAATCATGCTAATATGAGACTGGTTTATACAATTTCTTTAAAAAGCAGAACCTCGAGAATTACTTTCATAAATTTTATACCTTTGGAAAACGTTGGTTTTTCATTCCGAAAGCGTACAAAGCCTTTAGAATGTACACAATTTACTATTCACGCAATATGCATGCTACGTCATTGTCCTCAATGCCCCCTTTTGATATTCTAAACAAATCTATCCACTCTTTGATATTTTCCTGTTCCATATAAAAGGAGATTTAAGGAATCAAGACAGGAACATGGCGATTTATTGCGGTGTGTGTGTGGCATTATACCGCAATAACATGAAAACATTACGTCGAATTAAATTGTACTGACTTTAAGTACATCTGTGTGACGTTCGTCACTACAAAGTCCATCATTAAAAGAACAGTTGTAAGCCGTGAGTGGGTAGCAGAGCTACCATCCCAGGATAACACAGAATGTGATGTACATTTTTGACATAAGCAGAGAATTTACATTTAATCCTACTTAAGATCATTACAAAGCACTTCGGTTTTGATAACATATACATAAATACTATCAGTTTGGAATATCTTCGAGGAAATGGAATCGTGGCTTATACCTTCTGTGCCTTTATGATATGGAATCAGACTTCAGACGTATAAAATAAGTTTTTTTATGACTTCATTATGCTCATCCAGCTTAATGCTAATGGGACAGTCGGTGGACGAAATAAATATTTCGCAAGAAAAGATGTAGGTAGTTATTTTGTGAGGTATAACGCAAGTTTGATTCCTTTGGTTATGTCATATAGAAAGCTCATCTCGACACGAAAATTTTAAATATCGAAAAGATTTAATTCTGTTGATTTAATGACAAATGTTAATAGACGATTAGGGCGTAGATTAATTCATCGCATTCCAGATATTTCATCATTTGTTTTGTTTTTGAAAGGATAGAATCACTCACTTCTTCTAAAAGAACTGAATATTCCTTTGATCTTTTTATTATTGCCACTGGAGGATAGGACTGTCAACATAAAACTCCACTACTTTTCCCATCATTAGAAAAATCTTTCTGCGGTCAGTGATATCTTCGTCTTTTGTTCTTTCCTCTTGTATTTTTACATCGGATCAAAGAACCTACCCAACTATATTAAGTGCAGTATTTTGTCCACTGACTTTTCGCTTAAGATATTTGGAATCATGCCAAGTCCAGAATAGGAAGTTAAAGCAATTAGTCATTTGCGTGCAGGAGAAATGACGGCTGCCACTTCAAAGCCCCCCCAACCCTGCATCCCTTATACGTGAGACGACAGGGTATATGTTCTCTGTAATCGGTTTAGCAAAATAGCGTATTTCTCTCTCTCTCTCTCTCTCTCTCTCTCTAAGCACGACTTAAATAATTATGCATCTGTCTCAGTCAACGAATCCAGCACAGAGAAAGATGGGGAAAAGGGGGAAGGGGGCTTCTTTTTAACTTGTCGTCATCTTGGCCACGAGACAATAGTCTCTCGGTGATCAAAAGTTTCCAGCTATGAAAAATGATTCCTGATGAAAAATAAGGATGCATTTCTGTTGGTTCCGTCCTTATTCTTATAATTAAATATTTTAATAGTTTAGCTTACCCTTTTAGCCTACAAGATAAGCAAAATAAAACTCTATTTTAGATTACGGTAATTTGTAAATTTATGCTAATATTTTTTACTTATAAATATATTTTGCGAAAACTAAGACTGCTTTTTCATTCTCCCTTGTGTTTCTGTGATCAGTAAGGCTTTAAATTGCTTAATAAATGCAATGATTTTAATGCTCGCAGCAGAAATAACTTCACTTTACCACTAGTTGCCTCGGCATTGCACTGTTTTAAACCAAATTATGTCATCAAAAGGTTAATATGCCTTTTAAAAACTTCTTGGCAAATTGTCTAAAGATTCCACCTTGCCTACAGATCGAACCTTTAAAATTACATCATCTTTAAATTAAAAAAAAAAAAAACTCTTATATTAGGAAAGATACAGTCGAGACCCTCTTAGCTCAGATAGTTTTGTTTGGGACTGCTAGAATTAAAAAAGCTCTTTTACCGTATACAAGAAAGACTTTCTTAAGAACTGTTATTAAAAGATTATCATATGATTACCTCGCATGGAAGGTAAATGGAACGTAATAATTCTGTACAATAATAAATCCACTTACTTCAACCTAATGTTGGTTGGTGCCTCTGAAAGTCAGAGTGAAGCATTTATATGTTTTTTTTTTTTTTTTTGTTTTAACATAAATTTAATTAACAAATACGAGGTTACGCTTTCTGCCAAATTTATTCAGTCTTCAATATTCAGTAACTTAATTCTCCCTTAGGATTTTAGTCAATGAGAATGATAATTAAGAGAAACATTTCTTAATGCTGTGTATTTAAATATATTATAATAATAATCGTGCATCTGAATATGTTAAGGAAGCAGAAAGAGCTATGGGCAATAAGAAAAACACTTCACTCTATTATAATTTAAATTTTCAGTTTATACGTTGTTTTTATCAAATTATAAAGATTAATGATTTTAAACCTAAAGTTTCGAAATACACCTTTTTTGCATATAGCTATTAATTACGATTAGAGTGATTATATAGAAAATATAGAAAAATAAGCCAGTTTCTATTCTTTTTCCTTTGTATAATGTCAGAACATGCCCTAATTGATGTACAAATGATTACTAAAATACCGAGAGGTTTTGAATTAGTTTAATGAAAGGGGAAAAGTAAGAAATAATTAACCTTTAAGTGAGGACATTCACATGACAGTAGTGCAATGCCAGTGCAACTCGTTGTGAAGTCAAAATTTGTTCTGTTGTAAGTACAAATAGCATAATAAACTGTCAATAGCTATTTAACCATGTTTAATTCTCCACTTAAAGATTGTTTATATTCAGTTTTCAGAAACATTCTTCTCAATATATGAAATTTAGTAAAAAGAACTTCGTATGTGAAATAATAAAATTTATGAATTGAATTATGACCTCGATATGCGAGTTTTGGATGAGATTTCACGTATGAAATACATTGAGGCAATGTACGTATATCATACTGATGCTGGCCTTGTATCTCCACCACGCTTGCTTTTACCTCTTACGAAATCATTCCACGTGCCTGAAGAATGTTCTGTCATTGTCCCAAAATAGCTGCGATTCTATCCGAGAGGATTTATCCCTGTTAACAATCATCTAAAGAGTGTAACACTTCGTAGAATTCTCTTGTGGATCCGAGCCATATGAAAGAGATTAAGACACTGACAGAAATGGATCGTTTATTACAATCCATGAATTCTAAAGAAAGACAGATCAAGAACGCGACACGCTTTGCGCAATATGGTTATTATTTTCCGATGGGATATAGCTTTGAATTGATTGTAAAAAAAGCAATTGCCACTTTCATTTTTATTCACTTCGATTTTGCGAATAGACATATCTTTCTTATTTTTGTCTCCAAAGCATCACCTGGATGTTTGTTCCACCTCACATCAAAATTTAACCTCGGGCACCAATTCAGTGATACGAATGTGATAAATGATGGCACAAAGGATTGTTAAAACATTGATCGTCACAACCGAAGTATCTACCATCAAACGATTCATTGCCTCCCATTTCTCTCATCATTATGAATGATGTGGTTGGGAATTAATGGACAGACTCAGCTCAAGTGGATCTTACCGGACCGACAAAGCCAAGTGAGTACATGCCGATGGTTCTGACAAATGTTCTTTGTTTTTTTTTTTCAGTCTGTGATTGATTGAGTCACAAATCGATTGCATTGTATTGGAATCCTTACAGTAATTCTATGAGTCGGATTGTACGAGGTCTCTGGGCTTTAGTATCTGGTCTACTTACTCAGCTATGAAGTGAAATAATGTTTATAGGGCGTTCTCCCTTATGATCTTAAACCCCTAAGGGCCGTCATAGAAGATTCTATTATAGAAGAACAGATTTTACTATCGCTTACCCAAAATAAAGTCTATTCGGCAGATATAGTCATAAACAAACGTGTCCATTAGAAAGCTGGTAAATTAGATTTCAAATTGATTTCAAAATTAAAATAAGAAAATAGCAAGTAAAATAAGACCCATTAGCAAGTAATGGGTCTCAAGTGAATGGGTAATAGAGAAGACAATTTAACATTAAATTAGAGTTGTCCACAAAAAGTTCGTATTTCACTAAGAAAAAATGAATATTAGCCTTAATGTTTGCTCGGCACTTCTTCATAGAACTGCGTGCCTAAGTTTATGGTTAAGAACTTTCAAGTCTCTTGATTTAACAGGCAAGTGATCATTCTGGTAATAAACAGAGCAAAATGTACTGCTCATGGAAACTAGCGATTCAGTAAGAAATTGGAGATACTACTCTCAACCAGAAGCGTTTCGCAATATAATTAAGTTTCAAAAATCAGTGGTTCCAAAAGAAGGCAAAAGGTCCCGAATGATGAGGTTCTCAGCACTTAAGGAACTGCCACATTTGGAAAGGAACTAATTAATTGTATCCAACTCGTTCAAGCCACTATATACTTGTGGAGGATTGTCAATAAAACAAAAATCCGTGATATTTTACTAAAAGCTCTGTGAAGTCTGCAAAAATGGCTATTCGAAGATGATTTCGGACATTGAAAAAGAGAATAAAACATTTCCTTGAACTTGGAGGCCACATATTATGATAAAATAGTAAAATGCATTGTTATCACTATAATAATAGGGATATTTCAAGTTACTTTGTTCTGTGCTGTGCTCAAATATCTGATCGGCAATATTTATAATCTTTAAAAAACCCACAAGACTCTCAACACTTTTTCGATGCACCGTTCTCTTTAACTTCCTGATGTAAACAAATATACGCCATTACTGATGCTATTTTTCGGCAACCTACAAAAGAAATCTTTAATTGTACTAATAAAGTCCTCTATGACTTTTCCAGGAGTGTCAAAGCTGCCTTTAGTTAATAATTTTTAGGTCAAAGATGGCAAACCATTGTCAAGCAGGATACACACTGGACTGTTGATACACTCAAGGAAAGTTTGATTTTGGTAGGTCTTCCTTTGCATTCAGATGAAAATTTTTCATCATCTCCTGTTGAACGTAATGTGTTTTAATTTTTTATTTTAATTACAGCAATAACTTTAGGTATCTCCGATGTGAAGAATAAAATTTCAAATCTAAATTTAAGGCCAATATCTAGTTCCTTAGTTTTCAAATTACGAAGTTTGTTAACCTTTTTATTAAACTGTAATTCTGAAAATCTGTGTTTTTGCTTTCTCGCTAGCTTCCTCGAATTTATTCAAACTACCCGCTTCAAATGAACAGATGGAAGTTTGTTTTACAACAATCAACCATCCGCTAGCTGAAGGTAAATTTCCGCATATCTATCCTGTAACCATCCTTTCTCAATTTGAATTTATGTCCCCTCACTGCAATAGTCTGAGAAAGAAGAAGGATGCCACCAGCACTGAGTTTTCTCAATCCATTCAATAAGATCACCTCGCCAGGTTCCTAGTCTCTAGATGCTGCAATTTGCAATACTGAATCCTGTTTTGCCCCAGACCTGTATGCAGTACTCAAGATGCTGCCTAACTAAGGCCTTGTATAATGAGATAACCACCTTCTTATCCCTTCTAGCAAAGTTCCTGTATGTCATTGACAAAACCCCAAGAGCTGTTCTAGCAACCTCTCTGCACTGCTCAGAGAATTTTATTCTGACTGAACAGATATCCCCAGATCTTTTTCATTTTCTACTATCCTATGAGTGCAGTATTCACAGTTGGTACGTTAACCTTGATTTACTGATACCCATATGCGGTACCTTCATTTGTCAATATTAAACTTCAGTCTCCATTTCTTAGCCCATCTGCCTATTTTTTTCTAGATCTTGTTGCAGTACAGTAGCATACTTTGATTACTGTGATTAGCCACCCTCCCAGCCTTTGTATCATCTGCAAACTTGGACATTAAACCTGATATACCTTCATCAGTATCATTAATAAATACATAAAGCTACAATGGGCTTAACACTGAACCTTGGGGATTGCACTAATAACATTACTTCACGAAGAGCAGCGTCCATTGATCACTACTCTCTGTCTTCTCTCTCAACCATCTCTTTATCCATAGCAGCAGCTTGCCCTTAATGCCACGCTGCTCAAATTTGTACAGTAGTCTTTTATATGCGACAGTACCAAAAGCTTTCTTTAAATCCAAATATATGATATCAAAATTATTATTTTTTTTTGCATCCAGTAACTTTGTTATTGATTCATAATATCCAATCAGATTGGTCAGACAAGTTCAACACGTAACAAATCCATTCTGTGACTGCAACATAATTGCATTGCAGCCTAGATGGCCTACATTGCGTCTTTAACCAGTGACTCCATTAATTTCCCAGGAACAGAAGTTAAGCTAACAGGTCTGTCACCTTTTTATTTTCCTTTGTGAATTAGCGATACGTTCGCACATCTCCAGGCCATAGGACCTCCCCTAATGCAAAGATGCTCTCATATTTATGACCTGCGGGCTTGCTTACCTCATTTGCTACCTCCCTTATTATAACCGGATAGACCTATGCGCCCCAGGCGCCTTTTTATGTTAAGCTTCAATAATTTCTCTCAGTTATCATTTAGCGTTTAATAAACTTCTGTCCTTCATTTCCTTACAGAATTCCTCGTGCGTGAATATAGATGCAAAATACTCATTCAGTTTGTCAGTTACCTGAGCAGGATCATCAACAGTTAAACCATTGATATCAAGTGAACCAATCTGATTCATTCCCTTCCTTCTAGTGTTTAGATAAGTAAAGAAGTCTTTGTTGTTTTCCTTTGCATCCTTTGTCTGAGATTTCTCGAAATCTTTCCTTGGCTTGCCTAATGTCCTATGTGACCTAATTACAGTCTAGTTTATATCAACTATAGGCTTCTGTCTTACGTGATAATTTATGTACATCCCCTACATTTTTATTCTCTAAGAAATATTCAACAATATTTCTTAATTGGTGTAAAAGCGTTCTAGGATTACTTCGCTGAATGCTTTCCATTTAGAATTTGTTGTTGGTAACGACATCAGAAAGTCCCACTGCAGAGAATATAAAAACTGTCCGAGACTACTTTAGTCTCTGTTACGAAAGCAAAAGCTCTTTCTTGTACCCTTGACAGAAATTATGGCTTTTATTAAATCCCACATCAGTACACTATGATATCACTGCCACCCAATAGACGTTTTACATGCAGAATCTTAACGAATGAAGAATAGCAGCTGATAATTAGATCAAGAGTATTGCTTCCTCTTGTTGCCCCTCTAACATCCTGATGTAGAAAACAGTCAAAGAAATCCACAAAAGTCTTGCTAGTGTGTGAGTGACCACCCCACAAGTTCCAGTCAAATCTGGATAGTTAAATTCCCCCATTATGAGAGATTCTGATTTACTCGCTCTATTTCTCTGTCTAGTTGTCTGTTAATCACAGTAATTAGACCTACAACGTACTCCTACTCTCATTTTTCCAATGCTTATGTCACACCAAACTGACTCAACATTGTACTGGCTACCGATGTCGACTGGATGCACTGTCTTAGATTTAATATGCTTCTTAACTAATAGCATAATCCCCCATCCTGTGCTATCAGTCCTTTCTGTATTCACATTTTGCATCCCTTATGTTTGAGTGACACCACATCTCCGTAATCCCTAAATGTCCACATTTGATGACTTAACCTGTACTTCAAATTCATCAAAATTTATTTAAAATGCTCTTAGAATTAGCGTACAAGCAAGTATACACGAACCTGTTCTCACGTTAGCCTAACGCTGCCCATATATTTACTTGATGATCCTCAGCAGGACCTTGAAATTCCCGACACATTTCTTTCCAGGCTGCTGCATATTCCAGTAGAAGCAGTGCAACAATCAAAGTTATCCTACTTAAATATTTCTTAATTACCCAGACTCGTATTCAAAATCTAAAATTGCAATCGGTCAATAATTGTGCATCAGCAGATCCAATAATTTTCCAGATTCAGATCTCTGTTTCCATGGATACAGATCCTCTATAGATATGCTCTTCATAGGCCAACTTTCGGGTTCTCTCTCTCTCTCTCTCTCTCTCTCTCTCTCTCTACACTTAGACCCGATGAATCTGAGCAGTATACTAGCTCAGCCGAATTACTACATCCAATATATACACGGTATAACTGAAGCGCGAGCAGTGTTTAATAGGTTTCCATATGCATGGATGTAGATACTGCGCTGAGTATCCCTTGAAGTATCGAATATCTATACATCAAAAGATATTCCCACACATTCCGCATTAGATATCTGCAGACTGTTTTGTTACAAGTAGCGTGGTTTCAAATGGCACCAATACGCCCACAGGGCTGATGGAGAGCAATTATCGAGATTGCTAAAGAACACAGTTCAGAGGAAGATAATATACAGTATTTTCGAAGAGGAAACTTTTTTGTTTAGAGCTGTATTTTCGGCAATTTTAGACTAACAGTGCCTATTTTAGAGCAAGGATTGCTCATTATAGCTTTCTTCCTGCTGAGTATCGATACCCACCCAATACTGATATTAAGATGATTAGGCACTCGTTTGGAGATTGCGCCACATTTTATCGTAAAAATCCCACATATCAGTATTCCTCTTACGAAACAATTTTCTCACTTCTGTGGATGTTTTACTAAATCTCAGATCAATCGACAATTTAACAGCTGATTTAATACCCCGACACCACCTTTAACCTCTTCTACGTGACTGCTCAGAATCTGGAAAGAATCTTATTTGGCCCCGATGCATTTCACGACCCTATTTGAGCTCTCTGAAGTCTTTAAATTCCTCTACATGCATCGTCCCTATGATACACGTAACATCGTGTGAAGTGTGGAGAGAATTTATAACAAAATAACTTGTTCGTTGAAGTTCTGCAATATGATTTCAAAATTTGATTTCCCTATAAAAGCCACTGCCAGACGGACAAGGTCTTCATAAAAATTCAAAAATAATAATAAAAATAAATATATAAAGATGTAGCAGTTTTATATTAGATTTTTCTTAATATGATATTTAATTTCTACGACTGACTCGGTTTTAACCACATTTCATGTTTTCCGAAATTGAAATAAAATTTAATATTCATTCTTTGTACAGTCATTTAGCACAATAACAACGCCTTCAATAACACTCTGGGACAACTGTGTGCGAACGACTTACTACACGCAATGACCTTTAGAAGGATGAAGTCACGTAAGTCAGCTGCCGCGGCGTGTTGTATCATGATCCTACTTGCTTTGACATGTGTGTAATGGATCCAACCTTTATATTAAACATTAGATATATAAAGTATAAATTTTAATGTATTATGTTCAATATTAGTTTCGCATATATACCAGCTAATATATTCTTTGAAAAGGCATCAAAAATCTCATAGTTTTAATATATATTATTTACTTAAATTAAAAGGTATCAGATTTGTCATTGTCTGTTGAAGGACCTTGCCTTTTGATCTCAAAACTGCAAAGGTTATTCCCAGAATTCTCAATGAGACCATCAAAATATTTGTAACATTTCATAGGTACATCTATTCCAGATGCAAGATCCCAATAAGTTTCTGGATTATTATTTAACTTCGCCGGAGTGATTAATGTACGACATATCCAATCGTTTCTCCTTTTCTTGCCTGTTTTATGCTTCTACAAAAGGGTTTCTCCAGCAAAAGGGTGCTATCCTATCAAATAGTCGTTACAACGTATTCTGGTCTGATAGAACATCCATTAAATTCACCTCAGTCCACAATTGACACATTTTCCAATGATGCTCTGGGAGTCACCAAACTAGCGTCAAATAATCAATTGTAATGGTCTTGTGTTTCTTTTCTCCATTGCCTATCCCAGAATATAATGTTCTTGTGAAAGGGGGGAAGGAGTATATAGTCAGTGTTAACCTTATTGGAATAATCTGTGGAACTCCGTTGTGATTTTAATAATAACACCTCAGATTTTAATAATAACACCATACTATTCCATACATAACAAGGCTATATATAATAAGGACAAAACAAGGTAATGTTGTTTGTTGTATTAGCAATATTCACTAGATATTGATTTCTTATGGTTGACGAATTTTAAATAAATTTGAAGGTAAGGACATTAAGTTCAAAAAGTCCACACACGTTCAGAGTTAATAACTGCCATATTGCTTTCAGACAGAAGGGCCAAAAACGAAGAAATTACAATGTGTGATAATAATATTATAAACGAAAGATCGTTCTCTGGAGGAAACAAAAATATTCAAGTATTTTTTCTAGGCAAAAAATAAACTTCCTTTAACCCTGAACTCTCTCTCTCAAGAAACCGTTCGTATGTGGACGTTTGTATTCATGCAGTGAACTAAAATCTTCTGTATATCTTATTAAACTTTCTTTCTTCCTATTTATAATTTCCACTGTTCCTGCGCTTAGAAAAGAAATCCGCGGAATATAAAATGCTTGGCATCTAAAACTCATTTTAGTGCATAGAATTTTAATAATCCACAGCTGTGCTCCATAAGTTTATATTTGCAATGCAAATATCGAAAACAGAGTCGAAGTGTCATCTACATCAGTTATTGTTTCCTTTCCTTTCCCCAGCACCATTCTCCATCCTCCCCCCCTTTTCCACATTTTTATATATTTTTTTTATTTATCCATGGTAGAATGGCCTCGCTCTACACACACAGAAAGAATTTTCCATTTCATGAAGGGTGGTGGCATATGGCAGCTTCCGTAGTTGTTTTTAAAAAATCAACAACTCCTGGAAGGAAATTATTACTAGGATTGTTAAAAAGAGAAATTGGACCACTCTTTCGAGTTCTGCGTAGCCTTCTACGATCACGCAAGAGGACAGCTACGAACCTTAGAAAAACAGCCGGGATCTATCGGTAGGGGCCGGAAACTTGAAAAGTACGCGGCTAATCAAACCCATTTCATCTCCCTCAACCATGCCAACGTTACATTTCCAGCAAAGGATGTTATTTGGAGTTCCGTAGTTCATTTGAAATTCAGTAAGATAAGAAACGAAGCGTGACGTTTAAATATTAGAGCTATTAATTTCCATCAACGTTGCCACGCTTAGAAATGAGTTGGGTACTGTCAGCATTTGTGTGCCTTTAACATGACATAGACCACTGCAATTGAAAATAAAAAAAAAAGTAATAAAAAAAGCGATTCGCGTCCTTTTAGATAATTCTTTGAGATCCTTCTTAATCTACACGCATCCTCCTGACAAAGTCCTTACCTCATTTACAGTCAGGCTATTTTTACTTCATCTATTCTAATGACTATAATAGACAGCACGTGTTTAATCTTTATAATGATTTAACTTTAACCCATTTTTTTTCCTTAAAAAGAAAAAAAAGAAAGTCGATGTTGAGTGTCACACGCCAATGCAATTTCTATTATGAGTTTCTCCAAGGATATATTTATTTGTTGTTTGTTCTTTTATCATTTGCTCTCGAAGATCTATTCGCATTCAAATCTCTTTATAATTTGTCTAACACCGCAAGCAAATGTTTTATTGTCTGCTTTTTCTTCGCTCTTTCGGATGATTCTTTTGAAAAGATGATAATTTACTAAGGAGAAAATAAGAAACAGTCTTTCTCATTCCAATTCAAATATCTGTATAATTTATTCTAGACATGCACAGGGTGATTAATGAAAATTTACAGTTACGAGTTCCGTTATAACGTGTAATTATTTATTCTTTTTTTTTTTTTTTTTTTACAAATACCCGGCTGTCGTTTATCGGAAAAAGTAAACAAGCGACCCCCCCCCATCCCTGCAGGGACATTGTTGAAGTATTGGTGTCGCCAATCTACAGCACCCTTCCCGCCTCACAACGCGAGGCGAGAAGGGTGCTGTGAACAACATGGATACGTCCAAATGTGTTCCATACCTTCAACACTAAACAGTGGAGCAGTTATAATGGTCATAAAAGCAAAGCAGCTCCGTGGCGTAGTGCCATTTTACAATAGCGCTAGACCTCAGTTAATGTCCAATAAGGGAAATTAACTCTTCCTTGCCATAGTCCATAGTTTTAGTTTCGAAACCTTTCTTGCCTCTTATAACGAGGCTTGAAATAGGGTCGAAACGTGTCGTTTTTGTGAGATAATCCCATATTAGGTGAAAGTGAACTTTTCTGGCAAAGCCATTACTGAAATGGTGGATGCTGGATTTTATGATTTGGTTGCGTGCTTTTATGTTTGTACCTTGATTTAATTTTCAGGAAATATATACCAAAGAAGGATGTGCCCAAGAATACAAAGAAGGGATTAATGAAACGACTGGAGTGGGCTCGTAGGAATTGGAGATCACTGCTCTTTCGTAGCCAGCAAAAGTGAGTCTAGGATACTGTGCAATATGCAGAAACGATACTCTGGTTGGACGGTTGGGATTTGTTAGCAGCTATTTGGAAGAAAAGTAACACTGACATTGATGTAGAAGAAATAATATTTATGATACTCTTATGATGAGAAAGATCATAGGTTAGGTTTATTCCCAGAAATGGTCTGCATTCTTCTCTCTCTGTCTGAGAGTTGATGAAAATGGGCGTAGCAGCAGCAGCAGTAGACTCCTTTTAGGATAAAAAGATGGCACTTGGTTTTAGAAGAATTGAAGTTAACTAGAGAATTAAATGCAGATGAGCTTTTGAGGAACAAGCGTTGAATACTTTAAACTTTTTCAGGATAATATAAGAATTAATGGTTGCTGTAAAGGATTTTGCTGTATTTGAGCAAATTTTCACGCAGCAGTAAAAACTTGAGTGCGAAAAGGCGAATAACAGAAGGAAGCTCCAGAGTACAGGTTTCGAAAACACGTGAAGAAATGCCAATAGGACCTGATGACTTCTTGGCATCAAGATAGTTCAGAATCCTTCAAATATCTTTAACTTAATTTGCAACATATTAACTTCACGTACTCGTCTGTTACACAACTTTTGGGTCTTTTCATAATGTAGCTGAGTTAGTCGATCTCAGGCGAGGGTAATATGGCCTTAGTCGCCGATGCTCCTAAAACCCAATAACTGTTACACAATCCTTGTACTTTTGTTTATTATTACCATTTTTTTTTATTTTACTGTAAGATTAACCGTAAATTTTTGCTACGTATTATATACGAATTGTTCAAAGAAGACAGTTTTATTACAATTCTAATAATATGAGTTTAAATACTTCTAAAATGATTTTTAGCTAATTATTCTGAAATAACTCAGAATTTTCATATTTCATAAATGAAATACATACATCTTCTAATTTAACATTCGAAAGAGAAACAACTTGGTATAGTATGTATTTTAGGGTAAGGCCTGATAAATATACTTGTTTATCAGGCCTTCGTAGCCGAGTGGTCAGGAGCAGGAGTGCAATAGCACACGCTCTTTGAGTAGATCGGAGTTCAAACCCCTGACTGCTAAATACGGTCGATCTGCCAACCAGCACTGGACCAACGTGGCAGATTATGATCCATTTCTCCCCACATGAGTTGCTGAGGAGGCTTCCATCCTGCAGTGGGTTGATAATGGCTGCAGATTATAGTATATTCGAAGAATAGGTTTCCATCTAGTGTATGCGAGCAGTTGTACCGCTGTGGTAATAAACTGTGTCAATAGTATCCTTTTGGAACGTCCCTCGTATTTATTTCATTAAAAAATCCTCTAAATATTCGGTTTTTTTTTTTAGTTCCCATCTCTCACCTTTATGGTACACGTAATGAATGCAACAGAGTTTTATTCGCAAAATAGAATGGGCCTCCCTCCATGATTGAATTTTACTAACTTAACTTCATAATCTTTAAATAAAAGAAATGTAAAAAGACTGAACTCCCTACGTTAGTTTGTAGTTTAGATGATTAATAACATTCGCTGTTGTATTTTAATTATGTATGAAAATTATATTGAATAAATAGAGGTTTAATCATCACTCAGAGCAGTTTCCTAATCTTGCGATCCAAATCAGAGCTGGAGTGTTCTTATTTCAATTTGATGTGAGTTAGCTTCTCTTCCCACAATGTTTTATTAAACGCATTGTATTTTAGGGTATACGCCAAAGTTTCATAAGTGGGAGATCGTTATGAAGTAATACCAAAAGGACTAACTCCTGAACTTGGCATTGTATCGATAGTAACTCTTTGAGATATACAATATATGAGCTTCAGCATCGTTCCAAAGAGAGGATCTTGTCCTTTTAGCTTTTTCAGTATTTTCTTTTAAAAAAACCTAAATTTAATTTACGACATTTTATTATACGCATTATAATATAAGCTGTTGATTCATTTTTTGAATAAAAGGAAAATTAACTAAATTATAGGAATATTATTATCAATACCTCTTATTAGTTCACATGTTTTTGCTATAAGATTACTGTTAATGAGTGTTTTAACAATTCGATATTCGTTTTGCTACACTTTTCGTGTTTCTAGTAGCAAGTTCCTGGTTCTGGTTTGACTTTACTCGATGTTCTTTGATGTTGGGTGCTGTTTTTTTGCGGAGGTGCCAAGGTTCCCCGCGGTGTCTAGATGGATTTTAGTAGATCTTGGATACGCATCTACAATGGCCTGGTGCACGGTCACCATCCATTGGACAATATGTACATTTATTGGGCGCGAAACTGTTGGTCATGACTTATTTCATTATCAATTAATACAAGGGGTTTGGGTAAGCCTACAGAGATAGTTGGGAATACCTCTATGGGAGAGTTGGGAATACCTCTACACGAGTTCTGTACTTGTACTTTCCTCTTCTGGAGACAATAATTACCAATGAGCCACGCTCCAACAGACTGTGGCTCATTGGTAATTATTGATGGATTATTTTGAGTTTCTGAGCCTCTAGAAAAGATTTACATGAAGCATTTCCTGACAAAGCATTCACTAAACTACTTTTAGATTGTTTGTAAACAACATCCTCACCAGCAACTTTCATCCATTTGTATTTGTCTGTATACTGCCTAAAATAAATCTGTCCCAGTAGATTGCGGTGCTTCAAAACGTAAACAGAGGTTATTATTTACTTTGGAAAAGGTTGCATTGTGAAATAAAAGAAAAACAACTCGACAGTGGAACTTAAGTTGAACGATTATCTTAAATTTCTGGCGTTACATCAACAACGTACGCTGTATTTTGGAAGAGGAACTGCTTTTATGTATGTGCAATGACTTGTTCTATTTTGTCTGCTTAGCAGTATTTTTTGCTAGCAGATTTTAAATCTCAGTGAATGTTGTAAAGGTCTTAGTAATCACAACAGAGCAAATTCCTGCGAAACGAGTTGCCTAGTATTGCACTACTTTGAAATAAATAACATCAAGAAAAAGCAAAAACATTAGTGGAAAAACTGAGTGCTTTTATGTTTATATATTTGCTAGGCCATATTCGTTTTCATATATTAAATACTATGAAGTAATATTATCTTACAGTACTACGTACAAATGTGCAAAACAGTGTCCAGGGTGTACCAAGAATGGTCCAACTACAAAAAACATCCATCTAACAGAAATCCTGTGGCTGGAGATATTTTATTGACATGAGAGGCCGACAGATGGTAAGAAAGCATCTTGCAGCCAAATAAATGGGCCAAAAGGGGGCAAAGGCATGGACAAGACATCTCATGGTGTCCATCCACCGATGACTTGGGACTCTTCTGCATCTATAGGAGGTTCTACTCCCTTTTATGTCACTGCATCTAATAAACTGGTCACTGAGTGTATAAAGTGTATTGTGCTCCCTACCCTACCTTTTATTGTTTTGAAGTTGAACACCTGTGATTTTAATTATTAATGGGTAACACTGACTGAAATGGATTCTCGACTGTTCAGTCGATTGTGCAATAAATTTCGACTAATTAGCTGATGATTTTCAGCCGGTTTGTTGAACGAAAAAGACTCACTGACTGCTGTTTTAACTAGCTGGAAAAGCATGCATAAAACTTTAATTTCTTCACTGAAGGGATTTTCTTCATTTTGGTTTTAGTAATTGCATTCATTGCAGTTAGATTAAAAAACAAAACAAAACAAGAGTATTAAAATATTTATAAAATGTAAAATTGCGCAGCATAATATAAAACAATGAGAAAAGGAAAAGAAATTATAAAAATCGAAAAAGTAATTAAAATTTTTATTTAATAATTCTCCGTGAATTTTTCAATTAAATCCACAGGCCTATTTCGCTTTCAAGTACTACATAAAACGCATTGTATTTCAAATTGTACATTTAAAACTTCTTTTTAGTTTTTTCATACTATGCAAAGCTAAACCGCTGTTTGCAGTTGTCGATGTTTGGCTTATGCGCCGCCGCAGTTCCATGAAAACCGGAGCTGCATAAT
The DNA here is from genome assembly GCF_048544385.1 of Mastigoproctus giganteus. NCBI lineage: Eukaryota > Metazoa > Arthropoda > Arachnida > Uropygi > Thelyphonidae > Mastigoproctus > Mastigoproctus giganteus. The sequence goes on from NC_143575.1 coordinate 225,661,404, forward strand.
GCTGCGTAGTGTGTTCGTAGAGAACTCAACCCCCATCGATGTCTTAAACTGCTGATTGATGTTTTGCAAGGATAACTGACCCTTCCGATTACCCTCTGGTCAACGCACAGTTGATAGACGTTGGTGGTACCGTTAAACTTTCATTTCATGATAACATCCCCCACGTTTCCACTTGAACTAGATTTAGCACAGGCTTACTAATATCTTGAGTGCGGTTTCTTACAAAGTTTGGGTTAAAATAATTTCACGAGTATGAAATTACTCTCTGGATGGCCATGTTGGATATTACAGATTAATTTGAAGATCTGTGAGATTTATCTTCACTCTAACGACCATTCTGATTCCACATTTAAAGATAAATTAAAATATCATTATATTGGATTTGTTTCAAAGTAGTGCAATGTCAAGACAACTCGTGGTAAGGTGAAGTTTATATCTTTGAGCATTTAATTTTCCTTTTGGTTTTATAGTTATTGTAAAAAGTAATATTGTAAAAATTTAAGCCGAAGCGATAGATGTACTGACTCCTCTTAGATATGAATAGTTATGATTATTAGTCAGTTCTCTCTAAAAATATGTATAAAGGGAAATTAATTAAAATTAATTAAAATGAATTGATAAATTAAAAACTGAATTCATGTAGAATCGAGAGACTCTCAAAATACTGGAAATACGTAATAATTACTTCAAGGGCTTAAGGAGTGTAAAATTGCTCGAGGTCCAGAGGGACAATTAATATTTAAATGCAAGGGCAATTACCATGAATCCAGCTGCTCATTAATTAGTTTATTTTTAAGTTTGAAGTGGAGCATATTAATAGATGAAATTAGTAGGAAAAGATGAAAAGAAGTATCAGCATTCTTTATGCTTTAAGTCCTAGAATAATAAGAAAATTCCTTTCCAAATCTTAAACATGTGATTAGATCTTTATGCTTTTCAGGTTTAACTAATAGACACAGCGGTATGAACACACCACAGAGCACTAATCCTAATCGAAAGCATTTTATATTGCAACACACAAACCCTCCTGAGATCCACTCTACTGGAGCTCCAACATAGACATTTGAACATTGAACTTTAATTTCTGTGGATTGAATTTTTCAGAAATAAAATGTTCAAGAGGATTGGACAATGAATTTGATTCAGGAATGTTTTCGGACTTGTTTATAAGAAAGAGAATTACAGATGGTAATTCGTAAGACCGATGTCCATGAAATATTTGTAGAAAAATTATATAGCAGCAACTGAGTGCCTGTATGCTGGAAAGTGGAGTGAGTTAGTAAATGAGGGATCATTAATTAACTTTGCTTTCTTTTCGATAGCGTCTAAGAATTTGAGGGGTCTTCGGAACCATCTCAGATTTGGGAACAGTGTTCCATGGTAGGTTTTGTGATTTGAACAGTATTGGTAGCTACTGACAAGAAAAGTATTGCTGTGGGCAAAAATAAATACGTTTTTTATACTACAGAACAAAGCGATATTTTTGTTGATTATCTCTAAAAAATATATGTGAATTTGCTTAGGAATCACGACATTGTTGAAGAGGATAAAAGAAGCAGATTCTAATTTTTGTAAGAAACAAGACATTTAATTAACTTGTAATGGAATAAACGAACACAACAGCATTAGTACAAAATTAAGGTTTGAAAATACTAGATTTAAAATAGGTAGGTTATAGATGTTTATATTGAATAGCAGTCAAATGGAAGAGAATAACAAGTAGTACAAGGAGAGTGAACTGAGAGTAAACAAAACGGTGGCCCATACTAGGGAAGGAGTCATCATTTGCGAACAGGCGAGAAAGGGTTACTAGAAGTGTAAATAATAGGACCCAATTAAGAAGCATCTTTGATCTAAGCAGTATCTAGACATAAGTGGACAGTCTGGCGTTCTCGTCAAGAAAACAGAGCCACTGTGGCGGATTTTATGTAATTGGGCGACATTGAGTAAAATCGTGGAAAGATGAAAGTAGGTATTTTTGGAGGATGAAAAATAGTAATTGATTTGATATGCGTTGTTAGATAGGTAATTTGATAGAAATAAGTGATTTGTAATAAGTAAAGGATGAAAATGGTAATTTTGGTGATTCGTAGTAAGTAAGAAACAACTGATGTAAGGTGATTTGTGTGAATCTGTAAAGGCAGGGTTGAACCACTACCTAAGTAACAATTGGAATTTCTTGTATATTGGGTGTGGTCATCAATAGGTAAAAAAGGAAAAGATGTGGTAAATATTCCTCATGTATATACTGTAAGTTACGTATATACATGAGAAATATTTGAGAATAGTTGATGATGCGTGTGAGATGGTGAATTGTCTTGTATCATAGTTCCTATATATGCAAATTCAAATTTATATAATAAAAGTTTGTTATTTAAGTAAATTTTGTGTCGTCTTTAATGCTTTACACACCCTGGAATTGGAATTTTCGGAGAATTGCAGTCAGAGTTGCGATTTGTGTCCGCCCGTGACTTCAGTAGGGTGGAAGTCATCAACAACAACATCATTTAATTTAAATAAAATTAAAGAAATCATAAATAAATTTATAAATAATAACGGACGCGTACAACGTTTTAAGAACAAGTGTAGAAATGTCCTTGGAAACTTGAGACGGTTCATTATCCTTCTATTTCTCAAAAAGTCTGTTTGTTAAGGATTGCAAGAGTTAAAGGATTAAAAATTTGAGTTTCTGGAAGAGAAAACCAGACCGTCCTTGCTCGAGACTGACTAACTCGATCCCACGTTAAAAAGCCCATAAGACAGGAAGCATGTCTCAACTTCGACCGCAATATAAATGCAACTGAGGTCGTTTCCTAGGTGCCAGAAAGCAGAGACGCTATTCACGTCACTGCTCGCAAAGTCATTAATTATGATGCGATTAAATGCAGGGCTGTTCTGTATACATAATCAGCATACCCTTGTCGAATATTATATGAAGATAATTGATCCGAAAATCCAATGAGTCTCCCTTTTCGGACCGGCGTACTATAGCGGCCAATGTGCGAATCTGTTTTAAATCTGCGCCGGTTTGAACGCGTCAGGCTTCCATTAAGAAAGTTGGCGTGGATTTTGCAAGGGTGATGAGAATTATCTACCACCTAGTATCACCTAGTGCTTCAGAAACTCATTGGTCCGTGGAGTGTGAACATTTCCATTTCAGTTTTAGTGCACCTGGGTATCAACTCAAATATAAAAACATAATAACGCTGAACCTTGCAACATGAAAGATATTACAGTTATTAATAGATCCACTAGCTTGAAGATTCAGGCGATGGATCGGGTTGAAGTTGAACGACTAAACTTTGCCGAAATTCCACACATATTCCTATCCGACCGGACCATTGACTCCTTCAGAGCTTATTTAATATCTGGAAATTATCTACAAACACACGCAACTATCACATAATAAAACAAAGCAAGGTTCTTACTGAATTCAAATTACAGAGAACTGGAAGTTCGCCTAATTAAATAGGATTAATGACGAAGTAATTTTCCATCTTCTCCCCGGTTTCGCTAAGCCGCAGTATCCTTCTGGACATATCTTTATCAAAAAGGCTTCTCAGCACGTGAAAGTAGAATGCTTATGAAACATGAAGCAATCCCTTCGCGTTCCAGGCCTCTTGTACTTTATTATATAAGTGTTCCTACTTTGTTACACCATTACGGTGATTAATTTAGGCAAAGCCATTCTTAACTGAGATTCCTGGCGTTTCGCAAGATGTGCTCGACCTTTCTAAGGCACAGGATTTAATGTGTAATATGTTAAAAGCCAAATTCTTTATAATAAGCTCACCTTAGAAAGTCCCCTGCTGGAAATGACTATCTCGAACAATACACGTCTCTTCAGACCATTTACGACTGAACAAAGGTGTTAATGAGGCGTGTTTAGTAATGTGTTTATACACCAGACCCAAAACAAGGATCTCAACTACCATCGAGCAATTCAAATATTTCTGAGGGTCATCAAATTTTTGTTCCGATTTGCTGCGGGATGCGGAATTTCTCTTTAGAACTCTCCTCCTAATTGCCAACTTTCACTGTATTTTGCAACGTTTACTCGATGAGACACTACAATTGCTTTCCCGCTGTCATTTTATAACATTCTCTTCGACAGCAACGAGTTTGAGTTGGGCATCCGATTTCAGAGTAAATCTTAGGCTGGATGTAGGGGAGTAACTCCTCCTCGTGACTGCCTTTTATGTTCTGTATCCACTACTAATTAACATATCGACGAACACGAAATTATATCCTTGTCAAGAGTCTTGAATTTCACCCACGACAGGGGCTATCACCGATGAAAAATGAGGACACGAGCTCCATACCCCAAAATCCCTAGCACGTGAAGTCTACATTCGTTATCAGCTAACCGATAATTGCATACGGTATACAGGAAACTGAATCCTCTACATGATTGTTGGATTTTGAATTTAATCGTAGTAATAATGATGTCTTTATGGTGCATTTTATTCACTGAACTAACATTCGCTTTATAAAAAAAAATTAATGTTTCTATTATGAATTATTTTTCAATGTTCATCTTGATCTGGAATGTGGGTGTGTTTTTTTAAGTCGCAATCCATCGCGACTTAAAAAAAATAACAAAAATAAAACACATATTCATTATCTAGCGTGTTACAATCCAGGTGGTTTGTATACTATACGTTTCGGATGGTATTACCCTTTCCTTCATCGGATAAAAATGTTATTATACAAACGCTACGTAACTATGAAAAAAATGGAAAAAAATCATATCCACTATTGTTGCAACTGGATCATCGATGAAAAATCAGATGCGTTACTCTTTACTTTTGAAAATTTACTACTTTAATCAGCAACGAAATATAATTGCCCCCTCTTTAAAGAAAAAAGTGTACTTTGACTTGATAACCGATAATTTTAAATTACCATCCTGTTCAATTGTTTGACGCTCGATGTCTCATATTTAATGTACACTGGTTCATGAAAAAATAAAACTTGTTCGTCTTTAAAAATGGTTTCCTTCTCAGTGACAGGCTATTGTACTATAACCCGCGGTTTCGTTTCCAAAACCTATCTTAAAAAAAAAAAAAAACAAAACAAAAAAAAAAAAAAAAAAACACAACGTTGAAGGACACGATGTACGATTCCTTTTTGGAATTTCTCCAGTCTTCCCTCCGGGAGAAAACACAACGAATATGCTGAACATGTTAAAGTCTCGATGCACAGTTGTCAAAAGTAGACCATTTATTTTTAGAAAGTAACCACCTTTTTCCTTTGCACAACACTAGCGACATCCCACAAGTTCTTTTATTAACGATTTTATCTCTTAACTTTCTTATCCCCTTCCCCTTCCACTTCTTACCCCCTCCCCCTTCTCAAAGACCGCCGAGTCGGTGACATCTCTCAACCAACTAATTACATTTCACCGACAACTCCACCAGTCTTAAACTCCGTCTTCTTCCTGGCTCAATAAAGAGATATGCCAAAATACGAGTCTTGTCATGATGTGTGCGGACAGTTTCCGGGGCCAGCCGTCGTGGGGCACGCGCTTCAACAAACACTCATACAGAGCCACGCCGATCGTATAATGATTAGTGTTAGCGGAAGATACGTCCAGTTCGGATGTTTGGGAGCAAGAGATGTCACTCTTCTGGCTGGATTATAGCCCACAATACTTAATATTGAGAGTCAATATCAATAAACTGCCTTACCGGTCATAAAATTAACTTGTTTACACCCTCCTCCTCCTCCTCCTCCCCAAATGAAAACTCCACGTTTAATTGGGATACGAGTTTAGTGGTTTTATTGATGAGAGTATCCACTCATATATTTAAGCTAAAATTGGCCTTTGCAATATATTCGTAGATCCATAAATTAGCTGTCATCTTTATGCCTTTATCAATAAATGAAAATATTTTTTTTACAATTCACAAAATTCAAATTGAACAGCTAAATAAATACTAAAATGCATCAATGGTTATAAAGGATCAGCCATTAAATCGTCTGAAAAATGATTTAAATAAATTTATTGATTGATTTCTTTCGTATTTAATAATAATAAGTTTAATTGTCCATCGATTGTCGTGTTTAACAATGGTAATTTTAATTGTTGATTGATTGTTGTGTTCAACAATGGTAATTTTAATTGTTGACTGATTGTTGTGTTTAATAATGATAATTTTAATTGTTGATTGATTGTTGTGTTTAATAATAATTTTAATTGTTGATTGATTGTTGTGTTTAGTAGTGATAATTTTAATTGTTGAAATCTTAATGGTAATTTAATCGTTTGATGATTTTAAATTCTTTGAAATATTAGATTATTAATGTAGATTTGAGCCCTATGAATGGAATTTTTTTCTGCCTGCAGTTTTCTAGGGGAAATCCCACAACTGAAATCAGGATTTTTTTTTCCTGGTTTCTTTTTTTATTAATTTACAGTCGAATGAATTGTCGCTTTCCGCTAGAACGAATACAGTATTAAATTATTTCACTTATTCATCCGAAAGAAAATGTCGTCTTTCACAAAGAATAATAAGAAAAAAGAAATCTATCATGAGTAATAATAGTGACACAGAGAGATTATTTCTTTTGGGATGAATTTTCTGAGGAAAAATCATAAAAAAAGAAAGAAAGATCAACTGCTTAAAAAGGTTGTGATTATATTATTGTAGCAATGGATGGAAAAAACTTTATTGGCGTACAATATCATTATATCCGAGTATGTGATGACACTTAGATAAATATTTTAAAGATGAGGATGGTTAAAAAGAAGGTTCATTTTTACCTTTCGCCGTTGATGTTTGAAGGAGAAAGAGGCACATAAACAGAAATCCATGAAATATGCTGTTGTTGAAATACGTGGGCCACATAGGATTAGAAACAAACCTTAGACAACTAGAGGCCAAGGAAAGCGCTTATCTCTCTAAGACAGCTGCACAATTGGGCAAACGAAAGCTCACTCCGTACAGTACCATCAGAAAAGACGGCGAGCAAAAGTTCCGAAGGTCTTAAAGTCACGAATGCTTCACGCTTTTACCCGACTAAAGCCAGCACCATGGAAGGAAGGGGAAAAGTAACCAATCTCACTACACCATCCTTCTATACATTACATGAACCGTATGTAGACAGCAGAACTCCAGAGTAACACTCCTCAGTCGGTCAGGATGCAGCGACATTTATTGGTTCCCGCGTCTAGCGATGTGTTAGCAATCTTTGACTGGTAGAGGGCGCTGGTCTCCGGCTTACTCTTGTTGTCGAAGTAGCGCGGTGGAAGCATCGTCAATTATCTGTGATTGTACAGAATATCACAGCTAAGAACTCCAGGCCTTTTGGGAAAGTTAAAAGGGGCAAAAAAAGAACTTTTATCAATGTCATAGCATTTAGCTTTCAATTCAATTATTTGGAAAGGACTCGCGACTACGTTTTTGACGAAACATAACCGTTGACGCATTAATGTTTAAAGTTGCATATTCAAAAGAACAGCGAGATGAAAAGGGGGTAATAAAAGTCACGAGCTGCCGAAAGGCGCTAAAGATTCTATATTTTTTTTTTCCTTTCTTATTTCTTCGCTTCAAAACCAACACATAACTGTCATTCGATTTTGTCGTAAAATTTTGTTTAATAGGTCTTTGGATCTTTCAGCGTGATCGTAGGAAGCCGTTGTTTCATTTGGCAAGGTTCCTAATTATCCTACTTGTGTTCTGTGAGGGTTTTTCCTCTTTTTGTCACGAATGAATGGGGGAAAAAAGAGAGAAGAAACATTTTTTTTTGTGCGCGGATAAACTTGGTTCTAATGTTGACCTTACTCACAACAGTTGAAAACAGTGAGAATCAAATAATCACCATTTTATTGGTTACAATAAGCACTTGGGTGTTTTCTTGCGATTGCATACTAGATATCATTTGTAGGCCAATAATACTCAGTTCAAAGGGACGAAGAAATGAGGTTGAAAATGACCTCATCTTTTCACTCCAGTGCGAAGGGATAAGATCAAATTTTCCCTGCTAATATATAGAGACGTTTCATTTTTCTGCAATTTCTCTAAAATACATCAATACTGGATGATCACATAATTTTCTTGGTGTTCAAACTCAATGCTTATTGTTGTAGGAATGGCCGCTTTATTATCTTTAGACGGGATAATGGTTTTTTGGAAGATGCTGCCGTTGCTATGGGAACAGGCCTATAATTACGTGGTTTCATACACCTGGTTTCTTCAATGCGTTTCCAATGGTTATGGGGAGCTTTGGAAGTAAACAGTTTCTTTAATAATCCTGATGATTTGTCTCTCTCTCTCTCTTTACTCTACTGGAAAATAAAGGCTGCTGTTGTGCTATAGACAATTAGACCTTAAAATTAATTTTATTTTAATGTGTTTTTCATCCCTATTTTCAAACAGTGATAAAGTTTATTTTCCAAGAAATGTGAAAAGACTAATTCTCTTTATATTCAAAAATAAGTCGAAATTTATTGAGCTGTTGCGAATTGGGTATGTTAATACTTTGTAATTACCATTTAGGACTCTTCTTTTCTTCTAACAACAGATGAAGCATCTTTTGATGAAGCATCTTCCTGGTGAAGCATTTTTTTTATTACACAAACGATAAGATGATTCCATAAGGCCAGCTTCTAAAGAAGAATTTCTTAAGCTCAATCTGTGATGTTTTAGAATTTAGAGAATAATTTGCTTTACCGGGAGTTATCTTGCTATCGTATTACTTATTTTCCGCAAGGTGAGCTGTATTGCATTGCTGCTTTAGTGAGAGTTACCTTAACATTGCTCTACTTCTTTACCGCAAGTTGCCTTGATATTGCGCTATTATTAAACAAACGACATTGCTAAAAATCTCTCCTTTTAAATAATCTATTTTCAAATGTTCTTTCAAGTATTCTATAATTATGATCACATAATTTTTTTCCTTCGATTATAATTCAACTTTCACTGCAATACTCTCGAGACGAAGTAGTATCAGGCGGTAATAGAAAGCTACTGTAGCTGTATCTTGTGTGCGAGATATTGTGATGTAAATATTACTTCAGCACGATACACTGATTGGCCAGTATTGTGTGGATCGTGTACTCAATACTGGCTGATTGAATTTTCATTCAGGAACTGTGACTGTACAGTAACAGTTTCTGAATGAAAGTCCCGTCGCTTAATTTAAAAACCCGGGGAATACGTACCTGAATGCGCATGCGCCAGTATGATTGAACATCTAGAATAATTGTTTGGAATGGATATTTCATCGAGTGCATTGCAGAAGTTTTCTGGTTTACAAAATAGAAAACAAAATCTCTCTTTTCGCTAGAGTGTGCTGTCAATTTACTACAATATTTATAGTTGTTTTTCTGTCTCTCAGTGTGGTTTACGAGAATTTTCGTATCTCTAAGTGCCCATTGATAAGTTTTAACGGGATACACCATTAATATTAACTGTCCCGTTTGTTCTTTTTAGCCATTTAAGAACTCTGAGCGCGTACAATTTCTTTTTTTATGAAAAAGAGGTGATAATTATTCTGTCGCTCTCGTTTCCATGTTGTGATTCGTTGCTCTGAGCTCTGGGAACGATGCATTTAAAATATCGTTGAGAACCCATTTATTTGTCTGGCATTTGGCGTAATAATTTCGAAAGCATTGGAGATAAATACAAGCAAAGGTATCGTTTATTTTATATTTCATTTGTCTCTTGCGCTGTTCGTATATATGCTCGTCACTAAATTCTAAAGGCCCTTTAGGTCTGGAGTCTGCTATTATTTATCTCGACTGAATCAAGCTGTTTGCCTTTACAGCAACTGTTAATGGAAGACATTAAGTTTACTGTAGGAACTCGAAAAGTGGAGGATTATATGCAGTGTGCATAACTGAGCTTTAATATAGTAAAGATAAAGACCACATTTCCCTAAGTAACAAGAATTTGGACGTCTGAGTGAGAGAATTTGATGTAACCAAAGAATGTGCACAACTCCTGATATATATGAAAAGTGGAATCTGCTGGATCCCAACTGCGGACTTCCACATACAGAAAAAGACACTTTACAAGATTCTACAGTGTTGCAGAATCCCTGTGCTTTTGTTTTAATTTGACTTGTCTTAGTGAATAAATTGGTCTTTCATAAACAGTGCAGACAAGTTTGAAAGCTGCGTTTCTTGATCCACTCATTTCAGTTGCTCTGTTCGTATTACAGAAGACCGCAGACGTGTGTTAGAGAAGATCAAGTACATCCAGTATAAAAACTGTCGTATTAGGGCCACCCAAAAACTAGCTCATTTGCCCATGTGTATTATATCCATAAATTTCCTGTGTCTTTTGTCGATTTGTCTGTTTTTCTGGATGAAAAACTCGAGTTTTCTGAGGGAGGAAAAACCTTGGTATCCACCTCTGAGATCGACACAGCCACGAAGTGAAAAAAGCTTATAAAAGTTCATCAGGTCATCGACGGGATTAGAATCCGGACATTTTCCACCAATGAGGATAGCAAATTATATTTGCTATCCTCCACAAAGCGTTTCAGATCGGCATCCAGGCCTTGTGCTGCCTGAAGCATTTGAGCAGGCAGAAATCTGTCTGCAATATGGAGGCGATCCAGATTTGGCCCTTAGGGTGTGGAGAAGAATCCTCCAGTAGCATAAATCCCAGATGTTTGGAGAGTTAATATGGCCTATCATCATCTTCACTGTGGCATACAGTCTTTTTGCTTAATTGTTATGGCGTAGCCTAGTGTACTACAGGCTCTGTGCCAACTCTATAGTTCTGATTTGAGGTGTCAGTTGGTGCTTGAAGTCGAGCTATTTCAGAAGACATTGCTCATTTGCATAAAGCGGTTGTAGGGGCAGCAGAAGCCCAAATTTCTGAGGCATACGACAGTACTACGTTAGTCATCATATAAATTTATTTGAGAGATGTTTCTTGATCTCTGACATGAAGCAGATGATGCTTTTCTGTCTGTCTCAGCTGACTAAATCTTCGATGCACGGACTGCAATTGGGCATAAAAGTTGTTTGGAATAAAATACACCCCCAGATCCTTGTGTTGAGTCACTTGTGGAATGGCAACACTGTTAAGAGATGGCTATATCTGTGAAGGTTGTTTTTTTTTTTAGGGAAAAAACTATGATGGGAGATTTGGCAGGGTTGATAGTCAACGAGAATTGTGCCATATAGTGAGAGAAGTTGCTGAGAATATTGTTTATTCTGTTGGTAACAAAGTGACAGTCATGTGGAGGACTTATAGTAGTAAGAAATTTGATGTCATTAGCATAGCATAAGCACTCTTCCCTATGAAAAACGATAAATGGGAAGATTAGTGAAGTGAACAGAAGCCCAGAGAGAGAATTTCTCCCTTGGGGAATGCCAGCAGTGGCATGTCGAGAGAATGACTGGCATCCAGCTGTAAGGTGTATAACTCTAGAGGTCAGGAGTGAGCAGAGGAATCCCAGGGAAAATCCTTTAACAGTGTCAAATGCCGATTGTATGTTAAGATAACAGCTGCGATTTCAGAATTATTATCAAAAGCCTGCAGAATTTTTGAGAATATTGATAAGAGGTTGGTGACTGTGGGTCTGTGCTTGAAGGCTAAGTGAATTTGAGGAGGCATCTCATTAAGCAAGTGGTTGGAAAATACTGGTAGCAATATTTTTTCAAGAAGTTTGAGTAGACTAGATGCTTTAGATGTGGGCCTATAGTGACCGATTGATGTTGGTCTACTGGATTTTGGAATGAGCATTACTTCATGAATATTCCATTGCTTCAGAAAATAGTTTTCTTTTATCACAGCATTATAGATTGTTAATAGGACATCAGAAATATACGGAGTTAAGCATTTTGGCAAGAAGTGTGGCACTTTATCGTGACCAGCAGTATCCGAGAGCCCACGTGTGTACCACAGTCGGTGGAAAAGTCTTGAGTTGGAATCCGGTCATTGAGGCGAAAAATTTTAATGGCCCTTTTTCAGTGCCTATTTTGAAAATTTATTGCATATTACTATTATTATTATTATTAGTAGTAACAGTAGTAGTACACTGCTCGACAAAATTAACAGAACACGTAGATAACGTGATGTAACTCATGCAACTTGCGATGAAACGGGACAAAATTTGGTAGGGTGGTGTACCATAGGATGAAATGAGGAGACAGTGAGAAACTTAGGACAGGTATAAGGGACATTTATAGGGGTTGTATAAGAATTACCAAAGAGGTCACATTACAGAAGTCGATATAAGATGCTCGAAAATATGGTCACATGACATCTGTACGGCGTATGATCCCTTCAACGGCTAAACAGGTCTGACAGTGGTGAACCATGCTCGATATAAGGGTGTCTGTAAGATTCTGTGGCAATAAATCCCCACCACCACGAACCCAGACCTTAACCCACAAAATGATCGAGGATTTGGCTTTCGACGTGTAATGCGATGTGCAAGGGACTCCCCATATCTTCGATCGGATTTAAGCTGATTGTGCTGGCCACGGCAGTCATTGGATTTCTTCAGTTTCAAGATATTCCTCCATCACATGAGCTCTATGTGCAGTGGCGTGTCGCGCATGAAAAGAAAATCTGGGCCAACCGCAACCCTGAAAAGTCGCACTTAGGATTCGAAGATCTGTTCTCGGTACCCTGCTGAATTACGGTACCCCTTTCAAAAACATGAAGAGGGATGCGGCCTGCCGAACCCCTCTTCATTATCCCCCCAACACCATTACACCTCCTCCACCATAAGTGTCCCTTTCTCTGATGTTGGGGGGGGGGACGAATCGCATTCCTCGTTGTTTCCCGGTGAAATAACTACCGATGGATCAGTAACTGATCCAGTAAGATAGCAGTCTGTCGTTATTAACTGGTCGAAGTGCTCCTATTTCGGAATAAAGAACTCCCTTATAGATGGATGGAACATGGAAGTTCAATTGTTTGATTGCTGCTATCGCCAGATAGAATTCATCCCGATTTTTTTAATTGCTTTTACAGTACCAGTTGGAGACTAAGTAGTAGCATAAATGGATCACAGGGGTTGTGCGGTTGATATATGGCAGGGACATTTTTATTTCCGATTTCATTTGGTTTGTGCTATTCATGCACCTGCTGGACAAAATTTAAGTTATTCTCAAGTCTGCACGAGTACTCTTAAAACCGAATTGAAATTGTGCGCATAAATCAAGTATTGACGCAAATGAGCACATGTTCATCGTTTTGATATACAGATATGGTGGTTTTACAAGGAGATATCTGACCGTACATCATTCAGTTTGTTTGAACAGATTTGAAGACATCTGGTTAACATTTCATGGTCCAATAGTCGTGACGCGTCGTATCAGTGACTCACTGTAGTGGACAGCGTCTGGAATGGTGGAAGTGCTAAATCACAAGCGACAATAACAGGGTCACCGATGTCCATCCACAATATATTATCCTCATTGGGAAGGCCATTGCAGGAGATGGGAGAAGAGTACAGCTGGAGAAAGAGACTCAACACCAAGCCATAAATATTAAGGAAAGGGTCTACTATTGAGGATCGTCTGGACAGGTATAATGTACAATGAGCTTCGAGAGAAAAGTTTTGATCAGGCAAAAAGGTGAAATGATTGGACCCTACGTCAAAGGTACTGTAAGGGCTAGTTCCTTTTAATGGACAATAAAAAAAGAGGCGGAGTTGAGCTGACGTTCAGGAAGCCTTTCTCCCTTTCTAAGTTGTAACACGTAACTTTTAGGAGTAATCACATAAGTTAAAGGTCTATAACCTACCCTGGTGGATCTTCACTTCCAGGTAAGCATGAGTGAATTTGCATATTTCAGAAATGATTTTCCCATAAGCGCCATATAGTATTTTTTTGTTATAACATAATGGACTTCCACCCATGTTTCATTGATTTTAAACTATTGCATGTTTGACTTTTGCCCATCAGCGTTAATTGCTTCATTGTCCACTCCAATATTCAAGACCAACTTTACCAAAATCTAAGAAAACATTAAGAAGGATGGGAAATAGATTTAACTTGGAGTGCAGGTAAATTACTTTAAAAAGACTACGCAGAAATTAAAACTCATTGGAAACGACAGGTTAATCTCAAAAGGATAGAAGCTGTTCACAATGCAATAACGAGTGAAATAGATAATTGGATGGAACTACTCAAAAAAAAAAAAATTATTATTCCTAACCTACATTTGGAGATAATTTCCTTCTGTTGTTATGCAGTTGATGATGCTGTGCACACGAGACTATGAGTTAATCCTTGCTGAATGATATTTACGCACCTGCCTGATGTGGCTGATACAGCTTATAGGATTAACATGGAAGGTTGCAGTGATCGTTCAATTTTCCATTTGTACCAGTTTTGAGTCGTTGCATGTGACCAAGGGATTGGCATAGATCCCATGAGGTAATACTCGTATTTGTGTCGCTAATTCTCCACTGAATAAATTAGTGATTATTAGTATCGCGGTGTAATGTGCAATTTTAACTTGTTTACTGGATATTTGAAACACAGACTACTCCAGTTATATAGAAAACAAATATCTACACTAGTGTCTAAAAGGTTAAGTTAACTTTGTTTGTTTAACATAATTTAGTAAATATTTGCAGGCATTTTAATATTCGAGCGTAATTTTACATCATAAAACCTAAGATGACTCCATAATACGATTTTAAGTGATCCGGATATGCAAATCATACTTCTATAAAAGTGCGCACTACAACAGCATTACTCGTTTTTCATAGAAGACATGCAGAGTGCATCTTACTAGCTTTTCTCTTTCTGTAGAATGCAACGTGGACGTCAGGAAGATTAGTACCAGTGAATGGCTACTGGTAGACTCTTCCGTGCGCCAAGATATTTTGTAGAAAAGTGGCGATTTGTTACCACAAAGCGTTATCATCAGCATTGTAAACAGCACGAAAGATCGTTGTGATAGTGTTCATGCTGGGAGATCAAATTTCCGACTAAAAGCCTGAATTATGCAGTCTCACCATTCAGTTTTGAGTACTCGCGACCTTATGAGGCATATTTCTTTTCCAAAATAGTACACTGAGTCTTCTACTAATACTCCTCTACAAAAGGTTTGATATATATCTTCCATCAAGTGGATATTTTGTTGATATCCCACGTCTTAGGGTTATAACTTACAGTAAAGTACGCTTTGGTACTTTACTGTAATACATACATAAAAAAGAAAGATAGAAAATAATTAATTAATGTCTCTCAATTATTCTAAATTCCAATGTACTCTCGATAGTTTATGCTGCAAATCAATATCCTCCATCCAATTTATCTGAGAGCTTCTTGCATTTTATATAACTTTGTAATTTGATTTTAAGCGGTTTTAGTTATATTTATTTTTATCTTATTTTGTATTATTTATAAGCTTTTAAGTAAAGTTTATTTTACAGTTTGAATTTTCGTAAGCCTTCATCATATCCTTCCATTCTATGTCAGTTCCTCCGTCCGCATGTAATAACTATACTTCACGTGGGTTAATTATTATATTTTATATTTGGATCTTTTGGAAGGAAAGAATTGTTGATATTTTCATCCAGTTTTAATGTCATAGGTTATGAAATTGAAATTCAGTTATTTTAAAGGCAGAATTTCTACAGTTTCCTAATTTGGTTATAGTTTTACGTTTTGCTTATTTATTTAGATTGATAATATTTTACTTCTTACGACTTTCCCTCCTAGAAAAAGAAAAAACTAAAATATTTCGATCAACTGAACGAATTTAATAAAATCTTTTATAAAAACAAATCATCTCTAAAAAATGTTTCTTATAATAATAAATTTTATAAAATAATTTGAACAATGAAATTTTTGTTTATTATGTTTAAATTAATACTAAAATAATAATTTTAATGATTATTACGTGGAAATTTATTAATCCACCTTTACTTTATGTTTCCAAGATTACTATTTTAGAAAATAATGTTTATTTTCTGATGTTTTTAGAATAGCTTTTCATTCAGTGGTAAAAATTTCAAGTTGATATTCTTAGTTAGCATTCGAATTACTGGTTCGGTTTTCTTCTTAGGTAGAAATTTGTAGCCTAATTATGAATGAGAAGACCGTATTCTAATTACGAGTAATTTCACTTTTTGATTAAATTACTGAATGATCTAAAAGTAGCTGTCGTGAAATGATCTGGTGACCTCGAACATAAATCTCAAAATTTATAAATTTGTTAATAACTTACTCGATGCTATTCAAATATAAGGATTTGGATTTCACCCCATTAAAATTATGGCGAAGTTTGTCACTTCGCGATAATTTTGTGGGAGTGAAATCGAGAATTTGTGGGCTATGCATTTGTCTACAAGTGATTCGTGTGTGCATTTAATAGAAAAGGATTATGAAACGTTCTTTACAACCATCATTAAATTATGGCAAAGTCTCTGTAGTTGAAAAGGGAGCCATTTTAACTGTAATCTTGAAACAACGGCCTAGATTATGGAACATACGTTAACTGCATCCGGTCTGATAAATTATTATCAATGGAAGGAGGCTGCGCAAAATGTTTCCAGTGTAGTAACAGCGTTCGGTACGAATTCGAAGAATAAACACATTCAGTAAAAACACAGCTATTGGACCTTTGAAAACTGTTTTGTTCCAAAACCAGTTCTCTAACTAGTACTGTAGATATGTGACCACCAAACTATCGACTCTATCTCAGCGTTAATTGAAGAACCCAGACAGTATCGACTGCAAAGAAAATCACAGCATACACCGAAAAGATATTTCAGAGCCAGAAAATGAGGTCACAACCAAATTGAAACATAGCAAGAAGACGTCAGCAATGTCATTCTGAAAGGAGGTATTAACATCGGCAATGAATGAACCTAGAAACTCAAATCCAATTGATAAAAAAAGAGCGAAGCGGGATATTAATCAAAATCGATAGTCGCAAGTCAAAGCAGAAGTATACCAAGAAGAAATTAAACTTATGAAAGGTTCTCTTATGTTTTTCTGATGTAACCCGAACTACATTTTAATGGAATTTTGGAGAGTTATTTGTAATTTGCTCTATTACGTCAAAGTTTTTTAAATTTCCATCCCCATGGTACTGTTTTGCTATTTGTTTTATATCCCGATGGAATCTTTTTCTCCCTGACCTTCATGCAAGAAGTGTACCTTAAGTGTACACTCATATCGCAAGCTACTCCTCTGGACTTCTCCAGCATGTTCCTCACGATGGTCTCATCCTTGGTGTTTGTTTCTCAAAAAACTAAGCTTACTACATTTTTAAAGGCAGTCCAAGCTTATCTTTATTTTTTTTAATGAACACTTATTTCCATTATGAAGGAACTCCTCAGAGGCTTTACTTCGATGAGTCAAACAGCCTCCACCCTGTTGGTTGGTAGAAAATTCCATAAAGTTCATACTTACAGGAAGGTTGTTTCAATATATAATGAGCCAAAATTGGAAACCAATTCTTTTTGGCGATGTCTCTACCATGGAAGTATTGTTCACACAACCACGAATTACGATTGCCAAAGACAAAGAATACGAAAATCACGTTAGAGGCAAATACTAGTTAGCATGGATACACCAGAAAACAACAGAATGAGAAAGAAACAATTGGAAAGTTTATATAACTACCTGACTTGCACGTATCGACATGTCTAAACACGTCTGGACACGTCTCTGCCTGGCAGGCAGTATTATGCGCGTATACATGGAATGTGTATCTAATAAAACAATTCTTACAGGTTGTAAAAGTGCTGCTTACGAGAGGTAAAAACAGTTTCGATATTTAGAATTAGCATTAAAAGTACACCCTGAATTTTGGGAACATCTGTATCTCTGCACACCAGTGTTATTAATAATCGTGGCTGAAGATTCAGTAAAGTGAACATTATTCATTTTTATCGCATCTTGGTCTCTGGTAGGAGCCAAATACTACAATTTCCTGTTTAGCTTCTTGATAAATCATAAGGCAACAACAAATATCAACAGTGGAATATCTTAATTGAAGTCACAGATGGAAGTTACTCCACCTTCCCATATTACTAAAGCAAAAACAGGTCCTCTCTTTGAACACTGTCCAAAACGAAAGCAACCTTATGACGGATTTCCATCCGATTAAATTAGAAGCTAAATTAAAAAAAAAAAGAAAAAATCCACCGATGACTGATGAGTCATCGATAGAGTTTATTCGAAGATGAAGAAAGCTACAGACATAGGAATTACAGAAAAATCGTATTTTCTTACCCGGATAATTAGTCTTGGTTATAGGGCGAGGGAAAGGATGTTTATGATGTTCACAATGACGGTTATATAATCCACACGCGGTACGTATACCAAATCTCGTGCAACATGTATTGTAATGGGATACACAACCGCACTGTATATTGATTTTAAAGTGTGTGGGGTGGTCAGATAGAAAGAGGGAGCGACAGAGCAATTTACTCGTTGTTCAGATAACAGAACAGTCCTTTAAACATAAAGCGAGGCAGGTTCGGGAGCAGATGGTAGAGAAAAGTGATTTAGTCCAGCCGAGGATTCTGAAAACAAAAGGAAGCCGAAATTCGAACAACAAACGACTTTATTTCATCTGTGATTCTTTTTTCTGTCTCTGGTTGCGATATATAGTTCTATAGAGAGAGAGATAGTGAGCATCTAAGGATTCTGGAAAATGTTAGGATGGAATGGAAAAGGAAACAGGTTACCATGGCGACGAAAATCGATGGTATTCGTCGGTGGGTTCGAAGTATTAAAATGGGCAATTAGCAAGACCATTGTCAGGAGATTGGAAACGAGAGCAGGCTACGAAGAGTTCGTGTTAATGTGGGCAAGTCGTAGACAATTATTAGACTGGGTTTAAATAGTGATGTATTAGCGTACGCCTTTGGTGGAGCGTTAATTCAACTGAAAAGTATTTGTTGATGAATGCGTGCAATGATTTCAGTACGCTAATGTAAAGTGGAGAGGACTTAGGAAGGAAATTGCGCATTCTTCGATTCCCCATCTTCCACAAGCCGATTGAATTTTGCTTACAACATTTAAACGAATGTGTTTCAGTTGAGGGATGTCTATACTTCTCCATTGCATGGCCGGAAGCGTTGTCATGGAAATCGCAAAGTCTAATAGGACGTGCGCATAGAGTGGATGGTCGAAGTATGGAGATCGGTGTCGTTTAGTAAATAAATCGATGGATGTCCACCGAGGAAATTCATACCATCAGACAAATCTCCGTGCAGAAGGTCAGTTGAACAATAACACAAATGCTTGGAAAGATGACAACGTATGCCAAACTCTTTAAGTTGCGCAGCGTAATGAATCTTTTTAATGATGATGCCACCACTTCGTGTCATCTCTCTGTCTTCTGGATTACTTTTTCCTGTTTATCTAAACGCGCCATTCTAGCTATTCTTTCTTTCTTTTTTCGAACTTTAAGAGCAGGGGAAAAAGAACTAGTTAAATTTAACTGGAAAAGGGGGGGGGGGAACTCTCTCTTTCAAGACCTCGAGAATAAAATCGCTGAGTTTCAATGGAAGGGACTTTATTTTTCTCAGCTGAAAACTCTCATTTTTCATCCCGCAACAACTGCAGAAAACGTAAAATTTAACAACATATTGACGCCTGGGGCCCTTAGTTTCCTCGGCGTTTATTCTAATCAAATAAACAGTCCGTGCTTGCACGAGCGCAAGCAACCAAAGAGAAGTTTACTATACGGAGTCTTGCAAATCTCAGTGTGTCCACGTCCGTGATGAATTTTAATTACGCCCATTAATACGAAAGTTTAGCTTCGTACTCTGTGTAATGACTACTCTGTATAATGACAATTTATTCTGCCACTACTACATTAGAACATAAATTTCAGGGATGTTCGGATATATTAACAACAATTGAATTAGGTAAGTACACTTTGTATGTCGAGACTTTCCCTTTTGGTGTGAACGCTCCAGTTTAGGGGGGAGTTTAGTGTGGGTAGAATGATTTGTTAAGGAGCTACTCTCCCCCCTTACCTTCTACCGTGCCTTAGAATCGCGTCGGTCTTGCAGTGGCTACGTAAAGCAGGGTAAAATCATCTTTCATCACGAAGCTGCATTACAGACAGTTTGATTCCAAATCTCATCCTAAACGTAAAACACGAATGAATAAATAAAGAGAATGAACGGAAGCAAGTGTGAGGCCAGCTACTTATTCTTGTCTGCCCAAACACGTCAGGTAAAATGCCCGGTCCAGCAAACATACAGAAAGCCTGGAGAAGAACGTGACGCTGCATCTATAAACTCCCTGGTGCACAAGTGGCGTCTCTGGCATAGCTGCAAACCGTCAGGCCAGCGTGTTATTGGTGGCCCGGTGGAATTTTAAAGTTGTACTAAAAATGTTGGCACTCGGAAGAGTAGAAACGAAAGGCTAAGTGTATGCTGCACATCATCTGGTCTTCTCCATTCATTTCATGTTATTACTTAGCCTACATCCACCCTCCAAAGTATTAGGAATCTCTTCTATCTTCCTTCCTTCCTTCCTCACCCCCATTCGCATTTACTTTGACCACAAACTGGACCTTCAAGAACCTTTACGCTTTTTTCTTGGAAACTCTCCAAGCAGAAGTTCGTGAGTTACGCCAAGGAATAAATGGGACCAGTTTACCAATCCAAGGTAGCAAGTGTGTGTTGTGATGTAATTGGTAGCTTCTGTTTATTATCTTCTTGTTCGTAGCCAAACCATCTGCGAACATTGGAAAACAACCCGGAAGCGAGCTTCTCTCTCTCTGTCTAAAGTAAAAAGCTAATTTTTCATGGTGGTCTAAAATTTTAAAGTTATTACACGCAAACCGAACACACGCAAGAACAATAAAAATAATTTATGTTCAAATAAATAAAGCGATATGTTTAAATTCTAGTTATGTTCACATCGAGCTGTTTGTAGAAGATTAGTTACAGGGATTATGGTCTTCCATACGAAGAAGGTGGTTATCGTCAAATATTTACAGCCCACAGAAGAAATTAGATGAAATAAGACATTATTTGCTTTTCTTCCTTCGTCATAAATTAAACTACATTATTCTGCATACGTAATTACTGTTTGGCCTGACACCTGGTGTTTGATTTCTGCAAATGTCATACGTTTGTATAATATTAGTTTCGTTTGCTGCATCTAATTTTGCAGCTTTTTTAAATTATAGAATATTCTAGATTTAAAAAAATATATATATTCTACAGTAATGTTTATTAATGAAGAATTATGTTAATAAATTCATCCTGTATCAGCCAAGACACAAATAAACTAAATTAAAAATTTTGAGATTACACCGAATTTATTCATTAGATATTGTGTATAAAGGAGATGTAAATAAAGTAATTTTAAGGAAGGCGAATACCCAAGAGATTCTCTGTAGATGCCAGGAAGGATTATAATGTAAATGGAAAAGTATAGTGAATGCGTTGTGTGATCCTTTTAATTATTATTTTAACCACAAACGAATTAATCGACTGTTTGTTTGCCTCAATAAACATTATATAAATACAGATTATCTCCTACTAATATTTGAATTTTACTTTGAATCTTCTTTAGGAAGACATTGTTAAACGATTCGATTTGTGTTGATAGCACCGAAGCAAAATTCATAAAACAACTGTATAAGTGGAGCACCGCCATTTTAAAACTGCATAATTATTTTAAGACTTCTAAATCAGCAAAGTGTTTCCGTTGGCCATATGTCAAGTGATTGACGAGTCACCGTTTTCAATCATAAAATAATTTTCAAAGGCTTCGCTATTGTCTACATTGCTCTCTGTAATTATGCTTTAAATTTTAAATCCAATTTTCCATATTTCTGTAATAATACTGTTCAAAGTATGCTATAATTGGTCAGTTGTTCAATTATTAAAGAATTATAAAAGGAACCTTTTCAGGTGCATCTAATATTGATGGATTCGTGAAAACTTGGCAGATTGGGACTTGCTGGAAAGAAAAGGCTTCTCTTCGGTGAAAGATCATCCCTTGAAAGTTATTTCTTGTTCAATATGCATTTCACACATAGGTATATTACTCAAAAGTTCATGGTTTTGTTTTGTTTTTTCATAAAATTTCTCCAATTTTTCGGACTAGGTAGAAAAGCATCGCATGGAGTCGATTACACATGGAGCAAACTTATAAGTTTTATGAAAGTTAATTTAGAAAAATGCTCTTTCCCCACCAGTGAGATGGTACATAAATTTATTGAAATATCATCATCTGAAGCCCTCACTGGTAGCAAAGTTTATAGAATCGCCGTCCTCCCCACACCGACTGGAAAAGACCTCGATGGCGCGAAGAATTTTTATGTGCCTTTTTCACAACGTGGCTGAGTTAGTCGGTCTCAGGCGAGGGTGGCGTGGATTTTTATTCCCGGAAACTCGGGTTTTTCGTCCAGTAAACAGAAACTTTCATCCCCTTTCTCAAAAAAACATTTGTTGTTGTTGGGAAAGGGGATGAAATTCCAATTTCGTAATTCCCACTCCCCCTTACAAAAATATTAATATAAATTCAGAACAGCAAGCATCTCCGATTCTTTTTAAAATTTAAGTTGTTTACGATATTCGGCCAGACTTTTTCTATAAAATTTCATTTCAATAGATTAACCTATTTCCTCACCCATGTGCGTCCGTTTCCCTTAAGAGTTACTATTACACAAATCCCACCTCAATCTACCATCACATAAACAGCGGGTGGTAAAGTTTTGGCAAACAGAAGTTTGACTACTGAGGTAAGTTATTTGATAACTGAATGCTTTTGAAATGTAACGTCCTGTGTATGGGAGAAACCCCTGGTACCGTTTAACCCTCAACACTGTACATAACCTAATGTTTTGTACCATTTTAATGCAAATATCGCAGTGACTCCTGCTGACTTTTATGTCGTATTTTCCATCACAGACTCGTTTCCGAGTGAATAAAGACAAAATATCGATAGCAAAGTTGCAAACCAATTATAGCGAATGACTTCTAAAAATAAAAAATCTGTTAGGACTGTAGTCTTTCAAAGCAAGTCCATAATATGCATCTGTTCTCTTCATTTCGTAATGTCAATATGAAGTTCTTTTGAAGTTTTTGCTATTCTACTTGCTTATATTCTGTCTGTTAAAAAAAGACAGAACATATAAAAGTTTATACATAATATATGTCTGTATAAAAGTGCATGGAAAGGTTTCCGATTCTGAAAGCTAATTATAAGATTAGATATTATTTAAAAATATAAATGTAAAAGAGTGCACAATTTTTCTGTTTTCCTTTTTTTTTCTGAACTGTATATCCATTTAAAAAAATATATATCTTAAATATCTCTATAAGTTGTTTTTTGCCTTGTATGAAGATGTTAATATTAACTATATTTTTGATTTATTGAATATAAAGTGTAGTTCGATTCAATATCTACACTCACTAGCCAAAAAACTGGAAATCTTTTGCAATTGGTGTCAACAGATAATTAAACTTGGATGTTCAAATGTAAGATGCTGCATGGTGTGATCAGGAATTCCTTATTATCAGATAAATATTGTACGCTTTCATGTCATGGGGAAGACCTGTGATGTTTCCGATTTTCTGAGATGTGTTGGAGCATTCTTAGCAAAAGCCACAATTGAAAAAAGTGTAAATCTCGATTTGCACTTTTTACACCAGTGGTAGGGTAGTATTAATGGAGGCATGTGATGCAAGAAAAGCGTATGAGCTTATATAGCATCAGCCAAAAAACACCAAATTTCAAATATCCATTTCCTCTAAAAGGTTGGCCAGTTCATCCTTGAATTTATTTAATCTATTAACTTCTACAACGACAGATGGAAGTTTGTTCCGGCAATTAACCACCCGCTGGCTAAAGGCAAATTTCCGTACATTTATTCTACAACTGTCTTTCCTCAATTTGAATTTATGCCCCCTTAGGTTCGTAATCTGAGCAAGTGGAAGAATCCCATCAGAATTCAGCGTGCTCAAACCATTTAAGGCCTTATACACCTCAATCAGATCACCTCGCAAGTGCCTAGTCTCCAGCCGTTGCAATTTGCAGAACTTAAGCCTTTCTTGGTAAGTGGACCCATTCGTTCCCCTCACCAATCTTGTTGCCCTTCTCTGCACACGCTCAAGCAACTCAACATCCTTCCTAAAATGAGGCCTCCAGACCTCCTATAAAGTGTGGTCTGAACCTTATAAAGCCATGCATCCAGACTGTCTCGTGTCCATCATTCAAGTGTCGACTGGAGGTGGTATCACAGCATGGTACGGTTCAGTTGGTACTCATACCGTTAGAAAGTCGTGTTATCTCTAATGATTATCTTTCTGTCGTATTGGACAAACTTCACTCTGCAATGCTTCATTTTTTATCCTGATTGCGATGGATTCTTTCAAAACGACAACGCAACTATCTATCTTGCAAAAAATGTATCAGTATTTCCATAAACGTTCCCAAGATTTCCGACATCTACCCTGGCCGCCAAATTTTCCAGTTCTGAATCTTGAGAATGTCTGGGTTATGTTGATAAGGTCAGTTCGGCTTCGCAGT
This sequence comes from Mastigoproctus giganteus, assembly GCF_048544385.1. Lineage (NCBI taxonomy): Eukaryota > Metazoa > Arthropoda > Arachnida > Uropygi > Thelyphonidae > Mastigoproctus > Mastigoproctus giganteus. Next base: position 225,685,852 of record NC_143575.1, read on the forward strand.
TCTATATCGACCACAGTATACCAACTGACAAATATCCTGATGGAAGAATGGTGAAATCTGAAGCTAGACTTCATCAAATACCTAATGGAATAGATGCCAGGGGGTGTACAGACTATAGTTTGAGCAAAAGGCAACTCTGCTAGATACTTAATGAAGGTTTTTTCTTGTGACCAGTGTGTATATAATTACGACGTTAAATTCGTGTCATTTTATTCAGATTATTAAAGCATTTTGGTACTCGAAATCATACATTGACAAGCATAACTCTATTTCTATCATTAATTTTTCCGCATTAGTTAGTGCTATATTTAGTATTTCTTTTCTACAACAGAGTGGACACAAACGCATGCGCCTTTAAATTAAAATCACATTAATTTTTTTTAAGATCGGCAGATGCTTCCTGCTCTTCGCGCCTGGATTGAACCAAGCCATCATTAATAGGAACATAGCAATGTCAGCGATTCAGGTATTATGTGGATAAAATGAAAATTTACACGATCGAAAATTGTATCTTCAAATTCCTTTTAAATTAGGCCTTTCTAAATGAATGGAAGTATATTTAACTTGTAGAACATTTTCTAGGACCACACTCATTGAAATGTTTAGGGGAGGTCCTCTTAATAGCTTTTTTTTTTTATTTTATGAAACCCCGAGCATTAGAGGTAATAGAACCTACAGTGCTTACTACCGTTCATGGTTTGAAGGTTCAGAGGATGAAAGAAGATACTTTTTTTGACATAAGACTTGAATTTCTGTAGACTGTAATTTTCAGGAAATACGTATGAAGGAAGGTGTTCCAGAAACCGGAATTTGAATGGATAAATGAGGAAGCAGAAAAGTTGTTGGTTCTGTGATTTTCAAGTTGCAGCACGTGTTCGGACTGGTTTGGAAGAGACAGCGGGAGTTATAGAAGCCAATTCAGAAGAACAGTGCCCATGGAAGTATCTGTAGAAAAGACATGCAGCAGAAACAGTACGTCTATGAAACAGAGAATAGAGAGACTCTGTTAGAGATGTGTCATTAATTGACCTAACTGTCCTTTTTGATCTAGGAGCATGAGAGAGGTTTCGGAGGCATAACCACAGATGTGGGAACAATATTCCATGGTAGGACAGATTTGTGATTTGTACAGAGGGAGCAGCTGTCCGGTAGAAAAGTAACGCTGAGAGCTAAAGTGAAATCCCAGTTTTATAGGTGTAGAGGAAGCAATATTTGTGATGTGCTTATGCCTTGGGGAACACCTGCATTAGTGGAGACGTTAGAAGACAGAGAGCCATCTACCATCACCCGTAGTGAGTGGTCAGAGAGAAAACCTCATATCCAATTACAAAAAACAGTTGGTAAACCATAAGATGGAAACTTATTTAGAAGACATTTATGCCAAACAAGATCAAAGGCCTTGGAAATGTCAAGAACAACTGCTTGAGTTTCACCAAAATTTCCCATTAATTTTTTGCACGGATAGGTAACATAAGTCAGTATATCACCACTGATGGAATCCATACTGGTGATCAATGATCAGATGGAAGGTTTCTAGATAGTTTTAGAGTTTGCGTTTAATAGATTTCTCCATTATTTTAGAAAGAGTAGAAGTGCAATAAGACAATAATTGGATGGAAGGGGTCTGTCAACCGGTTTTTTGAACTGGCTGGATATGAGCAAATTTCCAAGTAGAAGTGAAAACACCTGTGGAACAATAAAGTGAAAAAAGGCGACATAGAACAGGAGTAAGGGTTTTCAGAAAAAGTGGAGAAATACCATCAAGACTGTTCAAAAGCTTCAAGAGCTTTCTTGGCATCAAGACTGTTCAAAATTCTTCTGATATCCTTTTGAAAAAATATCACAGGAGGCATTGAATGGAAGGTACGGGGAATGTACGAGGTTTGCAAAAGATCACCAATAAACGAGCTAGAAGAGAAGTAGGATGATAGCAAGTCAGTTTTATATTTGGCTAAAGTGGCAATAGATCCATCTGGTATTGACAGAGGTGGGAATAGAGATGGGCAAAGGTTGCGGCCAATAGCTTTGGCAAGAGACTAGAATGCTTGACGACTATTTGGACAAGAAGCAAATTTTCTTCTCTTAGCCTGTTCGAAATCTTGTTTGGACTGATTGATAACTGCTTTACAATTGTTGGGAGCTTTGATGTGGGCAGAAAATGAACTTAGAGGTTTGGATACAAACCAATTGCGATATGCAGCATTCTTTCTTTTCTTTAACAGCTTTAGCATTTTTATTGGAAAACTAAGGTTTAGATAAAGGACGAAATTTTAAGTTAGAGAATGGAATAAAAGATTTCATCCCTATAAGAATAATTTCACTGACACAATCTGTGCAAACATTGATATCAGAAGATTTGAAACAGTAATTTGACCAAGTAGCCCTCGTTTGTAACACAGTTAGTGGGACCGCCGTCCTCCCCACATCGGGTGGAAGAGACCCGAGTTAAAATTCCGTCGATGACGGAAGGAATTTTTATGGGTCTTTTTCACAAAGTGGCTGAGTTAGACGGTGTCAGGCGAGGTTAGCATGTTTTTCCTCCCGGAAACTCCGGTTTTTCTTCCAGCAAACAGACAATCGACCACAGAACTCATATGCAATTTACAGACAATATACACGGAGCAACATGGCCTTAATCGCCGATGCTCCTAAAACCCAACACCAACTAACGAACAAACCAAGAAAAGAAGAAAAGCAATCTCGCAGATCCTCCCATTTTGCATTCTTGTAATTTCAAACAACACGAGGTTGAGAATGACCGTGAGAGAGAGGCTCCATTGGAGAAGAAACCATCACGAAGTTGCGATCTGAGGTGCCTAGAAGACCACTTATCTCGACTGTGTACTTAGAAGGGTTGTTAGGAAAAGATAAAGCGTGTTGGGTTGGCTGTGTGGTTAGGATTGCCTGGTATTCTGGAAGGTAAATTAACAGTCTGTGCGAGGTCATTAATAATTGCAAAAGCCTTGGCATCTCGACCAAGTGGGTCTGTGTGACTAGAAAACGGAAGCAAGCTGGAGTTGTGTATATTAATAGCACCAACGAAAATTACCTCACTGTTAGGAAAGTTGAATTGGAGAAAGACAGGTTTCAAAAAGAGTAAATGGAAGAGTTCCAAGTGATTAGTGGAGTTGGAAGAACAATAGAGGTAAAAAATGAATTTGACAGAATGTAGTAGAGAGATTTTAAGTCAGAGAGGATCGAAAAGAGAAGATTCCAAATTACTAAGCCTCCGAGATGGGATATCAGAGTGGACATATGCACAAGTATCTCCTTTGAAGCGAAAGGAATCATTCAGCGAATAATTAGGACGATTGAGATGAGCAGAGGTTGAATCAACCGATAATTGGAATTCTGTCAGAAAAAGTACATGGGATTTGGCAGACTCTAGGTAGGATTCCAAACTCAAAACTCCTGGAAGACTCTGTCCCATGACTCATGAACAGAACTGGACAAGACAACTGCAGCATTACTCCTGATTGCCAGTCCCTGGACCCCCGTACCAGACACTCACTAACTGCAAACTCAACCACTGAACATCGACTTGCAAACTGGAACTGTCGATGGACTCCAACAAACTTAACAGAACAAGGACTCTCAAAGGAGTGGGCTCCTGTCTTCAACACGACACTGAACTGAAACCACGAAACGTGACCAACAAACCAATAAACAGAGACATGACCGTACACTGACTGGACCTGGGTGCCACAAATTTGACACCAGAACAGTACAGTTAAGCGAACCACTGGACTAGACTGATAAAATCAACTCACCAGATCGGACTTACACTGGATTGGACTGCCTGATATGACCCACTGGATTGGACTAGCTTCCAACCCACCAGATTGGACTAGAAGCATCTGGACTACCTGATATGACTTCCTCTTGCAGCTATGGTGCCAAGGCGCCCACTGACGATCCAATACCAATGCTCTATTGCATGGTACTTTCTTTCCACCACCTGGGGGGAGGGAACAGATCATGTCTTCTCCCCCTCGCCCTATTTTCTTCCTTCTGGTGGAGAATGGGCCTGCCCCACTGATCTTCCCAGGGATCACCTTCTCCATCGATCTCCTTCACTGACTTTTACCCCCCCCCCCAAGTATTCAGTCTCCCCCGTACTCTGTCTAAATCAACAGCGAATGTCCCACACAACCAAAATTTAAAGCATCCAAATTAATGCGCAAACTCTCTCGGCCTTTGAACGCTAACAGCGTCTCAACTTAGTGCTATCCACTGAAATCTCCGGAAATTAGGTGGCAGGACCTGCCAGAGTAAATATCTAAATACTGGTGTACCTGGTCTGCTTCCACGTTGACGACGTTGAGCCTCAGCAGGGGTCTAGCGGCTAAATGGCAAGAAGACCAACGATACACAACACTACACTCATACAATACCCATACACTTTTAAATCTCTGGCCTTTACAGTGAACTGTTACACCCAGAATGAAAGCAACGCGGAGATGGGAGAAACCCCTGGTGCCGTTAGACATGAACACACTATATAAGACCACGTGTATTTGTAAAATGGAAGCTTTTGGTTTACATTGTATATAATATTGTTCCATTAGAAAGAATTTCTTTGACAGAGTATTCAGACACTCATGTTGATCCCATTATTTCTGGAGTTAAAAAAAAAAAAAGAGGAAATGTTATCAGAAATAAACTGAGACTGTGGCTAAGCTGCTGGTTGACGTGTGTCATGAGAGGACGTAATATTTTTCGATCATCACACTCCTAATGGGTTTTTGTTCAACTAACCTCATATTACTTAAATATATAAGCCTCTCCAATTCATGTGTAGATTTGAAAGTGAACTCATAAAATTATCCACGAAACCTCAGTTTATCTGAGACCTTATCACCTTGCGATTTTTATGTTTCTGGAAGTGTGAAAACTGAAGGTATTAAAAGTTTGCTGCACTGATGAGAGCCCTTAAACTGAGGTGGAAAGTTTTATGAAAAATTACGTACCAGTTATTGGTAGATAATTAATTTTCGCTGCCATTTGATTTACCCTCGCACAGTGTACTCAAATTATAGAAGTAGAAGGTCATCCGCTAACCCATCATCGCTGTAAAAATGAATTTTCCGTATATAGTTGGTAATTTTACCATTTTCTGATAGCTTCTTGAAAAATTCCGGTTCTTTAAGCACTCGGGAAACAAAAAGAGGCTCATTGAGGTGACTTCCGATACTGCTCTATGTGAAATTCAGTAAGTCCACTGTTGGTTGATTTTTTTCTGATCTTTAAAAGGAGTATGCCGGTACCCATCGATGGAGAATAAAACCCTTGATACTTGACTACAGTTTCCATCTCTGAAACGAAAAAATTAAGCTTGATCGATGCTGAAAATGAGTCGTGTGCAAGTCAGCAGTTCACTGTAGATTGAAAAATCTGCGAACTTTGAAATATTTCCCATTTGTAGGTTATTTGTAATAATAATTAAGAGCTTCAAATATAGAAGAACTTTCTTAATTTATATTCACTTACTTATTCTAGGCTTTCTACAGTCTCAGGAAAGGATTCCTTTGTTTTTAATTCCAGGAAATTCGGGTTCATTCGGAAAGCATACAAACTGCTTCAATAACGCATGCAATTTAAAACCAAATGCGTATTGGGGGTAATGGACCCAATTATAGAGTGGTATTTCCTTAAAAATCAAACTACATTAAAAAAACAGTGTGTGTATTTAAAACGAGACGAGTTTGAAGAGCGTGCGTTAAATACTTTTATTGTATGTCGTGACGACTAACATATTGGAGAGTTTTTTCCCACAATAAAATCAGTTACGAATCACCAGACTGGACCACAGTGGTCGTTATGTTCTAAAAACGTAGCATGAGCAGAACTTGTTAGATCATAGAAAGCTTTCAGTAGCTTAAACAGTTTCGTATTGCGTTTTCAAAGCCTTTGATCGGTTTACCAAATAAAAAAAAAACGTCTTATAAGAAAGCCTCCATCTCTTGACTTCTTTCTGATCTTTGAACTTTGGTGGATAGTTTCAAACTTCTCAATGTCGGAGTACCTAAATGTTCTATTCCTTCACCTGCTCTTGTTGTATCGGTGACTTTTCTCCATTGCAAGATCATCAAGGTTTTCTCCTCCTCATCTCTACAGTTTTTGAGAATAACATAGCTAAACTCTTTTTCTGGAGACAAATCTTCAATGTACATGACGAGAAGTACTCCCACATCTTACATTATTCGGGAATTAAGTCTTTTGATTATAAATAAGATTACTTTTTGTGCTTTTAAAATGGCTTAGTTTCACTTTAATGTTTCGGTGTGTAAATTCACGAACTTTAAACCTGACTGTATGCAAATTCCGTGCGGGTTGAACCTTGAAATTTAGTATGACATTGGCTTGGTTACATAATTATAAACTGTAGCTGTTCCAAAATCAAATTATGACACTCCAGCTCAAGGGACGAAATCAAGTGAAAAATCCCCATTCGTATTTATCTTCTAATAAAATATTACAGAACCAATCTGTACAGAATAGTTTAAATTTCATTAATAGTGCAGCCTGCGAAGTATTTGAATATGCTGCCAGCGCTGAAAGAAATGACCAATCCTAACTTCCAAAAATTTCACTCATAAATAATTAATTGTGATGTTTGTAACAAATAACGATACAAGGTCACAAAACTGGGCTGCTTTCTTCCAATAAGAAACAAATAGGCCTCGAGATTTGCAGACAAACGTACCTTCCCCTAATAGGCACCTTCTTATCATTTTCTCATTAACCGTGTCCTTGAGAATGACACAAACATGGATCAGAAGACCCGCGGTGTCTTCTGCATCCCACTAATCCGCTGACTTCTTGCGATCACTAAAGTATACGTTTTCTCATCATCCTCCAGACCTATAGAGACACGATACGAATGAAAAATCTAACTTTGTTACGCAGGGTGGCCAGTCTCCTTTCCCATCCTGTATCCAATAAACGTCTCCTTTTATCCTCTGCATTCACAATGCCACAGTAAGCGAAGCCATCTAATTTATCACTGGCTTAAACGTTCACCCTTGTTCCTGTACACTTGATGGCTCTTATACACGTTCACTACTTTACTGATCCATACTTCCGCTTCCGACTCGTGATCTACGTGTATTTCCTCTTCCAGGTTCCTGATGGATAACTGAAATTTCTGAGACTCATTGTGAAAAATGTTTGGCGTGTCCAACGAAGCAAGTTTCCAGCGTTGTTCCGGTAATTGGAGCAAAAACGAACAGAAAGCCAATTAGGTGGTCTAGATAGAGCGAGCCCTGTTTATCAGCTTACGAACACGAAGAGGTTTGTACGTCCAGCAGTAAATGGGGACTAAAGCTTTTCTTTTCAGTCCTGATTAGGAGCTGTGAATCTCAGAGTGCATTTTAGCTAGCAATATAACGCTAATTTAGCATATAATAAATCAGTCTTTACGAGCAGAGTTTACATTAATGTGTCTACTGTAACATGATTTAATTTAGTGCATATTATGATTAATTTCAGTTTTTGATAAATTAATTCAACAACCTCTACACTTTGCTAGCTCTCAGATGATTGTTCCATTAATTTGCCTAAGGTGGTGCCATCTGCCGGCAGCACTGCTTAAAAA